>NC_141139.1:23852802-24589469 GCF_053477565.2 Lygodium microphyllum | reverse complement strand
CTGTCCAATTTTGACAGTTTCTATTCGATTCCCAGAATCATGCATCCGATTTCATATTTTTTATTCTAACTGTCAATTTTTTATTTTGTGATTTTTGTCCGATTTTCGAGTTTAATAGGAATTGAACTGTGTGATCCCTCTGCACAAACACATAGCACGACACTAAATTAATGTGTTTGGTTTCGATTCTCAAACCCAGGGTCTTGCAAACTCTAGATACAATTTATGACATATAAAAAACTAAGGTAGCCCACATGTAGGTGTCATATGCACTCGAATCGTGCGAATCAATGTGATCTCCACTCCCTTAGTCTCCTACAACAACATGCCAACTCTCTCTCTCTAAAACCTTGGAAGTGAAAATGAGCTCTCTCTCCCTTCCTCAAGGTCTTAGGCCTACTACAAAACCCAATTATGTTTTTCTTTTTTCTTCTCTTATTTTTCTTACCTAAATGCCTACAAATCACAAGCAAATACTAACTCTAATAAAACTAACCTATCTAAACTTCAAGAATCCAAACACTTGCTTGCAATGAAGATCAAATGCCATTTCTCTCTACCTATCTACCTCAAGCACTGATTCGGGAAAAACCCTACTCCAATGTTCAATTCGAGTGTGCAAGCACTCAAGGGTTGAATTCGTTGGTCCCGACAATGGAACCAAAATGTGGGAGCTTTCGCTACACCACTAAGATCCACTGACCACTTTTTGTTCAAGTGTTTTGAGTCTGATGCTACCTCTCACATAGCCATGGGCACTCTCTATCCTATGAGTGTAGTGAGCTTACCTCCATGCTACCCGATCGAGTACCCTTCTCTCTTAAACCTTTCGATAGCTCCATGATCCAAGATGCAAGCTCAAGCAACCTCAATCTTTTAGCTTCAAGCTTTGGCATGCTCCATAGCCGTGTGAGATAAGAGATGAGAAGAAAAAGGGAAGAAGAAGAAGAAGAGAGGAGAAGATGGAGAGCTTCTCCACCACGGTCCCTCACCCTCAACCCTCACTCCCTCACTCTCTCAAGCACAAGAAAGAACAATAATAAGAGAAGAAAAGAAGAAGAAAAGGAGAGTCACTTTTTGCCACATACCAAGAATGAGCTTCTCTATTTACTTTTTAGCTTTTATACATGCCCTAATCCCTTTTGGCCACCCATCCCCTTTTATACATGACTGGCCATCTTGCATGGGTTCTCTGTTTCTATTCCCTTCTATTTACACTATCCCTTCATCTATGCCCATCTACATGTTACAAATTGCATAGGAGGGAGCCTGGTGCTCTTTTATAAAAATTTAGGGGTGCTTTTGCATTTTAAAATGTGCATTTTCCCTTTTGCATTTGCCTTGAACTTTTAAGGTTGCCCTTGTGCTTTTGGCCTTTTCTCCTCTTATTCCTTCCATTGGGCCACCCTTTTTTGTATTTTTGATATTTCTTTTTTTTTGCTTTCTTTTTCTCTATCTTGCAGCACTAGGATTAACATCATGCTAGGAAAATGGGAAAATTTGGTAGGCATTTTGTAGGTTATTAAGCCATTCTTGACTTGCTCATGGGTGAACAAAAAATAGAGTGATCATGCACACAAAATGGTTACTATGAGTGTTTACAAAAATAAAAGCTGCCTCCTCTTGGTGCTAGCTCTACAAGAAATTTAACTAGCTTTGTCTAATCCTAGATCCATGGTTTCAACTTTGTCTCTACCCCTACCACCTTACTTGATTCTAATTTATATTTTTCCTCACATGCCTAATGGTTTTGATAAAGCATTTTCCTTAGCTAATGAATCATACTTTCTTATCTAGAATGCACACAATTATAATATCCAAATAAAGCATTATTTCCATCTCCAATATACTTAGGTATATCATAAAGTGTGGAAAACTTTGGTGGGTCATAAATTAATGAATCTACTAGATATAACCCTTCATCCACCTAAAGATTATTATACCTTTCTCCCTTAAGCTTTTGGATTCAACTTGATCAATAAGAATCTTGTGGCTTGTTCCTCTCCATGTTGACTATGACTCTTCTATAAGTATGTGAATATGAGTCCTTTTTTATCAGACGTTGATCCATGTCTTTAGCCTTTGCTGTTTGAATATTTTACTACTTTTTTCTTGTAGGGAGGGGAGAGAGAGAGAGAGAGAGAGAGAGAGAGAGAGAGAGAGAGAGAGAGAGAGAGAGAGAGAGAGAGAGAGAGAGAGAGAGAGAGAGAGAGAGAGAGAGAGAGAGAGTTGCAACATTTAAGCATAGATTTATCTTGACCTTCTTAAACATATAACAAACACAAATAAAAATATATAAAGAGAATTTTAGTGTAAATGAGAAATTATCTTAAATAATATTGACCTATATTAAAAAAGAAATAGTGTTTATGGTAATTTGAATAATAACTTCATCTCCCCCTTGCTAATAATACATATAAACACTTAGTTATTCAGACGATACATTATTAAGTTGTTTACTTGCAATATGAGAGAGAGAGAGAGAGAGAGAGAGAGAGAGAGAGAGAGAGAGAGAGAGATGCAACAATCAAATATAAATTTATTAGTACTTTTAAAACATAATACAAATGCAAATAAAAGCAAATTTAACAAGGGGGACTATAAACTAAATAAAATTGAGATCTCATGGTATTCCAAACAATGTTGTGAAGAAAGTCTTGTTTATGGCATATATGAGAACTTATTTGCAGTGTAAATGGTACCTCAAGCTTCTTCCAAAGGGGCATATGAATACATAGAGGGAGAAAAAGAGATAAATAAAGGGCTCATAGAGAAAGAAAAATGGAATAACAAAAAGATTGTGAAAGGAATAAGTGAAATTCCTCCAAGCAAATAAAATATAAGAGGAAACAAATTAAATTTTGAATGACTCACTTTTCAAGAGTAAAAATGTTGAGAAAGCTAAGTCCCAAAACCAAATACAAATGAGAAGTCTAATAGGTTGCTTTTCAATATTGATTTTTTGTGACTAGACCTATTTAAGGTGAAAAAAGGGAAAGTGAGAGGTGTATCATTCTTTAATGCTAATGCAATGATAAAGTTAAAGAAATTTGAGTGAAGGGTGCTTGTGAGAAGGGTTTATCCCCTTGAATCTCTTACAGATTTTGATTGTTTAAGATAGATCAATAATTCATTGAAATTACTATGATAATCACTTTTATAATTAAAACTCTAGCATTCATGCAAATGTTGATGTTAAGGTCATAATATAGACTATTACATAGTATAGACAAATGAAGCCTCCAGGTTTGTTTGTAAATCTACTGTAATAATTGCAATGTAATATTTATGTTTCAATGTGTAGGTTGCTTTCAAGTTTGGTTGACAACCTTGATGTTTCAATGGCTACTTGAAGACACCCTTTGAGAGATAAGGTAAAGTGGTTTGTGGTGATTTGCCTTTGAATATTTTTGACATGACTCTACATAAAAAGTTGATACATATGTTTCTCTTTTTTGTTGTAGCCCATTCAAGGGACCATAACATTTTGTTGTAACCCTTTGAGAGATAAGGTAAAGTGGTTTGTGGTGATTTGCCTTTGAATATTTTTGACATGACTCTACATAAAAAGTTGATACATATGTTTCTCTTTTTTGTTGTAGCCCATTCAAGGGACCATAACATTTAGGAAATCTATGAATCTTAGATGTCACAAAGGAGAGATGGGTGAGTTTTTGCTAGCACTACAACCACAAATGAGTAAATGGTGTACATGGATTTTTAACCTTTTCTTAGTTGTGGTTTTCTTTAACTAGCTATATAATGGATGAGCAATTCAATATAAGATTGCATGCACGCACACACGCATACACACATGCACGCAAGCATGCACACCACATGCATGAACGCGTGCACACACCCACATATGCACATGTGCACACACACACACACACGTGCATGCACGCACGCACGCACGCACACGCACACGCACACGCACACGCGCACGCATACATGCACGCCGCGCACGCGCTCGCGTGCGCGCGCGCGCGCACACACACACACACACACACATCATTTTAGGGAATATCATACTTCCAAAATTTTGGGCACATAGATATGACAATCATTATTAACCATCTCGGCCAAGATGTGCTCAAATGGGAAAAGTATGAGATGACAATACAAAAGGCTCCTATGCCTTAATAAAGTGCTTGCACTCATTTTGACACAGCTCATATGGAAGATTGGTAATATTTATGCTTTCATGGATTGGTTTGTGTGTGTTGAGTGCAAGAGTAGGACTACAGAAGGTTGGTAGTCCTTATGCTTTAATGGATTGGTTTGCATGTGTTGAGTGAAACAATGGGACACATACATATAATGGTTTCTTGGCACCACAATAGTAGTTTGTTGAGTCCTTGAGAGGCCATGTTACAAATCTAGATAGGACCAAGCCTAGTGACATTGATTGCCATGTTAAGTATGACAAAGCCCTTAAATAGGCAAAGACAACATATAGCAACAATGCCTACAAAATGTTGGTTATTACAAAGCTAACAAACATCCATGTGTGTTTTCAACAAGTAGATGGGATGTACATGGAGTAATAGTTTATTAATAATGCATGTGCAAGTATGTCCTTAACTAGTCTTTGTTTGTAAGAGATGGGTGCACAATTTGGTGTGCAAAGGAGACATTGATATGTTAGAAGATCTAGAGATATGCTGAAGTGTAGAGGTTGTAGGGGAAAGTACCCACCCTCATGGAAAGAGAGAGATAATGATCTTGCACATGTAGAGATAGCCTCTAATGGCTAGATTATTCATAAGTGAACATGCATATAACTAAGTCAAATACTTTGGGAAAGTAAGGGATGGTAACAATAATGTTAAGGAGAGCATGAGGAAGGTTTGAGAGGGAGGCTCATGAGGCATGAAGGATTGACCATGCAAGATTTTATCATCTCAAGCTTTGCATGTTGGAGTGCATGTTGGGTAGTCACACATGCCTAGGGAAGATGGAGGCATTGGCACAACAACTAGGAAGGTGAGAGATGGACTTTTCTTCTTGTCATGAAGGAAAAATACAACATTAATATTTGCACCTTGGATTAATTCCAGCCTTTGTAAATTTAGCTTTAGCCTATATGTACATGTGTGAACAGCCCTTAAGTTTGGAAGAGGGTTAGAATAAAAGGGACTAGAGGCCAAAGGCAAGAGATCTTTTGATCATTCAATAATCTTGGCTTTACCATTTTCTTGGAGTTAGCTTCTTTCTAGCCTATGAAGCACTCAGCCATGGCCGTCATGTATTCTTGAATCCCCAACCATTAATACATGATGAGGATGTCTTGGTGCAATAGATTTGTTAATTCTTTGTTGTAGCTTAGTTAATTTTCAATTTCAGTTAGATTTCATTCCATGGTTGATTGCTTTCATTACATTGGTATCAGAGCAGTAGCTTAGATCCTTGCAGAAGTCATTTTCAAGTACTAGATTCAGTTTCCTAGGCTAGAGAGAGCAAACCATAGTTAGGAATTTGAGTGACAGGACTTGACAGGACATGAAGATTTCAAACCGGAGTTATATGTGAAGGTCTGCTACAAACAAGGATGAAGATGGTGATTCTTGGCATTACCAAAGGAAGAAATGGAAGGCTCTAGCCAAAATAGCAGGACGTGATCAAGATTGAGCCAAAATTTGGGGTAAGTGTACAAACAAATGGTTGCAGGACATTTTAACCGTGGTTACTTTTGAGAAGAAAGGGTTTCTTCTTCCCTTTCCTCATTTCCTCAAGCTTTCCACAAGAATCCATGGCCAAGACCACATCAGATCTTCTTCTTCTCACTTCTGTCATGAGAATGGTTTGCATAACCTCTTTCCCTGCCTCAAGAGCTACAAGAAGAGTAGCTTATGTAGCTACTTAGTGTCTTTGCTGATTTCCAGGACGTGAGTATGTACTCACGCTGTCTGCGCCGCCTGCACATACTCATATACTGCGTGATCAAATTTTGAGTAATGATGCCCTTGAGCTTTGCTATTGATCTTCAAACCTTTGGCAAGTGATCTTTCACCAATTTCTTCAAGATCCTTATTAGTTTGGAGTTTTCCCTCTTCTTCAAACCCTGGATATGGAGTTTTATGACAGTTTTGGACAGCACCCAAATTTCTCAGATTTCTTCATCAAGATCAAAGGCTTTTTGTTCTATCTTACTCTCTGAAGCTTCTACATACATCCTAGTACCAACATTGATTGATCTTGAAGCTTGAAGCTCTGTTGGAGCTTGGATATGGAGATTGCAAACTCTATGTATAACAGTTTGGGACAGCATTAAAGATTCCTGAAATTTTTAAAGGAATTCAAGGGGCTTTTGTGGGCAAAGCATCTCTGAAGCCTCCTTAACCATTTCCCCTCAAGAATCCATCAACATTGGACCGACATTGAAGTGATTGAAGCCAATGGAGGTCTAGGTGTTCAATGGACAGTCTGAAGCCTTTATGCCATTAAATCTTGGCATTCCCTCTCAAATTTCGGGATCTCTTGGACACATTGAAGCCCTCTCTATTACCTATTGCAACCTACTTCAAGTAGAGAAGGTAATTGGTCTTCATCAACCCTCATTTGGATCATTCATGGAGTCATGGAGCTTTCATGGGATCAATGGAGCTGAAGCTTATCAAGGAAGGGATTATCCTTGAATATTGAAGATCTCTTGGACTGATTTTAGTTGGATTATCAAGCTCAGCCCACCTATGTCAAGCATTGTGGATTGAAGGTCATTCCATCAACAATGCTCTTCTCCAATCAATCAAATGAGGTACTCTAATCACTCTTAATTTCTCTTTACATCCAATTGTTGCTGATCTCATTTCCAATTGCTGAAGAGAAATAAGAGGATTAAATGAAGCTTTCATTCATAGCCTAATGCATTACATGAAGCCTATAGGTTATCTCAGTCATTGTCTTTACTAAAACTCTTCAATTTTACTGAAATGGCCATCTCTAAATGTCTCAAACTCTCCCATAATGAATGAGCATTACCCATCTATTTCCATTCACTGAAATCAGTAATTTCTTGAGCTTCATTACTCAATCTTTCATTGCCTAACCCTGACATGAAATTGATTGCCTATTTTGCCTCTTGATCATAAGAAAATCATTACCCAATTGGTAAGTGAGAAAAACTTTGTAAGCAGTGAGTCACTGCTGAGGTAAATACCTCTCCAATTCTCATTTACATTTCAGCCTTTTCAATTTCAATCTTGCATATCATGAAAAAGGGCAAATGAAAGGCAATTGTATTTCCTTCCTATTCCATGCATATCATACTGATTTTTAGAGCTAGAATTCACTTGCCATGTACTTCCCACGAGGAAAAAGTGGATGCCGGGCGAGTCGGTAGGACAATAGTGAGGTGACCCTCCCCTACCGACGAGGACCCTGAAGGGGAGCGCAACCCGGCCTGAGAGGGAACTTTGCAAACCCCTCGGGTCTCGGATCCCACGTATTTTCAAGTTTAGGTGCAGGTACAAATCTCAAAGGCATTTGAAATCAGCCTACAGCATGAGAATGGACAGTGGTTCTTATGATATTGGCAAATGTATGGTATGGAAAATGTATAAAGACATATGGCTACAGTAAAATGTATACATCCTATGGTAAAGACACTATGGTTCAGTCTGAAAGATTGGAACAGAGTATGTATACATACCCTCATTAAAGATTGCAGTCTACTTTGAGTCAGACAGCCATTTTACTGGTTACTGAGGTCATTTTCAGTAGGGGCAGAAGTATGAGACTCTCCTACAAGGTTATGAAGTGGATACATGCTGGGTATTGATGGTACAAGCCATTAATTGACTAGAACAGGGTATTCACTGCCTGCAGGAATTTTCAGACAGCAACAGAAAATCCCTTACAGAAATTTCTGTACTCATCCATTTTCTGCATTTGATAGATCATTGGATAGAGGGCTCTTCAAGCTTTGAACAGAGCCAGAAACCTCGTAATTTGGAGTTCTAGAAGTAAAGATAATCAAGTTTTTCTACTACAGAAATTCAGGACAAAAATCAACCCATGGCTAGAAATAAGAAGAGAGACCCTGTTTTGGATACTATCAATGAAGAATTGAGGGAATATCAGCAGGATAGGGATGAACATCAACAGGAAAGGGGTGAACATCATGACACTTCTCAAGATGCCATTTATCGAATGCATTATGAGAACGATGAGGTCGATGCAAGCTCCACTCACTCCCCTACCAATCAACCCTTAGAGACGTCTCATATCTCAATGAATTCAAACAGTTTTCAGCAATTGTCAAATGACATAAAGGATATGAAATCAGGTTTTGAGGGTATGAGGTTGGGTATTGACAAGCTTGTAGCACTTCTTGGTGAGAAAATGTTGCCTACAGCTGGTCTTAATATCCCACACCCGCATAGGGCTGAAGAACCACCTAAACCACTTAATCCTAAGGTGGTAGGTCAATTTGAAGTTGGAGAATCATCTAAAGCTAAGGATTTTGTTCATCCCACTTCACTTCAGCCACAATTCCATCAACAAAAGGGTCACTTTCAGCCACATGGGCAGGATTTTCAAGAAAGAGTGCAAACAAATTCAAAGCATGATGAAGACATCCATGGATGCAACTCTTTCTACAAGCAATTTTACCCTCAAGCAAATGTTGGTGGTTATGAGCAAGTCCATATTAATTCAACCCCAAACTCTTATGGGCAGCCACATGGACATGTGAATTCAGCCCCAAATGCTTTTGGACAGCCACAACAAAATTTCTCTCCTCAAGTGCAGGCCAATAGGCCAAGTCCCATGTCAAATCATGGTTGGAATCAGCAAAATAATGGGCAGCAACCACCTTTCAATTCACCAATGCATGGACAACCCCCCAATGTGAGCAATACATACTTTCATCCTCAAGGACATGGTTTCCAGCCACAAAGTCATGGTATGCATTATGGACAGCAAACTCCTTATGCACAAGGGCATGGAAATAATGAATATCCTAGGCAAGGACCTTTTGGCAATTCTTTTGGGCCACAAAACCATAGTGGGCAGCAGCACCCTAATGGACAACCTCCTCAATACGAGAGAGAGTACAAGGAGAAAATAATTATCTCAAACTTCAAGGGAGAGAATCCTTCACCCACGGAGTTGGAGGAGTGGTTTGACAAGTTAGAGATGTATTTTTCTCTTTACCCAAGGCCCGAGAATGCCAAAGTAAAATTCGCAGCCCTCCATCTAGAAGGCTATGCTCACACTTGGTGGAGATATATGGCGAGGATGGGACATGACTTCTTGTCTTGGGATGCATTGAAAAATGCTATGATTGAAGTCTTTGTTTCCCCTATTGAAAAAGAGAGGTTAGAGAAAAAGTGGTATGCTCTTGAGCAACGTGGTCTCTCGGTTAGAGAGTACTCAAATCAGTTTTTGAACCTCTCGATGTATGTTCATGGGGTCTCCGATAGTGCCAAGTTGAATAAATACATATTTGGTTTGGAACCTATTCTTTCTTCTGAAGTTGGAGCCATGAATCCTACATCCCTACAAGCTGCCATTCAATTGGCTGAACGTTATGGGCAGAAATACAAGGGTTTTCAGCCAAAAACAGGGCATTCTTTTCAGCCTACGCAGTTCTCAAGGACATCAGGCCATTATGGGCATGCTAAAACTGATTTTCAGCATATTGGGAAGCCATCAAATACTTACAGCAATACCTACAGCAAGATACCCACTTTTCCTACTGTGTTTGGGTCAAAACAAAGCAGTAATTTCAGACCTAATGCTGAAAATAGATTTGATGGAAAGAGGACTGATATAAATGCCAAAACTTCAGTCCCTACTCAAGGCAAACATGTATCGAATGATAAGCTCAAAGATATGTATGCTAAAGGTCTATGCTACAAATGTGGAGAGAAATGGTCACCCGATCATAAGTCCAAATGCAAGGCCAAAAATATGAAGATTAGCATGATCATCGAGGATGATTCCGATGGTGAATCTATTGAAGGAAGCTTGGCTCAGCTTGATGTCACAACAACTCAAGAAGAGGCGCATGGAAATGAAGAGAATGTCCATGAAGAGTTCTATGATCCGATGGATGGGTTTCCTTTCGACCCGGGTGGTCATTATTTGGATGATTCATGGACTGATTTACATCCATCGCTATGTGCCATATCAAGTGATGCATGGAGTGGTTCAAGAGGGGATAATACCCTACGCCTTAAAGGTCAAATCAAGGGAAGGACCGCTCATATACTCATAGATACGGGAAGTACACATAGCTTCATTAATGCTAAGTCACTCAATGGGCTGAAATTGAATACGCATGAAATGCCTACATCACTCAAAATCCAAGTGGCAAATGGAAATTTTGAGATGAGCAATCAATGCTGTCCAAATGTACCTATCACCTTTTCTCCATTGTGCACTACATCAGTGAGTCTAATTGCATTAGAAATGGGTCCCATTGATATAATACTTGGCTGCAACTGGCTGAAATCTTTGGGCAGATTTACCATGGATCTCAACAACATGGAAATGGAGTTTAAATGGTGTGGACAACAAGTAACACTACATGGAGCTGAAAAGAAAAGAATGGAGATGATCAGTCCCAAGAAGATTAAGAAAGAGATAAATGCAAAGGCATGTATGTTCACCATTCTTCTTTCTAAGATTGAAGAGGATCAGCCCTCTTCTCCTACCAACAATATGGACCCATGTCTTTGTAATTTGCTGAAAGAATATGATGATATTTTCCAGCCACCTATCTCTCTTCCTCCCAAAAGAGAAGTGGATCATCCCATTGACTTGCTGCCCAATACAAAGCCCATCAACAAACCACCATATCGCCTCTCCAAAGTGGAAAGAGAAGAGGTAGAACGCCAAGTCAAAGAGCTTTTGGAAATGGGTCTCATTAAGGCAAGCCAATCACCTTTTGCTTCTCCAGTCCTTCTTGTGAAGAAGAAAGATGGCTCCTTTCGAATGTGCATTGATTACCGCGATCTCAACAAGGTCACTATCAAGAATAGGTATCCCATACCTAGAATAGATGATCTCTTAGATGAATTGAAGGATGCCAAGGTGTTTTCAAAAATTGACTTGAGATCGGGATATCATCAAATACGCATGAAGGAAGGGGATGAATTCAAAACAGCCTTCAGGACGGAGAGGGGTCTTTATCAGTTTATGGTTATGCCTTTTGGGTTGTCAAATGCTCCAGCCACATTCCAGTCTCTCATGAATAAGATACTTCAGCCATTGCTCTTTAAAACAGTTTTGGTATTCTTTGATGACATTTTGATCTATAGCAAGAATAAAGAAGACCATTTGCAGCATGTAAAAGAGGTCTTTGACATATTGAGGATACACAAACTGTTTGCCAAGGCCACTAAATGCTCTTTTATGACAAAGGAAGTGGAGTACTTGGGTCATATAGTGGGAGAAGATGGAATCAAAGTGGATCCTAAGAAGGTTCAGTGCGTCAAAGAATGGCCTACACCAACCAATGCCACTTCATTAAGAGGGTTTCTTGGTTTGTCATCCTTTTACCGACGGTTTATGAAAAACTATGCTCATATTGCAGCTCCTCTTACCGATCGGCTGAAAAAGGAGGCCTTCTTTTGGGATGAGATCGCGGACAAGAGCTTTAATGAGCTGAAAGAATTGCTTGTTTCAGCACCCATACTAGTTTGCCCTGATTTCTCCAAGACTTTTACCATTTATGCAGATGCCAGTGGTAGAGGTTTGGGAGCAGTTTTGGTACAGGAGCATGGTGTCATTGCATTTGAGAGTAGAAAATTTGATGACAAAGAGAGAGAGATGCATGTTTATGAGCAGGAGATGCTTGCTATTTTACATGCAATCAAGAAATGGCACCACTACCTCTATGGGACACACTTCAAAGTCAAAAGCGATCATAGGGTCTTGAGATATTTTCTCTCGCAGCCCAATCTTTCTCCCAAGCAAAAGAGATGGTTGGCTACTTTGCAATCATATGATTTTGAAATATCATACATGGCTGGCAAGGATAATGTGGTGGCTGATGCGTTATCAAGAATGTGGGCATGCAGTCTATCTACTGTGTCTACCATCTATAAGGAGTGGATTGAAGACATTCAAGAGGAATATGTGCTTGATGAGCATGCTGCCCATATTTTACAGAAATTACAGCAAGGGTGTGATGCTGAATTTCCAAATTTTAAAGTGCATAATGGCCTCTTATGGTTTAAAGGTAAAGTGTACTTGATTCCCAGCAGTAAATTCAAGTTGAAGGTGCTTCAAGAGATGCATTCATCGCCAATGGCTGGTCACTCAGGCCTTTTCAAGACGTTTGATAGAGTTCATCAAAGTTTTTATTGGAAAGGTTTATGGAAAGATGTTAAAGAGTATGTATCTCAATGCTTGGAGTGTCAGCAAAATAAGGATTCCACTCTATTACCAGCTGGCTTACTTCAGCCTTTACCTATACCTACGGGCAAATGGACAGATATTTCCATGGACTTCATAACGGGATTGCCTACTACCAGTCATGGATGGAATAGTATCTATGTGGTAGTTGATAGATTGACCAAATCAGCCCACTTTATTCCAACTAAAGTCCAATATTCAGCAAGACAAGTCGCCGAGCAATTTATGGAAGGTGTGTTCAAACTACATGGTATGCCTATGAGAATAGTATCAGACCGTGATTCGAAATTTATGGGCAAATTTTGGAAAAGTCTATTCTCTTCTATGGGTACTTTCCTCACTCCTAGCACGGCCTATCACCCTCAGACTGATGGGCAAACGGAGAGAGTCAATCATTGGGTGGAAGTGTACCTTAGGCATTATTGTCATGACACACAAGCTTCATGGGATCGTTGGATCCATCTTGCTGAATTTTGCTATAATAACACGCATCACATGAGCATTGGGATGTCTCCGTTTGAAGCTCTTTATGGGTATAAAGTTCAACTTCCATCAGTTTTATTTCATGAAGACATCAACCCACAAGCAAAGGAAGAGTTGGAAAGAATGGAGTTGCTCATGAGGCAATGCAAGGACAGCATAAGGAAAGCACAAGACGTAATGAAGGTCTATGCTGATGAGAAAAGAAGACATTTAGACTTCAAGGTTGGAGATTGGGTATTTCTCAAAGTGCCCAAGACGCATTATGCTTCACTAAAGGGTGGGAATAACAAGCTTGCTCATAGGTTTTATGGACCATATTTGATTCTAGACAAAATTGGAGAGCTTGCTTATAAACTTCAGCTACCATCCTCCACTAGAATACATGATGTATTCCATATTTCACAGCTGAAGAAGTATGTTGGGCCCGATGTACAAGTATTGGAAGAGTTACCACCATTGGATGAGGCAGGACTGATCATATATGAACCTGAAAGCATTATTGGAAAGAGAGAGAAAGTTCTCAGAAATCGTACTCTCATTGAGTATCTTATTAAGTGGAAGAATTTGCCCATTGAAGAGTCTTCTTGGCAACCATCCACTTATGTCAGTAACTTTCCTTGGCTATTACAGGATGATATATGATGCAGTATGCAGTGACTGTGCAGAGACAGCTTGCTGTATGAAATTTCTGCAGACAATAAAACTGTCCTGACTTCATCAAAATTTGATTCTGATGTTATGGGGTGATGCTTGGGAGTGTATACTTCGTTTCCACACCTCGTACGCCATATTTGGACCAATATATCAAAAGTTATGGCAGTTTTAGTGAATCAGCCCTGTTTGGACAGCAGCCAGTTTTCTCACAGTTTGGTATGCAAAAGGTCTTCTTTTCATGGACAGTGCTTTCTTATCATTTGGAAGATGAATGGGCATGATTACTATTATTCTTGACTTGGATATAGGCCCTTACTTCTTGGTTTTGAGGACAAAACCATCTTCAGGAAGGGATGGTTTGTCATGAAGGAAAAATACAACATTAATATTTGCACCTTGGATTAATTCCAGCCTTTGTAAATTTAGCTTTAGCCTATATGTACATGTGTGAACAACCCTTAAGTTTGGAAGAGGGTTAGAATAAAAGGGACTAGAGGCCAAAGGCAAGAGATCTTTTGATCATTCAATAATCTTGGCTTTACCATTTTCTTGGAGTTAGCTTCTTTCTAGCCTATGAAGCACTCAGCCATGGCCGTCATGTATTCTTGAATCCCCAACCATTAATACATGATGAGGATGTCTTGGTGCAATAGATTTGTTAATTCTTTGTTGTAGCTGAGTTAATTTTCAATTTCAGTTAGATTTCATTCCATGGTTGATTGCTTTCATTACACTTCTACTCTCATGACTAAGTTGTGTGACAAGGTGGAGAAGGTAAGGTTGCTCTGTTCAGAACTGCGAGCCCTGGATGATCGAGTTGAGATAGATTTCTCAATAGTGGTAGAAAGGTGGTTCAAGCTCCTACTACATTCTCTCTAGCTTGTCTTATGCAAAGTTATGCCATGTATTCTAGGAATGGATTCTTTTCCTATTTCATGTCAAGGGTCTCATCTAAGTGTGAGTTTGAGAAATAGTTCATACAAACTATGAAGCACACACAAATCTACAATCATTTACATTTGTTTGGCAAATGATGTTTTTCTTTTTCTTGCTATCTTTATCTACAAGAATAGAATGTGTGCTTGCTAATACAATCAACTTCAAGGGCGACTATGTTTATGTGCTAATCTCATATGCAAACTTATCTATTGATAAAATTCTCAGTCATAATATCATGTATTTGCTTCTTTTCTCTCTCCTTGGTTGGTTGAAAGGGGGATGGTTGCCATTGTGGAAATTTTGGGCAAAGTCTTGTATGTGCCAAAGGAACACCTATGTATGTGCTTTGAAGATTGAGCATGTGTTCTACGGCAAGCATAGAAGGATGTCTCCTCCAAACTTCTTGGAACTCTTTAATGCTAATGGTACCAAGATATGGATGGATGTCAAGTTTTCCTCATCGTTGGATGCTTGCTACATATGCAGATCCCCTATCTACTTTGCCAAGGACTATTCTTAAGTGCTTGAAGAGGAGGCCAAGAAGAAGGATCTATTAAGGCTCCAGAATCAGCTGAGGAGTAATAAGTAGCACAAAAATAGGGAAAAGAAAGGCAATATGAGATTTTTAAAGCTTTTGATTTGACTTTGACCTCCTCAAATATGATGGGTAAGGGTAAAACGAATAAATCTTTGCAAAGTTAAGCCTAACTCAAAGCCATACATTCTTGCAACATGAAAATCTACTTGAATGTTTGGAAGGAGTGCATGCGACAAGGGGAAGGAAGTTCCAAAGCCCGTGATGGAGAAAATAAAGAAATTTGGTTAACTTGAAAATATTATGGCTAGGGAGCCCTTGATAGAAAGAAATGTATTCATAGTGTTGGGCAAAGTGGGCATGAGTTAGTTCAACCCTTACAACAACCCTTACAACTTGATAGAAAGAAATGTATTCATAGTGTTGAGCAAAGAGGGCATGAATTAGTTCAACCCTTACAACAACCCTAACAACTATCATCATAGAGACTTGCTTGTATGCCATCAAATGTGACCGGATTATATTACCCAAGTTGAAAGAAATTTGTGGTGACCCTTTTAGAAGAAATACAAATATGATGTTGTTATATTACATGAGGTGAAGCTAGATTATATTGATTATGAAGAGTTGACTTTTGGAGGATAGGATTGCATATCTTTTGCTATGGTAAAAGGGCATGTAGGCATCCCAAATGCATTAGTGAATTAAATGTACTACTTGTTTACATGAGATAAGAATTGACTATCTCCAAAAAGACAACCATACTTAGGGTCTTCATAAAAGTAACACTTGGTGAAAGCTTATAGTGATGGTAGATTGACTTAATAAATCTTTGTTTAAATACAAAGTCTTTATCTAACATATGTCAATTGGTGCTCTACCTCTTGCCTCCATTATTGAGACATCATATCTTAAATGGTTGTCATTTCTTTTGTACATGTGAGAAAACTTCTTGTCAATCATGAATTTCTTTCTTGTCTGGGCAAAAAAAAGTTCACTCTTTAATGTTTACTATTTAGTCTCAAGTGGCAGCGCTATCAATGTTTCCAAAATACTAGGATTTTGGACTATCCAAATTCTTAGATCCTATGCAACCACTTCATCTTATGTATCAAATATTTTGTGTATGCAAAACCTTCCATGAATAGGCTACATTTTTCTCTTCTCTAAAGTGTTTATTTCTCTTCTAGATTTCTTCTTTTTTCTACCACAACTTGAGAGAGAGAGAGAGAGAGAGAGAGAGAGAGAGAGAGAGAGAGAGAGAGAGAGAGAGAGAGAGAGAGAGAGAGAGAGAGAGAGAGAGAGAGAGAGAGAGAGAGTAGATGGAGAGATATAGCTTACATTCAACTTGAAGGAACAAGAAAATGAGTTAGCTTCCTTGGTGGATGTGAGGTCATGGGAATGAGAAGCATGGAGCTTGGAGATACACTACCATCAAGATCAATGGAGCAAGGTAGCTCATTAAATTCTTCTAGACTACAACTAAATGACTTACCTTGCCCCATATTTTTTTCTATGGTATATTTCATTAGCCAAGACAAACCATATATTGGAATGCATGCTTAGACTAGGCTAGAGAGATAGGTTTGGCATGGATACTTGCAGATTAGATATCATGAGAAATCAAGAAATTGAGAGTGCAAGGTGTATAAATTCATCTAGGTCTAGCCAAAAGCCTATAAATTGTTCTCATGTACATGTTTAAAGGATGTCCAATAGACCTTATGTAGTGAACCAACTAGGGATGTTATCTTTATAGGTATTCACAAAATTTCTCTCATCTCTAATTGGTTACATAGTGATGGGAATTAAGTTATTATTAGTGTGGCCATAGAAATGCAATGTTCTCAAGCTAATCCTTTTCGATTGAGGTTTTGATGTTTTGTTTTGCAAGGTAGACTTGAAAACTACCCAACTAGCTAAGTCTAGAAATGCTATGGCTTCTAGATGGTACTACTTAGGGGAGGCATCCAAGCAACTACTAAACATTACCCCCTCCAGCCTAGTTAGAGACAGGGGTACATTACATGTGGTATCAAAGCAAATGCTAATGATATATCAACTAATTTTATTGAGTTTTCAATCAAGTTAGAGATGTGATGCAAGTTATGCTAACTTATGAGCTTGGCTGCTAGGTATCACCTACAAATAATAATGTGAGGCTCTAAGAAAAAAAAACTCTTTAAAATTAAGCCATATAAATTTAATGGCAAAGAATCCGAGGCTAAGAATGATGCTATGGACTAGATCTAAACCATAAAATATTGTGTTTTCATAGCATGCACTATCACTACTATTATCTCCTTATCTGATATGTGAAGCCCCCCTTTAGTAGAAGCAAAGGTGCTACAATAGCATGGTAATGAAGGTTCTTGGACTTAATAACAAATAAAGAAAGTAGTACTACATTGAAGGCTAATCAAGAAGCTAATTCCTCCACACCAATAATCATCCAAAACTGGAGCATAACTACCAACAACCCTCTTCATGATCCACCAATATCTGCCACACACATTAGTTTGTAGAGCGCCATGGGACTTGTGCATATCTAAAAGGAGATAATATTAACCCTTTCTAGGAAGGTAAAGGTGAATGTGAGACAGTGAGAAGAACTGCAAGATTTTAGGAAAAAAGAGAAGCAAAAACAGGATCATCTCACAAGCACTTTTAATTTTTGGCAAAAAATTATTTTGCAAAGACAACCAGAGTCACTTCTATGCAAGTTTAATATGATTTGAGTGAGAAATGAGTGTAAAAATTTTGCTAGATAAAGATGGAAAATATTTGTAAAATCAAAGAGTGTATACAAAGTGAGAGAGAAAACCGATTTAGTACAAATAGATGGGAAGCTACTCCAAAAAGTTAAGGCAATGTACAAGATCTAGGAAATGAAAGGATAAGCTTATTCTTGTGGTATAAAATCTTGTGGAGCTATCTTATTGCTTCTTGATTGCATCTTGCTTGAGAGAGAGAGAGAGAGAGAGAGAGAGAGAGAGAGAGAGAGAGAGAGAGAGAGAGAGAGAGAGAGAGAGAGAGAGAGAGAGAGAGAGAGAGAGAGAGAGAGAGAGAGAGAGAGAGAGAGAGAGAGAGAGAGAGAGAGAGAGAGAGAGAGAGAGAGAGAGAGAGTGTGTGTGTGTGTGTGTGTGTGTGTGTGTGTGTGTGTGTGTGTGTGTGTGTGAGGTGGAGTGAGAGAGTGGTGTGGGTGGAGCCCTTGCTTCTTCTTCTTCTTCTTCTTAGAGCATGTGCAGTGATTAAGGCTATAGAGTTGGAGCTCACTTGAGGTGCATCACTTGAGTCATGGAGCCATCGACACACCTTTGCAAATAGACTACAATGAAGAGGTAAATCAATGAGTTTGCTATGTCATTTATGAGAATGTACAATGGTTATGTGAGAGGTAGCCATAATTGTGTTGCTTGAAGCGATTGAAACAATAAGCATTCAATCAAGTCTAGAATTCAAAGCTTGCAAAAGAGACAACACCTTTCATTCAAGATTATTCTCAAGTACATCAATTGGAGTAAATATCTTAGGCAACATGTAGAACATGTGACTACGTAAGCAATATGTGTTGAGCCAAACACATCAACAATCAAGACTTTGGATAGACTTCTATTGTTTCAGAAGCTCCAACTCCCTTTGGTGACGATCTCTCACCTTGTCTCCTCCGCCCTCTTTTGGGTGCCCTACCTACTTTATGGAATCTAGGCCAGTCAATCCTCATAGCATGCTTGTATCTTGATCTAAATAGACCAAGCTTATGCTAATCTAATCACAAATACATGTATGCAACCCATGCAACACTTGTTGGCATGACAAATACAATGTGGGAGATAAATACAATGTACATGGGAGTGAGTGTGGCTCTCACAAAATAATACATCCATGATACTTTGATGATATCCATGAGTATAAAATAATACACAAGTGTCAAAAATAATACAATGTAGCTCCACAAAATTAATATCCACAAAGAAGCCTCCACCAAAAAATATTACCTAACAAGTATACTTTTGTAGCTGTCTCAAAATACGATTAACATTATTTCCCCCTAAACGAGTGCCAATCCCATAGCACTCATGTCATAGGTAGCATGTTGTAGCTTGCATGTAGGATGTAGAATGCTAGAAATAATCCATGACGAAGTAATGGTTTTGATGGTGGAGAAATGAATGCTATTGATGATGAAGAAATTAGAGTGATGACGAAGAATGATGTGTCTGATGATGAAGAATTGGTACTGAAGACTATGATGCTCTTACTGATATTATAAATGATGTCCAAAAGATGTGATGCAATGATGGAAAGATGATGTTAGTATGAATGACCAATGATGGATTTGTTGAAGAAGAAATCATGGAATGGTGAGGATGTAGAGACTGCCAATGTTGATGGTTCTTTAGTTCTTCAAATGGTCCTTCAAAAAAATCCTATAAGCCAATGTGTGCTCTCCCTACGAGGTATGTGTAACTTACTTGTGCAATGATTTGTGCAAGTGAAAGTGCAATTGGGAGATGGATTGAAGCCTGAAATGTTGTCCCACACTTGAGGACCCAGTTGGTGAACTATTATTACGTGGTACAAAACTCAGGGTGACACGTCATCCAAGCAAGCTGAGGTGTCCTATGCTTGATGTGCCTTGAGATTGTGTAGTGAGGGAAAGGCTAGGGGGTTAGAGACAAAACTAATTGACCAAAGCCACTAGATGCACCTAGCTTGAGGACCCCTAGATATAGTGAAATGTGTGTGCACCTAACTAATTATGGAGCTTTTTCTCTCCTTTTTTTTTTCAAGTAGATATACAACTGATTCACTCCTCGAGGAGTGACTACAAGGTGAGGCTATACAATAAGATGGAAACAATATAGGTCAAAGAAGAAGACTTGTCATGGCAATGCGATCAATCCCTGTGTTGATGTCGAAGAATAGAAGAGGCCATCCTCATAGGGAGTTTGTGGCTATTGAAAGATCTTGACAATGAGACAGAGATAATTGCAAGTTGTAATGGCAATGCAATCAATCCATGTGTTGATGTTGAAGAATAGAAAAGGCCATCCTCATAGGGAGTTAGTGGCTATTGTAAGAGCTTGACAATGAGACATAGATAACTGCAATGTAACTATGAATGCTAGATATTAGAAATTTAAAAATACTTTAAGGAAACTCTTGAAAGAGGATAATAGATCATGCAACTAGAAGTGCTATATTTCACTCCCATGCGGAGCATTGATATTGGGAATTTTGGAAAATTTATATCTACCACGTTGTTCAACATCATAGTCTCTTCCATACCTTCTTGGATAGGGGTAATGGAGAACATCTTACTTCTGTTTAGAATAGTAGAAAGGTAGAATGGGCCATTTCATCGACTTGAAGGATAGGATATCTCCATTCATGGTTGAAGCTTCCACATCTCTCATGGCTTCTTAGTGAGATACTACCTTTTATTCTTCTCTTTGGGAATCTTATAAGTTGCTTTTAAAGTTGATCTATCATGTTTCTTCAACCGCTCCTGGGGCTATGGTCTTTCCCATATTGATGAGCTTTTGCACTGTGTTGAGTGGTAAGGGTGTTTTGAATTTGGTATCTTCATAGACATTGAAATAAAAAATGATTGTCTCCTCCCACTTCTATTTCTCATGATAGGTCATCATGGGCTCATCCAAATCCTCTCTTTGTGCCTTGATGCCCTACATATCAATGAGATACTCTAGCACATCATGAGGAGTAGCCTATAGACTTGAACCATCCTATCAAAGCGTTCTTGGACCTTAGGTGACAATTCAGGTATTGGTGGTGCCTCTTGAGATTCCTCCATAGGTCCCTCCTCCTAATTAGAAAAAGGAACCATGTCCTCAAGAGCCTCTATTACAATGGAATCTCCAGTAAGTGTCTCATGTTGTATGTCACATGGCTCAATAGATTCTAGCCGCAACATTCCTACATCTCTCAATTCTTGATCATTATAGCCCATGTAATGCAAGTGATCAATCATTTGGCTTCTAATGGTGTCCGAGGTCAATAATGTGAGCTCCCTCCCATAGTCAACACTAGCAAAGGTACCTATAGCACATCCCAATTGAGCTTTGAGTTCCCCCATATTATCTGTGCTTATAGATGATATAATGCAAATAGCTTGTTGCTAGATAGTACATGTTTATAGGCAACTGTATGGTGCATGTGATTTGGACCAGGTACTTCTATTGGACAGAAGGGATACATAATTTCTCCTATATGGACAGGATACAAAGATTAACGTGAAGATAAGTTAAGGAATTTGTTTGAACTTGTTTGTCAAAAGGATTGCTTGCTCTGTATTCATGTATGTGCCGTAAATTACGCGAACGAACCTTGTTTCTTAAAAGGCTCAATTAAGGAAGTTGATTTTAAATGTCAAACATAAATGTGATAGGACCTAATTAGATAACTAAATAATGCCTATTGAGGGAAGCGGGTGGGCAAAACCTGCGATGGGTCTGTCCTACGACAGGGTGGTCCCAGAGAACTGGGAGGCTTCTCACAAGGTTTTATTGTCGTTCGACCTTTAGGTATTGCTAAGTTAGAATCTGATTCATGCCATTTTAGGGGACCAAAATGGGACTATGCCCTACGGGCAGAGAGGTTGAGTGGCGCATCCCTCTTGTTTTCCATTCTCTTTGAACCAAGTGTGGCATGGGTCTGCTTCGACTTGGGTATCTCTATGTAAAGGAGGATGTCCATGACCAATGCTAGAATGTTGTCAGGAGACCTTGACCACTAGGAACCCAAATTTCAAGTCGATCCTAGTGGGTTAGGTCGTGAACGTTCCGTTGTGAGGTGGACTCAAGAAACCCTAGGCGGCAAACCCCGTAACATTCCATGGGAGTGCCGGGTAGCGTCACATAGATTGGACCGCTAAAAATGTGCTTGGTAGCCGGGCATGTTACAGCACAACAATGCTTTGGGAACCCATCACATCTTTGTACTAGCTCTCCATTGACACTTTCAATTATATGCCTAGGGTCTCATTTTCTTTTGGATGAATTTCTATTTCTAATAGCTTGAGAAGTTGTGGTAATATTCTCTGCAGCTTTGTCCTTTCCTTTGATTCCAGAAAGATTCCTACTAAGTGGTTCTCTTTGGTTTGCTTGTGCCTTGAGGAGTTCCTTTAGAAGTCTTTGGCCATCCTCACTAAGGTTCTTATCTGATGTTGAGGCAAGTTGCTTGCCCTTCCTTGGAGAAGAGACAAGGTTCCCTTTGCTTAAAGTAGTGACAATCTCAACTTCTGGTAAAGCTAAGGTATGTTTTGTGTGCTTCATAGTCCACAATGCATTTGATTGTATTCTTGAAAGGTCTTCAAAGTAGGACTTCATTTCCCATGTCCTCTTGATTGGGAAGCACATAGAAAACATGGGTAGGCTCTCAATCTCTATAGTTTGAAGTATCTTGCATCATCCTAGGAGGGAATAAGGTGATCCTCCATAAGGTTTGATGGTTGCATTTATTGGGACTAGTTTAGGTTGGCCAATCACAATCTTTACACCTTAAGCCAGGGTGTTGTAATTATAACCTTTGTCAATGAGAGCATCAATGATGAGCTCTCGATTGGTCGGTAGTTTGACCATAAGATTTACAAGAGGTATTAGTTGTTCATCTTCTGGGTCAGTGTTGTGGCTTTGACCTTTTGGATCTTAGGCTTTGTAGACTGTGTGAGGATACTACTAGATGCCTTGCATGTTGGACAATCATGATACATATTAGTTATGCCACAATCAATGCATCTAAGGTCAATCTATGTGAATGTGTCTATCGCCATCCAGTTTGCTAGTTGAGGCATAGGCTCTTAAGTTGTTAGCTCTGTCATATTGTCAATGGATAGATGGATAGAAAGTTTTCTCTTTATAGTTGACTCCAAATATTTTAGGACTTGTAGACCTATGGCCTAGTCCACTATGAGGCACATCAATTGAGTCTCAAGCTCTAAAAAGCTAGATGACAAACTTATCAACTTTTCTTGCAGATTCAAGTTCTTGTGTAATCAGTTTCTTATGTGTGTTTCTGTTCTTTTGAATCTCCAGAATGATGTGAATTTGGTTTAGTAATCTTGATACCTTAGTCAATAACTTCTCTCTCATTGGGCCTTGTTGTAGTGATTAGACTTTAGCTCTTGGTGGTAGCTTGGAATCATTTTACCTCATGGTATCAACCATGCTGAGCTTTCCTTGAGGTCCATATGTCAAATCAAAGGCTCATTTACAATTTATATATATACCTCCTACTTTCTCCTTCATCTTTTGGACTCTAGGAAGGCACCATGTGGAGCCCCAAGAGGAACACCAAGGAAAAGGGAATTCTCTTTCAAGAAAATCTATCTTGTAACATCAACAAACTTTTTTATTAGGGTTTATATGATCACAATGAAGAGAAGAACACCAGGCACAACAAATCTTCATGCAACATCATGTAGATCTCCCACAGATTTGATAGAATCAACCATATTCTTCAACATCTTCATAGAATCCATCAATAGAACAAAGAAAGCAAAGGAATACACCATCTTTGAATGGAAATACATCACATAGTATTCATCTTCAATATCTTCATAGTCTTGTCTCTCAATCTCTCACATACAATCACACTATTTTGATAGATTTGACTATCTCTGACTCTCTCTCTCTCTCTCTCCATCAATAGTACATCATATCCTCACTACAATCACTCAATAATCACTCACAATAATCCTTCTTAGGTCGTGGATACACCTCCCAAGAGGTATGTCTGATATGAAGAGGCACTAGAGCCACTACAGTGTCTTTTCATAGCTCACCACTGTCACTTCACTCCAATCTTTACTTGAGTCTTCAGTAGCTACTTCTTTGACTTCTTTTAGCTCTTTTGCACTTGTATTCACCTCTTTCCAAGGCTAGAAAACTTTCCCAAGCTACACTCTCATCCAATAGAACACGTACAGAAGCATACAGAAGGTCTACAGAGGCTCAACAGAAGCTCATCAGAGAGTTACAGAAGGTCAACAGAAAGCATCAGAACCACATAACTCATACCAAAACCATTCCAAACCATCAAAAATCACTCAATAAGCTTTCAAAAAACCTCAAACCCTATCAATCAATACTCCATCCCTCCTTACAGAGAGAAAACAGAACAAAACAGAAGCTCAACAGAAGCTATCAGTACCAAACAAATCATATCAGAACATCATCAGAACTTCACATCTCTACTAATAAACATCATGAGGTTAATAAAACCATTCCAACCTATCCAAAACACTCTCAAACCACTTCCAAACCAATCAATCATCTCATAAAATCAACCATTCAGCTCTTAAAAACAACAAAAATCAGCCAAAAAATAGGTCATTTCAACACTCAACATATCCCCACACTTAATAAGGAAGCGTCCTCGCAACCCAGGAAAAAGGGAATACAAATTCATTCAAGATCTCAACTTTGATCTTCAATAAATCTTCAAAAATAGTCCATCCAACCACGACCCCAACTTATAACCTGTATCTGATATAAAGAATACAACGAAAGGAAAACCCTTTATACATTAACACTTCTTATCAAACTAGAAATCACAACAAACTTGTAAAGGATATAAGAGGTTTCTTCTTTCGCATCATCATCTTCAACTATCCAACTGGAAATCACCATCACCACAATTCTCCAAAAATGTAGCTCGCACGAAAGTAAATCAAATAAGCAACCACCACGATCTTATCACATAAATTAACCCACAACACAAACACTACACATAACACAACCATCTGAATGACTCCTCCAAAAAGAGAGATTCATCATTAAAAATCATCCACCATACATGGCAAAGGTATCAATGAAGATGCTCTGGTCTAAAATAGCTGTGGTGGATTGAAACTTCTCTGCTTGGGCAGCTATCACCTCCTTCATCTCTTGACTCTCCTTCTGTAACTTATCCCTCTCCTTTATTACAGCAACCACTTGAGACCTAGCTTCTGCCAACTCAGCTTTCAACTTAGAGATTTTAGCTTTCTGAGTATCCACGAGCTTATTCTGCTGCTCCATTTGTGTACAAATGTCAGACAATTTCTCCTGAGCAGAGGCTAACTCAATATTGGTCTTATTTAGTTCCTCCTTAGACTGTTGAACTTCATCATAAAATGAAGAATATAATTGCTGGATACAGGCAGTCATCGAAAGTTCAATAGAACTCTGAATATCCTTGCACAGGAACGGAATAGCATCTCCTGTTACCAGGCGGCGGTGAACAGAAGGAATAGTAAGTTCTAGCATCCCATCTCTATGGGCTCTGAAAAGATTTGGCATCTGAAGGAATGCAGGCAAGGTGCTGCAAGACTGGGCAGGAATTGTCACTGGAACTGGAGGAATAGGCATTGACTCAGCCACCCTCTTGAGGCATTTTCTCTGAATGACCAGGGGAGGAGGAGAATCATCATCCTCAATTATCACATCATCATCTTCATCATGAGGTGGAGGAGGAACTTCTGGAGGATCAACTGGAGGTAAAGGAGTTTCCTTTGCAGGGGCAGCATGTAGCAAGAAGACATAGAGGAAGGACCCAAATGTAACATTAGTCACATGTCCTCGAGTAGCTCGAATAAAATGGTGATCCATCTTGGAGAGGAGGTAGGTACTCCAATCAATGGTTATGCCTTTCAGAATCATTCGTGAAGCTGTAAACAACTCCTTGGAAAGATAATGAGATGGGAATTTTGCAGGCATGAACCTGTCCTGAAGGAATTGGCATAGCTGTTTCCATAGGGGATTGGAAATCATGGAGACACCCACTCCTGACGTGGTAATGACCTTCTTCAGATCAAGAACATCTTGAGTTTGCTTTTGCAACAACTTCAAAATATCATCATTGGTGAACAACTGCCTGGCAGCAGGGACAGACTCCCTACGATATGGCAGACCAAGAGCCTTGCCTAGACTCTTCGGTGTTAGAAGAACAATAGTGCCACAGACTAGACCAGACCTCTTACTCAAGAGGTTAAAAACTCGTCACAAATGGTAGGATCATCTGGAACCAATGGGAAAGAAAGGCTCACGAACTTGGACAAGCCCGCTTTAGCAACAACGTCCGAAACCAGTAACAAAGAATAATCATGGACAGCCAAAGGAACATACTGGATCGGGGGAGGAGTACGAGAGGGTGCCATTCAGATGGTTACACACACACACCACAAACACAGACAAACAAAGAGAATGCCTGCAAAGCAACTGACAAAAACCAAGGATAAGATATCAACCAAGGTGGTAAAACGTGACTCGACCAACTATCCCCAACCAAACCACAGCCTAGGAAAAATTCGACATGACCTCTACACATATGCGACCGAAAGCTTCATGCTATGCAACATGCAAACACCCAAATCCCCGTATCAGGCAATAAAGAAAAAAAAACTACACACCATACCCTTAACCGTAACAAAGAAACTGAACCAAAACATAACAACAACCCACACATATCATGAACACAATTTGGATAATCAGGTTTGACCATGGAGACAACTCCGAAGACTTCACATACCCATCCCACGAAACGAGTTCATTAAAAAGGGGAAATAAGTGCAGTGAGGGGGAATTAATTTAATGAAATGTTCATTTTATGAATTATTAAGAAATGGGTGAATTTTTATTAAGTGATAAACCTTAACAAGAAAACGACGGTTTCTTCTTAAAATTTTAATTACCAATTATTAGGTTGAAGCGGTGCATTAATCAGAATCCCGGACTTCGATACCCAGACTGGGTCTCTAAATGCAAATTCATTTATTAAAATTAAGGTGATGTGGAGCGCTTTTTTGCCAGCGTGTGCTTTTGTGACGGCTGGTTCATTTTTATTAAAAATATTAAAGTGCCTCTGAAGCGCACTTAGCGTGTGCTAAGTGAACGGCGGGTTGATTTTAATTAGAAAAAGGTGTGTTTAGCGCGAGCGCGCGTGCCATTTTGGGGTAGTGGAAAAAAATAAAAAATATAAAAGGAAAAATACCTGGAAGTGGGTGCATGTGTATGCAATGAATGCGCACTTCTCAATCCCAAATGTAGGTCAGCAATCCAAAAAGAACCAAGGTAGCTGGATTTTTTTCTAGATTTTCAGTTTGTGTTTTGAATTAAAGAGGATTTTTCATGATTTAGCATTTAATGAAGTATTTTTACCATAAAATAATAATGGAAGAAAATGACACATCATTTTCAGCTTAGAAAATATTTCAAAAATAAGTTTAAAAAGTAATAGAATTTTTAGGAATTTTTCTGCAATTAAATTGAAAGTTTTACAAATTTTAATGAATTTTGTTTCATTTTGTGGGTATTTTAAAAAGAATTTTTAATTGTAAAATGTTTCTGAAATTTTCAGTTTAGAAAAATATTAAAATTTACTGTAGAAATATTAAGAATTTTTCAAGATTTTTTTGTATTTTTTTTATTTCAACTGATTTTTAATTAATTTTGTGTAATTTTTCAATGTATTTTTAGGGTTTTTGGGTTTTGGAATTAAAATCCGGGAATATACCCAGGAATGGACTGCGTGTCAGCTGCGTGTGAACAGCCAGCTGGTGCACACTACCTCACGGACCAGCTAACGCGCATCCCCGCGCGTGAACGGACGCTAACGGACTCCCGCACACAAACCCGAACAACCACACGCGCACAACCACGCGTTCGTGTGTGACAAGGGGCTGAAAATAGGGGCTGCAATGTCTGCGGTTTTCGGTTGGTTGCTATTGGTTTCGGCGAGTGGTCGGTGGGGAGGTCACGATGGGGGGAACGGGGCGTAAGAGGGTGAGAAGGGGGGAACGGGGCCTGTGGGAGTGGAGGGTGGGTAAATCTGAAGGGGGGTAAAAATAGTGGAAGAGGGTGAAAATAGGGAAGGGGGGCTAAAAATGGTGGGGGGAACAGGGGCTTACAGGGGGGAAAGGTGGGTTGTGGGGTTGGTGGGGTGGAAACAAGGGCTTGTGGGGGGAAGATGTGTATGTGTGGGGGTGGTGGTGGTGCGATTGGGGGCTTGGGAGGGGGGTGGGTGTGGGTGGTGCCTGGGGGGGAAGGGGGGCTTGGAGGGGGGTGGGGTGGTGGGGCACGTGGTAGGGAGGAGGCGGCGGACAGGGCCACGAACAGGAGGCGGACGGGGATGGCAGTCGTAGGCGTGGGCGACAGGCTGAGAAGCAGGGAGGCGGGGCGCTCGGCGTCAGACGAGGGCGGGCAGACAGGGCAGCACGGCGGGAGGGAGACAGGCTGAGAAGCAGGGAGGCGGGGCGCTCGGCGTCAGACGAGGGCGGGCAGACAGGGCAGCACGGCGGGAGGCAGGGCGCTCGGCGGCCACAGGTGACAGGGCGGCAGGAGGGCGTCAGGGGCAACAGGGGTGGCAGGAGGGAGGCCCACGAGGAGGGGTGGCGGGGCAGGGCGCGGGCGTGGAGGAGGGAGGAAGGAGAAGAGGAGGAGGAGGGAAGGGAGAGGGAGGTGGAGATGGAGAAGAGGAGGGAGATGACACGCAGGGGGGAGAGAGAGATGGAGGTGGTTGGGGGAAGGGGTCGGGGAGAGAGAAAGGTGGGGGTGGGTGGGATAGGGGAGGGTGCCAAGGGAAGTGGGGGGGAAAGGGGTGCCCGGGGGGTGGGTGGGGTTGGGGGGGGGAAAAGGGTGCCCATGGGGGTAGATGGGTTTGGGGAGGGTGGCCGGGGGTGGGGGGGTGCCCATGGTTGTGGGGGGTTGCCCAGGGGGGTGCCCATGGGTGAATGGGTGGGGTGAAAGGGTGCCCATGGGTGTGGGGGTGCCCATGGGAGGGACTGGGTACCCGCCATAAAAGAAAGGCGTGCCCCCGTCCCGCGCGCGTGCGCGGGGTGGGGTAAAAAAATTTACCGTGACGGGATCGAAATAGTGCCAGGATGGCGGTACGGGGCACGTGGATGCGATCGGGGCGCGTGGAGACCGTGAAATCGAAAACAGTCACGTTCACGTGCGAGACGAGTCGCGCGAAACACTTAAAAATAAAGAAAAATTAATATCTCCCAATCCGGGCATCGAAACGAAATGCCATAAAAACAAAAATTGTGCAGGACGGCAGGGGGAAGACACGAGAAATGTGCAACAAGGGTTCCAGGGGGGTAAAGGGCGTTCACATGCAAAAAACGCAAAAAACGGGTTTAAAAATGCAAACAAAAATTAATAATGGAAGATCCGTGCATCGAAACGAAGGGCGGGAAAAAGAAAAAATATGCAGAAAGACGTGCCCAACAAGACTATCATGTCAAAACATGGTTTCGATTGAGATAAGACGCATTCACATGGGAAAAACCCAAAAAACAGACCCGAAAAGAGAATCAGAAATTAATATTGGACGAACCGCTTGCCGGAATGACATGCAGTAAAAAGGAAAAATGTCCGCAAGAAGAGGTGGCATAGGGTTGTCACATTAGAAAGCAGTTTCGGCGGAAGTAGGAGGGGTTCACATGCGAAAAACACCAAAAAGACACCCGAAAAGACATTTAAAAATTAATAATTAAAAATCCAGAAGGCAAAAGAGGGTGGAGGAAAAAGGAAAAAGATTGGG
Organism: Lygodium microphyllum; assembly: GCF_053477565.2. Taxonomy (NCBI): domain Eukaryota; kingdom Viridiplantae; phylum Streptophyta; class Polypodiopsida; order Schizaeales; family Lygodiaceae; genus Lygodium; species Lygodium microphyllum. Next base: position 24,559,945 of record NC_141139.1, on the reverse strand, counting down.
AAAGGCACGGGGAACACGGCTGTCAAATCAAATTGGAATTCCGATGCAAACAGAGCAGGTTCAAATGGAAAAATGTCAAAAAGACGCACGAAAAAGTCTCGAGAAATCGCAAAAATTAATATTGGACAAACCGTGCATCGAAATGACATGGAAGAAAAAGAAAAAATATCAGGAAAAAAGTTGTTGTCATGGCTATGATGTCAGATCACGTTTCCAAAGCAAGAAAAATGCATTCACATGGAAAACCAGCTAATGTGCGCAAAATGCTTCAAAAATGAATAACTTGAGAACCGTGCATCGGAACAGGGGTGGGTAAAAAGAAAAAATGGTCAATGCAAAGGGATGAACAAGGCTATAAGGTTGGATGTGGATTTCGGTGAACGTAGGGTACGTGCACATAGCAGGACAACAAAAGCAAGAAATGAAGGAAAATTGCAAAGGAACAGCCCCGAGGGTGGTGAAAAATGAACGGGTGGGTGGGGAAGGGACCCCAGTAGGGTAAAAGCAAGTCATGGCATAGAGGCATTAGCAGGTTGAGGCATATGTAGAGGGGTATGCAATGTAGACGCGCAGGGATGCGTCCCCACACTTAAAACCTTAACAGACAGGGTTAACCGAGCAACAGGAACCTAGGGCCACACAACAGACCAACCACTAATGTCCCCACGCTTAAAACATGACCGTCACTGAGAAACAGGGTGTAGGGTTAGAAAAACTTGGCCCATGTTGTCGAGAATCAAGGTTGATTGTCGATGGCACGTCCTGTGTTGGTGTCGACTGCAGGAGGTACCAAGGTTCGCTCCAGCACATGTCCTTCGTGGCAGGGACCACGTGGCAGCACCCAGGGAGGTAGCTGGTTGAAGAAATCGCAAGAAATTTATCGATGATGAGGAATGTTGCACTCAACTTACAGTCACTCAAATGGAATGAAAGAACAGTCACTCGCCCCATGACTAATATCACTCGAGGAAAGCAAGAGAAAAACCCATGGCTCACATCCCGGTTTAGGAATCGACAAGGGAATGGTGCAGAAGGAGTATGCCAGGGTGCACAGTTGATGGTGCATTAGTGCGTCCAACCCGTCTAGCATAAGTGCAAGGAGGAAGGCAAGGGAGCCTTACAGTGCAGTGTACAGAACAAGGTGACGTGTCTTGTGATGATGGTAGAGACCCATCCCGTGGGTGCATAAGGAAATGGGAACGTACCTGACTCCAAGTGTCGTAACGTCCCTCAACCGCACCTCTCGAGAATTGATTGAAGAAACTCCAGTCACACTCAGCCCACCCTCTGTCTCACGCTATGTTGATAGATACAGGAGGGCAACCATGCTCTGAAACCCATTGATGTCATCCTCACGGTCACTTGTGCAAAGGTTGTATGCCTTGTGCGCATTTGATAGTGCAACTGTGCATCTCGCCCTATGCCAGCATACGGTGCGAGAAGGAAGGCCAGGGAGCCTTGTGGTGCAGTGCACAGAAACAAATCGTGCTTTGTGCATTGAGAGGCCCATCCCGTGCGTACAACACTGCATTCACACTTCTTACCTCTCATTTGATTTGAAAGGAAAAGACTGGTCACTCGCCCCACCCTCCGTCTCACTCGTTGTTGATAGTTACAGAGGGCAACCATACTCACTTCCCCATCTGGTTAGGATGAAAGCTCACATCACTCGATTGTTTGTTGATGAAGATCGTGTCGTCTGTTGTTGAAGAGGCATACCCAGGGAGGTATCCATCAGATCTGGTACTTCAAGTGGTTGTAGAAAAGATCATCTGCGAAAGGGGACAGACAGACTGAGGAAGTTGCAGAGACAGTGCACCAAGGGAGGTGGCTTCAAATTGCTTCTGGACCATTTTCAGCTGGTGAGGTAATTATCCTGAACTGCGGGGTGTTACCACCTTTTCCACAGCCAGCTTCCCGCCCAAGGGTGTTGACCACCTTTTCTTGGAGCGAGGCCTGCTATGACAGGGAATTTCTTCATTTTCTCCCATAACAGTTTTTTTTTCTTTTCTGTTTTCTTGTTTTCCCCTATTCCCGAGGGTGTCTCCACCTTTCTCGAAGAATAGGTCGGCATGACAAGGACCTAAGTCCTTTTCTCCCATGACCGATATGTATATTTTTTTTCTCCTTTTTTTTTCTTCGAATTAAGCAAGGGAATGGTAGAAATACCACTTGTCAGAACCCACCTCACCACTGCCGCTGGTGGAAAATAGAGGATAAGAGGTCAGGGTTGGAAGGTGGGGCTGAGGGGACAGAGGGTTGCGTCCACCTCATCAGGAGTGGCTGAAGAACGGCTATCAGAAGTAGCATCATAAGAGTGATAGTGCCACGCCAACGGGGGAAAGGATCAGGTGACCGTGATTGTCAAGATCCCCAAGGAGGGAAATACTTCTTCAGGCGATATCCATTGATCAGGAAGGGATCATCAGATGTATCAACGGTCTGCACTTGGACAGAGCCATTAGGGTTGATAACAAGTACCTTATATGGGCCCATCCACCGCTGTTGAAGCTTGCCAGGAAACTTGCCAAATCGTGAATCATAGGCTAGGACCAAATCACCTTCTTTGAACTCCTTGTGCTTGATGAAGCTGTCATGGTAAGCTTTACGTCGAGCTTGCGTGGCTTCCATGCACTATAAATCCATCCTACGAGTTTCATCCAAACATTCCAGGTGCAGGAGACGGCGTTGCAGCGAATCATCGTCCCCAAAACGTTGTTTGATAGCCACTCGCAAAGAGGGCAATTCGAGTTCACCAGGGAAAATAGCTTCTATACCATACACCAGCTGGAAGGGTGTCTATTTTGTTGCTGCTTTATGGGACGTTCTGTACGCCCAAAGGGCCTCTGTAAGTCGATCATCCCAATCCCGACGATGTGCGGCAATTGTTCTTGTCAGAATCGCGTAGAGGATGCGATTGGTGACTTCGACTTGGCCGTTGGCTCTGGGGTAATAAGGAGTGGACTTGCGATGGCGGATCTTATACAGCTCTGTCAACTCTTCCATAACTTTATTAATGAAATAAGTGCCTCTATCACTTACCAGCTCTAGGGGACTGCCAAAACGGGTGATGATATTCTCGTATATGAATAGGGCCATACTATTACCATCGTCCCGCTTTAGGGCTTTAGCTTCACACCACTTTGTGACATAATCCGTACATACCAAGATGTATCTGTTCTGCTTCCTTTTGGTCGGAGGATCGATTGGGCCTACGAAGTCAATGCCCCACTTCTCAAACGGCTTCAAAGGAAGGATAGGTTGCAGTGGTATAGCACTTGTTTTGGTAGGTTTCCCCATCTGCCGACAAACATCACATCGCTTGCAGTAATCATAGGCATCCTTATGAATGGTCGGCCACCAGTAACCTGCTAGCAGAGCTTTCCTAGCTGTAGCTTCTCCTGCAAAGTGGCCTCCACATGGCTCGTCATGGGAAGCCTTTAAAAAAATCCCAATCTCATCTCCTGCAACACATCTTCTGAGCACTTCATCTTTGCCTTTCTTGTACAGTGCGCCGCCTAGTAGAGTGTAGGGGGCTGATTCTAACATAAGCTTCTTCCTTTCCCGACTAGAAATGCCAGGAGGGTACTGTTGGGTTGCCAACAGATTGGCAATGTCTGCATACCAGGGGGTTACAGTTTCGACCAGGAATAGGGAAGCATCAGGGAGGTCTAGATCATCCTGCTCCTCGTCTGCAATCTGTGGGATACACGACAGATGATCAGCCAGAACATGGGAACGACCAGGTTTGGTAATCACCTCAAAGTCAAACTCCTGGAATAGAAGGGGCCATCTCATCATTCATCCTTTCACATCTTCTTTGTTCATCACGAAGGACAGGGCCTCGTGATCCACATAAAATTTAAAGTGGATAGATAGGAGGTAATGGCAAAACTTCTCTAGGGCAAACACCATTGCCAAGTACTCTAGCTCTGTCACTGTGTAGTTCCATTCCCTAGCAGTGACTTTTCGGCTCGCATAATAGATGGGTTGATCTAATTTCGAGGGGCCCTTTTGACATAGGATAGCACCTAGCCCTTCAACGGATACATCAGTGTGCACATGGAACTCCTTCATCCAATTAGGAGGCTGCAGAATGGGTGCCTCAATCAGACACTGCTTCAGAGTGTTGAAGGCTTTGTCACATTCTTCCGTCCAAATAAACTCTCCATCTTTCCTCAGAAGCTTGTGCAAGGAGGTTGCCTTTGTTGCAAATTGGGCTATGAACCTTCTGTAGTAACCCACATGGCCTAGGAATCCCCTCAACTGTTTGAGATTGGTGGGTGCTGTCAAAGCTGCAATCTTTTCAATCTTTGCAGGGTTCGTTGATATCCCTTGTGCAGAGACAATGTGGCCCAATAGAACACCAGAAGAGACTCCAAATATGCATTTGTCGGGGTTGAGGGAAATCCCATACTCCCGGCATCGGTCAAAGCATTGTTCCAAATGTCCCCAGTGTTCCCGGATCAAACTATAGACACAGAAGTCATCTAAATATACCTCAATAAAGTCGTGCAGATGATTTTGGAATGCGGCCATCATGACTCGCTAGAAGGTAACAGGGGCATTGTAGAGCCAAAACGGCATCACTCGGTAAGCGTAGGTCCCCCATTCTGTGGTGAAGGTTGTTTTGGATTGGTCTTCTTCTACTATCTACACTTGGTTATATCCACTGAATCCATCCAGAAGGGAATAAAGCTCATGTCCTACCACTGTGTCCAACAGTTGGTCTGTGAAAGGGATAGGAAAGTGATCCTTCTTGGTCTTGGAATTCAAATTGCAGAAATCCATACATATACGAAGCTTGCCATTCTTCTTGGGTACAACCACGATGGGTGAAACCCATTCACTATTTGCCACTGGATAGATGAACTCGGCTTCCAGAAGCTTCAGCAGCTCTACTTTCACCAATGTGGAATAATTTGGATTCATTTGCCTCTATCGTTGCCGTATTGGCTTGGCATCAGGCTCCAAGCCAATATGATGCTGACATATTGTGGGATCAATCCCCTTTAGGTCTTTGTAGGACCACGCAAACACGTCCGAATTCTCTTTCAACAAGTTGTACAAAGTTGACAACTCCTCTTCTGGTAGGCTGCTACCCACCTTCAAGTGGCGTTCAATGCCATCTACATCCACAAAAGTTAACTGCCTTTCACCTTCTACTTCACGGATGAAGGTCCCATGGACTGCTTCTGGATACAGATCTGACTTCTTCAAGGGGGTGGTGTCCGCTTCCGATGTCCCACTAGAACCAACTTCTTCTTTTGGTGGAGACTTAGGTTGCTCCTTGAGATGTTGAAATGGGATTAGGGTCGTTTCGGGTTTGGTTTCAAGATTAGTTACCGCTTGGCTTGAAGACTCATCTTCTGATGACGAGTCCAGGAACATCACATAACAGGGACCCTCTGATGCCTGTTGGAATCGTGAGACTGGTGCTTGTTGGCACGGTGCATCATCATCATCTTTTCTTGGCAAAGGTGGGTGAGGGCGGCATGAGCCACTACTAAAAGATGGCTTGTTCTTCTTCAACCATTTCTTATAAAGATTTTGCATATGAGAAAATCCATTTACCTGACCAAATGGTACCATCGCCATTCTGTCCCACCGCATGAGCTCGTCTGCTTCTGATGCTTCTGGAACTTCTTCTTTATATATATCCTCTTCAGGTGGGATAGATTCTTCCGTCTCGTTTTCATAACCTTCTTCTTCAATATCATCTCCATCCTCTTCGGTCTCTGTCTCTGTCTCTATAGGAGCTCTGTAAGAGAAGAACATGTTCTCTTTTTCATCTTCTGCCTCTGTCTCTGGCTCTGCTATGGCCATGTAACAGGGAGAGCAGTACATCCATGCTTCTATCTCACTGTCAGAGGTAATTTCAGAAGTCATTCTTGGTTCAGGCAGGAAGTATTCACCCATTGTCAAGGGCTTTACATCGTTTGGGAGTCGGCTTACCGTACCCACTGTTAAGGAACGTGCCATTGTTTTCTTGGGAAGGATCTGTTTGACAGCATCTTCATTTGTTGATGTTCCATTTGTAGCCTCATTGGGGGAGTCAGAAGATAATTCCAAGGAGATGGATCCATGTCCTTTTTGAGCACCATATAGCTTCAGCACCACTTTATTGGGTCCTCTACCTAAGGTCAAGGTTCCTTTGAACCAATCCGTCCTTGCTCTGGCTTCAAAAAGCCATGATCTGCCCAGTAACAGAGGGTAGGATGTACCATAAGATTTTGGCTTCACCACCAGATAGGTTAGCCAATAATCTTTTCTAGCCACTGTAGTCTTCACATATGGGAGAATGCCCAAAGGCTTGATTCTACTCTGATCCGCCAGTCTGATGAGCCATTGGGTTGGTTGCACACCTTGTAGGCCTAGATCCTTCATTGTCACATCCGTCATAATGTTCACTGATGAACCACCATCAATCAGTGCATTTGCAATGAAGCAGCCTTCTATCCACACACCAGTCTCTGGGGTACTCGGATCTAGGAAGGCGTTAGCCACGTCCACTTCTTTTACAGGATCTGGAGCTTTGTTGGACTTTGTTGCTGTTGAGGGAGCAATCCTTAAGCCACGTCTTCTTGTCAATATACTTTTGAACCTTTTTCGGCAACTGGGAGACAACATCAATAATTGTCGGAATGTGAGGTTTGGTTTAAAGGTATCTAGATCTTTGACCAGATCGTATTCCTGAATAGGATCCACTGGTTTCTCTAACCGGTTAGAGAATGGAGCAACACCCATTTTCATTTTCCATTTTTCTTGTCAGGCTCTGTTATGTTCTGTTCTTCTGGTGGAATATTGAACTTTACTGTTCTGGTAGGAGGATTATTTTCTTTCTAGATAGGTGGTTCCTTCTTCTTTGCACGTGTGATGGCAGCAACTTCCAATTCCACTAAATTGGAGGTAGGCTCTTGGGCCTTGGCCGGATTATCAATAGCACTGTTTTTCACTGGGGCTGGGCTTGGACTATCTTTTGCAGTGTGGCCTTCTCCTTTGCATCGACTGCATAAGGGCTTATAATCCACTCACCTTCTGGGATTTGGACAATTTGGTGAAATGTGTCCCTTTTCTTCGCATCTGTAACACTCCACTTCTAATCTATGACCACCGCAAGACTGTCTTCCTCTGTAACTTTGGGATGGAAATCTTCTGGGTCCAAAATTAGGACCAAACTCTCTAGGCTTGGGTCCAATATCCTGTGTTGTCATTTTGGATTCCAGCAAGTTGAATCTTGCGTCCTCTTCCTTCCTTCTCCTATCATGCATCTCCTTCAGAGAGCAAATATCCTCTGTATGGTTCTTCCGCAAACAGCAGGAACAGAAAGCTCTAGGGACTGTTGGCTTTCATGTACATTTAGTGGCTAAATGGCCTGCTTGATGACACTTACCACACCAAGTATTTGACCGCATCACATCTCTTCCTGCTCCTGCAACGTTGGATATGCTGGCGGTATTCACTTTCAATGTCTGTAGCTGCTCTGTAATCACATCCATCAACTCCTTTTTTATATTTGCAACTGAGTTGGATAAATAATCCTTCAAGTTTTCTCCTCCTGAGGTACTGGCAGTAGAGTCTTGAGGAGTCTCTGTAATCACTGCATAAACAGGTTGGGCTGGTGCAGAGGGGTCTCTGTTCTGCTTCTGATTCAGAGCTCCTGTTTGAACTGTTGGTTGTTGGCTCCAGTTGGTAGGGTTCCTCTGTTGTTGCTGATTTGGCATTGGGAAAATTGGTTGGGACCATTGTTGTTGTGGTTGAACCATCATTTGAGGCATTGATTGTGACCACTGTGGATTTGGTGAACTGTACTGTGATACTGGGGGCATCTGTTGGTAGGGGTAAGGGACTGTCCCTGGGACTACATTCAGTGGGTACATCATTCCTGGCATCAGAGAAGGTAGGACTCCTCTTCCTGGATTCATCGCCAATCTAGCTTCCACTTCATCATACAGTCTTGCACCTTCTGTTGCAACTTGCAGTGTGGCTGGTCTTTGCAGCTCCACAAACTTACAGACTTTTGGTTGTAATCCTCTGAGAAACACCCCCTTATGAATGCCATCATCTAGATTATGGTTAGTCCATCTCTTCAGGGTGGATTACATTCGTGACATATAAGCTTCTACTCTTTCTCTAGAGGACTGACTTAATTCATAAATTCCTCTCGCATCCGCTCTTCAAAACCTTCACGCCTGAATTTAGTGAGGAAGGCTAACTTCAGGTCGTCCCATGTGCCACAAGTTCCTGCTGCTTGTCTCTCATACCACTGAAACGCCGCGCCCTTGAAAGTGGCAGGGAATATTGCCAACCAATGCTCAGGGGTTCTGGCATTGTTAGCCACACATGCTACCATAAACTTTGCTACATGAAGATCAGGGTCTTCATTGTACTCTCCCTTAAAAACTGGCAATGGGACTACATTCGCTGGCCTATCATCAATATTTCTAGAATGGATCTGGCTTGGAAGTGGACCTCCAACAGGAGGAGGAAGGGCTTGATGTGCCATTGGGACTTCTGTAAAGAGTTCCGCAAGGGTGTCAAAGGCGGCTTCTGCTGCGAGCTCATTCTCAGCTTTGAGTGTTGCCTTCTTTCTTCTCACATACCTCTGGACTCGTTCTAACGCTTGCCTCTTTATTGCGTCATTCATCAGGGGGTTGGCTCCACTATGTTGTTAGTGCTCCACAGAGGGATAACAGAAAGCTTCAGTCTCTGGAGGACTCTCTTGCCAACATTTCTTCTACTTCCTCCTTTTCAACGTCTCTGAATTCTGCTTTCATGCCGCTGCACAGAGGAAGGTATCCGGTTTTGAAGGTGTCAAAATGCATACGTCTAAGCATTGTGGTGGTGCCATTATCATAGTAATGCCAACTTCTCATGGTTTCAACAGTGTATGTTTTAAAGAACACTCTGTCTACCAACTTCCAGTGGGTTGCTAATTGGACAAACTAAGTGAGAATACCAAGCATCCCACGTATCTTGCTGTTGAGCATCCACGAACAAATTCCAACTTTTTTCCTTCCTGTCTTCGTGAACCTCTAGAGACCAAGACTCCTGATGCTTCTTCACAATCTCCCACTTGATGATGTCTAGAAACTTCTCAATGAATGCCAAATCTTCCATGGATGGTCATTCTCTCTGTTTCGGCTCTTTGGTTTATTCCCAAACAGTTTGCCACCAAGATGCTAGTTTCTGCTGCTTCAACATGAAGAGGAAACTGTCCATCACATAGAGCATGCATCATGATGGTGATGTGTTTCCGCCATTGTGGGATGAACTTCTTGTGGAAAGTGGCTTTGATTATGAGAAATTCCAACTCTTCAGTGGAAGAAGGAACTTTACAAACATCCATTGAATTCTTCTCTTCTTGGCAATGCCATTTTTTTCATTTTCAGCCTCTTCTGGTGTTTGTTGATGGCAAGTTTCGCCGGCTGCCACCAAAAACATGGAGCCCCAAGAGGAACACCAAGGAAAAGGGAATTATCTTGCAAGAAAATCTATCTTATAACATCAACAAGCTTTTTTATTAGGGTTTATATGATCACAATGAAGAAAAGAACACTAGGCACAACAAATCTTCATGCAACATCATGTAGATCTCCCACAGATTTGATAGAATCAATCATATTCTTCAACATCTTCATAGAATCCATCAATAGAACAAAGAAAGCAAAGGAATACACCATCTTTGAATGGAAATATATCACATAGTATTCATCTTCAATATCTTCATAGTCTTCTCTCTCAATCTCTCACATACAATCACACTATTTTGATAGATTTGACTATCTCTGACTCTCTCTCTCTCTCTCCATCAATAGTACATCATATCCTCACTACAATCTCTCAATAATAACCCTCAATAATCCTTCTTAGGTCGTGGATGCACCTCCCAAGAGGTATGTCTGATATGAAGAGGCACCAGAGCCACTACAGTGTCTTTTCATAGCTCACCACTGTCACTTCACTCCAATCTTTACTTGAGTCTTCAGCAGCTACTTCTTTGACTTCTTTTAGCTCTTTTGCACTTGTATTCACCTCTTTCCAAGGCTAGAAAACTTTCCCAAGCTACATTCTCATCCAACAGAACACATACAGAAGCATACAGAAGGTCTACAGAGGCTCATCAGAAACTCATCAGAGAGTTACAGAAGGTCAACAGAAAACATCAGAACCATATAACTCATACCAAAACCATTCCAAACCATCAAAAATCACTCAATAAGCTTTCAAACAATCTCAAACCCTATCAATGAATACTCCATCCCTCCTTACAGAGAGAAAACAAAACAAAACAGAAGCTCAACAGAAGCTATCAGGACCAAACAGAACATATCAGAACATCAAGAGAACTTTACATCTCTACTAATAAACATCATGAGCTTAATAAAACCATTCCAACCTATCCAAACACTCTCAAAACACTTCCAAACCAATCAATCATCTCATAAAATCAACCATTCAGCTCATCTAAAGTTGATCTACGATGATAGGCTTCAAAGAAAGAAGTATCAAATGGAGGTTGGTTGGAAAGATAGGCTAAAAGATCCACCCTCAGTTGGTTAGTGTTCTGGGCATGAGCTGAATCTTTGACGTGTCGGTGATTCAAAATGACAACATCAACCATAGTGTGCCATGAAAACTCAGGACACTCAGCCACCTTTGAAGAATACCCCTGGAATATCTCATCAATCCTCAACTCCAAATGTCGGACATACAAAGAAGCTTGCAATACCACATCTCCGACATACCAAGCCAGATCTTCATCATCTGGAATCAGTAAATCACCCCTCAAATACATAAAGGACAAAAGCATCGTATCTGGAGTGACAGAGTCTTCAAAAACCATCCTCACCACTTCTATCAGCAAATCAGAGGACCAGGCCCCACTCCATCCATCCTCTAGAATAGGTAAATCCATCGTGGAAAGTTTTATATAGAAGGCCAACTTCTGTTGTTGATAATGGACAAAAAAGGAATGATTTGCTGGAACATATTTTTGATACTGCTCAAAAGAAGACCATAACAAATCCATGCGAGATTGCAATCTTTCCACCTTGGCCTGAAATAAGGGACATAAGTAGCCTGTCTCTGAAGAGTTGCCAAGTCTGCAGGGGATAAAAGAGAAACTGGTTGCACAGGACTCTGTGTATTAGACTGAGACTGAGCCAACTGATCTTTGAGTTGCTAGATTTGAGCATTGCTCTGGTCTAAGATAGCTGTGGTGGATTGAAACTTCTCTGCTTGGGCAGCTATCACCTCCTTTATCTCTTGACTCTCCTTCTGTAACTTATCCCTCTCCTCTGTTACAGCAACCACTTGAGACCTAGCTTCTGCCAACTCAGCTTTCAACTTAGAGATTTCAACTTTCTGAGTATCCACGAGCTTAGTCTGCTGCTCCATTTGCGTACAAAGGTCAGAGAATTTCTCCTGAGCAGAGGCTAACTCAGTATTGGTCTTATTCAATTCCTCCTTAGACTGCTGAACTTCATCATAAAATGAAGAATATAATTGCTGGATACAGGCAGTCATCGAAAGTTCAATAGAACTATGGATATCCTTGCACAGGAACGGAATAGCATCTCCTGTTACAGGCGGTGAACAGAAGGAATAGTAAGTTCTAGCATCCCATCTCTATTGGCTCTGAAAAGATTTGGCGTCTGAATGAATGCAAGCAAGCTGCTGCAAGACTAGGCAGGAATTGTCACTGGAATTGGAGGAATAGGCACTGACTCAGCCACCCTCTTGAGGCGTTTTCTCCGAATAACAAGGGGAGGAGGAGAACCATCATCCTCAATTATCACTTCATTATCTTCATTATGAGGCAGAGGAGAAACTTCTGGAGGATCAACTGGAGGTAAAGGAACTTCCTTTGCAGGGGCAGCATGTAGCAAGAAGACATAGAGGAAGGACCCAAATGTAACATTAGTCACATTTCCTCGAGTAGCTCGGATAAAGTGGTGATCCATCTTGGAGAGGAGGTAAGTACTCCAATCAATAGTTATGCCTTTCAAAATCATTCGTGAAGCTGTAAACAACTCCTTGGAAAGATAATGAGATGGGGATTTTGTAGGCATGAACCTGTCCTGAAGGAATTGGCATAGTTGTTTCCATAAGGGATTGGAAATCATGGAGACACCCACTCCTGACGTGGTAATGACCTTCTTTGGATCAAGAACATCTTGAGTCTGCTTCTGCAACAGCTTCAAAATATCGTCATTGGCGAACAACTGTCTGGTGGCAGGGACAGACTCCCCACGATATGGCAGACCAAGAGCCTTGCCTAGACTCTTCAGTGGTGTCAGAAGAACAGTAGTGCCACGGACTGGACCAGACCTCTTACTGTAAGAGGTTAAAAACTCGTCACAAATGGTAGGATCATCTGGAACCAGTGGGAAAGAAAGGCTCACGAACTTGGACAAGCCCGCTTTAGCAACAACGTCCGAATCCAGTAATAAAGAATAATCATGGACAGCCAAAGGAACATACTGGATCGGGGGAGGAGTACGAGAGGGCGCCATTCAGATGGTTACACACACACACACCACAAACACAGACAAACAAAGAGAATGCCTGCAAAGCAACAGACAAAAACCAAGGATAAAATAGCAATCAATATGTTAAAACGTGACTCGACCAACTATCCCCAAGCAAACCACAGCCTAGAAAAAATTCGACATGACCTCTACACATATGCGACCGAAAGCTTCATGCTATGCAACATGCAAACACCCAAATCCCCGTATCAGGCAATAAAGAAAAAACTACACACTGTACCCTTAATGTAACAAAGAAATTGAACCAAAACATGTAAGAAGTTGGAAATAGTTTAAATGTTGATAATATGCCATGTCACACTGACATTGGTATATAAGGAGATAAGTTGTAAATTTCCACATCTTTTGACATATCAATACAATTACAATCTTTCTCTCCCTTCTTGCTCCAAGCTTCCATGGCTTCTTCATCTTTCCTGTCTTTCTCTCTCCAATTCTAGTCTTTCTCTCTCCTCGTCACTCTATTTCTCTCTCTTCCTGCAGTCTTTCTCTCTCCTCTGCAGTCTTTCTCTCTCCTCTTTCTCTCTCCCTAGTTCTCTCTCTGACAAGTGGTATCAGAGCTTCAGTCTTTGATCCATTATTTTCTTCCATTTTCACTCCTATTTTCCTATTTCAAAACCAATTTCAGACAAAAAAATGGTACAAGACAGTGACTAGTGGAGTGCTGCAGGACAACTACAGTTAGCAATGACTACATCTGGAGTTATCCAAGGTCAGATATGGCGGGTAAAGGCTTAAATGGCTGGACGTCATCAAATTTTATGCAAAAATGGAGGTAACTAGGGTAAAGAATGGTTAACCGGGCTTAGTTTGGGGTTCAACTGTGGTTACTTTTCAAAAGAGGTCTTCCTTTCCTCTTTCTCCAAGCTTTTGCCAAGCTTTCATGGAGTTGCAGTACATATCTTCTCTTAGCTTTCAGCCATGAGGTTTTTTTTTGAAGGCATTTCATGCTGGAAACTTTCTTTACTCTTCATTCTTAACAAGTGGAGCACCATTATTGAAGGCTTTGAAGAGGCTTTAGGGATATTTTGTTCTTCTTCAAACCCTAAAGACAGGCAGCAGTGAAGATATTTCAAAGCTAGAGGCAAAAATGGAAGAAGCCAAATGCTTGACGTGGAGTTGCAGTACACACGATCACCAGCATCTCTCTCAACAGAGGCCACCCTGCCTGTGACATCACTTGTCCTCATATAGAACTCAGGCCTGTTTCCAGCAAAGAAAGGAGAATGCCTTCCACCTTCTTCCTTCTTCAGGATGTAGACAGAAGCAACAAACTTATTATGGGGTGTGATGGTCCCAGGCTTTGCAAATAACCATGGGTGTTCCGAGTTTCCTTCAAGCCGACAAGGTCAACAGTCTTTCCCATCTTGATCTTATCTCTCTCCACTTTCCTGTACAAAGAGCAGGCATTCTGCCATGAAACCAACAGATTCTGCAAGCTAATAGTATGCCGCTATGAACAATCAGCAGCTTTGTCTTACCACAATCCATAGCGCATATCGAAGTACTTGTCCTTGAACCAGCGGATGCTTTTCCTTAGGATTGCCTTGACCTTGCCTTCGACAGGGTAAGCCTTGTAGAAGGCGACTCGCCGTTTGCGCTTGAGCTGGGGGTCGTCGAACTTCCAAGAGGTGGACGTTTTGAGCTTGGCCGCCAGCTCCAGGAGGTGGACGTTTTGAGCTTGGCCGCCAGCTGGCTTGGCGCCCGCAGTAGAGTCCACGAAGCCATATCGATCTGCAGGGGGTACGAAAACACATCTTCAACAGCCATCAAAAATGGCAAATCGACTTGTCTAACAGGAAAACAGCAGGTCGCTTTTTCCAGGAGGAATTCAATGTTGCAGCAATTTCAAGGTGTACTCTGCAATCACTTCAGGAAGTAGAATACTTCATTCCAGACCTTCTCTGTAACTTCAAGAGTCATATCAATGTTATGATCTCCATCCAGAAGGACCTCTGGCTCCACAATTGGAATTAGGCCATTGTCCTGAGAAACTGCAGCATATTGTGCCAGCCCCATGCAGATTCTTGAACTGCTAACTCAGATAGACCATTAGGAATGCTGATCACAGTTCTCCATTTCGCAAACCTTGCTAAGGTCTCCAATGATTCGGTTGGCTACAGCTGTAGAGACTGCCACAAATTTTGTCAGATGGTTGATAGAAAGCTTCTCAGCAGGACAAGCTAAAGCTTCAGCAGCCTTTTGGTTCACCAATTTGGAAGCTACAGAACTGGTCTGCTTGTACAGTCATAGGATGGACAATAACAGAATGCAGAACCATCGTTCTTTACCGTCGTCTCAGAAGTAACTCCTCAGCTACCTTCGAGTAACAACCATACCAGGCTTCAACACTCCAGTCTCCACACGACCCACTGGTACAGTCCAATGCCACCAATCTTGTACACATCTTGAAGAGGCAAGCGCAGGGGTTTGTCAGATGGCCTCTTTGGCTCCTGAACCATGTCCAGAGCTTCCAGAAGGGTTGGTCCCTTGTACCAATCCAGATTTGTAGCCTTTAATAATTTCATCATAGCGAGCCTTGGAGTACTTGGGGGTGGTCGCGTCCATCTTATTGCAACAGCAAATCATTTGCCTCACCCCAAGTGTGAATGCGAGCAAAGTATGCTCACGTGTTTGTCCGCGTCCTTTGAAATACCAGCCTCAAAACCACCAGTGGTGGAGTCGATGATGAGTACAGCACAATCAGCCTGCGAAGTTCCAGTAATCATGTTCTTGATGAAATCAGATGGCCAGGGGCATCAATGACAGTACAGTAGTACTTGGTGGTCTCAAACTTCCAGAGAGAAATATCAATCGTAATACCACACTCCCGCACAACATTCAATCCAACTGCTATCACTTCTGGTCTTGCTCGATCATGAACAAATTGGTTTACCAATTGGTGTAAGAGAGATTCTACTGCATCAGGTGACACCACATCATGGCAAGCTTGAACAGCTGATGCAAGTACATGCAGCATTCTTTGTGAGCAGGAGTTCCTTCTGCAGAGTTTTGAGGCAAGTTGCACGGGATGCTCTCACTGAAGCTGAGATTGAGATGGAAAGCATAAAGTCAGAGAAAAAACCAGATAATGATGCAATGGAAGTCATCTCTAAATGTTTTGGCACGTTGTGATGAAGCATTACAGGCTTTACAAGATGCTATTGACAAACAGAAAGAACAAAAAAATTGCTATCCAGGTTGAGAAGCACTCATTTAGGAAAGCTATCAGAAAAGAACATGCAAAAGTGGAGCAGCAAGTTGGCACTCTGAGCCATTGACAATCATATTAGGGTAACACAAAGAAAGATCCAGCAGATTGTAGCTGCCAGATTGAAGCTCCTAGAGCAGTACACAAAAATCTTGATTTCAGTCCAGGATATTGAGGCAAACATTGAGAAAGTCACAAAAGAAATAGCAACTATTCAGGCAGAAAAGCAGCTCATTTTGTTCGTAATGAGTTTTCTGCAGGAGTTTTCATTGGACTGAACTGAAGGGACCACAGAACTGTATTGCTGGCATCATCTTCATTCAACGGAGGCTCTGACCCATCAGATTCAGCCTCCTCAACTTTGGAAGCATTCAGATCCATATCATTTTCGACTTGTGCTTCTTCTTCACCAGGATCAGTATAATCTCTCTCCGCATCCCATTTTTCCCAGAGGCACTAACCCAGGAGTCAATCTTACCGGTTAATAAGGCTGCTTCCCACTGTTGGATGTGAGGCTAATGCAGCTATACAGTATAGTGTTGATGAAAGGGATGCATCAGACACAGATTCTGGAGTGGACTTGCTGGCTTTTCATACTAGTGGTTCTAATATTGCGCTTTGGCCAGGCAGTAGAGCCTTAAAGCAGAATTTTGGGGCTGGACAGACTTCAAAGTTTTACATTACTAAAAGTGACAAGAAGAATGCATTGGAAGTTGAACATTGCCTAGTTGATAATGGAGATCCCAGATTTCGTGTCAGGATTTTGCAAGAAATTGGAATTCAAGAATTATCTGATGAGAGCAGACATTCTCCCATTCTTAAGAAAATTACAGTTCAGAGAGAAAATGGGAGTCAGAGTTTAGAAATGGAGAAGTTCTAGTAGGTTGTTCTACAAGTGGTTCAGCTTTTGCCAACACCCCTAAACTTCAGGTTGCAGAGCTTGAGGGAGCATGGGAATGCAAGACTTTTGCAGCAGAGTCAGAATCACTTGATGGTTTTCAAATCTTGGAGCGGATGTGATTGCTGCTTTCTCATCTTTTCCATTGGATAACCGTCTCCAAAGGATTGATAGCATACAAGCAGTCAGTTTCAAAAGTGAACGGATATCTGACAGTTTAAGCCATGACCCAGCATTGTATGATAAGAGAGAAGAAGATAATGGGACAACAGACAGTCAGTTGCACTTGAAGTTTGAAGTGTCCAGAGTTGACAGCCTCCAGACCTATCACTTGAACTGGACATGATTGCAGGCTGTACTTGTATGCAGCATCCTCTTACTTTTGTGCCATTCAAAAGTGAAGTGGTCTCAGCAGCCCCTTTGGTGGAGGAATAGGTTATGGTTCCCCACTTTTTTACTACTTTCTGAGGACAAGTGGCTTGGCAATTGTTCTCATCAATCATCCACTCTACAGAAGCAACATCAGGAAATGGCATCTGCTGTACTGAGATTTGTATCTCTTTTTCAGATTTAGCGAAGCTTTGCATCACTCTGATCATCAGGTGGTATGTTGGATTAGCATTATACCTTCCTGTCATGGGTGGATCCAGCAAATTGTAGAGGGTGTACAGGCACGGGGAAGATGGTTGGATGCATTGTGGGAGTCTAGAGTTGTACATGCCATCTGTGTCATCATCTGCACTAGTTAAATCAGGGTGCAGTCCAAACAGGGACAGATTTGGAAAAGTTGCTACAGAAATTAGTAGCATCATTCTAACGACAAAGGAACAATTGGAAGTGATACTAGTTATCATAAGCTTCGAGTGGAGCCATCAAACGTCTCATTTGGACACATATTTCTCGAGCTAGAGCCTATTTGGTACCGGCAGTTCACTAGCAGTTTACTGTGGACAGTTCTGGAAATTCTTAAACAGAGAGGGGTATTGCTACTCCTAAATTCAAACCAGGATTTCTACTTGATACTAGACATCCTAACCTTCGAGTCAAGCTATCATACACCTTATTTGGACTTCTATTTTTCAAGGAACAACATATTTCTGCAATGGCAGCTGAGAACAATAGTTCCAGCTATAGTGAACAACGTTGGCTTCAAACACAAGCTAATATTGACAAACTTGTAGCTTCGAATGAACAGTGTATTGCTCTTATAAAGGCATATATGGAAAAAATAGCAAGACCTGAACCAAATGCTTATGCTCATGGCCAGCATCAATATGCTGATGGTACACTTGGATCAAATGCTTATGCTTATGGACAGCATGTATATGCTGATGGTACACACTATGATCCACATGCATCTTATGAATATGAACAACAACAATATGCAAATGAATATGAGCAGTATGCAAGTACATCTGGACAGCATGTTAATGCTTATAAATATGATGTACCATATCATAATGCAGAGTATCATCCCATTGAACCTTGGCAGCAGAATGGTTATTATGGTCAACATGCCTATGCTTATGAGCATCCATCTCTTCAGCAAAATAGTTCTTATGGATGTAACAGGAATGGTTATGCTTATCAGTACACTTCTAGCTTTGATCAACAGCAAGCAAGTGATTATGACCAATACAGTGGGATCAATGATCAAAGGCAACATGCTTATGAATGTGAGCAGCAAACTGCAGTGGAAACAACTGCATATGCTCAACCTAACTGCCCCTCTGATGTGCAGCAGGACTATTATCACCATATGCAGTATGGACAGCATGAGCAATATGGTTATGAGTATGGACAGCCATCTGTTGTACATGATGAGCATGGACAGCCATCTGTTGTACATGATGAGCATGGACAGCCATCTGTTATGCATGAGCAGCAAGATGACTATGAGCAGCATGTCAAGAATATCATAGAGCTGACTAATGGTGATGAACAGGTGTGTAAATTGCTATCTAAAGCTAAACGTGTTAGACACCTTACTAGTGATACAATACGGGAATTGCATGCTGCGGGCTTATGCTATCGTTGTGCTAAGCCACTATCTTGTAACCACCAAGCCACATGTAGTGCAAGGTCTGCCAAAATAATCTTGCTATTCGAATATTATGATGTAAATGATGAAGAACATCTTGTTGAAGATGATGAAGAACATCTTGTTGAAGACCCTTCTGGTATGAGTCCACAACAAGAAGTTCAACAACAAGAAGTTCAGTTCAAGAAGGCAGATTATGGACAGCGTGTGGACTTGGAAGACCATCATGCAATGGAGACTTTATTAGTGAGTACTATCATGATGATCGTGTTTCCAGCAGTATTTGATTTCGATCTTATGAAAGTTGATCCTATGCATGGCAAAGATACAACTTTTCCTTTTGATCCGGGAGGTTACAGGCTGATTTTGACCTCCTGTATAGATTAGTACTACTATTGAGTATTAGGTAATCTTTTCCTTTATCCCTTGTAATGCTGTACAGAGTAGTACTCTGTTTTATCCATCTCCTCTTTAGCTTGTTTCTAGGTTTGTTTTTGAGGACAAAAACTTTTGGGAAGGGATGGATTGTAAGAAGTTGGAAATAGTTTAAATGTTGATAATATGCCATGTCACACTGACATTGGTATATAAGGAGATAAGTTGTAAATTTCCACATCTTTTGACATATCAATACAATTACAATCTTTCTCTCCCTTCTTGCTCCAAGCTTCCATGGCTTCTTCATCTTTCCTGTCTTTCTCTCTCCAATTCTAGTCTTTCTCTCTCCTCGTCACTCTATTTCTCTCTCTTCCTGCAGTCTTTCTCTCTCCTCTGCAGTCTTTCTCTCTCCTCTTTCTCTCTCCCTAGTTCTCTCTCTGACAAAACATAACAACAATCCACACATATCATGACCACAACTTGGATAATCAGGTTTGACCATGGAGACAACTCCGAAGACTTCGCATACCCATCCCACGAAACGAGTTCATTAAAAAGGGGAAATAAGTGTAGTGAGGGGGAATTAATTTAATGAAAGGTTCATTTTATGAATTATTAAGAAATGGGTGAATTTTTATTAAGTGATAAACCTTAACAAGAAAACGGCGGTTTCTTCTTAAAATTTTAATTACCAATTATTAGGTTGAAGCGGTGCATTAATCCGAATCCCGGACTTCGATACCCAGACTGGGTCTCTAAATGCAAATTCATTTATTAAAATTAAGGTGATGTGGAGCGTTTTTTTGCTAGCATGTGCTTTTGTGACGGCTGGTTCATTTTTATTAAAAATATTAAAGTGCCTCTGAAGCGCACTTAGCGCGTGCTAAGTGAACGGTGGGTTGATTTTAATTAGAAAAAGGTGTGTTTGGCACGAGCGCGCGTGCCATGGTGGTGTTTAGGGTTCATGTTTAAAAAATTAAACATGGATTTTGGGGTAGTGAAAAAAATAAAAATAAAAAAGTAAAAATACCTAGAAGTGGGTGTATGTGTATGCAATGAATGCGCACTTCTCAAGCCCAAAATGTAGGTCGACAATCCAAAAAGAACCAAGGTATCTGGATTTTTTCTAGATTTTCAGTTTGTGTTTTGAATTAAAGAGGATTTTTCATGAATTTAGCATTTAATGAAGTATTTTTACCATAAAATAATAATGAAAGAAAATGACACATCATTTTTAGCTTAAAAAATATTCAAAAAATAAGAAAAAAGCTAATAGAATTTTTAGGATTTTTTTTTGCAATTAAATTGAAATTTTAACTAATTTTAATGATTTTTTTCTCATTTTGTGTGTATTTTTAAAAGAATTTTTAATTTTAAAATGTTCTGAAATTTTTTTCCTAAAATTTTCAGTTTAGAAAAATATTACAATTTACTGCATAAATATTAAGAAATTTTCAAGATTTTTCTGTAATTTATTTTGAATTTTAACTGATTTTTAATGAATTTTGTGTAAATTTTCAATGTATTTTTAGGGTTTTCGGGTTTTGGAATTAAAAATCTGGGAATATACCCAGGAATGGACTACGTGTCAGCTGCATGTGAACAGCCGGCTACACACCACCGCGCTGACCAACTAACGCGCGTCCCCGTGCGTGAACAGCCGCTAGCGGACTCTCGCACCCGAACACGAACAACCACACGCGCACACACCCGTTCGTGTGTCAGGGGACTAGGGGCTGAAAAAGGGATCGGCAGGGTGCTACGTGGTGCGACGGTGTTCGGTTGGTTTCCGCTTTTGTTGTCGGGTGGTCGTTGTGGAGGTCGCGATAGGGGGTACGGGAAAGAGGGTGAGAAAGGGGGCTGAAGAGGGGGTTTCTGCGGGTGGGACTGGGGGCTTATGGGGGGGGTGGGAGGTGAGTTGGTGGGACTGGGGGGGAAACAGGGGCTTATGGGGGGGGTTGGAGGGGTTGTGTGCCTGGGGGGGAAATGGGGGCTTAGAGGGGGGTGGGTGTGGGTGGGTGTGACAGTGGGCTTGGGTGGGGGTGGGAGGGGTTTGGTGGGTCTAGGGGGAATGGGGGGCTTGGAGGGAGGTGGGATGTGGGATGGGCCTGGGGGGGAAACGGGGCGGACAACGGGCGTCACGGCGGGCCAGGGAGCCGAAGGCGGCGGGCGGATGGCAGGCGAGGATGGCGGACAGGAGCTACACGGCGACGGACGGCGTGTCAGGCGACAAGGCGGCACGAGGGCGTTAGGGGCGACAGAGGCGCAGGCGACGATGATAGGGTGGGCGACCACGACAGGGTGGCAGGGGCGCGCCAGGGCCGTAGGCGGAAGGAGAGGAGGGAGGGAGGAGAAGAGGAGGAGGAGGGAGAGGGAGGTGGAGATGGAGAGGAGGAGTAGGAATGGAGAGGGAGGGAGAACGAAGGGAGACGGAGGGAACGCAGGGAGGAGAGGGAGATGGAGAGAGGTGGTTGGGGAGGGAAGGGGTCGGGGAGAGAGAAAGGTGGGGGTGGGGGGGATAGGGAAGGGTGCCCATCGGGGATGGGGGTGGGAAGGGATAGGGTGCCCACGGGGAAAGAAAAAAAAGGCGTGCCCTAGTCCCGCGCGTGTGCACGGGGTGGGGTAAAAAAATTTACCGTGACGGGATCGAAATAGCGTTGGGATGTTGGTACGGGGCACACGGATGTGATTGGGGCATGTTGAGACGCGTAAAATCGAAAATGGGCGCGTTCACACGCGTGACGAGTCGTGCGAAACACGTAAAAAATAAAGAAAAATTAATATCTCCCAATCCGGGCATCAAAACGAAATGTCGTAAAAACAAAAACTGGGCAAGACGGCAAGGGGGAAGACAGGGAAAACGTGCAACTGGGGTTCCGGGGGGTAAAGGGCATTCTCATGCAAAAAACGCAAAAAACAGGTCAAAAAATGCAAACGAAAATTAATATTGGAAGATCCGTGCATCGGAACGAGGTGCAGGAAAAAGGAAAAATGTGCAGAAACACATGCCCGACAATCCTATAACATCAAAACATGGTTCCGAATGAGATAAGACACGGTCGCATGGGAAAAACCCAAAAAAAAGACCCGAAAATGGAATCGAAAATTAATATTGGACGAACCGCTTGCCAGAATGACATGTAGTAAAAAGGAAAAATGTCCGCAGGAAGGGGGGTCACAGGTTTCTCACGTTAGAACGCAGTTCTGGCAAAAGTAGGAGGGGTTTACATGCGAAAAACACCAAAGATACACCCAAAAACACATGTAAAAATTAATAAGTAAAAATCCAAAAGGCGAAAGAGGGTGGAGAAAAAGAAAAAAGGTGGGGGAAGGCGCGATGGACACGGCTGTCAAATCAAATTGGAATTCCAATGCAAACAGGGCAGGTTCACCATGGGAAAATGCCAAAAAGACGCACGAAAAAGTCTCGAGAAACCGCATAAATTAATATTGGACAAACCGTGCATCGAAATGACACGGAAGAAAAAGAAAAAATATCAGGGGAAAATTTATTGTCAAGGATATGATGTCAGATCACAGTTCCGAAGCAAGAAAAATGCATTCACATGGAAAACCGGCTAATGTGCGCAAAATGCTTCAAAAATGAATAACTCGAGAACCGTGCACCGGAACAGGGGTGGGTAAAAAGGAAAAATGATCAGTGCAAAGGGATGAACAGGGCTATAAGGTTTGGATGTGGATTTCGGTGAACGTAGGGTATGTGCACATGGCAGGACAGCAAAAGCAAGGAATGAAGGAAAACTACAAGGGAACAGCCCCGAGGATGGGTGGAAAATGGATGGATGGGCGGGGAGGGACCCCAGCAGGGTAAAAGAAAGTCATGGCATAGAGGCATTAGCAGGTTGAGGCATATCCAGAGGGGCATGCAATGTAGACGCGTAGGGATGCGTCCCCATACTTAAAACCTTAACAGACAGGGTTAACCGAGCAACAGGGACCTAGGACCACTCAATAGACCAACCACGAACGTCCCCACACTTAAAACATGATCGTCATTGAGAAACAGAAGGTGTAGGGTTAGAAAAACTTGGCCCATGTGTAGAGAATGAAGGTTGATTGGTCGATGGCACGTCATGTGTTGTTGTCGACTGCAGGAGGTAGCAAGGTTCGCTCCAGCACACGTCCTTCGTAGCAGGGACCATGCGGCAACACCCAAGGAGGTAGCTTGTTGAAGGAATCGCAGGAAATTTATCGATGATGAGGAATGTTGCACTCAACTTACAGTCACTCAAATGGAATGAAAGAACAGTCACTCACCCCATGACTAATATCACTCGAGGAAAGCAAGAGAAAAACCCATGGCTCACATCCCGGTTTAGGAATCGACAAGGGAATGGTGCAGAAGGAGTATGCCAGGGTGCACAGTTGATGGTGCATTAGTGCGTCCAACCCGTCTGGCATAAGTGCAAGGAGAAAGGCAAGGGAGCCTTACAGTGCAGTGTACAGAACAGGGTGACGTGTCTTGTGATCATGGTAGAGACCCATCCCATGGGTGCATAAGGAAACGGGAACGTACCTGACTCCAAGTGTCATAACGTCCCTCAACCGCACCTCTCGAGAATTGATTGAAGAAACTCCAGTCACACTCAGCCCACCCTCTGTCTTACGCTATGCTGATAGATACATGAGGGCAACCATGCTCTGAAACCCATTGATGTCATCCTCACGATCACTTGTGCAAAGGTTGTATGCCTTGTGCACATTTGATGGTGCAACTGTGCATCCCGCCCTGTGCCAGCATACGGTGCGAGAAGGAAGGCCAGGGAGCCTTGTGGTGCAGTGCACAGAAACAGATCGTGCTTTGTGCATTGACAGTGCCACGCCAACGGGGAAAAGGATCAGGTGACCGTGATTGTCAACATCCCCAGGGAGGGAAGTACATCTTCAAGCGATAGCCATTGATCAGGAAGGGATCATCAGAGGCATCAATGGTCTGCACTTGGACAAAGCCATTAGGGTTGACAACAAGTACCTTATATGGGCCCATCCACCACTATTGAAGCTTGCCAGGAAACTTGCCAAATCGTGAATCATAGGCTAGGACCAAATCACCTTCTTTGAACTCCTTGTGCTTGATGAAGCTGTCATGGTAAGCTTTACGTCGAGCTTGCGTGGCTTCCATGCACTGTAGAGCCATCCAGTGAGTTTCATCCAAACATTCCAGGTGCAGGAGACGGCGTTGCAGCGAATCATCGTCCCCCAAACATTGTTTGATAGCCACTCGCAAAGAGGGCAATTCGAGTTCACCAGGGAAAATAGCTTCTATACCATACACCAGTTGGAAGGGTGTCTGTCTTGTTGCTGCTTTATGGGACGTTCTGTACGCCCAAAGGGCCTCTGTAAATCGATCATCCCAATCCCGACGATGTGCGGCAATTGTTCTTGTCAGAATCGAGTAGAGGATGCGATTGGTGACTTCGACTTGGCCGTTGGCTCTGGGGTAATAAGGAGTGGACTTGCGATGGCGGATCTTATACAGCTCTGTCAACTCTTCCATAACTTTATTAATGAAATGAGTACCTCTGTCACTTACCAGCTCTAGGGGACTGCCAAAACGGGTGATGATATTCTCGTACATGAACAGGGCCACACTATTACCATCGTCCCGCTTTAGGGCTTTAGCTTCACACCACTTTGTGACATAATCCGTACATACCAAGATGTATCTGTTCTGCTTCCTTTTGGTCGAAGGATCGATTGGGCCTACGAAGTCAATGCCCCACTTCTCAAACGGCTTCAAAGGAAGGATAGGTTGCAGTGGCATAGCACTTGTTTTGGTAGGTTTCCCCATCTGCTGACAAACATCACATCGCTTGCAGTAATCATAGGCATCCTTATGAATGGTCGGCCACCAGTAACCTGCTTTTGCAGAGCTTTCCTAGCTGTAGCTTCTCCTGCAAAGTGGCCTCCACATGGCTCGTCATGGGAAGCCTTTAAAAAAATCCCAATCTCATCTCCTGCAACACATCTTCTGAGCACTTAATCTTTGCCTTTCTTGTACAGTGCGCCGCCTAGTAGGGTGTAGGGGGTTGATTCTAACATAAGCTTCTTCCTTTCTTGACTAGAAATGCCAGGAGGGTAATGTTGGGTTGCCAATAGATTGGCAATGTCTGCATACCAGGGGGTTACAGTTTCGACCAGGAATAGGGAAGCATCAGGGAGCTCTGGATCATCTTGCTCCTCGTCTGCAATCTGTGGGATACGGACAGATGATCAGCCAGAACATGGGAATGACCAGGTTTGGTAATCACCTCAAAGTCAAACTCCTGGAATAGAAGGAGCCATCTCATCATTTGTCCTTTCACATCTGCTTTGTTCATCATGAAGGACAGGACCTCGTGATCCACATAAAATTTAAAGTGGGTAGATAGGAGGTAATGGCAAAACTTCTCTAGGGCAAACACCATTGCCAAGCACTCCAGCTCTGTCACTGTGTAGTTCCATTCCCTAGCAGTGGCTTTTCGGCTTGCATAATAGATGGGTTGATCTAATTTTGAGGGGCCCTTTTGACATAGGACAGCACCTAGCCCTTCAACGGATGCATCAGTGTGTACATGGAACTCCTTCATCCAATCAGGAGGCTGCAGAATGGGTGCCTCAATCAGACACTGCTTCAGAGTGTTGAAGGCTTTGTCACATTCTTTCGTCCAAATCAACTCTGCATCTTTGCTCAGAAGCTTGTGCAAGGAGGTTGCCTTTGTTGCAAAATGGGCTATGAACCTTCTGTAGTAGCCCACATGGCCTAGGAATCCCCTCAACTGTTTGAGGTTGGTGGGTGCTGTCAGAGCTGGGATCTTTTTTATCTTTGCAGGGTCTGTTGATATCCATTGTGCAAAGACAATGTGGCCCAACAAAACTCTAGAAGAGACCCCAAAGATGCATTTGTCGGGGTTGAGGAAAATCCCATACTCCCAAAGCATTGTTCCAAATGTCCCCAGTGTTCCCGGATCAAACTATAGACACAGAAGTCATCCAAATATACCTCAATAAAGTCGTGCAGATGATTTTGGAATGCGGCCATCATGACTCGTTGGAAAGTAGTAGGGGCATTGCAGAACCCAAACGGCATCACTCGGTAAGCGTAGGTCCCCCATTCTGTGGTGAAGGTTGTTTTGGACTGGTCTTCTTCTGCTATCTGCACTTGGTTATATCCATTGAATCCATCCAGAAGGGAATAAAGCTCATGTCCTGCCACTGTGTCCAACAGCTAGTCTGTGAAAGGGATAGGAAAGTGATCCTTCTTCATCTTGGAATTCAACTTTCGAAAATCCACACATATACGAAGCTTGCCATTCTTCTTGGGTACTACCGCGATGGGTGAGACCCATTCACTACTTGCCACTGGATAGATGAACTTGGCTTCCAGAAGCTTCAGCAGCTCTACTTTCACCAATGTGGAATAATTCGGATTCATTCGCCTCTATCGTTGCCGTACTGGCTTGGCATCAGGCTCCAAATCAATATGATGCTGTCATATTGTGGGACCAATCCCCTTTAGGTCTTTGTAGGACCATGCAGGCACGTCCAAATTCTCTTTCAACAAGTTGTACAAAGTTGACAACTCCTCTTCTGGTAGGCTGCTACCCACCTTCAAATGGCGTTCAGTGCCGTCTGCATCCACAAAAGTTAACTGCCTTTCACCTTCTACTTCACGGATGAAGGTCCCACGGACTGCTTCTGGATACAGATCCGACTCCTTCAAGGGAGTGGTATCCTCATCTGATGTTCCACTAGAACCAACTTCTTCTTTTGGTGGAGACTTAGGTTGCCTCTTGAGATGTTGAAATGGGATTAGGGTCGTTTCGGGTTTGGTTTCAAGATTAGTTACCTCTTGGCTTGAAGACTCATCTTCTGATGACGAGTCCAGGAACGTCACATAACAGGGACCCTCTAATGCATGTTGGAATCGTGAGACTGGTGCTTGTTGGCACGATGCATCATCATCATCTTTTCTTGGCAAAGGTGGGTGAGGGCGGCATGAGCCACTGCTGAAAGATGGCTTGTTCTTCTTTAACCATTTCTTATAAATATTTTGCATATGAGAAAATCCATTTACCAGACCAAATGGTACCATCTCCATTCTGTCCCACAGCATGAGCTCGTCTGCTTCTGATGCTTCTGGAACTTCTTCTTCATATATATCCTCTTCAGCTGGGATAGACTCTTCCGTCTCGCTTTCATAACCTTCTTCTTCAATATCATCTCCATCCTCTTTGGACTCTGTCTCTCTCTCTGTCTCTGTCTCTGGACACTACCCACACAAAGATAGTCAAGTACAAACCTGTCAAGTAGCTATCTCATATAACCATTGAAGATGCATGCATCAAATAGGAGAAATTAAAGCACAAAGAAAGTATGTACAAAATTTTTGCAAAGGGGATAATGGGCTATCTAAGCATGTCAAGCTACAAAGGGAAGTGATGTGATAAGGCATATTATTTCAATACTCTCATCTCTAGAATCTATAGCAAGAAAGCATCATCCTTGCATAACATATATGATCCAAGTGATATCGTGTCATTGTATGTTAGGTTGAGTGAAAGTAACTCCTAAGGCCAATGGGCAGAGCCAAGTCCAAAGGTCTTGCTTGAGAACAGGTAATGCAAAACTATCCCAAAAATGACCCTCGGGTGCATCCATCACTGAGTGCTTAGAGATAGACCACAAAGGGTCAATACATATAATATTGAATTCACCCATTAGCAATCCTAGTCATGACAATGCAAGGCATCATTCGACGCATAAATCTCAACCTACCATAAAACCTTACCTTCAAACATAATTTCAATTACTAAAAAATACCCAAACACATCATTCTTTACTAGCAAATCTTGAAATTTCTTATGGACAGCCATGATGATATTATAGTAAAAATTGTAGTACCCCAACATAAAACAATTGAAACCCATTGCAATCCAAATTTCTATTGGCTTCACTATGACTTTTATACTCAATAGCATATAACACGTCCCAATTATTCTCATGCAAAATATGCCACATACCATGTTGCTCACTAAGAGAGAAAATCCTACGAACATTCCAAGTGGTGATCTTCATGTACATTAGAACCAAAAACACTTCAAAAAATGCACTTTTGTTAATCATCACGGGATTACGAAAAGGGCCAAAGAGAGTTTGCCACATGTGAAAGACCATGGTATTCTTGTCTCCTCTTTTTTGGAGATAGTAGAGTCCACATCGTGACTCTCTCCTCCCTTTTAGCCAAAATATCCAAAGTCAAACATGTTTTGGTAGTCCCAAAGTCCCTATTTACTTATAAAATCTTACAAAGGATATGATAAAGATGTTATGAAGTTATTGATGACTTTTTTGAAAGTCGAGAGCTTTCAATATTCTTTTTGGCACCCAATATATTTTCATTAGTCTTCTTAATATTCTTTTTTAGTTCATTCACCTTTCTCATTGAGCTTCTTTCTCTAAATTCAATGTGTATGGCATCACAAAATGTGCCCTTCTCATTTAGTAAATTCTTGCACCATTTATATAACCAAGGAGCTGACGAAAATTGGGAGCCAAAAATCTTTAACATAAATGATTGGGTTACCATCCTACCCTCTTGCAAGGGCTCTCACAAGGTGAAAAGAAGAAAATGAGAGGATATAAAATATCATTGGAAGGGATATATTATTGCTTTCAAAATTATGCTTGAAGGGTGGTTTATCAAAGTGCAACATGTCTACATGGCCAAGGATATGTACTTGTCTCCAAACAAACATGTCTCCTAGCAAACACATTGCAAGTCTTTAGTTGATAATGTATGTAATATTTTTTTCATTTAAGCAAGTACTAATAATGAATTCTTAGTTATAAACATATTTACGTCAACAAGTATTGAATCGCAACCTATGGAAAACTTAATGAAACCTTCCATGTAATTCATAAGGTGTTTGCAAACATTATCTATGATGATTACTCGGGGAAGTTACTAAATGTATATCCTCTATATCATGTGCATTCAAGGCCTATTTATAAATATCCTTATCTCTGAATTCTTCTTGAATAAAACATAATAATTTTCTATTCAATTTATAAATAACCCCTTTATATTACATCCTTTTGTATTTTAAAAAATTATAAAAATAATATTTTAAAAATACATTATTTTGAATCCACGTGATATACATACATATATATATATATATATATATATATACATATATATACATATACATATATATATATATATATATATATACATATATATATACATATATATACATATGTATATATATGTATATATATATATATATATATATATATATATATATATATATATATATATATATATATATATATATTCATGAGTAACTTGCCCGAGGTTAATTAGACAATGGTTCTTTAGTGAGGGTAGGGTTTTTATATATTATGCACAATATGTGGTTCCCCTAGAGCAGATACATATAGATATATTGAGGATTTGCCATTACCAAGACTTTTATATCTAAATTGGGGTATTCTTAATAGAAAAACAATGCACAATTTTAAATTCAAAATATGTCAGGATATTCTAAAGTCCATGATGGTTGGAAGGATCTCAAAAAGAATATACCTATCATCATGGTTTATACCCTTATGGAGCCCCAAGAGAGACACCAAGGAAAAAGGGTTTCTATTGCAAGAAAATCTATCTTGTAGCATCAACAAGCTTTTGTTTCATTCTTTAGAGAACCACAACAAGGAGAAAAACACCACGAGCAAAAAATTTTCATATAGCATCATTATAAACAATCTCCCACGATTTCATCTTTAACAAAATTGATCATTCTCTTCATGTTATTCATAGAATTCATCAACCAACAAAGAGAACACTAAAAAATACCACTTTGAATGGAAAAATATCACATAGTATTCATCTTCATTGTCTTCATAGTGTTCTCTAACAATCTCTCATAGAAAGATACAATGTTTTGCATAGAATTAGCTATCTCTAACTCTAACTCTCTCTCTCTCTCTCTCTCTCTCTCTCTCAATCAATAGTACATCATCTCCTCACTACAATACTAAATAATCACTCATCATAATCCTTCTTTGGTCATGGATGCCCCTTCCAAAAGGTGGGTCTGATATGAAAGGTCACCAGAGCCACTACAGTGACTTCTCATAGCTCATCAGTGTCACTTCACTCCAGTCTTCTCTTGAGTCTTTAGCAACTACTTCTTTCACTTTCTTGAGCTCTTTTGAACTTACATTCACCTCCTTCCAAGGCTAGAAAACTTTTCTAAAGTCACACATACATTTCACAGAATACTTACAGAAGCATACATAATAGAACATGACAGAAACAGAGGCTTTACAGAAGCTCAACAGGGGATTATAGAAGATCAACATAAAATATCAAAACCACATAACTCATACTAAAACCATTCCAAACTATCAAAAACCATTCAATGAGCTTTCAAAAGACCTCAACTTCCATCAATCTTTAATCCATGCCTCATATAGAAGAAAATCATAATAAAATAGAAGCTAAACAGAAGCTATCTGAACCTCAACACAACCTATCAAAACATCATAGAGCATCATATCTCTACTGAAAATAATCATGAGCTTCCAAAATATAGTCAATCTCATTCAAAATATTCTCAAACACTTCCAAAATAATCAAGCATCACTCAAAATCCATCAAAAATCAACCATTCAGACCTACGAAACAATAAAAATCAACCAAAAAACCAAGTCAATTCAGCATTCAACATATCTCCACACTTAATAAGGGAGACTTGCATCTTAAGAAAAAAGAAAGGGAATATAAGTTCATTAAAGAGCTCAACTCAATCTTCTTTAGTAGCTTCAATAAACCACCCAACCACGACCCCAACTTATAACATGTATCTAATAAAGCATACAACGAAAAGAGAACACCTTTATCCATTAACAGATATTATAAACAACAGTAAATTATAACAAATTCATAGAGTATACAAAAGATTGCTTCCATAATTCAATCAAATAGAATCACGAACCACTGTCCATCAACATCTCAATCAGGTCCATCTTCATCTTTAACTCCACATAAGAGAATAATACACCACACCACATAGAACATACACAAAACTCACACAGACACAATACCAGGTAGTCTGAATGGCACATGCCCCTAAAAATGGAGAGCATAGAAAAAGTTTTTCATTAAGAAAAGATAATACAATAAGAAAATGCTTCACTTCAAATTAGGACAAATATATTTCTTTTTAAACTGCATACTAAGCTTGAGACGCTTGAGAGCTTTACTCTCATCTACAAAATATAGAGGTACATTTTGTAGGAACTGTAAACAACATATCCTTTCCAACAAAATAAGAAACAGGGTAGGGAAAGCCTATGTAAAGTAATATAAGACATTCATTTGAGCAACAGTCATGTCCACATTTGGATTTATGATCAGCTACGGGATACTATTTTGAGTAATCACATGAGACTACTGATGCATGAAAGAAAGATACCAACAAAAGTGGGTAGCAAGGCATACAGAAGTATTCTTTGATTGAATATGCACCTAAGTAAAATGAAGATAAGAAGTCAAACATGTAGGAGATGTCTCCCAGGACCCTAGAATAAGAGGCCACTGGTCATGTCAAAGAATCATGCAATGTCCATTGCCTTCTGCGAAGAATATCACTGTCATATCCAGGTGTATCCAACAATGATTGGGAAGGAAGGTTAATAGAATCAGATGGAGATGTAATGGAATGAGAGGGGAACATTGCAAAGGTGAAAAAACAAATCATAAAATGAAGGTAAGTGAAGGGATAAGGAAGATGGAAAAGAGAGAGGATTCATAAAAAACGTTTGAAGAGATTCTGTTGAGAAAACAAAAGGAATAGGAGGAAGTTCAGAAGGAATAGGAGATGATAAAGGATCATCAATAAAAGGACACAGAGTAAAAATAGGAATATGAGGGAATCCAAAAGGAGTTAGGATAAAAGAGAAATAGTGTCAAGGCTAGAAGAAAGCAAGGAAACATATAAAGGAAAATGATAGAACATGAGAGAATAGAAAAGAATATCAGTAGGATCCAACAGATAAATAGAACAATGAAAATTAAGGGCTTGGAAAAAGGAATCAGTAAACAATTGATGATTAGCAATATAGCTCAACAATTGAGTTTGCAATGGCTGGATATCAGACTTATCTAAAGCATCATCCTCCAAAGGCGGATGCTAAGCATGCCCTCTATACCAAGACATATGTTGATGATAAGTCTTTAAGCTTTCTGTTGATAAGAGCTCCACTGAATGAACATACATGACTACTTGCAAAATGACATCCCCCACATAAACATTCAAATCCTCCTCATTAGAAATTTGTAGATGTCTTGTGAGATACATAAAAGATAACAACTAGGTTTCAGGTGAAACTAACTCATCCATAAATCTATCAGAGACAACTCTCAACAAATCTATAGTCCATAGAGTTGTCCACCCATCCTTTGGAGGTTCCAAATCCACATTGCTTAAAGAAATGTATAGGGAAAACCTTCGTTGATTATACTTAATCTAGAAAGAGGGGGGAGGTGACACCAATTCAGCATAGTGAATAAAGTCATCTTGCACACATTTCATCCATTGTTGAAGGAGTTCTACCTTAGTAGAAAACCCATCACACAACTTAGCCTTTTGTTGCAACTGATCAAGCTCCTTTGTAGAAGATAAGACAAAAGAAACTACAAGAGCTAGAAGAGGAATGGAGAGAATAACAATTTGCTAGTTAAGCTCTTCAATAAGCTTATTCTATGATTCAACGGTGTCTTGGGAATGGTGCAATTCACCCTCACAAGTTCCCAACTGACGAGCTGACTCTATCATGTCCTCAATAGCTACATTCTTTTCTTGAGTTAAAGCCACATTCTTAGCTTTTCAAAGTAGCTACTTTATTTTGTAACTCTTTGATTTTGGGCTTGCTAGGAATCCATCAAAGCAGTAGCATCAGTCATCTGTTTATGAATATCACTAAGGGCAGCTTTTTCAGATGCCAAGTCCTCCAAAGCTTTGCTCAACTTTTTAGGGAGTCAACTTTGTCTTGCAATGAATTATTAATCCCTGTGTAGATAGACTGAAGACATAAAGTAAGGAAAGTCTCAATGTAGACTAGACACCAAAAATCAACTGGGAAAACAAAGATCCAACCAGCATCATCTGTAAAGAAAAGGGAATCTGCTAATCTAGCTGTCCATCCCTTCGGACAGTAAATAAGTTAGGAGAAGACAAGAATGAAGGGAGGGAACTGCTAGAAACAGGAGGGATAATGTCTTGCATAGGAGGATCTACAATTGAAGCTGAAGAAGGACTAGACAATCATGTGGTACGTCTACATTTAGTTCGAAAGAACCTAGAAGGAGGCTCATCCTCCATGTTTGAATTTGGTTGTAATGGAGGAGGAGATGGAATAGAAGGTGGAGGCTGCTTCGGAAGAGGAGTAGGATCAGCCACTAGCACAATACTAGGAGGAGGGGCAAAGGTAATAATCTTTTGAAGGAAGACACCATAAGAAACATTACTACCTTGACCTTTTCTGACTTGTTGAAAATGTTGATCCATCTTGGCCAACATGAATATAACCAAATTAAACTTAGCTCCCTCAAGAATTCGAACAGACGCGGTAAAAAGCTCCTTGAAAAGACATTTGGAAGTAGGCTTTTCGGACATGAATCTATCTTGTAGGAACTTGCATAGTTGCTTCCACATTAGAGATTAGATATGAGTAAAAGAAATCCCAAAACTAGTAATACTTTTGTTGGACAGCAAAGGGGTAGATGTCTCCTTCTAAAGAAGTGAAAGGATCTCCTCGATGGTCAATAATTGATTACCACTAGGTAAACAGGAAGCATAAAGGGACAGACATAATGCTTCACTGATATTGGCAATGGAGAGGCAGAAGTGACAGTCATAGACCAAACTAGACTATTTTTTGTATGATGCCAAGAAAGAGTAGTAGAGCTTGTTATCCAATAGTGGAAACTTAAGCGCTACAAATGAACGGAGACCAGCATGATGAATAGAATCCGCTTCCAAGAGAAGGGAATAGTCATGCACTGGCAATGGCGCATGCTGGATCACAATCGGGGGAGTAGAGAAATATGCTATTCAAACTACACAGGATATCCACACACACAACCAAGAAAAATAGGAAAATTCTTGCAAAACCCAAACAAAACACTACTAAGAAAAATAACAGGACAAAGAAATAGAAGAATTGACAAGGCCAGACCAGACCTCCCCAAGCAATCCACATCCTACAAAAAAAATTTGACATGACCTACGCACTCATGCGATCGAAAGCTTCATGCTATGCAAACACTCAGGCACCCGGAAACCCCGTAATCAAGCACTCCAAAAGAACAAAAAGTCAATCACACTGTATCCCAAACAATGACTAGACTCAAAACAGAATCATAGATTCGAACCATCAAAATAATTAGACCAATACTACTGACACCTCTGATTAAGAAATCCCAATCACGTAAACTTTGGTATATACCTAAGGTGCAATGAAGTGAGTAGGTAATCGCTATCGAATTCATTTGTTATATGATCAGTCAAGCTCGTTTGATTATTAAATTAATTCATTAATACAAGGTGAGTTGTTTGCATAGTCCTTCCTACTCATTTTGACTGGATTGGATGAGGGTCTCTACTAATGCATTTCATTTTTAAAAATTACATGATCTTTGGTGTAAAGTGCATGCACGCGTGACTTTGGGAGGTTCGTTTTTAATTACAAATATTAATTGTGTCTGAATAGCACGTGTGCACGTGCACTGTGGATGAATTTTAGAAATTAGGTGGGTTATGGTGCCAAAGTGTGCATACAATGACGGGGGTTTCTTTTATAATTAACAGTCGGGTTCATTTTAATTACAAATTTAAGAAAGTACAGTGTGTTAATTTTGTGGGTGCAATAGTCGAGTGATTTTTTTTTATAATTACTTGTGTGGTATTGATGTGCATGTAAAGGAGGAAAAGAGGAGAAGAAATAACCTAACGGTATGTGGGCACTTGCACGGTCTGATACACAAAAATCCTTCGTCCACTCAATGCCAAGAAACAGAAAGATCCATAGGTGACAATAGCAAGGCGACTAGGAAATTGTGAACCTCCTGTCAAATACAAAAGAAACCAATACTAACACCACAAGGGAGAATAGAAAAATAGAAAAGAAAGGAAAATGGAAAAATAAAATTTGGCCTTGGGGATAAATCAGGTGTGTTTTTTTTTTGTGGAAGTTGTTCATTGGTTTTTTTTTGTTTTCTTTTTCAAATATGTTGGTGAAAAATTATTTTGTGGAGTTTGCGAATGTATTTAAATATTTATGTTGTTTTGGTTTTTTTTAAATGGCTTGTTTTAAAAAAAAAATCAAATTGTGATTGAAACAACTTCAAAGATGGAAAACATTTTAAAAAAAGAATTTTCATTTCTTTGGGAATTTACCAGTCATTTAAAAAAATGGCAAATTTTCAAGTATTTTGGCATTTGAAAATGATTTTCAATGAACAAAAATCATCAAGTGATAAATTTAGGAATTGAATATCAATTTATCATTCACCAACATGAGAAAAGGGTTGGAATTTTTCTTTTTTAAAAATGGAATTAATTTTTGATTCTTATGGATTTTTAATAATTTTTTTATTTTTAAATATATTTGAAAGAAATTTTTGAGTTTTTGAATTTTTAGAAATTGGTTTTCAGCATTTCATTTTGAAAAAAGATTTTGAAAAATTTCCAATTTGATGGAGATTTGTTTTTCTATTTTTATGTAAATTTTAAAGAAATTTTAATGGTTTTTATGTGTTTTTGACAATTTTTAAATAAAAATTTTAGTACCCAGCTGCGTGTGAGTAGGTGCATGTGTGAACGGACAAGGACGCACCACCTCATGGACAAGGCCAAGTGCGCATCCTTGCATGTGAACACTTGCGAACATCTCCCGAAGATGTGGTATGAGGACCTCCACACACGCGTACGACTAACACCTGCAAGCGGTGTTGTGGAAATTGCTTTGATTTGAAGGAAGGCCAGCTGCGGGGCTATTGCGGGTTGGGGGAATGGTGGGAAAGGGGGTCTAGAGAAGAGGGGGGGTTTTGTGAGGTTACGGGGGAAGGGTGGGAAAGGGCATTAGAGAGGGAAAAAAGAGGGTTATAGTGCGTGGGGGGAGAAGGGGGGCTTAGGAAGAGGTGTTAAGGGGTGGTGGGGGCTGGAAGAGGAGTGGTGGTGGTGGAGAGGAGGGGCGGCGGGCAAGTCAAAGGTCGGGGCTCAATAGTAGGGCAGGCGGCGCACCAGGTGACACAAGGTGGGCGAGCGGGCCAGTGGATGGCGCAAGAGGGAGTGGAGGCAGCTGAGGTGGCAGGCGTAGGCAATCGTTGAAGGGAAGGGCAATGGGGGAGAGAGGGTGAGGGGGGCTACAAAGAGAGAGGGGAAGGTGAGAGAAAGAGGGAGAAAGAGGGAAGGGGTGTCAAGGAGAGAGAAAGAGGGAAAGAGAGAGAAAGAGAGAGGGAGAGAAGAAAGAAGAAGAGAGAGGAGAGAGAGGAGGGAAGGGATGAGGGGTGGTTACGAGTGGGAGAGGGGGGATTATTGTTTTTTTTAAAAAAATTGGTTGATTTTTCTCGTTTAAAATAAGAAAAAAGAAAGGAGAAAGAGAGAGGGGGTGGGAATGGGAATGGGTAGGGGTAGGGGGAAAGGGGTGTTTTTTTTAAAAGTTAATTTTTAAATAAAAAGGATAGGGCATTCGCCCTCACATCCGGCATGCGAATGAAGGACGATGTCACGGACACATAGACATGCATAAAAAACTGAAAACATAGACATTCACACGCGAAATAAGAAAAACAAGACACGCAAAACACACAAAAATTAATACTTGAAAATCCATCTAGTGGAATGAGGTTCAGAAAAAAGGAAAAATGTTCAGCTAGATGAGCCGGACGGGATATCACGTCAAAACATAGTTCCAATGCAAACAAGGGGTGTTCACATATAAAACATAAAAAACATATAGAAAATATGCTCGAAAATACACAATCATTAATAATAGACAAAGCATACATTGGAATGATGGGCGGTAAGAAAGAAAAATGTCAAGAGGAAGGGGTAGGGCAGGATTATGACATCAGATTGCTAGTTTGAAGTGAAAAATGTGTGTTTGCATAGAAACACATCAATTTTGTGGAAAATTTTCCAAAAATTAACAACTTTTGAACTGTTTGCCGAAACAAGGGGTGGTAAAAAGGAAAACTGTACCATTCAAAGGGACAAACAAGGATATAAGGTTAGATGTAGGTTCCAGTGAACGTAGGATGCATTCACATGGGTAAAGGACCAACAAAGCACAATGGCACATGAACAACCTCAAGGACAGGGAAAAATAGAACGGGTGGGTGTGAAAGGGACCCCATCAGGGTAGAATCAAGACATGGCATATATGCATGATCAGATAGTGCATATGCATAAAGGAATGTAGGAGGGCACGTAGGGACGCGTCTCCACCCTTAAGACCTTATCGGGTAGGGTGTACAAATAAACAGGGACCTAGGACTTGACATTCGATTGGACGGCGACGTCCACATAGTTAAAACATGACCATCAATTGAAAACATAAAAAGGAATAGGGTTAAAAATACTTGGCCCGATTTTGCAGATAGTCGACGGTGATTGTTGATGGCACGCGCGGCATCACAATCATCTGCAAAAGGTACTAGAGCGTGTTTATAGTACACATTCAACGTGGCAAGGACCATGCAGTAGCATCTAGGGAGGTAGCTATGTTGGTGAAGTCCGTCAATGATGATGAAGGATTTAACATTCAGCTCACTGTCGCTCATGGAGGAAGATGAAAGAACACTCGCTCGCGCCATCTCTCACATTGCTCAATGAATAATCATGGGAACCCATAACTCACACCCAATTTAGAATGGAACAAGAGGGAAATGATTTAGAGGGAGTATGACAATGTGCATGATTAATGGTTCAATAGTGCGTTCCAACTCGTCTAGCATAGGTGCAAGAAGGCAAGCCAAGGAACCTGATAGTGCAGTGCACAGAACAAAGTGACGTGTCCTGTGATGGTGGCAGAGACCCATCCCTTGTGTGCATAGGGAAAAGGAAACATACATGACTCCAATTGTTGTAATGTCCCTCAACCTCACTTCTCAAGAATTGATTGAGGACACACTAGTCATACTCTACCCACCCTTTGTTTCA
Source organism: Lygodium microphyllum (assembly GCF_053477565.2). Lineage (NCBI taxonomy): Eukaryota > Viridiplantae > Streptophyta > Polypodiopsida > Schizaeales > Lygodiaceae > Lygodium > Lygodium microphyllum. The sequence continues at coordinate 24,521,628 of NC_141139.1, read as the reverse complement.
CACTCTATTGATAGATATAGGAGGGCAACCCATTTCTCTCATTCCATTGATGTAATCCTCCTTGTCACTTGTGCGTAGTTGTATGCCTTGTGCTCAATTGATGGTGCAAATGTGCATCTCGCCATGTGTCAGCATATAGTGCAAAAAAGGAGGAAGGAAGGCCAAGGAGCCTTATAGTGTAGTGCATAGGAACAAATTATGCTTTGTGCATTGAGAGGCCCAACTCGTGCGTGCAACACTCCATTCCACATATCTCACCTCTCTATTGGATTTGAAAGGAAAGAGGACTGGTCACTCACTCCACCCTCTGTGTCTCACTCTCATTTGATAGATACAGAGGGCAGCCCATACTCATATCCCCATTCGGTTGTTAGGATGAAAGCTCACGACACTCAATATTTGTTGATGAAGATTCATGTATTGTCTGGTTGATGGCATCGCACATGTCTACTGATGACAAGGCATACCAAGTGAGGTATCCAACAAATCAAGAACTTTGGTTGGAAGGAAGGGAACTTGCGTATGTTTGGAAGGAAAGAATCACAGATGTTGTAGGGGAATAGGATACAGTGCACCAAGGGATGTGGCTTCAAAACTGAATCCTGGAGATTTCAACTTGAAGAATCAGCTATCTGGATTCCTGGGTGTTACCACATTTTTCATAGCTAGCTTCCTGCCCAAGTGTGTTTACCACATTTTCTTGGAATGAGGCCTGATATGACAGGGAATTGCTTCCTTTTCTCCTATAACAGTTTATTTTTATTTTTATTTCTTTTATTTTGCTCTACTCGTGAATGAGAATGTTTCCACCTTTTTTCGAAGAATAAGTCGGCATGACAAAGACTGAAGTCATTTTCCCCCATGACCGATATATTTTTTTATTTATTCTTTTTTCTTTCTTTCTTATTGTATTTGAAGCATCGAATGACAGGAATGCTATGTATCAGAACCATCCTCGCCACCTCTGCTGCATTGGATGAAAAGGAAGCCAAGGAGCAGGGGTAGGTGGCTACGAGGGGCTATCAGAATGAAACCATATCATTCGGATCAGCAAGAGGATTATCAAGAGCATTAGGTAAAGGCGTAACAACCTTCATACAAAGAATGAGTAAGCTATTGATGGTGATTGTCAGGATCCCTAGGGGGGGTAATACTTCTCGAGGCAATAGCCATTAATCATGAAGGGATTATCCAAAGCATCGACTATCTGGACTTGGATTAAGTTGTTAGGATTGATGGCAAGTACCTTATAAGGACCCATCCAACATTGTTGAAACTTGCATGGAAACTTTCCAAATCGGGAATCATAAGCAAGGACTAAGTCTCCTTCCTTGAACTCCTGCTTAATGAAGTTGTCATGATAGACCTTTCTACGAGCTTGTGTGGCTTCCATGCACTGTAGGGCCATCTTGCAAATCTCACCGAGACACTCCAAGTGCAAGAGATGGCATTACAGGGACTCATCATCTCCCAAGCGTTCGTTAATGGCCATATACAAAGAGGGTAGCTCAAGCTCAACAAGAAAGACAGCTTTTGTTCCATACACCAACTGGAAAGGAGTTTGTCATGAAGCCACCTTATGGGAGGTCCTGTATTCCCAAGGAGCAGGGGTAGGTGGCTACGAGGGGCTATCAAAATGAAACCATATCATTTGGATCAGCAAGAGGATTATCAAGAGCATTAGGTAAAGGCGTAACAACCTTCATACAAAGAATGAGTAAGCTATTGATGGCGATTGTCAGGATCCCTAGGGGGGGTAATACTTCTCGAGGCAATAGCCATTAATCATGAAGGGATCATCGAAAGCATCGACTATCTGGACTTGGATTAAGTCGTTAGGATTGATGGCAAGTACCTTATAAGGACCCATCCAACATTGTTGAAACTTGCATGGAAACTTTCCAAATCGGGAATCATAAGCAAGGACTAAGTCTCCTTCCTTGAACTCCTGCTTAATGAAGTTGTCATGATAGACCTTTCTACGAGCTTGTATGGCTTCCATGCACTGTAGGGCCATCCTGCAAATCTCACCGAGACACTCCAAGTGCAAGAGATGGCATTACAAGGACTCATCATCTCCCAAGCGTTCGTTAATGGCCATATGCAAAGAGGGTAGCTCAAGCTCGACAAGAAAGACAGCTTTTGTTCCATACACCAATTGGAAAGGAGTTTGTCATGAAGCCACCTTATGGGAGGTCCTGTATTCCCAAAGAGCCTCTATAAGTTGATCATCCTAATCAAAATGATGTGTGGCTATTGTTCTTGTCAAAATTGAGCAGAGGATGCGATTGGTAACTTTGACTTGGCCATTGGCTCTGGGGGGGTAATAGGGTGTGGACTTACGATGATGACTGATCTTGTATAGTTCTATTAACTCTTCCATGATCTTGTTAAGGAAGTGGATACCTCACTCACTGACAAGCTCTAGGGAATTGCCAAAACATGTAATCATGTTCTCCTATGGGAACAAGGCCACACTATTACCATAGTCCCTCTTCAGAGCTTTAGCTTCACACCACTTGGTTATGTAGTCTATACAAACCAAAATGTATCTATTCTGCTTCCTTCTGGTTGGTGGATCAATGGGGCCCATGAAATTAATTCCCCACTTCTCGAACAGCTTTAGGGGAAGAATGGGCTGCGGGGGCATAATACTAGATTTGGTAGGCTTTCCCATTCACTAACAGGCATCACACCGTTTGCAGTAATCATAGGCATCCTTATGGAGATTCGGCCACCAATAACCTATAGGTAAGGCCTTTCTAGCTATCACCTCTCCTACAAAGTGTCCACCACACAACTCATCATGACATACTTTAAGAATAGTTCCAATCTCTTTTCCTACCACGCATCTTCGCAAGACTTTGTCCTTGCCTTTCTTGTACAGAGCTCCTCCTAACAAGGTGTAAGGGGCTAATTCCAACAGAAGCTTCTTCTTCTCATGGCTCTGGAGATACCCGGGGGATACTATTGGGTTGCCAGGAGGTTGGCTATGTCTACATACCATGGAATAACGATTTCAATTAGAAACAAAGAAGGATCAAGAAAATCTAAATCATCTTGCTCTTTTTCTTTATTGCATTGAGGGATTTGCGATAGATGATCAGCCAGGACATGAGAGCGGATGGGTTTGGTAACCACTTCAAAGTCAAACTCTTGAAAAAAAAGGAGCCATCTCATCATTTTTCCCTTCACATCGGCCTTGTTTATCAAGAAGGATAGGGCTTCATGGCACATAGAATTTGAAATGCGTCGACAGTAAATAATGTTGGAACTTCTCCAAAGTAAACACCATTGCTAGACACTCAAGCTCCGTCACTATGTAGTTTCGCTCTCTATCGGTTACTTTCCAGCTTGCATAATAGATTGGTTGGTCTAACTTAGAGGGGTTCTTTTGGCATAAGACTGCACCTAGGCCTTCAACTGATGCATTAGTGTGCATATGGAACTCCTTCATCCAATCAAGAGGTTGCAGGATGGATGCTTCAATCAAACACTACTTCAGGGTGTTGAACGCTTCATCACAATCGTTGGTCCATGTAAACTCAACATCTTTTCTCAAGAGTTTATGCAAAGAGGCTGCCTTTGCCGCAAAGTGTGCAATGAATCTTCTATAATAGCCCACATGGCCAAGAAATCCCCTCAATTACTTAAGGTTGGTTGGGATTGTCAAGGCGGCAATTTTCTCAATCTTAGTAGGATCTGTTGCTATTCCTTGTGTAGAGACAATGTGGCCTAGAAGAACTCTTGATGAGACACCAAAGACACATTTGTTGGGGTTGAGAGAAATCCCATACTCTCGACATATGTCAAAACACTGATCTAAGTGTCCCCAATGCTCACCGATTAGGCTATAGACACAGAAGTCATCTACGTACACCTCAATGAAATCATGTAGATGGTTTCGGAAGGAAACCATCATCACTCATTGAAAAGTAGCAAGAGCGTTACAGAGCCCAAACAACATCACTCTATAAGCATAGGTTCTCCATTCGGTTGTGAAGGTTGTTTTGGATTGGTCCTCTTCTACGATTTGAACTTTGGTTATATACATGCTGAATCCATCCAAGAGGGAATAGAGCTCATGACCTGCCCCACTGTGTTGAATAGTTGGTCTGTGAAAGGGATAGGGAAATGATCCTTCTTTGTCTTGGAATTCAACTTTTGGAAGTCCACACATATTCGAAGTTTTCCATTCTTCTTGGGCACTATCACAATGGGCAAAACCCATTCAATATTTGCCACTGGATAAATGAACTCAACTTCAAAGATCTTCAATAATTCGACCTTCACTAGGGTAGAGTAATTTGGATTTATACGCCTCTGTCATTGCCTCACAGATTTTGCATTAGGCTCTAGGTTGATGTGGTGTTGGCATACTATGGGATCAATCCCCTTTAGATCTTTGTACAACCATGCAAACACGTCTAAGTTCTCATTTAGTAGGTCTCGCATGACTAGTAGTTTTTCTTCGGGAAGATTTAGACCCACCTTCAGGTGACATTCAGTACCATCAACATCCACGAGCATTAATTGCATTTCACCTCCCACTTTGCGAATAAATGTCCCATGGACTACTTTTTGATAGAGATTTGACTCCTTCAAGGGAGTGGTCTCCTCTTCTAATGTTACATTGGAACTACTGTCTTCTTTTAATGGAGGCTTAGCTCGCTCTTTCGGAGACGGAAAGGGTATCATTGAGGTTTCAGGTTTGGATTGGGGATGAGTTACTTCTTGGCTCAAGAATTTGTCTTCTTAGGATACATCCAAGAACTGACACATAACAAGAACTTTCTGCATTTTGTTTGAGCTACCGAACTTGGGGTTGTTGGTAAGGTACATCGTTATTATATTCTTTAAGAAAGGGTAACTTTGGATGACAAGAGCCACTTCTAAAGGAAGGCCTATTCTTCTTAATCCATTTCTTATAAAGGCTTTGCTCATGACATGATTCATTGATCAGTCCAAAGGGTACCATAATCATTCTGTCAAACAGAAAGGAATCTTTTGCTTTTGAGGCTTCAATAACTTTTTCCTAATCTCCGCCTTCTATGAGTAGGATAGATCATTCTAGCTCGCTTTTATGATCTTCTTCTGCATTATCACCTTCATACTTTTCAGATCTACTTCAACCTATGTGGAGACTCTATAAGAGAAGAACAAGCTCTCTATTATGTTTTCTATTTCTGCTTCTGTCTTTATGTCTCTGTTTGTCTCTACTCCTATCTATGTCTCTGACTCTATCTCTGCAACTGCCATGTAACGGGGAGAAAAATACATCCATGCTTCTATTTTGCTGTCAAGGTGATTTCAGAAGTTAATTTGGGTTCATACAAGAGGTATTCTCCCATGGACAAGGACTTTTCTTCTTTTGGTAATTGGCTTATAGTGCCCACTATTAGAGACTGTGCCTCTATTTTCTTGGGAAAGATATGTTTGACAGCCTCTTCGTCTCCTGATGTACTATCTGTTACTTCATTAGAGGAGTCGGTTACAACTTTGATAGACATGGATCCATTTTCTTTTTGCCATCCATACAACTTCAATGCCACTTTGTTGGGTCCTCTACCAAGGCTTAGGGTTCCTTTGAACTAGTCTATCCTTGGTCTTGCTTTAAAAAGCCAAGGTCTTTCCAATAGCAGAGGGTATAAGGTCCCATAAGAATTTGGTTTGACTACTAGATATGTCAGCCAATAGTCCCTTCCTACAAGGGTTGTCTTTATGTATGGGAGAATGCCCAATGGTTTGATTCTGCTTTGGTATACCAACCTGATAGGTCACTATGTAGGTTGCATTCCTTGCAAGCCTAGATCCTTCATTGTCACATCTGTCATTATGTTTACTGACGAGGCTCCATCAATCAATGCATTTGTAATAAAGCATCCTTCAATCCATACGCCAAGCTCTAGGGTTCCAAGATCCAGGAATGTATTAGCCATATCTACTTTCTTCACAGGTTTTGAGGCTTTGTTGAACTTGGTCAACATGGAGGGAACAATTCTCAAGCCTCTTCTTCTAGTTAGTATGCTTTCGAATTTCTTTTGATAGCTAGGAGACAACATCAACTGTTGGAATGTTAAGTTTGGTTTAAAAGTGTCTAGGTTCTTTGACCAAATCATACTCTTTAATAGGATCCACAGACTTTTCCAATCGGCTGGGGAACAGGTCCACACCCACTTTTATCTTTTCTTTTTCTTCTAGGAATGGCAACATCTGTGATTCTTCTCCATGAGGAGATACTTTGGCATCCTCTATTTCCTAGACCTCTAGTCCTACCTTTGCTACTATCTCTATGGCTCTCTATGGCTATGTAGTACTCTGTATATTATTTTGGAGTGTATTGTTCTGCTTTTCCTGAGGAAGGTTGAACTTCATAATCTTGGTAGAGGGAACGTTCTCTTTTGAAACTACATGTTCTCCTTTCTTTGTCCGCGTTATTGCGGCTACTTCCAATTCCACCAAATTGAAAGCAGATTATTGAGTCTTTTGTTGGGTATCAGAAGTAGATTTCACAAGAGGTGGACTTGGACAATCTTTTGCAGTGTGGCTTTCTTCTTTGTATCGACTGCATAAGGGCTTGTAATCCACATACCTTCTAGGGTTTGGACAGTTTGATGAGATATGACCCTTTTTTCCACATCTATAACACTCCACTTCTAATCTCTGACCACCACTAGAATGTTGTCCTTTGTAACTCTGAGAGGGAAACCTCCTTGGACAAAAATTAAGACTAAACTCCCTAGGCTTTGGTCCAATATTCTACATTGCCATTTTGGATTCCAGCAAGTTGAATCTTGCATCTTCATCTTTCTTTCTTTTTTCATGCATCTCTTTTAGAGAGTAGATATCCTCTGTATGATTCTTCCTCAAACAATATGAACAAAAGGCTCCAGGAATGGTTGATTTTTGGGTATATTTAGTGGCTAAATGTCCCACTTGATGGCACTTTTAGCACTATGTATTAGAATGTATCACATCTCTCCCACCTCTCGCACGAGTGGATATATTGGTGATATTCATCTTCAACATCTGTTAGCTATTTTGTAATCACATCCATAAGCTCTTTCTTGATACTTGCGACTGAGTTGGATAGGTAATCCTTCAAATTTTCACCTCCTGGAGTACTTGTAGTAGGGTTTTGGAAAGCTTCTATGATTGCTGCATACATTGGTTGGTTTGATCCAAAGGATCCTCTATTCTGGTTTTGATTTAGAGCTATTGTTGAAACTTGGGGTTATTGATTCTAGTGGGTAGGATTCCAATGCTGTTGAGTCGCCATTGGAGGAACTGTTTGAGACAACTGTTGTTGTGGTTGAACCATCATTTGAGGCATTGTCGTTTGTAGCCACTGTAGATTAGGTGCATTGTATTGCAGCATTGTTTGCATCTAAGGGTAGGGATAGGAAACTGTCCATGGGACTGCATTTGGTGGGTATACCATTCTTGGCATGGGAGGATGTAAGACTCCTCTTCCGGAGGTCATTGACAACCTTGATTCAACTTTGTCATACAGTCTTGCACCTTCCACTACAGCTTCTTGCAGATTAACTAGTCTTCTCAATTCTACGAACTTGTGAACTTCTGGTTATAGGCATCTAAGGAACACTCCCTTCTAGATGCCTTCATCCAAATGATGGTTGGTCCATCTCTTCAAGATGGATTCCATTTGTGAGACATAAGCATCTACTCTTTCTTAAGAGGATTGACCTAGGTTCATGAATTCCTCTCACATCCGCTCTTAATAGCCTTCACACTTGAATTTAGTAAGGAATGATAACTTCGTGTCGTCCCATGTGCCAAAAATTCATGCTGCTTGTCTCTCATACCACTAAAACGCCACGTCTTTGAAAGTGGTGGGAAATATTGCTAACCAATGCTTGGGGGTTCTGACATTGTTAGCCATGCATGCTACCATAAACTCTGCTACATGAAGATCAAGATATTTATTGTACTCTCCCTTAAAAATGGGCAATGAGACTACATTTGCTGGTCTGTCATCAATATTTCTAGGATGGATTTGACTAGGAAGGGGACCTTGAGTTGCCATGGGAACTTTTGTAAAGAGTGCTTTTAGGGCGTCAAAGGAGACTTCTGTTTGCAAGCTTGTTCTTAGCCTTGATTTTTGCTTTCTCTCTTCTCACGTACCTCTGAACGACTTGTTCTAGTGCTTGCCTCTTGATTGCGTCATTCATCAGGGGCTTGGGTCCTACCAGCTGGTTAATACTCAACAGAATAGAATCAGAGGGAGATTTAGTCTTTGTGGAACTCTCTGGCCAACATTTCTTCTACTTTCTTCTTCTCTACGTTCTCTGAATTCAGCTTTCAAACCACTATAGAGGGGGAGATAGTCCGTTCTAAAGGTATCAACACTCATTCTTCTAAGGATTGTTTTTATGCCATCATCATAGTAATGCCAGCTTCTAATGGTTTCAATAGTGTATGTTGTGAAGAACACTCTATCTACCAACTTTCGGTGGGTTGCTAATAGGACAAACAGAAGATTATTAGTACACCATGTGTCCCACGTGTCCTGTTGTTGAGCATCCATGAACAAATGCAATCTCTTTTCTTTCTTGTTTTTATAAACCTCCACTGATCATGACTTCTAAAGCTTTTTTACGATCTCCCACTTGATGATATATGAAAACTTCTCAATGAATGCATCTTCCATGGATGATCATTCTCTCTATTTCTGCATTTCAGTTGTTCCCAAAAAATTTACTGCCAAGATGTACGTCTATGTTGCTTCAATAGAAAGAGAAAATAGTCCACCACATAGAGTATGCATCATGGTGGTAATATGTTTTCGCCATTGTGGGATAAACTTCTTGTGGAAAGTGGCTTTGACAATGACAATCTCCATTTCTTCAGTGGTAAAAGAAACTTTGCAAGCATCCATTGAATTCTTCTATTCTTGGTAATATACCATTTCCTTCATTTTTAGTCTCTTTCGATACTTGTTGATTGCAGTTTTCCTTGGCTGCGCACTAAAGACATGGAGCCCCAAGAGAGACCAAGAAAAAATGGTTTCTACTGCAAGAAAATCTATCTTGTAATATCAAAAAGCTTTTGTTTCATTCTTTAAAGAACCACAACAAGGAAAAGAACACCACGAGCAAAAAATCTTCATGCAATATTATAGAAAAAATCTCCCACTGTTTCATCTTTAACAAAATTGATCATTCTCTTCATATTCTTTATAGAATTCATCAACTAACAAAGAGAACACAAATTAAATACCACTTTGAATTGAAAAATATCACATAGTATTCATATTCATTATCATGATAGTGTTCTCTCACAATCTCTCATAGAAGGATACATTGTTTTGCATAGAATTAGCTATCTTTGACTCTCTCTCTCTCAATCAATAGTACATCATCTCCTCACTACAATGCTGAATAATCACTTATCATAATTCTTCTTTGGTTATGGATGCCCCTTCCAAAAAGTGTATCTAATATGAAAGGTCACCATTGCCACTACAGTGACTTCTCACAGCTCATCAGTGTCACTTTACTCCAATATTCTCGAGTCTTCAGCATCTACTTCCGCTTTCTTGAGCTCTTTTGAACTTATATCTATCCCTTTTCAAGGCTAGAAAACTTTCCTAAAGTCACACATACATTCCACAGAACACTTACAAAAGCATACAAAACAGAATATGACAGAAACAGAGGTGTTACAGAAGCTCAATAGAGGGTTACAAAAGGTCAACAGAAAATATCAAAATCACATAACTCATACTAAAACCATTACAAACTATGAAAAATCATTCAATGAGCTTTCAAAAGACCTCAACTTCCATCAATCATTAATCTGTGCTTTATATAGAAGAAAATCAAAACAAAACAAAAGCTAAACATAAGGTATCAAAACCTCAACAGAACCTATCAAAACATCACAGAGTATCATATCTTTAGTAAAAATCATCATGAGCTTCCAAAACATAGTCAATCTCATCCAAAATATTCTCAAACACTTTTAAAATAATCAAGCATCACTCAAAATCCATAAAAAATCAACCATTCAGGCTCAAAAATAACAAAGATCAACCAAAAAACTAAGTTAATTCAGCATTCACAATACCTTACATATATTTGTGGCGTGCTTCAAAATAGCACATTTACAAAGGACAAATGTATCTTAGCTTAATAGAAATTTTACAGATGAGAAACTAGACAACATTATAGGAAGGCTTGAAAATCTAGAGAGTATGTCCATAAGGGCAATATCATGAGGTGTACTGTATGCTCCCAGTCCTTGGCTTTGTCTTGCAACATCATACGAAAAACTCTTGCTTTGGGCTTTAATTATAGGAGATACAAACTTAAACTAGGCATTTGGGTTCCCTTGGATTTTGATACAGATTGCATGCTTTTTAAACTTAAGGTGTAAGTTATAGCACATGAAGAAGAAAATGAGGTAAATGTTACTTTCAATTGAAGTCTAAAGGATGTAAGGGATACCTTGGAGCTACTAGATAATACATTCCCTTGATATAAATTCAAAGTCAATGGTAAAACAATTGGAAAAAGAGTTGAACGCTCTTTCTCTTATATGAGTTGTTTGGCTCCCACAATTGTAAGTTTTAAGCCATAAATATGAAAACTTTATAGTATCTCATCTTGTTGATTTACATGATTAAAAATACATCATTTAATACAAATATATAAGCCATTGTGAATTAAGTTGCCTTTTGAATCTAGAAAAATAAAATTATTATATTTACATATGATAAAAAGTTTTTCATTATATCATGAATTACAAAATTGAAGTGAAAATATACGAGGATGTAAAAATAATAAAGCATCCTCTAAGTTTCTGTTTGCATCTATGTTTCTTATGTCTCTTGCACCTTGTCATTCTTTGGCATTGTAACTTTTCGTCACTTTCTACAAAGGTTTGTAGTCTCCTCACATGGGCTTTTTTCTTTGGTTGTTGGAAGAATTTGACTTTGACATGTACTCTTTTCTCTTTTTAGGCTTAAGAGAAGATGGATCAAACTTCATATGAGAAAGCGCTAGCATTCATTTCTTTTAGAGTTCGCCTTACTAGCCTTTGCATATAACTTGTCATTTCAGTTGTCCTTGCCCTTACCCTTAGTTGAATATTTATGTGGAAAGGAGTCGAGAGATCGACTAGTATGATTTCCCTATCCAAAATAAACTCAATACACTGCTCCCTTATCAACCACATATATGAGTTAGGGTAATCCTGACACTATAAGAATAAATGTAATGAGTTGGTAAACTAAAAAAGGGTTCCTTAAAAAATAAAAAATATGAAAAGAGACTTACATTCAACCCATCTATCTTGAGTATCATTGAATCTATTGTCCTATAGACATTTGAAATTAGCCTCCATCCATAAGTATGTGCATCACTTTGTAATGGTACTTCTTGTTGGAGAAAGTTGTATGGTTTTCTAGAATCAACAATATCCTCATATTTGGTGTTCAAGAAGATAATCGTGAGCATGCTAGCATTGCAAATTGATACTTGTAACTGAAATAGATAATAAAATAAAATAATTAATTAACCAAAAAGTAAGCATCATTTCGTTCAACACATTTTTTGCTTGGTCGAGATAACAACATAACAAGGAAACTTGATTTTTGGCCACCGTAACCTGAAAGTGATATTGATTAACTTGATAAGTTTGCCAATTATTTTAATCTTTGCATGTAAAGTATAAATATGAACATTTCTAAGAGAATTGAAAGAATGGGAGCCCATATGTCTTCTTTGTTTTTAAATTCACTCAAATCTATAGAGTCTCTAGTTGGGACTCTTCTTGTGGGGTGCAAGCTGCTCCAATATTTAGAGCCAACACTTTGCATGCAATAAACATAATGATATTTTGCATTTATCCCATTGCATATTTCAAGCATACACTTGATACTTTCTAAGTCCACACTCATATGCCATTCTATATTAAAATAACCAACCCCATCAATCACCAAGGTTTCTTCTTTACTTTGAGACTTAATAATGTTTGGAATACATATATGAGTAAACAACCATTTCAGTGTTTGATGATTCTCAATTGGTTACCTGAGCTACACCAACCCACCAAATCTCTATCTCCCAAACTTGAACTTATGACCTAATGCTTGACCCCCACCATTGTTGTAGTCCAATACCCTGTTCATGATGCAAATACTGACTCTTTCAATTTTTTGTCCTTTTTGAACCTATGCTTCATCTAGCTTCAAGGCAAATTTCAAAACATCGTGACCTAGAGGCCTTGCTTCAAAGATCCATCAGTCCTCCAAGCCCACAAGGAGCTTTTGAACAGTTCCTACATAGAAAAGCTCTTGGAATGTAGGAAATTCTCTAAATTTTCCTAGGCATGTATATATAGTTTCCCTATGTATAACTAGGGAATTACTTACCCTACATCCCATGCTAGGGAATCCTAGGCATGTATGTATGAATTTCTTATATATAACTAGGGAATGTTATTCCTCACATCTTAAACTAGGGATTTGTAGGTTATATAGCTAGGGAATTATATTCCCCATGGCTTAAACTATGGATTTGTAGGTCATATAACTAGGGAATCATGTTTCCCATATAACATGGTAGGGAATTTTAGACCACACAACTAGGGATCTTTGTTCCTCACATTTCAAACTCAGGAATTACAAATAGATGTATCAAGAACATATACTTTATGGAAAATTCCAAAAGTTCGTGGAAAATGGTCACCAAATAAATTAGGCTTAAATTAAGTAGTCATTCAATACTACAACATTGCTTCTTATTAAATTTTACAAAATTTAACCAAATTCTTCTTCTTAATTATCTAAATATTTATTGGTGATTCACCTAGCCCTATAAAGGTGACTATATTGAACAATAATTTAATGTTGAGCACCATATGACCTAGCTCAAAACTCATGGAAATTAGGAACCGATTGTAGCATGCCATTTGTGCATATTCTTCCACACGTTTTGGCATTCCATGTTGGTAAGGCTAAGCTTTTTCATTTTTCTCACATATGTAAGCTTGCTAAAATTACTTTGATTAACCCAAATTAGGCTAGAGTTAAAAAATAGATTGTGCATGTCACCTATAATCAAGCCTAATTGAGGTTGATTTCAAGGACACATTGCCCAAGTCACCTACTATAATCAAGTCTACTTGAGGTTAAAATACTAAGGTATTGAAATAAAATATGTGTTGGAGACTAAAGCCATGAGCCAAATGGATTGGGTTCTCAAGGTATATGTGTTTTACCCCACTTTATTTGATGTCAAAGAGTACAAAAGAAAAATTAGTTACAAAGATATCTAGTTAATTTCTTACAATCCCACAAGTTTTTGAAAATTTGACTTCCTTTTAAGAAGTGATAGAACAATCTAGGGTTTTTCTTAATAACAAAAATATCCTCTTGGAAGCCCAAATAATTCAATCAAATAAACAATCCAGATGGATCAATCCTTATGAAGGCACCTAGCCAATCTCGAGTATTTCAATGTATATCTATTATTCATGGGTGCAAATATCCTCTAAGGAGAAGGTTCCGCAATGAGTCAAACACAAATTTATTGGAAATGGCTTTGATTATGCTCAATTAGGGTTTAGTGAGAATTGCTCCACTATTTTCCTTGGTTAGGAACTCATTAGCAAGCTTTTCTCTTGACAAAAGAGATTGTGGGCTTACAATATAAAACAAGATCATATACTTAGTTGGTAACAAGACAATGTAAAGCTACATAAACAATATAAATGAGGATCCTCATGAGAGAAACCACAATATACTTTATAGAGTAGCATACATATTTCTAACCATCCCTCTTGATAATCAATAAACACTATAGTAAGAAATGATTACAATGGGACAAAGAAACCAATAAGATGCTAGAACCATGAGTGCTCAATTCTAGCATATAGATGAGATGTGCCTTGAAGACAACACAAAGAAGATTTGTCAAGTATGAAGCATGGAATAAGAAAACAACTCCCTACATGCTCAAGTCTTGCATATAGATAAGACATGCCTTTAAAAAAACACAAATAAGACTCATCAAGTATGAAGCATGGGATAAGAAAACAACTCCCTACATGTGGTAGCTCCAAGAAGACCATTTAGTAGTTCTCAACTATATGACACATTTGGAAGGACATATAACGTCAAAGAAGATTCAAGCTCCAAGCTACTGATCATAGCAAGGATTAGACTCATGAATCATCCCTAAGAACATGCAACTGATTTCATGAATTTAACTGAAACAAATATGCACTTGAGAAGCACCAATTATAAAACTTTCCTCAAGGATGTTACATATTTCATGAAAATGTACTAATTTTTTGCCTCAATTATCATTTTGTTGGCTCAAATCTCACATTCTCTGTGATTGTGTAAACGTGTGTGTATGTGATGAACATCTACTTTGGTAAGTTTCTCCTTTACACATTCTTACCCCAATGGTTACAAGAGCAATATATCAAGCAAAGTCCTCATGGATTATCAAGCACATTCCCAATTTCTCAAACAAAAATGGCAGATATTTCTTGATTCATATTTGATCAATTTGTTTGACATCATTGGCATGCTCATTGTAAAGAGATATGATATGGAGTCTTTCCACAATAGTGACATGTAGGCTACACATTAAAGCAACAAATTTCTTGTCCATATTATCATATCTCCTTCTTCAAATCCTCCTCCTCAGGATGCTTCCCTCTCGAATATACAATTCCCATTTGGTTGTGGCTTGCATGCAATGATATCTTGGTATGATATAATGCAATAGCCCTTTCTTTCAACCCTTTTGCAGCTAAAGCAAGTAGCTTGCAACAACCTTCCATTGTCCTTTTAATATGTTGTCACCACATATGTTTCCTACAATGATAAAAGCTTGAGAAATCTCATGAGTATCTTCTATTTTCAGTATCACACTTGATGATAACATAGCATAATATTTCACACACACACACGCGCGCGCGCGCACGCGCGCACGTGCACACACACACACACACACACACACACACACACACACACACACACACACACACACACACACACACACACACACACACACACACACACACACACACACACACACACACACACACACACACACACACACACACACACACACACACACACACACACACACACACACACACACACACACATCATACTTTGATCTCCTTCCATGTATATACTTGCTTCATGACATAAAAGAGGGAAACTTGGAGGATGATGATGATCTAAGAGATGTAAAAAGCCCCTGATGTTGCTTTTTAAAAATCCTATATCACCTTACTTGCTTCATGGCATAGAAGAGCCAAAGTTGGAGGATGATATTGATCTATGAGATCTAGAAAGCCCCTCAAAAGCATAACATACCTTTGCAGAAAAGGCATATCTTTCTTAGCCCCTCAAAAAATAAGTGTTAAAAAGAACATTATTTCAATGGCTAGGTTTATGAACCTTCATCTTGGTGCCAAAGGGTGTTTGTCTTATAGGGCTACAAACTGTCATCGTTAGATTTGTAGGAGGAAGTACATGCTTGGATTTCATGTTATTCTTTAGTGCTATACCTCCTATTTTATAGGATATATTATATGCAATATAGGCTAATGATTCCACGATTAGATTGTCTATAAGGTATCCTTGAATATTTATGACACGAGCTTGAATAAGGTATGCTTGAATAAAACTTTTACCCTTGCAAGGCGTCTTTTATGTGCATGTAAGACTTCAATTTACCTCTCATCTCTTCTCACCTCCATAGCTAGCTACTTATCTTGCTTGCTGTGATGAGAAGCCTTGATATGGTCCCTAGCCTGGTCCCCAGCCTCATGTCTTCTCCCTTCCCTCCAAATGTCCCTCGCCACTTCCTCACCATCTTTGCCCTTGTCGTCCTTGAGCTCCTTGCCATCTTGCGCCCCCTCTCGATCCTCGCATCATGGTCATGGCATCACTTCCTTTGCCCCAGAATGAATCTCTCCCACTATGGCTCCTAGGCCATCATCATCGGCTGCTGTACCAATGGCATTGACCGTGGCTTCTACTTCTAGCTCGCCTATTGCTGCCTCAACCTTGTCCTCATCGACTGCTCGCAAGAGAAGCAGGTGCAGTTTGTGGTGTTGGATTTTCTCGATCTTGACCTCGGCACGGGGCTTTGATGGCCTTGATGTGGGGATCTTGATCAATAATGTAGGGAAATGTTATCCATACGTATGCTTCTTCCATGAGGTCGATGCAAAGCTTACTGCGGACCTCATACTACATGTGAATGTAGAAGTGATTGTAAAGATGGCATGCTCAATTGCAAGCATGGTGCCATTGTAAACATTGGGCATGGAGTTGCATCAATACTGGCGTCACATATCCCCTCTATGCACTATACACTGGCACCAAAGGGGGTAACTGGCTTCTGTCTGTGAGTGCATGAAGAGCAAGACTCCTACATATAAAATTCTTGTGCATGTGTTGGTAATGAGTAGGCAGCTATGGAAAAGGGGCTGCCCATAAGCTGCATTGTCTCTAGTTATCATCTAATGTCTGATTATGTAAGTTCATTTAGAAGTTCTCTAGAAACTTGTATGTGGAGTACAAGCACAATGGAGTTGACGTGCAGGTTTAGGTACTCTCCTCTTACTTAAACTAAAATATGGACTATATATTGTAGGGGTACCATGTATGCCACTATGAGTAGCTACTTTGTTCAGTTGTCTTTAAGATCATATTGCTTGAATTATGGGATACCCGCTAATATTTTTAACTACTCCTTGACATGGAGCGACATCATGCTTGGATTCTTCCACCACTTAACTTGGGGCAATGAAAGTTCTTTTGACGCAGTCTGTAGAAATTTTTTCTGCTCTTAAAGTACTAGTATTTAATGAAAGGTGAGAAGGATCGAAGCTTGCTTGGAAGTGAGCTATGGTGGAGAGCAAGAGCAAGAAAAGAGAGAGACACAAATGGGAACTCCAATAGTCACAATGTGTGATTGGGCCTTTCTTTATTCAAACTGTTACTAAAAGAAGAAAGAATAAAGTGACGGTGACGGGCGCCCACCACTTGCAGTGTGCAGTGGCGGGTATTATCAGTGTAGTAATACACAGGCGGCTAGGCATAGGTGCCTTTACCCCCAAAAACCTCCCACTTAAAGGTGAATCTGCCCCAACGAGGAGTGAAAAGAAAAAGAAAAGATAGTACAATGTACACATGCACAACAGGATGAGGAAAAACATCATCCCATCCAATGCCCATCAATATCTTAACGAAGGCAAATCGCTCACTAGTGAGGCTTTTCGTGAGCAGATCTGCATGATTTTTGTCAGTGGAGATCTTGACAAGGTCAACAGACTTGTCCTCCACAACCCCACGTATGAAGTGATACCTCACCTCAATGTGTTTCATCTTCATATGGAAGACCAGATTCTTGGCTAATTGAATATCACTCATAGAATCCAAATGCAGTGTAGGTATAGTATCAATCCCAAGGTCATGAACCAAACGGCCCAACCACATGTCCTCCTTACAAGCCTCAGTAGATGCAACATACTAGCCATACACTTCTAAACCCTGGACATCCAAGAAATAACACCTCCAACATCGGCAAAGAAATAGCCGAAAGTGGACTTCCTACTATTTGCATGTCTTGCATAATTGGAGTCTATGTAGCCCACAACTCTTATATCGTGGCTGCCATAGCAAATAGACATATTTGATGTGCCCTCAGGTATCTCATGATACTCTTTACGGCATTCCAATGCTTTTTTCCAGGTGTAGCCATATAGCGTACCACAACACCAAATGCAAAGGCAATATGTGGACGAGTGGCTATCATGGCATACATCAAACTGCCCACGGCTGATGCATAAGGGATCTTGACCATCTCGGCCCTCTACTCATCTGTCTGTGGATAATCGGCTTGTGAAACCTTCACATAAGAAGGTAATGGACAGCCAATAGGCTTTATATCCTGCATGCGGAAACGCTCAAGGACTTTATGAATGTACTCCCTCTGTGAGAGGTAGAGTAGTCCCTGATGTCTATCGCACTTAATGTGCATACCAAGAATGTGAGAGGCCTGTCCCAAATCCTTCATCTCAAAACTCTTCTTCAGCTGAGATTTAAGAGCATCCAGCTCATCATGAGTTTTCCCTGCTATCATCATATCATCCACATAAAGTACCAAAATAAGCAATGAGCCATCACATGCTTTCTTCGTGTAAAGACACGGATCCATAATACTTCTGATGTATCCTTGTGACTGCATAAAGGCATCGAACTTATGATACCACTCCCTAGGTGCTTGCTTCAAGCCATAAAGACTTTTCTTCAACTTGCACACTAGGTGCTCCCTACTAGGTTCTGCAAAGCCCTTAGGTTGCTCCATGTATATCTCATCATGCAAATCCCCATGCAAGAATGCAGTCTTGGCATCCATCTGGTAAAAGTCCAAGTCAAGCTACGCGACTAAGGCCGAAACCAAGCATAGGGTGGTCATCTTGACCACATGAGAAAAGACTTCATCAGAGTCAACTCCATGCTCTTGTTTAAAACCCTTAGCTACAAGTCTTGCCTTATAAGTCGACTTGGGGTTTCTAGGAGTACTTTTCAGCTTGTACACCCATTTGTATGGCAAAGCCTTCTTGCCCTAAGGCACTGCAACCAAATCCCAAGTCATATTCTTGTGCATGGAGTCTATCTCAGACTGCATAACCCTCTCCCAAGCGTGATTGTCACCCCTACGCATAGCCTCATCATAGGTGAGAGGCTCTCCTGTATTTGTAACCAAGATATAATGCATCAAGGACTCAAATCTATCAGGTGGACATCTATCTCTAGCAGACCGTCTCGCGACAGGCTCTACGACTAGTCCAATACCCTGGCCATGTGTACCAAATGCTATTGCAGACTGTCCAACTGGCTGTGCAGAAGCACATGGCTCCTCTTGGAATATAACCTTGTGTATCTCTGCTACCTTCTCACGTTGCCTATGCATCTTGTCTTCATGGAAGACTACATCATGGCTACGGATGACTTTGTGCGGTTACGAATCCTAGAGGCGATAACCCATCTCACATGCATCCCGATAGCCAAGGAAAATGCATTTGACACTCTTAAGATCCAACTTAGTATGCTTGTCTTTGGGTACGGTGCAGAATGTCTCACATCCAAAGACGTGTAGACGTGCATAAGATGGAGGTTTTCTAGTCCATATCTCCTCTGTAACCTAGAAATCCAGACCACTAGACGGTGATCTATTTATGACATGCACAGTTGTACTAACTACCTCAGCCCAAAAGCTTTGTGGTAAGCCTGCATGGCTAAGCATACTACATACATACTCTTGGATGGTTCTATTCATCTGCTTAGCCAAACCATTCTGAGGTGGGGTATAGGGGGCGGTCAATTGATGCTTAATACCCCTCTCGTCACATAGTTGCTCAAAAGCACGTGACACATATTCTTCCCCATTTTCAGTCCTAAGGCATTTCAATCTATGCCCAGTCTGGCTTTCAACAAATGGAAGCCATCTTTGAAATACAGCCAAGACATCGGACTTAAGTTTAATGGGGTAAGCCCAGACTTTACGCAAAAAATCCTCAATGACAGTCACAAAATACATTCCACCACCCATAGACTGATAGGGCATGGGCCCATAGACATCCAAATGTACCAATGCCAAGGGCTCCCTCATGTGTGTCTTATTAGACTTCTTATGTGTATTCCTAGGCTATTTGTAATAAAAACAATGCTCACATGAATCAAAACATGCATAGCCAAGGGGCGGTAAGTGCTACAAACCAGAAAGCATTTTCATTCCCTTCAAGGATATACAACCCAAACGGGCATGCCAAAGAGATACATGTGGGATGGAACCCACTGATAAAACATGGTCAACAAAGGACCCATCAACTACAAGAGGATAGAGGCTACCAGCTTTGTCATGTCTAGCAAGCAGAAGTCTGCATGGGTGATCTTCCAGGCAAAATCTCCAAATGAAACATGAAACCCAACATCATCAAGCAGCCCTGCAGACATAAGACTGTGTGTAAGCGTAGGTACATGACGTATATCCTGTAATAGAAAAGTACTGCCAGTAGAGAACTACAGTCGTACATCCCTAATGCCAACAATATCAAGTGACCTATCATTACCCAAGTGAACTGAACCATAGACAGTGCAGTAGGAGTGGAACCACTCACGGCATGTTGTAACATGAAATGAAGCACCATAATCCAAAAGCCAGCATTGCGCATACATAGAGTGAACATCGATCAATGACATAGTATCACAAGAACTAGCTACAAGTATGTACTTCTCATCGGAGTCATCAGTCTACATGACATTTATCTCTTCGATTTTTACATTGGATTTCACAAGCATAATGTTGCGATCAAATAACTTTTCTTATACTTTGTCTTTTCCCTTCTCTTTGTGCTTCTCATTGCGCAACTCATGACACTATGGGCGTATATGACCCTTTTTGCTGTAATGATGACATGTCACATTAGCATTTTCCTACGAGACTTGCTACGTGACTTACCATGTGACTTAGACCTAGACTTCTGCGAGTCTCTGCCACGACCATTCCCATAGTCATTCTTGCCATTACTATCTGTGCCTCTAACAATCAAAGCATGCGACACATGAGAGGCATCCAAGTTCTTACGGTTGATCTCTTCTTGCAGAAGAGCACTCTCTACATCAGGCAAGTTCAAAATAGTAGCAGGAGCACATAAGGCAATGTGGAATAAATCCCATGACTCACTTAGAGTCCCAAGAAAAAACAATGGAGTAACCTCATTATTAAAGGTAATACTTTGCGAAGTCAAGTTCTTGAGAATAGCATGGAACTGGCTCAAATGAGCAGACATTGCCATATTCTCCTTCATACGCAGGTCCATAAGCTGCTTCAGCCAATACATCTGACTTGCTAGACTTTTCTTGTCATAGAGGTTCTTAATTTTATCCCAAAGCTGCCAAGTACTCTACTCTTTCTCAACCACATTGTAATGCACATGTTCAGTGAGAGACAAGATGAGGGTGGACTTGCATAACTCATCAAGCTCATCCCATTCGTCATCAATCATAGTTTCAGGCTGCTCGCCATGCATCCTTAGTGGCTTTATCTGCGATTTCTGCACCAATACCTGCCAAACTTGGCTCTTCTAATAGTTTGTACCATCAAGCTTAGTGATGTTGAAGATAGCATTGTCAGTGGAAGAAGAACCTATAATGCAGTCCAAAATAGTGCAGACAGTTCAAAATTTCTTGCTATTTTCTGTTGTAAATAGCAAAAAATACCACCAAAACCAAGGCAAAATGACCACAAACTGATAGCTAATGATACTGTCCACCAAGTACCATCAAAAGTACATCAAATCAAGATGATTCAGCATGAAAATTTCACATCAGTCCATACATAGTTACTTACTGTAATAAATTACAACTAGGTACAATGAGAGCAAACTGTAGGCAAAATCAATGCACCAAGTCAACCACTGACTATCAAAGCATAACCAGCATCAAGCGGGCATAAATCAGTATATATGATAGTTATACGGACATCGAGCAAACACCCAAGCATGTCAAATGAATCTGTCAGTAAGCCGGCATATCCCCTATGTAATAGAGCAAAGTATATACAAAACTAGTAAGACTTGACACAAAGAGGTGTATGCTCAGGGAGTGTGAAGCCCAAATTAACCCAAGTACATGTATGCGGACCATGACATATCAACCATACAACATCCAAGTGAAGAAGATCCCAGTCTCAGAAGACTCAAAGCTCAATAGCATAAACCATATGCTCAATGTCTATCAAACATCCAACGATGCTCCCACTAGCACAAAAGACGTATGGGTCAAGCCAAGAAGCTCAAGAAGGGCATATGAGAGCATCAATGACGAAAGATCCAAGACCAGATATTAATAAGACATCATGAGTATATAGGCTCTGTAGCCTCCAATTAGAGTATTCATAGACATCAACTGTATCCCAAATACAACTCTGGCAAGCCAAGAAATATCCCAAGTAAGTTCCCGAAAGCCAGATGTAAGCCAAGACAGGGCACTAATAGCAATCGGCTCCAAACAATGTAAGTAGCATGTAGTAGTGGCATAGGCCAAGCATGTCAAGATTGGTCAGACATAGGTAACATACATGCCATATGTACATCCAAGACGAAGTATCAAATGCATTCCAAAGTCGAGCTCAAGCTCAAATGAAGATACAGTACCAAAGACAAGCTCGATATCATACGCCGAAGGTCAATACTTCATTGCATATCCCAAAGACAGCCCTCGAAACCAATAGGCATAACCAAACTGGAGGTAAAGTAACATGTCAACCAAGGTAGAATAAGTACCAACCAACAATGAAGTGTCCGCATCCAAATCAAGGCTCAATAGCTCTCAAATAGCATATCCGCGCATAAACCATGATGACCAAGCATCAATACATCAGTGTAGTAATACACGGGTGGCTAGGCAGAGGTGCCTTTACCCCCAACATTTGAAAGCCACATGAGAGCAATATAAGAAGCCCAAATATTTACAATTGGTTTCCTGCTTGACTAGAAATAGGCCATGGGGAAGGTAGAAATGTGTGTTTCTTAATTAGGCTAGACACAAGTGCATACAAAATTGTAAGAGCTTGTTCCAAGTTGAAATTTTAGAATTTGTGGGAAATTTAAGGGGCTTGTTCAACACACTTTTTGGTATGGAATAAGTATAGCAAGAAAGAACTCTACATCTCTTGGATAGACCCAATTGATAAAATTGAATGGAATGCTAACGTACCGGTCAAAGATAAAGCTCTCTCTCTTGGTTTTGAATGCACATGCAAGCTCTTTTGCTTTTAATTGTTCTGTTTACAATGTAAGAAAGCTTTTTTCCATGAGGGTGTGTTTCATCAATCCTTTTTGGAATAAGTGTTGAGGTGTGACAAAGACCTCATCTATCATTGACAGTTGAGGTGGTAGTGGAGCACCTGTAGGGGCAGCTTGTGTAAGCCTTGCAAGAAAAGACCTTTCAAGCAAGTATACCTAGATCATAAGAGGTCAATGATTGGGATAGAATAAGGAGTACTAGTAATAATATATGCATTTTGTACTCCCCTTGCTTATATATCATTTTATGTTGCATTTTTTGGGAATTTGTATTGTCAAGAATTTCAAGATTACACTCTGTTTTTGTTAGAAAATTGGTATGTTTACTGTCATTGAATGCTTTTGAGGCATTTTAGGCAATGAATTGATATACATTCTTGTTGTACATACTTGGGGATATTCCTAACATACTACTGAGTGGATTTTGGAGTTTTCATTGCTTGGCATTAGTTGTCATTCACTGTCATACAGTTATTTGGCTGTGAATCATGGCTAGCAGCAGTGATAATCATCTTATGCATATCAAGAAGCTAGAAGAAGCACATACCTTTGCAGTTTGGCAAAAGTAGTGCTATAATATCTTGTTGCAGAAGAAGCCAGCAAAGCCGATTAAAGTAAAGGAAACAAAACTAGTTGATGTAGAGCAGGATGACTGGGATGAGTTGAATGAGCTTGCATGCTCGACCATTGAGTTATCGATTTCTGATGCTTTTTTATGTTTAACATTGAAGGCTTGGATTCTGCTTATGACATTTGGCGGCTAGAAGAGTTGTATGCCCAGAAGAGTGTTGCAAGCAAAGTCTATTGGGTGATGAAACTCATGGATTTGCATATGAAAGAGGGTACTGCAATGTCTACTCACCTTAGTGACTCCATTTTTAGCTAGCTTGCCACTTTGAAGTTCAATATTGATGATGAGTTCAAAGCTACATTCTTGTTTTGCACTCTGCCAAAGAGCTAGGATACCTT
This sequence comes from Lygodium microphyllum, assembly GCF_053477565.2. NCBI lineage: Eukaryota > Viridiplantae > Streptophyta > Polypodiopsida > Schizaeales > Lygodiaceae > Lygodium > Lygodium microphyllum. The sequence goes on along the minus strand of NC_141139.1, from coordinate 24,497,787 downwards.
CAGGATTGCTATGAGCAATTCTAATGCTATGCTTTTGTATGCTGATGCAGAGAGTGCTCTACTCATGGAAGAAATGAATCAATAGAACAATGCATCCAGTGAGTCTTCCAATACTTTGCATACTAGAGGCAGATCACAACAGAATGGAAAATCTGATAGCAAGGGACACAGTAAATCACATGGTAAGGATGTTGAATGCCATCACTATGGCAAGAAGGGGCACTTCAAACGTGATTGCTATAAATGAAAAAAAGAGAAAGGGAAGGGCAAGAAGACCAATGACAACAAAGAAGAGAAGAAAGAGAGTCAGCCTACTAAGAAAAGCAATGTAAAGATAGAAGAGGTGAATGTATTTAGCCATGAGAGTGACAGTGGGAATGATGTACTCTTTGTCTCTTCATATTTTAGCGCACATGCTTTGATAGTCGATACGGATGATGACATGCACACTTGGATTTTGGATTTAGGTGTCTCTTTTCATGTCACCCCTCACTGTGAGTGGTTTACAGACTATACTAGAGGTCGACATGGTGTTGTCCATCTTGGGGACAATTATGCATGTGACATTGCAGGCATTGGCAGTGCGCAACTGCAGTTTTAGCATGGATCTATCTTCACTCTTTAAAATGTAAGGAATGTACTGCAGCTCAAGAAGACCTTGATTAGTACTAGTTAGCCAGATGATGATGGCTTTGTATCCATGTCATGTATCTAGTGTGCATGACCATGTTGTTGCTGTGACAGAGTAGCCAAGTGTTTCCTTGTGGCATGGCCGGTTGGGACACATGAGTCAAATAGGAATGAAAGTACCTTCTCGTTTAGGTTACTTGCATTATCTTCTATGATCATTGTGTTTATGGTAAGCGTGCATATATATCTCATAAAAAGTCTCTCTCACTGAGATCTTTGCCTCTAGAATTAGTACATTCTGATGTATGTTAGATGCCAGGGTTATCTCTAGGAGGAAATAAATACTTTGTCACATTTGTCGATGATGATACACGAAAGGTATGGGTTTATCCTATTCGTAGAAAGGATGAAGTGTTTGACATGTTTAAAAAATTCTTGGCATTGATTGAGAACCAGACTGATAAGACACTGTGGGAGCTTTCACTCAACCCCCAAGACCCATGGACCGCTTCTTGTTTCAAGCGTTTCAAGCGAGCTCTAATGGCTATCTCTCACCTAGCCGACGCGCCGTCGATCCTACGAGTGTAGTGAGCTTACCTTGATGCTCGATCGAGTACCCTCCTCTCTCTTGCACTCTAGTAGCTCCACGATTCTTGATGCTAGCTCAAGCATCCTCAAGCCTCCTCCATCTCCAAGCTCTATCCTCCATAGCCATGAGCGCAAGGGAAGAGAAGAGAAGAGAAGAGAAGAAGAGAAGAGGAGATGGTGAAGAGCTTCACCCTCTTGATCCCTCACTCCCACACACACTCACTCCCTCACACTCTCACACTCCCTCTCTCAAGAGCACACACAAGCAAGGAGAGAAGAAGAGAGGAAGAAGAAGACTCTTTTTGCCACACACCAAAGAATGAGCTTCTCATTCACTTTTCAACTTTATATACAAAGCCCTAAATCCTTTTTGGGCGGTCATCCCCTTTTCCCTCTTTTACATGGCCGGCCGTAGCCTAGGCCCTTTTTCCCATTTTCCGGCTAGGGAGAACCCTAGGTGCGGTGACTGTGGTGCTCTTTTTTTTTTTTTTGAAATGATACATAAGCCTAATTGTCTTCATCAAAATGAGGAGGAGAAGGGGGTCGGATAGATTTGCTCAAAAACTGGCGACTTTGCATGTAATCCTTCAGATTCATGCGGACATGAAGAGAAGTGGTGGAGAGGAAGGGGTGATTGCACCTAGTGAATTGACTGTCGTTCATATCTTCTAGGAGGGCTAGGCAAAAAGAAGGAAGGAGACTAGCCCTCATCATGAGACGAGCCATGGTGCAGTTATCTATAGCGTTAGGATCAAAGAATAGGGGAGGTAGGCCGCGCTCTTATGGAGTTGGGTCCTGCTTAAGAAGTAGCCTAAGTAACCTAAGATAATTACAAGTTGTAACAAAAGCGGGGTCAGGACATGAGGAGAAATCCACAAGAAAGCGCATCATAGATACATCTAGGCTTTCGGTGGTAAAAAGAAGGGCATGCTCAAAGGATACTACAGTGGAGTTATAAATAATGGGAAAATCATACCGCCCGTGGAGGGTGGCATCAAAATCTACCCCTACTCTTCGAGGGTACGCCATGTAGATAGGGTTGTTCCGCTCGAATGGCAGGGTGTTACAAAATGCCATCCAGGCGAGCATGCTGATGTCGCATACTCGCCTCCTCCACAGGGGTTTGCTTTTGTAGTCATGTACAAAGTGTGGGACTTCAAAAACTTTATCTTGCCAGTAGTCGACCGCTTCTGTGCCCCAAGAGGTCAGGGTCTTTTCCCGCTCTTCCAGCCATTTTTTCCCCAACTGGCCACCGACCATGATTACCTCGTCCATCACCTTGAGCGGCAGGACCCTCCTCAGACTGTTGGGTAGGAGGAAACTAAAGGGGAATGGATCCTTTCCTAGTTCCTATATCTCCCACAATGCTAGTTCTGCATGGAATCCAGCGGAAAGATGATCAATGCACGGTGGGAGAGGTGCGGACAGTAGCATGGCTGGCTTGGCTCTCAGTTTTTTTCTGGCTTCCTCCACTAGCTTTTTGCGTCTTTCCCTAGAGGCGGCTTTTCTTTCCGCAGATGGGTCCTCTTGTGGTGGCGGCTCTGTCTGCGGCGAGGGGGGTTGTGGGACTACATCCTCCCTGAATCGATTCATATTAATCTCCAATTCTGCTTCTTCCCCCTACCGTTCTGCGTGCGCTGCTTCTTTCTCGAACCCGAGGGCGTCGATCTCCTGGGGGGTTAGGCCGGCCAGCATTAAGTGTTTCCGTTGCTTTTCCAAGCTCAGCCTAACCTCCGCAGGTAATGGTGGCATCTGCAATCCAGTGTGTAGGGCTCTTCGTGCCATGCCGAGCTTTCTTTGCATGACCTCCAATGGCTCTCCTTGCACTGCATGGGTGGCGTGCAAGATGGTGTCAAGGAAGGCCTTTTGTTGAGTACTAAAGGCCACTTGGGCTACCTCTGCCTTACTCTCTGCGATGATTTTCTCCTTTTCTGCTAGAGCAAGGCGTCGCGCTAGTGTCTTCACCCTCTTTTCGTTGTGCGCAGCCCACTCCTCTGCTCTTTTGTTCATCACTTCCAAGCCTTCTCCCAGTCTTAGGGTTAGCATCATAAGTTTCTGCTCATAATCTTCCAATTCCCTGACCAGCCTCTCTTGTTCTTCTCTTTCAGAGGTCAACTGGTCTGTCAGGCGCTCTAGTTCCTCCTGTTGTTCCTCCATGCCTCGTTTTCTTTCTTCGTCCCTGGCATTCAGGTCCGCCACAAGTGCATCAATCTGAGTAGATTTCGTAGCAAGCTCCTGGTATTGCACTTTTAGGAGCTTGTGTTCTGTTTGCATTTTTACTAAATCCTGTGTCTCGTTTTCGAGCAGCTGCCTCCAATGTTCCTCCCTCTCATCCCTAGCCTTCAGTTCTTGTCTGAGATCTGCAATCTCCCACTGCTGCAAGGCTATCATTCTTGTTTTATCCAGCTGGAAGGCGGCCACTGATTCCTTCTCGGCTGCCAACTCAACCACGGCTATCTTGTGTTCCTCCTTAGCTTTCTCCAATTGGGAGAGCAGCTTGGCGACGTATTCGTCGTAATTAGCCGATGGCGTCATCATTGTGTGGATGGGCGAGGTTGAGGCTTCGACTCTTTGCTTTTTGGGCTCTTACCTGGACTCCGCATCCGTGGCTGGCCTCTTCTGTCCTGTGGCCATAGTCTCTGTGCTCTGTCCCTGGCCCATCTCCTTGATGAAATATTGCATCCACGCCACGAAGTTTGACACGTCTGCACTGGTCGGGATGCTGGGGGTGAGTTCGGCGGAAGGCACCAGGAGGGTAGGGATCAGATGGAGCGGGGCCTTGCCCTTGCCCTCAGGGACTGGAGGTGGCACATACTTTGGCACCTGCGTGCTCAACCCTGGCCCCTCTTCTCTACGTGGGCTCAGGCTCCTCAGTTCATCTGCTTGGCTTTGTTGTTCGATGGACCGGTGGGTGGCTTCCGCCAGGTCCTCTTCCTCCTTTCTTCTAGCTCTTCCTCTTCCTCCTCCGCTTTTCTCTTCCTTTCCTCCTCCTCTTTTTTTTGCTCTTCCTTCTTTTTTCCTTTTTGTTCTTTTTCCCTCCTTTTCTTCTCTTCTGCTTATTGTTTCGACGCCTCCTTTGCTTTCTGTAACTCCTCCTTTTCCTTCTCCTCCTCCTGTCTCTTTGTCCTCTCTCTCTCCTTTGCTTCTTTCAGGGATTCTTTCTTCGCCCTTTCCAAGTCTTCTCTCTCCTTCCTGCCTTCGTCATCCTTCTTCTTCTGTGTCACCTTCTTCTTGGTTTTCCTGATTGTCTTTTTGCTAGTCTGTCCCTCCCCTTCTTCTGTTTCAGTTCTCTTGGTGGACCTGTCTGTGTCTTGGTGAGGAGGCGACCTCTCTGGCATTTCTCCTTCTCCCTCCTCCACCTCCTGTGCTTCCCTTACTGCCTCCTGGATGAGTGCAGTCAAGACTCCTCCATACCCAATGAAGGAGGCTTTCTTCCTTTCCGTAACTTTAGAAGCCGGAGATTCTCCTCCTATTGGTGCAGTTCCTAGGGCTAGCGCTTTGGCCGCTTGATCAATCATTTTCCGCACGTACCCATTCCAATCTACTTCGTCTAGGGTACGGGTTGCTACATTCTCCAGCACTGGCACACTAATTCGATGCATTAAGGAATTGTAACGCTGGCTGGAGAAGAGCACATGCACCAACTTGGCTTGCAACCTGGCTTCTGTGTCAGGGATGTCCTAGATGCTTATGCCGTCATTCGTGAGCACCTCTTCCTTCTTCATTTTCAGCATGGCATAAACATCCCTTTTTTGTTTCCTTTCTGTCCTTGGTACCAATCCCAAAGCCTTCTCCACCAAGGCTAGATCCAACCGGACTTGTGCCTGCTTTGCACCCTCTCATCGGCCCACTGTTACAATGCCACCTTCTCAATCTGGGTTGTATGTTCTGCTTCCTCCTTGGCCACCATGACTGCTCCCTTTCCTTGTTTGTAAACGGGAGTCGATGGGCGCGGTCTTGCTGCGATATTTTATGCTCCTGCCATAATTCGTAACTTTCGTTAGCATTTTCCACATATCACTTTGTTGGTTACGTGAGAATAAAAACTCTTGAATGAATTTCTTAGGAAGCCATTTTTTCATACTATATGCTTATGCCTTTCACTACCTTTACTTTACTGTATCCCCTTTTGATTCATTTCCCATTTGATTCCTTTCACCTTCACCACATACCCGGAAGCTATTTTTTCATACTATATTCTTATGCTTTTCACTACCTTTACTTTACTATATCCCCTTTTGATTCATTTCAAATCTGATTCCTTTCACCTTCACCACATACCCCCTCCCCTTCCGTCTTAGAAAAGAATTCTTCCTAGGATTGGGGATCAAAAGGTTAGGGGCTTTGGGCCTGTTGGGGTAGGAGTTACTTGTGAAGGAGCCAAGTGTAGAAATTTGGATTGTATTCCAGTTAAGCGGTGCGGTCCAGATCAAAGGGTCAAATTCCTATGTGTGTGACGTATGTGAGGACATCTGTGAGGAAGTCACCAGAGGCGACCCGACTTGCGATGTGGAGCTCTTCCTCTGTTAAGAGACGGTCAAGATAGGGATGCCCCTTGATATGCTTGTCCATGGGTCGGCTCCGAAGAGTGGTTAACACTCTATACGAGGTAGGCGCGACGTAGGTGGGATCATACTCTGCCGTTTTGATGGCTCGGCGTTGCTTGGCGTTAGTCATTATGCGACATCCGTCAACCTCCCATTGCAACCTAAGAGCGTACCATTGCCTCAAGAAGGGTGATCTAGTATCAACAAGGTGGGATAACCTTGCGATCTCTTAGTCAGTGATAGCAGAAGTGGTCCGTGGATCGTATGACGTGATGAGACGTTGCTTAATGGCTTGCTCTTTGGAGACCTCACTACCGAGCAACTCAGCAGCAGAGCGAGAAGCCTGTGCAAAGGCGAATTCAAAAGTCTCCCAAGAGCAAGGCATATTGCGCACTTCCGTTGCCAAGGGTTCCTCTAATAGACCCAAGTCCAAGCGGTCATAGCTAAGGGCTAGCGACACGAAGGTGGCATCGAGTCATTTAATACAGTCCACCACATCCTCTCCGGTGTCCTCTGCAAGGTCAGCGGCTAGCGCTAGAAATGACTTCTGTTCATAGGAGAACGTAAGGCCGACGGGCGGTTGAGGTTTGCTAGAACTAGCGGCTTTGACAGTACATAGTTGCGGTTGGGAGTTTCCTCGAACCTGCAACCGGGCTGTTTGAAAGATAGGCAGGTTAGGGTCAGTCACAGCAACTAGGCTGCTGCAGTCAGCTTTGCTGCGGAGAGTAGGATTGACTTGGTCGGATGATGCCACGTGTGACGGTAGCTGTTGCTTGGGCCAATAGGTTTGTGCGACTCTCTTGGGCCGAAGCGTAGATGAGTCGGATGGTTGGGGGTCTGGAGAGCACTGCAGCCTATGGTCTTGAGGTGTTGGGGGACGTGGGCTAATCAAGCTTGAGGGTGGCATAGGACTAGTGCCTTTGGCCGTAGGGGCCTTAAGGATCCATAGTGAGGCATTTTCCTCATAGTAGCCTTGCGCATGCAAGAGGGCTTTAGGGACCCATCTTTGCTTAATCACGCGGCTCTTCATGTGATTGCATCTTGGCCTCCTAGGTTTAGAGTTCTGGGTCTTATGCGGATAGGTGCGTCTAGTCCTAGGCGGTTCTCGAGGCTGTTTAGGCACCCATTGACAGCGAGGCTATTGGGCCCTTGCTTTGGTTGCTGTGGTTTGCGGTTTATGGAAGTCGGGGAGCGGCAGATGCGCCCTACCCCCTCCTTAATCTTGCCTACGGATGTTTCTATTGGTGGCCCTGCGAACGATGATGGTGTCACGCAGCCCTTGCTGAAAGCTGTGACAATGCGCACGTTGTCGATTGCTAGGTGGATGCGCTGCAACTCATAATCAACATTGCAGTGAGTTTGCTTTTTGAAGATTTGCCCGAGCAGTGACTCCATGCCTGCGTCTGTAGCATTGGGCAACACGTAAAACAGCATTGGAACAGTCTCAAACTCGATAGAAACGACGACTCTGCACTTGCCGAGAAGTGCGTAAGATTGAGCCCCATATGGGCTTAATTTAACAGTTGTGGGTTGAAGTAGTGGTTTGCCAAGTTGGATCCAATGCTTGTGCATTAAGACATTGAAGTCTGCTCCCTCATCAATCAAGGCGTTGAAAGCACATGTTTGCTTGACAGTGACCATGACACGGAGGTAAGCGGGTTCTACAGCTTCCTCATCATCATCGTTGATTTCAGTGATTGTGGCTGCTCGTATTTTGACCAGCGGTTCTAGCATTGGTGGCTCATGCAAAGGATGAGTGGGAGGGAAGTACTTCTTGACATGACTGCCATTGAAGAAGCCTATTCCTTCACCGTCTAGGGTCTCGAGCTCGACATTGCTGATTCGGCTGATTGTCCGAACCTTGAAGGGTCCGAGACCTCTGAATTTCATCTTTTGCTTATGTCCTTTAACTGAGTAGAGGAGCACTAAGTCATCCTGCTCAAACTCGTGCTGCTTGACATGCTTGTCAAACCAGCTCTTACGTCGGGCTTTCTCGCAGATAAGCGCATGGGTGGCTAGAAGACGAGTCTCTAATAGGCGTTCTAGCTCGACCACGTGTTGTGTCCATGCTTCCTTCCCTTCCCATCATTCTTGGAGTGCTATTCTCAGGCTGGGGATGAAGAATTCTAATGGTAGAATTGCTTTAGTCCCATAGGTCAGCCTAAATGGAGTTTGGCCGACAACCATTTTATAAGCTGTGCAGTAGGCCCACAAGGCTGCCATCAACTTGTTGTCCTAGTCGCTTCATGAGGCTGAGACTACTTTAGTCAGGAGGTTGATAAGAATTTTGTTAGTTGATTCTGCCTGGCCATTAGCCTGAGGGTAGTATGGTGAGGATTTGCGATGGATGATGAGAAAGGTGGATAGGAGATGTGCTATCACTTCATTGATGAAGTGTGTGCCTTGGTCGCTAACTAGTTCGATGGGGCAATCGAAGCGCGAGATCACTTGCTCCCATAAGAACTTGGCGGTCGTCCTAGCATCGTTTTTTCGTGTGGCTCTTGCCTCTGCCCATTTCGTGAGGTAATCTGTGGCCACTACGATGTACTTGGCTTGTGAGTACTGCACCACAGGACTGATGGGTCCTATGAAGTCGATTCTTCATTTTTCAAAGGGTTAGCGAGCAACGATTGGGGTCAACTCCATTTGATCTTTACAAATCGGGCCTTTTGTCCGTTGGCACTCGTCACAATGCTTGACGAATCGCGTGGCGTCACGAAAAAGAATGGGCCACCATAGTTGAGACTGCAGCACCTTCCGTGCAGTCGTGTCTCCGCTAAAGTGTCCTCTCGCGATGCCACTGTGCGCCTCCGAGAGCACATCGTGCATCTCATGCTCACACACGCACCTACGCAGCAATCCGTTTTGCCCCAGCCTATAGAGTTGGCCTGCAATCAGTTAGTAGGGCTGGATCTTCAGGATCAAGCACTTAAGTCTCGCTGGATAGGTGGAATAAGTGGGCGTCCAGTAACTCGTTAATGATGCCTTGTCCAGCGGCTTTTCTTGTGGGTATGCGAGATATGTGATCAGCCATGTAATGCTGTTTTCCCTTTCGTACCACCACGGAGAAATCGAACTCTAGGAGCAGGAGGAGCCATCGAGCTATGCGCCCTGTAGCATAAGGTTTGTTCACTAAGTAGAGCAAGGCTTGATGGTCCACAAAGAAGATGAAAGGTGTGGCCAATAGATAATACCGGAATTTCTTCACGGCGAACATCATGGCTAATCCCTCCCTTTCTGTTGTCGAATAATTCATCTCCGTCTCAGTGAGTTGTCTGCTAGCAAAGCTCAATGGGTAATCTAAGTTATGCTCACCAGGTTGGCACAACACTGCCCCCACGGCAAACTTAGAAGCATCGATGTGCACGTGGAAGGTAATGATCCAATCTGGGGCTCGTAGAATTTGTGCTGTTGTTAGAGCATTTTTCAATTCTTCGTATGCCTGTTGGCATGCCTCGGTCCACTCGAAGACAATCATCAGCTTGTACAATGGTCTGGCGATTAGCGCGTAATTCAGTACAAATCGCCGATAGTATCCTATATGGCCTAAAAAGCATTGAACTCCCTTGTAATTAATTGGGGGTGGAAGGTCAACAATAACCCTGACCTTCGAGAAGTCAGTGGGAATGTCATTCTTTGACACCACCTGTCCTAAGATGCATCCGTGCTTCACCCAAAACTGACACTTCAAGGGGTTCAAGGAGACACGATATAAGCAGCACCATTCAAAGACAGCACGAAGTTTGTCTAAGTGTTCGATCCAGGTCGAATGGACACACAGATCGTCGACAAAGACCTCTAACTTCTTACGAAGCATGTCCTTAAAGATGGTGCACATGAGACGTTGGAAGGTGGCGAGGGCATTGGTCAACCCGAAGGGCATAACTATGTATACAAAGACGCCCCACTCCGTGGCAAAGGCGGTCTTGTCTACAGGATGCACTTGCACCTGGTTGTACCCTGAGAAGCCATCCAGAAAACTATAGGTTTCCTTGCCTGCCACCCTCTCAAGCATGTGCTCGGTGTACGGCAAGGGATAGTTGTCTCTCTTCATAGCAGCGTCAACCTTCTTGTAATTGACGCACACTCAAATTTTGCCGTTCTTCTCCATCACAATGGCTATGGGTAAGACCCAGTCTGTGTGCTCAATTTCGTAAATGAATCCAGCTCTCATCAGCTTGTCAATTTCCTCTTTGACAACATGAGCATGTTTTGGATTCATAGGGTACGGTCGTTGCTTGACCGGCGTTGCGTCCGTCGTCATGGGTATGTTGTGAGTCACAACACCCGGATCTACCCCCCGTAGCTCTTCTAAGGACCAGGCAAACACGTCTATGTACTCCCGCAAGAGAGCGACAAGACTCATTTCTTCTTTACCAGTCAAGTCATCGGCAATGAACACTGGTCAGGGTGTTTCCCCTTCCTGGGCTAAGTCTACCTCATTCGATTGGTTCGCTCGCCTACCCTTGACGTTTGGCACCTAATAGAACTACTAACCTATCCCCTTTTTTGAATTTCGTGAAGCGTTTAGGGAGGTCCTGCGGCTTCCGCTGTTCTTCTGATCTTGTATCCCTGGGGTGCTTTGCCTTATCCTGCCTTAATCGTTTGCGCCTTAGGTGGATAGGTAAGTCCCCCTTGGTGCATCTGGTCATGGGCGGCCTAGGGATCTCTGGGTCACTATCTGAAGTAACCTCCGATTCAGAGTCAAACCCTCCATCTTCGCTAGAAGAGGTGGTCTCCCCTGGTGGCCACAGTTCAGATGGCAATTCGGTCCTAAGTATTGATGTTGTTCCTGGCCGGGCTAGGCCTGCTTGCTCAAGGTCTATGGCTCCTATGTATTCCAACCAAGCACTATCACATTCCATGCGCATGACTCCTCGCTCCATTCTAAGGGCCTGCCTTTTCTGCGGCTTGGCGTTTGCTCGTATTTGCTCAATTTCTCGTCCTTCAGTGTCGTATTCTATGGTATCCACTTCACCCTCGCTCTCATCACTGAAGGATTGGCAGTCTTTGTATTCATCACTGGAATCTCTGTCATTCGACTGCTCGTCGTCTCCCAGGGCTTGGTATGCCTCGTGTCATTGGTTAGGAACCAGGGCCCAGTTATACCTGAGGTTTAACTCGTGCACCCTGGTCGATTGCCACTTGGAATCCTCTAAGAGATCCTGGAGTGGTTTGAAGTTTGCAGCTGGGTTTCCATCTAGTTGGTCCGTTAGGTATTCCAGTACCCCCTGGAGTTCCCTTTTGTTGGATGGCACTTGGAAGGTGACAGTCTTAGGCTTTCCATGGAGGCTTGCTGCCATCATGCAGACTGGTGTAGAGAGTGCTTTGTTGGTCTTGCCGATCGTTTTGATGGCCTGCTCATACGTCTCATGGTCTGAGAATGGCAGGTCGATTGTAGCGAGGACGTGCATCCAATCCCGCTCATCCTCTGGGCATGGGATATACTTGGTCAAGGACCCATAGGGATTCTTGACCTGAGTGTTCCCCTTGAGCATAGCAGAGATGGCATCTAGGTCGACTGGTGAGGTCTTCCAAGTGACCATCTCTATTCTTACAGCATCCGTTCTATTGCCAAGGAAGATCAAGCCGTTACCCCAATCTTCGATGACTCTAGCATTGCCCATCCAGGGTCGGCCTAATAGGACATCGTAGTCCACTCCCTTCATGACTATAAAGTTGACAGAGAACTGGACACCTGCGATCTTTACTGGCTGATTCTTCAGTACCTCGAATGGCTTCACTCTCATACCATTTGCTAGCGTGACATTAAACCTAGCAGCTTCGACAGGCGGGTTTTCCCAAGTCTAAAGCACTGCGTGGCTAAGCACACTAACCCCAGCTCCCATGTCTACGATTCCCTTCCTTGTCGTGTCACCCAGGGCTAGGACCGGCAGGACCGCGTGCATCTCAGAGCCTTCCCAAAAGGCGTTGAAGTGCAAGGATTTAGGCATGGAGTGCAGCGTCAAACTGGGCAATTGCGTTTCTGCATCCTGATCTCGAGGGTCTGCCGCAACCTGCTCTTGTGACCCTTTGACCCATTGCTTAAGGTCTTGCCATAAGGTAGGGTGCTACTTAAGTAGATCTCCCAGGCTAAGTGTTACAGGGGTAGTCACTAGCGTGGTCAGGAGATCGTTAGATACTCGTCCTTCCCTCAGCCTAGATTGTCCGGGCCAATGGCCGCGACTGATCTGCGGCTTTGTCGCGTCTAGGCTTGGTCTTAGCGGCACTGCTTGCAGCACAGTTGCTTTTGCCGGCTTAGGTTGAGGCGGTGATATTGGCGTGCTTATGCTGGAGAGATCATTGATCTCGTCCTCTATGATGGGTTCAGCGTCTTTGAGATGCTGTTGAGCCTCCCTTACCCATTCCTTCACCTTTTCTATGGCCTCTAATTGTCGCTTTGGATGCGGGTATTCCCCTACCTTTGCGCTTCCCTTTTTCGCTATCTTAGGGGTTGAAGTCTCTGCCTCCACGTCTGAGACCTTCTTCCCCGTAGGTAGAGTCGTAGCACTCTCGGTCCTTAGTGCGACCTTAACTTCTAATCTCTTCTTTTTCCGCCTACGGCTTTTCTTTCCTATTGAGGTTGCGTCAAGATTGCTAGGTCCTGGTAGAGAGATGTTGGCCTGCTTCGTTTGGGCTCAGGTCATAACCCGTAAGGGAATAGGTGTTGCCTCCCCATCGGGGTTTTCGACACCAAACAGCCCCAATGGGACGGATGGCAAGTTGGCTGAGCTAGAGGACTACTTCCGCTTCGGGTAGTCTATGAAAAGATGGGTGATTCCGCACTCTGCGCACCTTTCGTCAGCCTTGTCCCTGTTTTGCTGCTCTCTTTCAGGGCAGCGTGATGAGACATGACCGGGGTGTCCGCAAGTCCAACAAGTGACTGGATCCTGCGGCTGCTCTCCTAGGCCTCTACCTCGTCCCTGTCCTAACGCCATCACCGGCACATGTCGATAATCCATGAGAACCGCGTTGCACTCGTCATCGTGCGAGATGTAAGGGTACATGTAGGTCTCTTCGTCATTCAGCTCCTCCATGTAGTGTACTGGAGCGTCGCTCGATGGGTGGGTCACGTAAGGACCAGGCGGTCTAGGAATGCCTGTAGGATTTATGTCCATTCTAGAGGTGGCTGGTCTCATATCATTAGGTGTGGGAAGAGCCAATAGGGCTCCCCTTCCGAAGAATGGCTACGGCCTGTTAGCTAGATAAGGTTGGCCATAAGGTTGCGAGTATGGAAGTCTTCTTAGTAATCTACAATGTGCGACATCATGGCCGAACCTACCGCAGTTAGCACAAGGTCTTGACCTAGGGTCTTGACACTCGGCCAGCAAGTGGTTTTCGCCATAGTACATGCATTGGACATGCAGGTGCGTTGGTCATCTCTGTGAGAGTGCGCTGCGGAAGAGGAAATACGAACACGGAGGGAGAGAGAGAGAGAAAGTAGAAAATAAGAAAGAGAAATCTGCACTGACTGAAATGAATGCTGAATACACTGAAATGGACTGATCAGTCCCTGCACGCAGTCCACAGTGTCAGTGAGGGCACCACATCAGGCTGACGATGATGGCAGCACCACCACGGGGGAGGAGTGTCGGAATCTGCAAGAAGACAAGTGACCAAGTGGGGAGGGGGCTGCCTATAAATAGGCAACGGACAAACCCTAACCCTAACCCTAAAATGGGCGCAAACCCTAAAATGGGCGCAAACCCTAAAAATGCCCTAAAATGGGCGCCCCACAACAGTGACCAAAAAGTGGTCGGCGGGCAGCCAGTGGCTGCCCACTAAAAGAGGCCAAAAATAAATACACAACCTAAGATAGCCAGTCGAGAGTGACTAGCCTCCCCCATCATAACACATGACAGACATGTCAGAGCTCCTAATGTCCTCGTCTGACTCAAACTGAGGCTCACAGGCAGGAGATGACAAGGCATGACAAACATGACTCCTAACACCCCCTCTCAGATCCTAGATGTGGCTGAAGGCCAAGGGAGAAACGGATCCTAGGGCGGCAAGAGGAATGCCAATGTCGATGAAGTCCGTCGATGTAGACTGCCACTGAAGGAGCTCCTCACGATCCTGGGAATCCCCCTCTAAAACACTAGGGGCCAGGGAATCCACAGCCGCATCACCGAGATCGTCCCCCTCTGAAAGGGATGGGGGGTACGAGGGAACCACCAGAGGAGAAGGTGGGGGATGGGAAGGAACCTGTGGAATAGTAGGTGCACAAGCGGGAACGGGTGTAGCAATAGACTGCCGCGGAGGACCCTGCATCAAAGAAGGGGAATGGAGCCTATAAAGCCCGCTCTCCTGCCAACCTGTAGATAAGACAGCTCCTGTAGAAGAATCCTCAATAACAACGGCATGCTCGGTGAAGATCACTCGTGTGCCAAGCCTCGTAAGGCCATAAACTGAGAGGAGGGGAAGACCCAAATCCAGAACATATAGGGCCTGTGAAAAGGAGCTCAAAGGTCGGTCGGTAAACAAAGGCAATGTGCCAACACCACTAATAGGCACCGATAAAAGGTCACCAACAGTGACTGAACCCTCTGATGGACGAAGATCCTGTAACAAATCACCTCGGGGAGTCATATGACTCGAAGCACCACTGTCCACTAACCAAGGCTGCGCAGAAGACACTGCAGCCCCACGGAAAAAGAATCCTCCTCCAAAGCATGGATATGAAGGAACACTAACTCATGGGTAACAGCTGGTGTAGAGGTAGAAGAAGGCTCCGATGTAGATCCACCCTTCGCTCCCAGACGAAGGTGAGGGTACTTCTTCCAGCATTTCTCCTCAGGGTGTGTCCCTTTTCCACAGTGTGGGCACTTTGGTCTCTCTGAATCTGAGTCAGAGCCTGAAGAACTGTCCTTCTTCATAGCCTTTAACTTCTTCTTCTTCTTCTGTCCTCTAGAACCTGCAACAAAGGCTCTAGTGGAGTCGGATCCACTAGCACTGACCTCTCTGAGTCACTCGTCATGCTCCAAGACAAGTGGGGATAGCTCCTCCCATAGAAGCTTCTCACGGGTCCTCAATGTAAGAAGGCTGGTGTAGAAGACATCAAACCGAGGCGATGGCAGCTGAGTCAAAAGAATCATAGCCATGTCTTCAGAAGATATCGTCCGACCGAGGGATGCAAGCTCATCCCTCATATCCTGTAATCTGTTGATGTGGTCCTTCATGGAAGGACTATCATCAATAGCGAGCATCCACAACTTCTTTTCGAGAGATATTCGGTGGGCAAACGTCTTCTGTTGATAGAGAGACGCGAGCTTTCTCCACATGTCCACTGCAGTCTTCAACATGTGAACATGAACAAGGACAGAATCCTGCAAACTCAGAAAGAGGAAAGATCGGGCTCTAGAATTGAGCCGATCCCATAAGGCTGCACGATCCATAGATGTCCCATCTGCGGGATCCACCTGAGGCCGGGGAATAGGAACAGAAATAAGCTCCCAAAGATCGAAGGAGTCCAAGATACACTCCACCTTGCATGACCATAGAGAAAAGTTGGAGCCATCCAACCGGTCCTCTTTGGGCAGTTGAGGAAGTATGGGTACCTGCACAGGGGGTACCAAAGGCTACATCTTCGGCCCACTAGAAGAGGCTCGTCGAGATACATGAATAGAAGGGGGACAGAAAAGAGGAATAGACTCTGGACGACGGTCCTCGTGATAGAAATCACGCCTCCATTCAGATGAGTGTCGAGACAAAAGCTCATCATCCGAGTCATCAAAGCCCGTAAACTGATGAGAAGACATCTTCGATATCTGCAAACACCAAAGCACAACAAGGGAAGGTTGCCGGTGCCGAAACACAAACACCAGAAGCTCTTGAGCTGGCCGCCTTGCACAGAACACAAGGATGATGTCAAACGCAAATGCTAACAATGCAATCACCATGGAAAAACAGCCTCCTGCCTCAAAACGCAGCCTGGGAATAGGTCGCCAGCAGGAAAAGAGCCACCTGAAGATGGAACAACAGCCAGAACAGCAAGGCGTAGGCTAGAGGAGTGTCGCCCAGTTGGAGGAGGGTCGCCCAGGCTGAAAACGCAAGCAGGAAGAGATTGGTGATGACGTGGCAGCCACTAGAGAAGGCGCCAGCAACAAACGCAAATATGTGACACCAAAACAGGCCGCCTTGATCAAGGAGATGGTGCAGAAGGTGACGCCTCAGCTGTTGGAGATGTCTTGACCAGCAAACACAAAGTTGTGGGTGTTCTCCCGCGTAAAACTCAGCTCCATATACTCTCCTTTGGCTCTGATACCATGTGAGAGTGCGCTGCGGAAGAGGAAATACGAACACTGAAAATAAGGAAGAGAAATCTGCACTGACTGAAATGAATGATGAATACACTGAAATGGATTGATCAGTCCCTGCACGCAGCCCACAGCGTCAGTGAGGGCACCAGATCAGGCTGATGATGATGGCAGCACCACCATGGGGGAGGAGTGTCGGAATCTGCAAGAGACAAGTGACCAAGTGGGGAGGGGGGCTGCCTATAAATAGGCAACAGACAAACCCTAACCCTAACCCTAAAATGGGCGCAAACCCTAAAAATGCCTTAAAATGGGCGCCCCACAACAGTGACCAAAAAGTGGCCGGGCAGCCAGTGGCTGCCCACTAAAAGAGGCTAAAAAGAAATACACAACCTAAGATAGCCAATCGAAAGTGACTAGCCTCCCCCATCATAACACATGACAGACATGTCAGAGCTCCTAATGTCCTCGTCTGACTCAGACTGAGGCTCACAGGCAGGAGATGACAAGGCATGACAAACATGACTGCTAACAGTCTCAACATGTCTTGTAGCTTGGCTAATTCTATCTTGACCTTAGCCAAGCCTTGGTCTGTCTCGGTGGCCTTCCCCTTGTCTTGGAATGATGGGATTGACCGCTTACTAGATGCTGATGTTCTTTTCGAGCTTCGCGGGTTGGTCTCTTCTAGATTTGAGCTCCTAGAGCTTCGCTCTTTTAGCTGGTCATCAACTCTGATGGCTTCCTCAAACACTCTAGCCACCACGTTCCGCTGCAAGCTTGAATTGCCTGCCAATGCCTTACATAACTCGTCTCTAATTCCGCTGATGAATACAGTCGAAACTGCTTTGTCGATCGGTTGGTCGCCTAGAGGGATTCTCTTAAAGAGACTCCTCACATGGGTCACGTAGCCGCGGATGTCCTCCTTCTCTTTCTGCTTGACGTTCATCAAGCGTACCAGCAGGTTATCGGAGTATCCGAGCTCGGCGAACCTCTTGACGAAGAGATCCTTGAGATTATCGAAGTTGGCTCGCTCTACGGCATCCAGGCTTGTGTACCACGTCCTACCCTTGTCGCCTAAGCAAAGCCCGAATGCTTGCGAATGTTGAGGCTTAAAAGATAGAAAACTCTTCCATGCAAGTGGGTTTATAAGATGGTCACTTCTGGTTCCTCACCAAAGTACAAAGCAAGATTAGTTGCAAAGGGATACAAGCAAGAACATGGAATTGACTTTGATGAGATCTTCTCTCATGTAGTCAAGATAACTACCTTGAGAACCATTTTGGGCTTTGTTGCAGCTAAGGATATGGAGCTCATACAGATGGATATAAAGACTGCATTTTTATATGTTGATTTGCATGAGGACATATATATGCAACAGCTTGAGATTTTTGTTTTGCTGAAGGCAAAGAGACGATGGTCTGTAAACTGAAACGTAGTTTGTATGGGCTGAAACAAGCACCGAGGGAATGGTATCATAAGTTTGATACTTTCATGCACTCTCAAGGCTTTCACAAAAGTCAAGTTGATCACTACTTGTACACCAAGAAGGCAGCAGGTGGCAGCTTGATAATCTTGGTTCTGTATGTTGATGGCATGTTGATTGCTGGCAGGGATACTCATGCCTTGGATTCATTGAAGCAAAGTCTTCATGGCAGCTTTGACATAAAGGATCTTGGTGATGCCAATCACATACTTGGGATGCGAATACTCAGAGATAGATCGAAGGGGTTACTCTGTCTATCTCAGCAGGAGTATGTATCTAAGATTTTGTAGTATTTCAATATGGAGGGGGGAAAGTAATCAAAGTTTCATTGTCTCTATATGTGAAACTCAGTGCAGAGGAGAGCCCTACATCTGATGATGAAAAGACTAAAATGATCAAGGTTCTGTATGCTTCAGTCTTTGGTAGTTTGATGTATGCTATGGCTGCTACATATCCAGACATTGCCTTTGTAGTAGGAGTGGTTAGCACGGACATGGCAAACCCTAGCAAGAAGCATTGGGAAGTAGTGAAAGATATTATGAGATACCTCAAGGACACAAAGGCTTTGTGCATCTACTTTGGTAAGCAAAAGACAACTGTCGTTGGCTTTACACATGCAGACTATAGTGGACATGTGGACTACAAGAAGTCCACTATAGGGTATGTGTTTTAACTTCACAGCGGGATATATCTCTTGGATATCCAAGCTACAGAAGTGTGTTGCATTGTCTACTATGGAGACAAAGTATGTGGCTGCTATTGAGGCATGCTAAGAGGCCTTATGTATGTCATGTTTGGTTGTTGAGTTTGAGATTACTGTGATTCATGTTCTCCACTGTGATGTGGTCAGAGTGCTATCATGTCAGCACGGAACCCTATATTTTATGCAAAGACAAAATACATACAGGTGAAGTATCATTTTATCAAAGAGGTACTTGATAGTAAGAGCATTGAGCTAGTCAAGGGGAACACTCATGATAACCCTGCAGACCTCCTCACGAAGGGTCTTCCAACATAGAGGTTTGCCCATTATCGGCAGATAATGGGTATTAGATAGGTATAGTCACTTCAGCTTTATACATACTTAGACTTAGCTGATTCTTTTTATCTACCTTTAGGCACATTGCCTTTAGGAGGGAGGTTGTTGGGATAAAGAGCAATGCCCGTGTCTGCTTGTAAGGGCCAGATTGTACATAGTACATATATCTATCTAAAGTCATTATTGAGGTGGTACACTCTTTAATACCACAAATTGTGTGTCTCTATCTCTTTTCTCTCTCTCAACTTGCATCTCTACACAGAAGCTCAATTGCAACTAACTCAACATCGATTGCTTGCAATTCCTCAATATTAGAGGGGTAGACATCTACAAGACAAACAAACGTTAAAATAAAAAATCTTAAACCAAGTTTAAGAAAAGAAAAACTTTAAGAATCAAATTCTTACCATTTGGTTTATGCATTGAAAGATTTAAAGTTCCACGTTCTAAATATAGCTCTCTGTGCATAAGCATATATTACACCAGTATCTTTTCTACGCTATTCTTATTTACTCCAAACTTGAAATCTCAGATTTTACCTTTTCAAGCAAATATGAACGAGCTCTCATATCCTTATCTTTTTTCATGTTTTATATATTGCATATGGTGATCCAATCGCCTTTGCTAATGATAGTAGGTATCTAGCTTCCATCTAAACTTTGATATGGATATGATTTAGGAGCTTTGACACCTTATTGAAAGTTGAATTTTTGTATCCATGGTAGAGAAGAGAGAGAGAGAGAGAGAGAGAGAGAGAGA
Organism: Lygodium microphyllum; assembly: GCF_053477565.2. Taxonomy (NCBI): domain Eukaryota; kingdom Viridiplantae; phylum Streptophyta; class Polypodiopsida; order Schizaeales; family Lygodiaceae; genus Lygodium; species Lygodium microphyllum. The sequence goes on along the minus strand of NC_141139.1, from coordinate 24,478,485 downwards.
GAGAGAGAGAGAGAGAGAGAGAACTAAGTTAAGGCAGATAGACAAAAACACGGGAGGGATATAAGAAAGGAGAGAAGAAATTGAGTGTCAAGCTTTTTACTAATTTGAATTTAGATTAAACCGATCATTATAATTAATTCAGACATATCATTAAATAAAGTGATCGAGACTGTATGTCATTAATGTAAAGAATATCATAAACACGAATATAAGAGACTAAAAATAGATATTGATAATTCAAATTCGTAATATTATTATATATGTATATTTTTATAAAATGATCTTTTACCTTTTTAAAAATAGAAATTCTGTTGCGAAGGCTTTGCTCCTATTGGTCTAGAGCACTCTCTCCCTATCTCAATGCATTTTTGATACCTCAAAACTCCCCTAATGTACTTAAACAAGATAAATGAACCTTTAAAAAAGTTAAATGATATATCATAATTTTATTCACTTTCATCTAGAAATAAAAAATAACAAGTGTAACTAGTATAGTAATAATTGATTTAACATGCAAAAATAAGTTTAACATGTAAAACATAAGCACTTTATTAATAGAAACATAAAATCTAAGTTTAATGACACATACAGGATATATGATATACAATACTTCCGCATTAACTTTAAACACTAATAAAATATATTATTGAAAATATTAACATACCAAGAGTAGTGTATTGCAAGCCTTAGCAGTGAGTCGTGGGCCGAGTGAGGGGCAGACGTTGACAGCTGGTGGCAGTAGCTAGCCACACGGCCAGGAGAGCTAGTGAGTCCATGAAGCCAGCACGGGGCTCACGTGCACGCAGCACTGTGCTAGTGGGTCAGTGACTCATAGAACGTAGCTAGCAACATGCAGAGTTTGGACTATAGAGACTTGACAAGTTGCAGACTCCTGAGGTTGTGACAGTCACGGGCCTCAGCGCAAGTGCAGGAGGGCTGGCGTTGCAGGTACACAGGGCGGGCATTGTAGGCACACAAGGTTGGCTGCCAGTCGCGGATTTTTAGGCCGGGGCAGGCAGCAGGTGAGAGACGAGCCCTTGCTGGCCGCATAGGAGGCTGGCCGATGCAGCAGTCGACGACTGTTCAGGGCTTGGGACCTTGGCGCAGGCGGCAAGTGAGAGACGATGACAATGGGACTGGTCTCATTGGCGGTTGGAGGGCGTTCATCGCCGGGGTCCGCACCTCAACTCAACGTTATAAAATAGTAAGCGCAATGATAGGTTGTAACTTGTGCTTCAACAGCATTGCAGTAGAGGCCCAGGACTCATGAGGTTCGAGAAGCCCATGATCCGCCAGGCAAGATCTTGTCTAGAGTTGTGCGCTGCCTGCATCGTACGGTGAGGATAAAGGCCATGCCATTTAGAGAGTGGTAGAACCCTAGGCTCTCGCGCAACGGCTATCTGTCTAGTGGTACAACCCAAGCTACAACTTATGGGTAACTTGGTATTATGTGAAATTGAGTGAATGTACAAAAATCCTTAGAACTGGACCAAGTCCTCATTCATAAGCTTTGAAAATAGACTTTATGAAATTGTGCTTTTGCACACATGCTCGTGTGAAATTGAGTGCATACGCGAAAACTGTCAAAATCATAGATCAAGTCCCCATTCATGAGCTTTGAAAATGGACTTTTTGAACATTGCAACCTTGTATCTTTCAACCATTGTAGCTAGTTTGTTCCTTCTCTCCTACATTCATTTAGACTCATTCTCTTCACGTTTACTTTCCCTTTCCATTCTGTTATGCACTCTCACATGGTATCAGAGCCTCAAGTGGGAGTTAGAGTCTTCGAAGAGGAGCCTTCTGCCTATCATATCAACCATTCCAACTAGTAGTCTTCAAAGAGGAGCACTCTATCTATCATTCCAACCATGGGAGTTGGAGTCTTCGATGAGGAGCATTCTGTCTACCATTTCAACCAACACGCATCAACTTTAGGCTGAGTTTTCCTACATTTACTACTCACATGAGTAAGACAACCAGATTTCTACCTTCATATGCTATGTCAAGTGCAAGACAATCACTTTATAGGGTTGCATTTTGTGCAAGCCTAACTTTAGTATGCTATATTCTACAAAGATGGATCCTTTTTAGCCTTCACTTTGTGTAGGTCATACCATCAATTGCTATATTTTCACATGGGATAGTTGTAGTAACAGCTAGGAGATGTTCTTTACTAGCTTAATGGAAATTTGCAAGTGTTGAACTCTCAATTCTACATTTCCTACATGTCTTACTCCATTATGGGCACATGTGTGATAGTTTGTAGCCTATCTCAAGATGTGTTTTTAGCCTATAGCCCTAATAGAATTTGCATTTGCAGTCCACCTAATCTTCTCAGTATCACATCACTTCTTGCACCTTAGATACTCCCTATGTACCCTACAGACATCGCCTTTTGTGTTGTATAGGAGATTGGCAACCCCTGAACCGGCATAGTATACCCAATGCAACATACATTTTGTTGATTTCTTGTAGGTATCCTTGAAGAACATTCATGGGCGTCATGTATGCTTGAGGGGTTTGTGTGGATAGGGCCCTTTTGGACCATCCACCATCATATCATTATCTCCCTTCACATTCTTCCAAGGTTGCAAGTCCCTAATTGGTAGGTTTGGCATTTCTATAGGTGATGCCTATTCTACCTTTTCTACATGTATCTAAGAAGTTGGATGGGATAAACTATCCTCTATGGCCCCTACAAAGGTGAGTGCATCCTTGATACCCATGACCTTTGGGATCTCATTGCAATCATGATACCCCAACCTACCGTGGATCTATTAGAAGTAGTCATATCATAGGTTCACAAGTGCATACAGCCTAATTTACGGCACTCTTTTTATTCTTTATTTGATAATTCACCAGCATGTTTTGTGGTAGGACAGCTCCTTTATTTTTTTTAATAAAAGGAGGGGGTGTGGCCATAGCCTATGGCCAGCCTATTGTCCATCCATTCATGTACTTGCAGGTTCTTGGTGTGGAGAGAGGGAGCCTGTGGAGTGTGTGAACTGGTGCTCAACCATTGTACTCTTGTCATAGTGGATTCCTATTCGTGGTTCAATCTTGTGCATTATCTCTTTTATCAATCTTGTGCCTTTTATTATATGGTTATGTATTTTGCTCTTTTAACAAGATTCCCATGTTGGAGTAACCTTAAACTTGGCATCTTTATGAGATTGGTTGAATGCAAAAGTCTGCTCTTGTCTTTTTGAGTTGAGTAGACTTTGTGCTCATGCATGTAAGATGTATTTGCACCATCACAAAAGGTTTGGAAGAGATTGGTGACTCTCTACTAGATCTAGGCATTTGGACATCATTTATCTCTTTAGTTGAAACTATGACAGCTCTTATGTGATCACAAATTGTTCAATGATGAGGGATTACATCAATCAGATGCAAGAGATTCAGGGTGAGTTTGCATACCTCTTGGTAAGGACAACATTTCTTCAAAGGACCTAGCTATGACCCTTCTCTCACATGTTCCATTATTAACCTATGATATTCTACACTAGTCTTCTCACCTCTTGTATATGGATGACTATCACTTGGGAGGAGATAGTCTCATTGGTGCTTGAGTACGATGTATGTCATAGGGGGATAGATTTTGATAGAGCTAGTGCACATAATCGTGCTTTTGTGTATAAGTGTCCTCATTATCGGAGAACCTCGTATCTCAAGGAGAAATGATGAAAGAAATATCCTCACCTTTATTTGGGAGTGCATGGTGGATCTAGATTGAAGGCTCTATCTACCTCTTCTTTGACACCATTTATTACCACCAACTCAATTTTTCTTCACATTCGTCAAGTGGAGAAATCTTCTTCGAGTATCACGTCTTCTAATGACCTTGGCTCATTGACAAATGGTGCATCAAGTCATATGACTCATCAAGAAGAATCTTCATTCATCACGGGATATAGTCACTATTAGTAACATTTCTTCAGTGTCTATTAGTGGTATTGGCACCTTGCCTCTATTGTATGAATGTTCATCAAGCCATTTCAAAGGCTCTACATATTCTAGACTTTAGCTTCCATCTTCTCTCATTTTATGTGTGGGAGCTTTCACTCAACCACCAAGACCCACGGACCGCTTATTGTTTCAAGCGTTCCAAGCCGAGCACTAATGGCTACCTCTCACATAACCGACACGCCATCCATATCTACGGGTGTAGTGGGCTTACCTCCGTGCCGTTCGAGTTACCTCCTCTCCCGCACACTCCGGTAGCTCCACAATCCAAGTGCAAGCTTCAAGCAAGCTCGATCCTCCTGCTCCAAGCTCCAAGCTCCATTGCCGCGAGCAAGACAAGAGAAGCGAAGAGAAGAGAAGAAGAGAGGAGAAGATGGAGAGCTTCTCCTCTTCGGTCCCTCACCCTCACACACTCACTTCCTCACACTCTCACACTCCCTCTCTCAAGCACAAGCTCAAGCAAGCAAGAAGAAGAAGAAGAAGAAGAAGAAGAAGAAGAAGAAGAAGAAGAGGAGAGCTACTTTTGGCCACACACAAGAATGAGCTTCTCATTCACTTTTCAACTTTATATACAAAACCCTAAATCCTTTTTGGGCGGTCATCCCCTTTTCCCCTTTTTTACATGGCCGGCCATAGCCTAGGCCCTTTTTCCCATTGTCCTTCTATCTTCCTAGCTTCCTTTCCACCGCCCGTCTACATTTACAAATTGCACCGGTGAGAGCCCGACGCTCCTTGAATTAAACCATGATGCGCTTGCGCTCTTTTACAAAAGTTTTGACTTGCGCTTTTCCTTGTGTGCCTTTCTCCCTTATTTAGGACTCTTCTCCTTGTGCGTCTTTGTCTTCTACTTTAGCTTTTTCGGATTTTCCACCGTTCATTTGAGAGTTAACATTACCCCCCTCCTAGACGAGTGCCAGTCCCATGGCACTCATCGTCGTAGGTAGCAGGCTATAGCATGCACCAAAGACGTGGGTGACAAGGACGCCTATGGTTTCCATGGAGGAGTGTTGGTGGTGGTGTGGAAGGAGGTCCTGGGGGCCTATTGGTGGCCAAGATGGCTGGTGGAAGGTTGTTGGAGTTGGTGGTAGGGCTATTCTGTGTGGGGATTGCATTGATGGCCAGCACAAGTGTTGGTTTGTTGGGAATTGTGCACATGACGATTCTTTGCGGGCTTGTCGGATGGTAAGGGATAAGCATTCAGAGTTGAGTGTTGATGAAGAGCAAACAACACCTTATACCTGCAATTGGAAAACCTCACATGTGGTCTCTCCTTAAGGGGTAGTGCTAGTCTTCTTATTGTGCACAAGACATATTTTGATTAGTTTGGGAGATAGGTCGAACTCTAAGCAAGCCTGGAGTATTGTCCTACACTTGAGGACCCAAACTGTGGATATACTTCGGTGCAGATATTATGTGAGTGCTCGTGCATACTTAGATATTACGTAGTTAGAAGACCGCGGGCTAGTTTCTCATAACAATGCGTGGATGAAGCAAAGTTGTCCATGTGGAGAAGAAGTACACGTGAAGGTATATGAGACATCCTTTGCATTGTGACTGCACGACGTAGCATAATTGAATACAGGGACACCGCACTTTCAGTAGCTGGAAAGTATTGGACTTGCTTGATGAGTACGGTGTACTTTTCATGGCCAATCGTGCGGTGCTTATCACCACTGATTGCAATGGTACTAAGGCACAGTGCAAGAGAGAATTGTGCAAGTGGGTCAGGGTGATAGGTCTAACCATAGGCGAGACAAGCTCCTGTCCTGCCCTTGATGTGCCCTGAACAATTGTGGGTGATGGTAAAGGGCTAGGGGACTAGGGACGGAGCCAGTTGACCAAGGTCACTGGACGTACCTAATTTGAGGACCCCTAGGTGCTGTGCTGTGATCGTGGGTGCTTCTTATCTTTTCATTCGTTTCTTTTTTTTAAAAAAAATTCTTTCTTTTTCTTGTGCTTTTTTCTTTCTTTCTTTCTTTCTCGTCTCTTTTTTTTTTCGAGACTTGCCTGAGTACAACCATTACAATATGTTGAGACTATCAACCTTTCAATGGGTTGGAAAATGTCAAGCTTCGAAGGCTCAAGAAATGGATATTACAGTGATGATTGTGCCCTAGCCTCGTTGTTAGAGAGGCAGTTGTTGAGATGGAGAGATATACTTGAGATATTGCAAACCTCCTTGCGACACACGCGATGTTGGTACAATTGAGGTAACGACTGCTGTGAGCCAACTATAGAGCTTGACCCAAAAAGAGAGCGTAACCCATGAATATGCTTTGGGCCCTGCGATGTGGGCGGTCGGCAAGGGTGATTTTTGCTTTTGGCAGCATGGCTTTGCCGCGGCTCTTTGTGGAGTCGATGGTCTTGCGGTGATCAGGGCATTGAACACTTTCGCACAAAGACCTGTATCCTCCTGCATCCACTTGTTACTTCATGAGAGTACATGCATGGTATATGCCGCAACTATAATAAACCAGTGCAACGCAAGGAGACATCACTTATCTGAATTCTATGGTGTTGACTTAGATATTTATCACCTGCGCTTGATTAGCTTTTTCTTTTGCTAAATACGTGAAATGCATTAAATGCAGATATGAAAAGTTCATACAATTGGGGAACATGTCAATACTTAACCATTTAAAGACAAAGAGTCCTGGCCAGATAGCTTTTAATAAGCCTTTATACAACATGGGGCTACTCTATTTGTATGAGGCGGGCCGAGTCTAGGTGATCGGGTGACTGGGGCTCTGCTCTGGTGCGGGGCTCCCGTGGGGTTGGGCATGGACCATGTCGACCGGGACATGAATGGTGTAGTCCCGGGCCGCCACCATTTCCAAAATTCCTTTAAATAGTTCATTGAATTCTTCCCTATCCCGAGCTGCCCTTTCTGCCCTTGAGCATCTGGTGCCCGAGCGTATGTTGGGGGTTTGTGTCGCTGGCGTTGCCACATTGTGTGCGCCTCCTTGAGCGTCCGCTCCCCTAGCCCGCGGCTTCTTCGACCTTCGTCCAGGGTGGTGTCGCTTGGGGCCACATTTCTTGGCGTACCTTTTAAGAGTGGGCACGTAGCACACTGGCGAAGAGGCGTATGCTGCATGTCCCCATCGGTTGCAAAGAGCGTCCTTGCAAGCTAGCTGCCCTTGGTTCTCCATGTTTTCCTCACGGGGGGCATGTAAGATGCGAATCAAAGATTAGGATTTGTTACATGATAAGACCATTCGTATGTAAGGGATTATAGTGCAGGTTATCAAGCGCATAGGACGAGAAGGGGAGGGGTGGGGCATGCAGTGCTTGTTGTAGAGGGATGGCCCCCGTGATGTATATTTAGCCTCCTGTCATTAGCAGATTTTGGTTCACGCCGAGTTACAACGGCTGTGGCGGTCATGGATTTAGGCAGGGCTCCTCCTCGGAAGGATAGACCAAAAAGGGAAAAAGGTGCATAGAAAGGGACGGTACCCCATCTACACCATCAGAGTCGTTGGTCAAGGCTTCCTATGGCGGTAGTGAGGGTTACATGCCCTTCACTTGGAGGTGGGAATGGTCACACGACTTTTAAAAGTGTGATGAGAGGAGGACTGAGGAGCTTAGCCTGTCAAACCCAACTCTTCTCCCTGCGCTTGACTATCATTGCTTGTGTGTGTTGATGGTATCTATACAAGGTGACACAAAAATCATTGTTTATATATACATCTATACATATACGAATCCATGTCACCTCACGAGGATAGAAACCAATTGTAGAACTCAAGATTGTACTGGAGCGTGGCACACCCATCTAGTATTCGTGGCAGCTTACTCAATACCGATAGATATTTTGCCACATCGAGTAGCATGGAACCTTGTCTGAGTCTATTGGCAATATGTAACTCCTCCTCAGTGAGAACCTTATCAAACAGAGCGTTTTCTTGGCTAGTTCCAGCTAAGTCCGTACCCTGAATGGCAATCAGCACTCGAAGGGAAGTTGGTGCCACATAGGTTGGGTCCCTTTGGGATCACCATTTGGCCAATCGCTTCTCAGAGACTATCATGATCTGAGCCCCTAGTTCGGCCATTACAACGCAACTTTCGAACCAACGCTGCTCAAATTGACTCTGGCCTACTGACAGTCGCTTTAGTTGCTCTATGTCTACAAGATTCAGTCACAGCAGAGCACTTCATTGAACGTGACGGTTAAGCACAGTTCGTCAGCCTCCTCGTCAGAGATGAGTCGCATGCGTTGATGCAGGATCCTGTCATAGTGCTTGTTAAGATGTTCTTGCTCTTCCCAGGGTAGAGGAAAGGGCAAGTAATCTCCAAGCTGCTCCTTGGGGATTGTGCCCATGTCCGCAATGACGTAGACACGTGCGACCACTTTGAGCTTAGCATCCAACTTAGTTAAGCATTCTGCGATACTTCTATGTTCAACGAGGGCTTGCTCGGTTGCTATCTCATGCAAGGTTTTAGGAGTTTCTTTAGGCTTTAGCATAGCTGGGGGCTCAGGCCTAGATGAGCAAGATTGGTCAACGCTCGGATTGCTTATGCTCTTAGGGATTGTGCGTTTTTCCTGAGGTTTTGCTGCTATTTTGTCATGGTTCTTCTCGGATGTGACTGGTATAGATTTGTCACCTTGTTGTGACAAGGTTGTATCCACTCTTGATTGGTCGATGTGAGTTCTATTGTCAGTGGATTGAGTGTTGAAAGCAACTGTTGATGGCAACGGCTGCTTTGATTTTTCAGAGCACACGAATGTGTCTGAGGTTTCACCGCTATTAGGAGAGGCATCAGTGGGCTCATTGGTGGATGGACTCGATGCTTTATTCATCAGCTCTCCAGTGCCCTTCGTCTCAATGTTCTTGGGGTCCACAACCACCTGTAACCGCTGTTGCTTTCGTTGTTTTCTCCTCTTTTTCTTGGTCAGCGCAGGTGCATCTAACGTCTCTGGACCCTGGGCTATATTGGCCGTTGATATGCTTGGTCGGGCCTCAGTATTTCCCTTCTCTAGTGTGTCCTCATGGGACCCAGTCGTGGCCTGTTGAATAGCCTTACCAAGTTGTGAGAGCACAACTGCCTCCCTTTTCAGAGGGTCTAGCTCTTCAGCCAACTCCCTTGTGTTTAACTCCTCCAGCCTAGGCTTTAGGCACTTTGAAAGTGCTGGAGTTATTGAGAAAGTTGGTTGTGACACCTCCTCCACAGGTAAACTTCTAAGGACATGTTCCACAAGGGGCATTGTCACGACCAAGGGCTGTGACTGCTGTGATCCCTGATTGGAAGTAGTAGCAGCTAGTTTAGTGGGCTGGCTACCCTTGGTGGATTGCGGTGTGAAGTCCCTAGGGTGGTCGGAAGTGGCCGTGTCTTTTGTTGCCCTTTGAGCACTCATCTGTGTAGATCGTGAGTTGATCTAGTCACATTAGGTTGCTCATGCATATCCTTGGTTCGAGAGCTACACCTCTTGGACATCTGGAAGCTTAGACGGAGATAGAGATTGGAATTGGGCAGTTTCCCTTGACAACCGCTGTTGTGCTTCCTGCGTCCGTTTGGAAAAAGAGGATGTATGAGATCTAGGACTCTTAGGTGGACTTGGCACTGGCGGAATGATTTGCTCGAGGCTATTAGATGATTGTGCCATTTGCTTTGTTGAGCGATCAGCCTTGCCTTGAGCAATGTTGTGCCTATGATGCTTGTTCTCCCCTTGGGAAATCAAAGGCTCTTTGGGCACTAATGATTTTTGTGCGTGCTCAATGGCTACATATGACATCTGTCTACTTAGCATGCTAGGCTGAGGCTCTTTCTTTCGAACAATCATGTTTGGTTTGTTGCCTCGAGACCTAGAGTTTCTCTTAGATTTCCTCATGTGCTTCATTGCTTTTGATGCGATCTGGCCTTCAGTCAACCAGGGAGGTTTAGCAAGGGGTTTTGGCACCCAAATCCATGGGTTACCTATGTAATATCCTTGAGCAAATAGCAATGCTTTGGACACCCATCGTGGCATTGTGCTGACCTTCCATCGATGCCTTCGTCTATAAGGCTTGGGCTTCTTTTGGGGTCTTCTACGATATTTGTAAGTCCAAGGCCCATCCTTGGCATTGTCACTTGACCTTCTTGTTTCAGGCATGGCCTCACTCACTGGTTCTCGTTGTTCGACCTGTGCTTGTATCAACTCTTCCAACAAGTCCTTGCCCTCGTTTGTAGGCTTAAACTATTATGTCATCACCTTTCTTACCTTTCCCTCGAGGTTTGATGAGGTCACCCTTGCTTAAGGTGGTGACTATCCTCACACCCGGTAGTGTCAGGTGTATCCTTTGTGCTACATAGTCAGCCTCACACTTGGTCGCCCTTTTGAAGGGTCTTCCTAGGAGGGTTTCTTTCCTGCAGCTTGCACTATTTGGAGGAACATGAAATAGGATAGGCAAGCTTTCTGTTTCAATTGTCGCAAGGATTTTGCACTTCCCTATGAGTGCTTGTGTGTATCCCCCATAAGGGCTAAGCGTTGCACTAGTCGGTGTGAGCTCTGGTTGGCCTAGTAGGGTCCATGATTCATAGGTCAAGATGTTAAAATCTGCTTCTTCATCAATCAAAGCATCAATAGTATGCTCTCTTTTCGAGGTGAGTTTGACCCTAAGATAAGCAGGTGGTACTATGTCTTCATCTTTCAAATCCTAGCTTGTAAATTTAAGCCTTTTGACAGATGCCCTTGAGTCCCCACTTGCATGACTAGACGTGGATTCTCCACCAATGTCTTGGGTTGTCTGTGCAGTGTTGCTCAAGGTACATCTCTCGTCAAGAGTGTCATGTCTAATCATCTTGGCATTTGTAGCTTACTGATATTGCATTTCGCTTTGACTAGGCATGGTCTGAACACAATGTCTTTGTGTTCTCGTGGTGTGGCCTTTTTGCCCTTGATGGCTAGATTGGCCCATTGATATTCTAGGGTCTCTGTTTCTCTCTGTTCGGGCATAGGCTTTTGGTTGCTCTTTTGCAAGTGAGAATCCATGCTCGTGTAGAGCCATTACTACACTAGGGTCCAATTTGAAGGACCTGTCACGGTGCGTGTTTTCTCTCTGACCTACTTGGGGGAGGTGCGGAGGGGGCAGAGCCGTTACGGTAAAATCCATGCATAATTTGGAGGACCGTTTATAGCCAAATTTTGAACTATGTGCTCTAAATTTTAGCCCAGTGATGGATCTATGATGTGCCTTTAGCTCTACGTAGCCTTTGGGGTCAATCTCGGGGTTTAGCTGTGTCAAAATTTGTGTTCTAGGTACCTGTCCGATTTTAACAGTTTTCTGTCCGATTCTCAGATATCCGATTTTCAAGAGTCCGATTATCAGAATCGGACATTAGATTTTGGGTTGGTTCGATTGGCCCAGTGGTCCAATTTTGGTCACGTTCGATTCTGAGAATCGGATCGGATAGGGTGGTCCGATTCTAAACTGGTCTGATTCTGGACTGGTCCGAGGTCCGATTCTGACTGGTTCGATTCTGGAACTCGGACAGCCTGGTCCGATTTTGGGTGGTCCGAGTGGTTCGATTCTCAAAATTGGATGGGTTGGTCCGATTAGACGAATTGTCCGAGCGTCAGAGTCCGAGCGTCCGATTATGGATTGGTCCGATTCTAGGACTCGGATGGCCTGGTCCGATTCTGGGACTCGGACGGCCTGGTCCGATTCTGGGACTCGGACGGCCTGGTCCGATTCCGGGTGGTTCGATTATGGACTGGTCCAATTCTGCCTGGTCCGATTCTGGGACTCGGACGGCCTGGTCCGAATCTGGGACTCGGACGGCTTGGTCTGACTACGCGGCCGACGGCCCGTGAGTTGCACGCGATGCCTCTAGACTAACGTCTGCTACACCAAATCGGCTAGCGCCTTCCATATAGGTACAAAACACTACCAGGAAGTGCCACACATGCCTGGAATCACTATGGTGCTCGAATCAAATGGCACTCCAAGGATCTGTGCCCCTATTTCCCTGTTTTAACCTGTTATACAACAACAGAAATTCCTACTGTTTGCTTCTTTTTCTTTGTTTTTTCCTAGCCTAAATGCATCCAAATCACAAAGTAAATACCTACACTACTCCATCTCACAACATAAATCTCAAAAAACCAAAAAAATTACTTGCCAAGGAGATCGAATACCATCTTCAACCCCCTTGCTTCCTACCTATCTACCTCAAGCACTGGTTCAGGGAAAACCCTACTCCAATGCTCGATTTGAAGCGCGCAAGCGCTCAAGGCTTGAATCCGTTCGTGTCCCGGTAACGGAACCAAAATGTGGGAGCTTTCACTTAACCGCCAAGACCCACGGATCGCTTATTGTTTCAAGCGTTTCAAGCCGAGCACTAATGGCTACCTCTCACATAATCGACGCGCCATCCATATCTACGGGTATAGTGAGCTTACCTCCGTGCCGTTCGAGTTACCTCCTCTCCTGCACACTCCGGTAGCTCCACGATCCAAGTGCATGCTTCAAGCAAGCTCGATCCTCCCGCTCCAAGCTCCAAGCTCCATTGCCGCGAGCAAGAGAAGAGAAGAGAAGAGAAGAGAAGAGAAGAGAAGAGAAGAGAAGAAGAGAAGAGAAGATGGAGAGCTTCTCCTCCTCGGTCCCTCACCCTCACACACTCACTCCCTCACACTCTCACACTCCCTCTCTCAAGCACAAGCTCAAGCAAGCAAGAAGAAGAAGAATAAGAGGAGAGCTACTTTTGGCCACACACAAGAATGAGCTTATCATTCACTTTTCAACTTTATATACAAAACCCTAAATCCTTTTTGGGCGGTCATCCCCTTTTCCCCTTTTTTACATGGCCGGCCATAGCCTAGGTCCTTTTTCCCATTGTCCTTCTATCTTCCTAGCTTCCTTTCCACTGTTCGTCTACATTTACAGACATCCAAACAATAAAAAAAGTCATTAAAGAATGTTAGAAAAAAATCTCCCATTACTACACAACACCCAATTACACTATCATTCACATCAAAATGAGTCTCCTCCTAACTCTCAATACTACAAGAACCAAACACAATAAGACATGAAGTCACTTTAGGACATCCTCTCAAATCACACAACTTGTCATGAATACATGACTCCAACTCTTCTACTCCACAAACAAAATGGTTAACCCTTTCCATAACATCCCCACAAACATTCTCTCTAGAATCCTCATAGGAAGCTTCAGTTCTAAGCAACAAATTAGGGCCATAGACCTCATCCACATTCTTAACTGTCCAGTCCACTTCAACTTCTTCTTCACAATTGACTTTTATCTCCTTTCCCCTAGTTTTAGATCTCTCTTCCCTCAATATTTTAATTCTTTTGAAAGACTTTTTCCTATCTTTCTTGAGGATTCTTTTGCAAGAATCACTGTTATGATCAGTTGCAAGGAGGGGGACTATACAGGCTCCATTCCCCTTCCCATTTGTAGGGCCCTTCGAAGGAGTTTTACATTGTTGCACCTTTTCTCGATTGTGCACCACACCTAGCCACAATTTCCATCCCATTCTCCACCGTTTTCTCTAGTGGTTCCCTTGTACCTCCCATCCCTTTTAGAGGGGGGGATGATATTAGTGATGCAGCTATGGTGCATGTTGGTTTATACTACAAGCATGCTACACTAATATATTATATCTTATATATCATACTTAGCTGTCATGCACTAGTTTATTTTTAATTGTGATGACTTTGTATTAGCTTACAAGCATGTGATATAGGACCAAAGCATCCTAAGCTAAGGTACATTAACCTAATCTAATACATTTATTATTGTTACTTATTTAGTCCTTTGTGAGTTTTAGTATTTAAAAAAAAAAGTTCTTAAGATAACTTTTTAAAATGGCTATAACACATTACAAGACACACACTTATTTTTATATTTTATCACTAATTTTAAATGGCTAAATAAGTTAGCATTACTTTAGAATCTCTATTTTCATTATTATAAATGCATACATGCTATAAGATGTGGTAATTTAAATTTAATTTTTAGAAGATTATTCAATACTTTAGTTTTTTTTAAGTTTTATAATTCTCGAATTCTTTCAAGTACAATCTTTGTAGGGGCAAGCATATCAAATGCACAAAGATGTCCCATCTTCAATTTACTTTTATTAAAATAGAATTTTATTTTTAGAAAATTTAATTCATTTTTCTAAAGTTATTACCAAAGACGTATATTGGTGTTAGATGAAAGAATATTGCACCAATACAAGTTAACTCAAATTTATCATTTATTTAAATTAAACTAATGAGACGTGCAATTAAGCAAAGCTTGGGTGGGGTGGTTTTTGGGAAGGAGCTTGTTGTATTTGTTTTGTAATGTAACAATGAAATTATATGTTCGTTGCTAGGTATATTTGTGGTGGATAGAAAATATAGAACCAATGTTATGATGATTTTAAGTGAGCTTTGTATATGTTGAGAAACTTTTAAGGTGTTTGTGATGCCAAATGTATAGACCATGATATAAATCATTTTCCAATTTTTGATGTTATTCTTGGATTATCTATATGCATCACGTATTTGAAAGTTCTATGATAACTATTGAGTGTATTAACTATATTAAGTATTGATAAGGTTTTATATTTTCAAAACTAATACTTTTTTAAACTTATTTTTTCAATAGTCTATATTTACATAAATGAGGATAGTTTTAGTCATTACATGAATACTGCAAAGTTGTGATGTTCACAATTATTTTATCCATTGCATGCCATAATTTCGACATAAAATGAGTCTACATTCTTTCCTTGTTTGTTGGATATCTAGACATTTTAGAAATAGAGAAATATACTAAATTTCTTATGGGTTTAAGATTTCTTGGGAATAATGTCCAAACATTTCAAAAAATATATAAACTTTACATAAAGTAATCATTGAAGAAAAGCCACAAGTACCTTAGTTAGGCATGAACAAGTAATCATAAGTAGTTGCTTACCTTATGATATATGGTTTGTTTGTCCTTTTTGTTGCCATTGATGAATATTACCTTGCAAAACATAATAACAATAAATGGAAGACTTGTGGTTAAGGAATTTAAGTATTTTAGTATTTTCACAAATACTATTGTATTGTAAATTTGTGAGAATATAGCAATACACTAAAACACACAACCATGTTATTTAAATACCATGGCAATGTGTT
This sequence comes from Lygodium microphyllum, assembly GCF_053477565.2. Lineage (NCBI taxonomy): Eukaryota > Viridiplantae > Streptophyta > Polypodiopsida > Schizaeales > Lygodiaceae > Lygodium > Lygodium microphyllum. The sequence goes on along the minus strand of NC_141139.1, from coordinate 24,463,405 downwards.
AGCATGTCTCTTAGTTTTTTTATAATTAAAGGTGAAGATGCCATTCCTCCATATGCATTTAAATGAATATATGTGTTGCTTTGTGCTACTCTATTTTGCAAAAAAATTTTGAAAACAAGTTCTTGTTTTGAGTTTTCAAAAGATAAAATGACCTTATGTAAAGTTTGAACATCAATAAATTCAGAACGTTCTTCAATATCAAATATTGCCAAGCCTATAAAATGACATTAGACCAACCTACTTGAGTGAATACCATGCTATACATAAGGCAGATGTTAGGCAAACGTGTCGGGCTAAAAATGTTGCATGCCAAAGCTACATGCTTGTTGTTAAGTGTTTTATTAATGATGTAATGACGAGACTATTATAGCTATGGTTGAAAAATACAAGTAGAACATGTACTTCCCAGCATTCCAAGATTTTAGAGCTAGGGTATTATACAAGAATTCACCTTGCACACGTGCAATCTTTATAGAAGTCTCTTAATCCTTACAAAGAGGTATAACTATAAGAAGTTATCATTAAGTGAAAGTCTTAACTATTATAAAAGTGGCTAAGGGAGCAAAAGCCATGTTGGGATTTTTGTATGTGCTGACATAATAGCTCAACAAGTGAATAAACATCAAGACTGGAACCCTCCTCATTGACCCCACCAAGGACTCTGACCAATTTGTTGAATGGGTGAGGACCTACACTTGCACAAACACACCATGTGAACATAAGTGTTGCACCAAGTGATGCATCCAGTGAGACTTGCACCCACCACCATAGAATTCTCAACCCAAGTGCTAATTGTTAGCTTTGGGAACTTCTACTGGAAAAGGCCCAAAAGGGTAAATTGGAAGGGACTCCATAAGAAGTGAACCAAGGACAAGGAAGTCAAGACTTCCACTGATGATGGGCAAAAAATGACCTCCCCAAAAGGTAAAAAGGCAAAATAGAGAGATTCAACAAAAGATGAAGCATATGGATGTGTACATGGGTGCATGAGTTCAAACCTTGTACATAACCTTGAGGGATCTTACATCTTTTGAATTTCAAGCCTTCTCAAAAAAAGAAAAAAAAGATCACAACAAGTTAGGCTTAGAAGAAAAGAGAGCTCAAAAAAGGGGAGGAAGATATAAACCTAGAAATCTAGAAGCCAATAGAGCAACTGTAACCTAGGAGAGATCAAGAGCTAGCCACTAGGGATCCAAGCCATCATGCCCCAACAAAGGTTTGAATCTAGTAAAAGTGTTGAGAAGGGTAGGAATGTCACAAGCAGTGACTCCTCCAAGCCTGCAAAGAGCAAGGGGAAAGAACCCATCCAAACCTTACCACTCTACCTTACACAACCAATAGAGCCTACCTTAAGCACAATCCTCACATCAACTCAAGCAACCACAACTTAAGATAGCAATGGAGATGAGTTGGATCCACCACCTCACCATTAAAGAGAACAATCACTACTGATATCAAATCTTAAAAAGAACTATCAAATATCCAAGCATAAAAGGATCCACCACCTCACTATTGCTCCTCGTGCAAAGATCAATTGAAGACTTTGAGGGCCTACTTAAAGAGTTTAAGGAGCAAAGACAACAAAGAGACAAGGAGAGAAGAGATGTAGTGGTAGCCTTAGAAAAGAGAAGGAAGCCTTTGAGGCTTAACAAAATGTGACCAAGGAAATATATAATCCCCGAAAACAATTGGCCACCATAAAGGAAAAGGGTTCCAACGACAAGAAGTATAAAGAGGCTTAGGAGCTTTAAAGAGAGCAAAAGCTCCACCTATAGTTTAACAAACAATAGACCTAGGGATCCTCAAGTTGGAATTGTCAACAGATCGCACACTCACCCTCACCATTAAGTACCCTCAATAGACACACCACCTTTTCCTTGTAGGTACCTCGTGTCCCCTATGAAGGATCTTCAAGATCCACCCATACTTCATCATCAATCCAAGCTCTTATCCTCTTCTACCATTCTAGTCAAGTTCTAGACATTCCATTGAGTGCCATGGGACCAACACTCAATAGTGAGGGAAGTAATGTGTATCCATGGTCCACTACCACACCAAGAGCAAAACTAAAAAAGTGATGGGTGTATAAAGCCCGAAAAACAAAAGGCAAAGGTGAAAGAGATTGGGACATCAAGAAGAATGTGGACAAGAATTCCAAAGTAAAAAGTATTCTAAATGGTAAAAAGCTATAACTTAAAGATGTCTTGCACTCTAGGATATGTGAGGAATTAAAAGTGATGTTGATTGCTGGACTCACTCCCTTGAAACTCATAATTTAAAATTGTGAACATATAAAATTGCCATGATGGAGTAAGTTGGTGAGAATTAAATTAGACACACTAGATGTATATATAGCCCTACAACTGCATATAAAAGAGTGACAAACCAAGGGTACACGAGCTAAATGGTCCTTCCCATGTGCAAATTAACCCTACCCAAGGAAAATTTGTCATACACTTCATTCTTGTGGTTACAAATTGAAATGACCTTATGTCTTCTTGTTTTTGCTTCTAAAGTGCAAAGTTATATTGCTCATTTGAGAGGTCTTCCTCATTGGCAACTTGACATGTTTGAACTAGTAGATATTCTTTCTTGATACACTGCAATTTCTTCAGTTCCCTCATCAATCAATCATATGAATCATTTGTTATTGTAGTTATGTTGTACTTCTGAATTTTTTGTTTTGATAATCAATACATTTACCGTGCACACACACACAATGACAAATGTAAGACGATTGTTGAACTCAAGCAATGAGATTTTTGAAGTTGTTCTTTCAATATTCATGAAAACTTAATGCTCAATACAAGTCTAATGTGTTCTTTATCACGTTAACATTAAAACTCTGCCCCAAAATTCAAGCTACTATTATTAAATGTTCAAAGCACATACTTAACCTTCAAATGTGAAGTTTGAGATTCATTCTGATGCTTTCTTGCCTCTTAAATGGTCTTGCCTAGGACAATAATTTCGCACTTACAACTCACATATGAACGTTTTAAAACAGGTACCCTTTTTTTTTCAATTTATGACCTTGAATGCATGAAGTAAAGTTGTTTTAACATAAGTATATGATATTACAAGTCTCCATGTTTTTCTAGCAACTACACATATTTCTTGTACATATGAAGGAATGGTCGATGAAATTGCTAGAGGCAAACAAACATCGAATAATGATGAAAAATTAGTAATACTTTTGATGTAGTGAGAGGTTAAAAGAATCCAACTTGGAATACTTGTACGTGCTTTTTGGAAAAGAACATAATATTGGGTACCCCTGTAGTCCATGGAAGGGCAAGATACGCCTCAAATCGAAGACATGTGAGAAGAGGCAAATATAGCACATATCTCCTTATGCCTGCTCTAAAAACTGCTGGGGCGTGCTCTCTTCTTGAAATCTGAAGGGGGTCACGATTTCTTGTTTGTTGGATACAAGGAATGAAATAGCGTAGACCGCCAATTCAAGGAGCCAAGCTTTTTACAACCCGGTAAATCGAAGAAAGTTTTTGAAATGATCGTCCTCACGTTCTCATCCTGCAAGCCGCTGGATTGCATCCGCGCTTTCATTTCCCTTACAAGCTGGTTGACTTGATCCCGCTCTCCGGCCAGAACGAGAGTGCGCACAAGTCTGTATTTCAAGCGCAACAAAGCATCGTGACTGGAATGCCCAAACCTCACTTAACAAACTATATAACACAAAAGCAGCACTTGGTCTTTCCTTCAACACAAACCTGACAAAGTCTAGCTCTGACTCCCGACGCACTTCGATCAATTAGTCTCATATATAGAATTTGAGGGGTCACTAAGTATTGGCGTGCTCCCTAAATCCACCATCCAGGCAGGAGAAATTTATTTAGTCAATATTGGCAAAGGCTCAATCGATAGTGGGTGAAGCATATTGTAGGCTCCAATCCACCAACCGGTATGATGATGCAGAGTAGGAATTGGTCACAATGGCATCACAAGCCCTTTGACCTTGCATCATGTGAGCCGATAATGCATGCCCAAGCCATACCGAGAAGAAGCAACCACAGAGAAAAAGCACATAACCTTGATCATCAACCACATCATGTGGTAATAATGCCCTTTGTCATAATGAAATATGCTCTCCTGCACTCTTGCATAGCCAACGAAGTAGTTGCCACAGAGATTGCTTCAATGAATGCTTTCCATGCAAGGAATTTGCTTGCTGTGTTGGTTGAGGAGTCCATTTGAGATTTACGAGATTCTTTCCAAGTTATGGAAAACGAACATTCAGACATGGTTGAAAACTTCTTCCTAGAGAGTGACTGTTAATGGGCCAAGAGAGTCGATGAGAGTTGTGCGTACATCACAAGCCTGATAGACCAATTTCGTTCTTTAGTGGATGAACTCCAATTGTAATGCAGATTTTCTTGCACATCCAATGGGTCGATTGGGAGGCCAGTCCTACCTACTCCATTAGGGTTTGGAGAGACGTCTACAAAGATGCAGACTTGAAGGTCCTTCAGTAGGTAGTGGGATGCCGGAGGGGAGTAGGTGCCAGATGGCTAGAGATTGATACAACAATCCCCAAAAAAACTGGCTCGCCCCACCCATTGCGTGCCTATGCATCTGCACCATGGTTGGGCAGCCCAATGTCCACTAGAGGGCATCCCAATGCAGGTTTCACAAACAGTAAGGGTGCTCCTCTACATACCTACATCCTGCAAGAGGGAAACAGAGCTCGGCTTTCCCTGACCTCCCTTGGGAACATCAGAATCATAGGACTAAGGGAAGCTGTGGTAGCTTGACCCATACATTGCTTGGTCAAAGAGTGGAGAATTTGGATTTGGAAGGGCAAGGCACTGGATGAGGTGGATTAGGATTCAGGAGAGTGGAGCAGTCCTGCCTCATTAGTTTCACAAAAGGCACTAAGTTTCTGCACCTACACAGCATGGATTTGCATGCACATATTTATGGATGATATGGAATAGGCTCCATCATGTGGTAGGCATTGCCAAAGCATATTATCATGGACTCTTCTAAACATGCTTTTTGGCAACATCTATGGGATAGCTAGTGGCCATGAGAGTTTCATACTTCCTATGGCTAGTGGCACATAGGGGTCTAGCAGGCGGCAGCTCGTTGATGTAGATGCACAAAGATGGGGGGGTCTGCCAGTGTTGCCCACAACAGTGCTACAGACTCAAATAGACTATCTAAGGCTGTGTGAGGCTACATACTTGATTTGGAGAGGAGCCCATAAGATACTCCACCAAGTAGAGCCCAGCCTTGGGTGTGCCACTTGGGGTGCTTTTTGTTGGTAGCCAGTCAATCAAGGATGTCAGGTACTCTCCGGGGTGGAGACGCATAACAGGATCTTCATCATCCAGGTTGGGTTGTCTGCAGTTGTGGGCCTTCAGCATCTACCGAGTTGCCAGGTACTCAGGTGTAATGCGTCGCAAATTGAGGTGTGGAAGATTATTGGCAATCTCACACGGTGCATACCTAGAAGGCCTGTTGCCAATATGTCTTTAGCTGTGAGAGCTTCTCGCTGTATGCCACTTCAGAGCATTTCTGGTCCTACATTTTTCACTCCCTCGGGGGCCCTCAGGAGCAGCTTCAGGAAGACTCTTGACATCGACAAGAGCTTCAACAGTAGTTCCTCCACACATGGGGTTGCCAAAGCCTTTTATTCACCTTACAAGAGAGTGAAAATTCCACTATCAATTCATCCCATCAAGCGATTTCCAACATATTGGCAAATTGTTGTCTGTAAAATTGTCCAACCTCAAACACGGTTCGTATCCATTGGCTAGCTTCAGCCATGACACATCTAATATTCTCATATGCTTCTTGGATAGCTTTGTCCGAGTGAGAACGTATCTCAAACTTTGGTTATCAGCTTGAACAACAAAATCAGCATGTAGCAGTTATTGCTTCCATATGAAAAGAGCATGAATAGCAAGTAACGCTTCCACATCAAAAGAGCACGAATAACAACCAATGGCTCTTTCTTGTTACTCTTAGACAACTTTATCCAGCTTAGAAAACTTTACTTTTTCTTTTCTTTCTTTTTTTTGCAAATAACATGTGGCTGATTATATTACTAAAAAAAACTGATTACAACGGAGTGCTCATGCTCAACAAACTAACTGGAGCTGATGCAAAGTCACAAATACATCATGTATACAAGCCTCTCAAGGCGGTCTGGGGAGGTTGGGCGCAAGAAGCCATTGAGGGGGGATGTATCGCCATCTCGAGCTACCTACCTGCATCACGAAAAACAGGTCCTGGCTGCCCCAAGTACACATGAAATGACAACGGAGCTCCTGACGAGCCCTGGACTCGCCCTGCACCTAATCCCACCGGCCGCGGAGGGCGTGGATGATGGAGGTCCAGAGCTCCGCTAAGGTTGCCTGTACTGAAAGCCACCTGACACCGCGCCTTCCAGATATGCCATCTAGTAAGACTCCCTATGATCTCCCATACCTCAAAGCGGTCTGCTGTGGGCTCCAGTACTTGGCGGATGGGTAGAAACTCCAAATTGACCACTATGCACGACCCTGCCTCAATGATGAATATCATGTTCTGCATCCCATCCTCATACAGAAGGTAACGGTCTTGGTTGATTGCCTGCCAACAGAAAGCTCCCCATGAGATGCAAGCAAGGCTGGGTGCTATACGGCGAAGGATGTGGCATGCTCCTCTCCACACGAGCTGTGCCTCACATGAACAAAGGCAGTGCTTTGGGGTTTCCAGAGGCTGCTCTGTGCAGTGCTTACAACCTCCCTCCTGCATTTGGGCAAGCCAACTTCCCACCGCCAAACCTCCATGTGCCACTAGCCATAAGAAATATGATACCATCCTTAGCCTCCAGCAATCCCATAGGCGGCACCAAAATGTCCATCAGAACAGCTTCGTGATGCTGCGCTGCGTCCAATGTCTGCTACGTGACAGTGCCCAATTCATATTCTCCTACATCAGTACTTATCTGCCAATCTTGGCAGTGTACTCCAGGAGCCTCGGTGGCTTCTTGGTGACTGCAGTGGTCGGCCATAGCCACTCTCCTGGATCTCACTCCATTAAGTGGTCTGCCCTCCCAGATCCAAAGGCACCACTCCATGAGCTCCTTCTAGAAAACATAGGGGTCTAGTCGCCATGTCTTCCCCTGAAGGTCCACCATCCAAATCCTGCTCCACGAAAGGGCAAGGGCAGCTATCCCCTCATCTTGTTGCCCTCTGTCAAGGGCTAGATGCCCCCCCAAGTGAACGGTGAAGAAAGTCCCCTGTGGGGCGCCGCCTACTCTACCTGCTACCTGTAGGGGGATACCCACTGGTAAAAACCTAGCGGCCCATACCTCCCCAGGCTCTATTGGCACTCGTATTGCGGGGCAAGCCACTCCAAAGATATTGCTATGTCTATCTCTCTTCTCCTCAACTCCACTCCTCTCTGGCAGCCTGATACTCGCTGCAACACCTCCTGTACACCTCCCGCCATGTCTTGATGGTATACGCCGGGCCAGTCTCCAAACCAGCCCACTGGACGTGGCGGCGCTCGCTAATCTGTGCCCCTTCCTGATCTTTGACATGGGGATTCTAGATCACCGGTAGACCGTCTATCTCCTCTTGGCAGCTTGGGGGGCTCTAAATTAGGGCCTTACGGAGGCTCTACCACACGCAGAGTAAGCTTCGTAGGAAAATGATCTGGGGGGCGGGGGGGGGGGGGAGGGGGGGGTGGTGTGATCTGGGCCGACCTAAAGATCCATCTCAGGGACGGCCTCCACTCACTGCCAAGTCTCGGTCTACAATCCTAAAGACCCTCTTGCAATAAAACCTTCCACGTTTGCCATCCTGGTGTGGGATTGCGGACAACTAGCTTGCCCAAGAGGGCCATACTCTGATACTCTCGATCTATGATCCTGTCATGAAGGAAAAATACTTTGATATTTTTGTACTTTGGAATCATGCTAATTCCATACCTAGTAATTTCCAGCCTTGTAAATTCAGCCCTTGCCTGTATAAATGTGCCCTTAACTTTGGAAATGAGGGGGTTAGGATAAAGAAAGCAAGAGGCTAGGAGAAGACATCTTTTGGCTCATTCACTAAGTTTTGTTGTTTACTTTCTTGATGTTAGCTTCCTTCTTGCTAGATGAACCATCAGCCATGGCTGTCATGTATTTTTGGAACTCTTATAATTAATACATGGAAGATGTCTTGGTGTAATAGTTCTCTTGTTATTTTATGTATGTTCCTGTTTTTAGTTAGATTTCTTTTCTTGGTAGAATGCTTCATTACATTGGTATCAAAGCCCTAGTTAGATCCTTTTGTCAACAGTCATTTTCTTGTACTTGATCCAGTTACATAGACTAGGGAGGGGAAACTGCAGTTAGATTTGAGTGGCAGGACTTAGCTTCTTCATAACCGGGGTTACATTTGAAGATCTGCTACAAACAGAGCTCAATGATGGAGGTTCTTGGCAATACCCTGTGGAAAATGGCGGGCTCCAACCAATTTGGCAGGTCGTGACCAAGTTTTGGACCAAAAATTGGAGTAAGTGGAACAAATTGAGGGCTACAGGACTTAGTGAAGGGTAAGTTGGAATTACTTTTCAAGAAATAAGGTTTTTCTCTCTCTCCTTTCAAGCTGTCCTCATGAATCCATGGCCAAGATTGATTTAATCTTCTCTCCTTGACTCCTATCATGCAAATGGACACCATAGCTTGCTTCTTGACCTCATAAGCTTCTTATAGAGTAGTCTTATGACTACCTTTTCTAAATTTTGGCCTATTGTATACGAGTATGTTTGTGCGCGTTTTGTGCCTTTTGACACACTCCCCCATCACAGTGAAAAATCCGAGGTATGATGCCCTTTGAAGCATGGCAATGGTCACTACTATCGATGCATATGCAAGTTTTTTTTCTGCTCCTATTAGCTTTGTCATCTCAATTGTATCACGTAAACTGTCAATCCTTGTGTAAATGTCTGGCATTATCGGATATGCAAGAGAATCCTCCATGTTTGCCTCGATAAGCCGCTTAAAATATCTATGCGCCAAATCCACTTCACCGTAGACTTTGCAAGCAATAAGCAGTGTCTTTGAAACCTCATTGGACACAAAACACTCTATTGCATCAGCAAATCTCTCTGCCTCATGCAGATGTTCCGAATGTGCAAGAAGAGTAACTACGCAGCTACCGTGCTCAATAGTAAGCTCAAGTTTATGTTCAATCACCTCCAAATAACCCTAGCCTTGTAGAACCAAGCTACTATAGTTGCAGAAAACGAGCCAATGAAGCTTTCCTTGCATGGGATAAAGCTCTGGAAACCATAGGTTAACCAGTAGGAAGTGGAGTTGAGGCTACACAAGGATTGGTAGATTTTCCAAATTCAGGCCGTTGTTTAACAGTCAGAGAGATCTAGACAGCTTGCTTTGCAGTATTTGGGATGATTAGGATTCCTCCACCAGACATTGCTTGTGCAGCCGGCCTACTTTGTGTAGCTGCAGCATCAAATGATGGCAAAGGGCAACCACTACTCGCCATCAGCATGATTGTTTGTGCCTTCTCTGCAAGAATGTCATTGGAAACATTCACACTGCCATTATAGAATATGGTGAGCTATGCACTGCTATGCTTTCTTTGAGGGTCAGATGCAGCCAATGTCATTTGAAGGAAGGGAATTATTGTATTCTCTTTCAAAAATTTGAAGTCTCTTTGAAGCCTACTTCATGCAATGAAGAGTAATCAGCACCCTTAGCTCAAGTGGCATCTCTATTGAAGCCTTCTTCATCAAATTTTGGGTCCAATGATTCATGGAAGCACTCCTCATGAAGAATTTTGATCAAGAAGCTGGATATTAGCATTGGAAAGCTAAAATGGGGATTTCATGGATTAATAGAAGCTGAATTCAAGCTCTAATTACTGAAGCCAAGTTCTATTTGTGGGAGATTCCTTTATCAACAACAACTCTCTTCTCCTACAAGCTTAAGAACTACTAGTCCTGGATGGAATAGTATCTATGTGGTTGTTGATAGATTGACTAAATCAACCCACTTTATTCCAACCAAAATACAATATTCAGAAGGCAAGTGACTGAAAAATTTATGGAAGGTGTGTTCAAGATGCATAGTATGCCAATGAGAATAGTATTGGATAGAGATACAAAATTCATGAGCAACTTTTAGAAAAGTCTATTCTCTTGTATGGGTATTTTTCTCACTCCTAGTATAGCCTATCACCCCCAAACTGATGGGCGAACGGAGAGAGCCAATCACTTCGTGGAAGTGTACCTTAGGCATTATTGTCATGACACACAAGCTTTATGGGATCGTTGGATCCACCTTGCTGAATTTTGCTATAACAACACGTATCACATGAGCATAGGTATGCCCCCATTTGAAGCACTTTATGGGTACAAAGTTCAAATTCCATCAGTTTTGTTTCATGAAGATATTAACCCCCAAACAAAGGAAGAGTTGGAAAGGATGGAGATGCTCATGAGACAATGCAAGGACAGCATAAGGAAAGCACAAGAAGTAATGAAAGCTTATGCCAATGATAAGAGAAGACATTGGGATTTCAAAGTTGGAGATTGGGTGTTTCTTAAAGTACCCAAGACACAGTATGCTTCATTGAAGGGTGGGAACACTAAGCTTGCTCACAGATTTAATGGACCATATTTGATAGTGGACAAAGTTGGAGAGCTTGCTTATAAGCTCCAACCACCTTCCTCCACTAGAATACATGATGTATTTCATGTTTCACAGCTTAAGAAGTATGTTGGACCTGATGTGCAGGTGTTGGAAGAGTTGCCACCAATGGATGAAGCAGGACTTGTCATATATGAACCTGAAAGCATTATTGGAAAGAGAGAAAAAGTGCTCAGAAATCGTACTCTTACTGAGTACCTCAATAAGTGGAAGAGTCTACCTATAGAAGAATCTTCTTGGCAACCATCCACTTATGTGAATGATTTTCCTTGGTTATTACAGGATGATACATGACAGACTGTGCATGGACTGTGCAGGGACAGCTTGCTGTCAGATATTATTGTCAACAATAAAACTGTCCTGACTTTATCAAAAATTGATTTTGATGTTATGGGGTGATACTAGGGATTGTATACTTTATTTCTATACCTTATATGTGTCATTTGGACCACTCTATCAAAAGTTATGACAGTTTTTGTAAATCAGCCCTGTTTGGACAGCAGCCAGTTTACTCACAATTTGGTATACATAAAGGTCTCTCTTTCATGGAAAGCGATCTCCTATCATATCGGAGCTACATAGGCATGATTACTATCATCCTTGGCATGGATTTGGTCCATTTATCCTTGGTTTTGAGGACAAAACCATCTTAGGATGGGATGGTTTGTCATGAAGGAAAAATACTTTGATATTTTTGTACTTTGGAATCATGCTAATTCCATACATAGTAATTTCCAACCTTGTAAATTCAGCCCTTGCCTATGTAAATGTGCCCTTAACTTTGGAAATGAGGGGGTTAGGATAAAGAAGGCAAGAGAATAGGAGAAGACATCTTTTGGCTCATTCACTAAGTTTTGTTGTTTACTTTCTTGATGTTAGCTTCCTTCTTGCTAGATGAAGCATCAACCATGGTTGTCATGTATTTTTGGAACTCTCATCATTAATACATGGAAGATGTCTTGGTGCAATAGTTCTCTTGTTATTTTATGCATGTTCCAGTTTTCAGTTAGATTTCTTTTCTTAGTAGAATGCTTCATTACATGATCCCAAGCCCTCTCTCTGACCGATGCCGTATAATGATCGCCCACGCCACCTTGGCCCTGGAATCCCTAGAGTCATCTAATCCTGACCAAAGGAAGTTCTGCACTAGGTGATGAAGCTGCACTATGCAACATGAGGAGAAGTACCAACACGAGGCAATATACCAGTCCGTCGCTAGAAGAACCTGGTTGACCACCAGGGCTCGGCCGGCTAGTGAGAGCTGAGCAGTGCTCCAGTAGGTCAGCTTCCTACAAAGAGAATCAATGACAGGAAGAAACTGCTCGACAGGGGTGATGTCAAGTCCCACTTGGAACCCTAGGTACCGGACGGGTTGCCCTCTGCTCACCCATCTAAATCCCAGGTGGACACCCCACTCTGTGCTAGAGTCCCGGTCTGTGAGAAACCCACCGACTTTTACCAGTTGATCTTCGCTCCTGCTGCCAGACAGAACACCTCAAGAGTCAGCCTCACTCTCTCCTCTCAGTGGAAGTCAGAGGCCTCAAGAGCTAGCCTCATCCTCTATGTAGAGTGTTGTGTCATCTGCATACTCTCAGTCTAACAACTCAGTCTCCTCTCTCACTGGAAATTGGAGGCCGCATAATCCGCTCACAAGTGACCTAAGTAAATGAGACATTGCCTCTACAAAGAGTAGGAATAGGTATGGGGCCAGGTGGCAGCCCTGCCGTACCGATCTCTCCAGCTGAAACTCCTCCCCACACCTCCCACTTATGAGAACCCTGCTGGTGGCTGATCAGTTAAGTGTGGAGACCCCGCGAATCCAAGCCTTGGGGGAACCCAACCTCACCATGGTGTCCTCTAGGAAGTCCCAGTCGACCCTATCATAAGCTTTCTCAAAATCCAAGAGTAGTACGGCCAGTCTCTGCCCACTGTGCTGAGCCCACTCTGTTGCCTCAAAGTAGGTGAATAGATTGTCCAAGATGCTCCTATCCTGGACAAAGCCTGTCTGTGTGTCATGGATGATGTCTGGCAGCATGGGGCATAGTCATCTACCAATCATCTTTGCCAGTGCCTTATAGGCCACTGACAATAATGTGATCGGTCTCCCCCCTTTGGGGGGAAAGGCTTGCCGAAAGACTCCCTGGCATCTATCCTGAAGTGAAGATCTCCTAGAAGGCCATTAATAGGGGGTCCTTCACCACTTCCCAGTAGGTAGCGAAGAAGGCCTTAGAGAGGCCATCCTCTCCCGAGTATTTCTACCTATCCTGTGTATGGAAAGCCTCCTCTAGCTCCTTCTCTGTGAAGGGGGCTAGGAGAAAGCATCCCATCTCCTCTGAGACTAGGAAGATGTGATCCTAGACTTATTGTCTACATAACTGCTCTCTAGCTGAGGCTGTCTCTTGCTGGAACAAGCGACTGTAGTAGTCCGTGGCGATCTCCATCGCCTTGTCTGGGGTAGAGCGAGTCCTTCCATATTGATCTCGAAGGCTGCGTATCTGCTCTCCTGAGGAGCAAGGCCGGTGCACTTGGAAAAACTCCCTACACATCGTATCTCCCTTCCGCGCCCAGAAAGCTGCTGAGGTACGGAAAGAGAACTCCGAGAGCTTGTGCTCTAGGCCAACAACGGTTGCTCGCGCGCGTACCTTCTGTGTGTTGAGGATGGGATCCCCTGGTGCCTCCTGTAATAATCTCTATGTGGCTGCAAGGTCCCATCAGAGTGCTCTCTCCTCCCAGCTCTATTGCCTAGCCTATATGGCTGCCTCTTGGCAGATTCTGCTCAATTCGGCAAGGTCCTCTGCAAGCTCCTCTCCAACCCGGTCCCTCCTACCCCACTTCTTGGTCCAAACCTGCTCAATCTCTCTCATCATCTCCTCCCTCCTATAGATCGAGTCACGGATCCGACAGGCTCGTGTATCTAGGGCAGATGCTCGGGGATCTAGTATTAGGAGAACCGGGCAATGGTACAACGTGGTGCTAGCCAACTGCCTAATCTAGCCTTCACAAGAGCCACCCCACTCTCCCACATAAAACCTGTCCAACCGCTCTAGCAGGACTCCACCTAGCTGCCTATATCCCCAAGAGAAGTCTAGCGACCTCTCCCTCCTGTGGAAGGCAGGGTCTCTTCAAGCATCGCGTGCTCCTACTACCAGTAGAAAGACATCCTATACCTCTTCCTCCTCCCCAGCCATGCTGTGCTAGTTTTTGCCTTTGCCGTGCTGGTCCTCCAAAGCTTCCAGGTTGTTAAAGTCTCCGCCAACAATCCAGGAGTCCACCTCTGGGAGTCCATCCGCGATCTCCACCCAAAACCTGCTGCGTACCCTAACCTCAATAGGGGCATAGACATTGAGGACTCCAAGCCATGAGTCCCCAATATCCAATCTAATCCATAGAACCCTCCCTACCACTATCGTCCTGTCGTCTTGTACACACGCGGTGAGACTCACGCCAATAGAGGTGCATACGCCTCCCTGCCACTATCATCCTGTCGTCTCGTACACACGCGGTGAGACTCACACCAATAGAGGTGCATACGCCTCCACTCTTGCTGTGGGCATAGAACCCTCCCTGCCACTATTGTCCTGTGGTCTCGTACACACGCGGTGAGACTCACGCCAATAGAGGTGCATACGCCTCCACTCTTGTTGTGGGCACCTATGACGTGCTTCTAGTAGGTGTGCGAGCTGCCCGAGAGTACCTTCTCAACCCGTTGGGCTTGGGTGGGAGTGAGCTTGTGCTCTTGTAGAAGTAAGATGTCGATCTGTTCGGCAAGGGTAAGCTGCAGCTCCTGCCGAACAATCAACTTCCTGGAACCACGTGCCCCACTGTAGTGAAGACTATTGACATTCCAGGATGCAAGGTGTATGCTCATGGGGGAACCTGCGCCTGACCGAACAAGCATCTATTCGGTGTGGAGGCTATTGATAAGGAGGAAAAACTATGGGGCATGCAAGTACCCTTTACCGCAAGTCTGGACGGCGAGCTCCAGTCCCCCATGGTGGCCCTCGGCCGAACCATGAATGCTCGAGGTGGTACTATCAATGCGTCTATCAGCCATGTTGAGAGTCGTGACTCTGTACATTGGTAGAAATGGGCCATCTGTGCTAGGGGCCACTCAATCACATCCCTCGGAGCTCTCCACTGTGGAGGGGCTCGAAAGATCATGCTCAAGTGTGGTACCTCAGCTCCAGCCCACCAGTTAATGTTCATCATGCAACCGGGCGACTGCTACGTAGACAGTGCTAGTCCTCCCATCCACTGGGAGATGTGATCAGCCACCTTACTCTTCAACTCCTCCTCAATCAGTGTCATCGTCCAATCCCCTGAGTGGGAGAACTGAAAGAAAAAGGCGTAGTTTGGTCCATCCGATGGTGCTAGTAGATAGACCTTGCTCCTCCTTGACTTATGAACCACGACAATCCCCACCTCTAGAGGTAGTGGAAACTCTCCGCGCTCCACAACTCTTAGATAGGACCATGGGCCACTGCGGAAGAACTCCTGTAGCAATAACTGTGCATGTCTCGGGAAAGTGTGATGGGAGGCAGGGGCAGATGAGTTGGTGGCTATGTGCGCGGGGGAATTCTACTGGTGCGAGGAGGATGTGGGTGTGTGTGGCTCATCACCACTTGTGGGAGGAGGCGGGATGGGTCTGGGGGGGATCTCCCGAAATGGGTGCGGATCAAGAGGGGTGCTCGGCAAGGGGGGGGGGGGAAGAGGATCGAGGGATGGTGGGAAGTACGTCGCGGGTGGGGGGGGTTGTGGCTCAGGAGTGCGCTCCTAGGGGGCGTCGCTTACCCTCCTACTCCCTGCTATCGAGGCAACGTCTGAGAAGCTAGCTACGGTTTCCCCTTTCATCGCCCTCTCTATCGTCTCTTGATCCGTGCGAAGCTGTCAGCATCCACCTGTAGGCCTGTCGGCGGAGCCACCTTGGCTTCAAAATGCGTATAATCTACTGCCTAATGTCCAAAGTCGTAACAGCGCAGGCATTGCCTTGGTTGCCCAGTCACAAAATGACCTACTGCCTAAAGGAGTGACCTCCTGCCTCAATCTCTAGGAACTTTGGGATACACTTTGTGTCTTTCACGGCCACTTGTACCTTCAGGACTCCTGCAGCTGTCACTACATCCGCGAAGGAGATAGGGAGAACTATGCCGAAGAGTCGTCCAAAGTCCTCCACTAACTGGGGGGTACTCTACCGCCAGTCCGGGAGAAAGTAAAGTAATTGGGTGTTTGAGAAATCGGTTGTGGAGCGCAAATGACTCCACAGTCCAGCCGCTATACCGGGGAACCATGTAGATGAACCCCTTTGTGGAGGCATGGAGCGAGCTCTCCACTAACTCACGAGCTACATCCGCAGAGGTGAGTCGAAACATGAAGATCCCTTGGTCCATGAGGACTAACTCCATAATTTGCGATGTGTCAATGCGCAGCATGGAGTGGAGCCAATCCCGTAGCTGGGCCCTCGATGGGGAGTGTCCAACGACCTTACCGAAGATCGCTGTTTTTTTCAACTCCAGCTCTGTGGCACGGACGGCTAAGAGCTGTTCCTCAAAGAGGATGATGCACAAGGTGTTTGACTGGGGGGCACTAGCAGAATGCGCCGGTGTCTGACTAGAGGATTCCGATGCGAGTCCCTACTGGGAACCTACCTATCACGCTGCTGTGCCACCCGGGGGGAGGAGTTGCTGTGCAGGGGGGAGGGAGCAACTAGAGGTTGGGGGTGGGGGGTGGGGGGGGGGGGGGGGGGGGGAGTCGATGGTGAGGTGAAGGGGGGAGGGGAAATTTGTTCTCGTTTTCAAAGAGGTGGTGTTATCTCAAGGCGGAAGAAGCAAGAGAACGTGCACCGTGGGGGCAGGCGGGGGGGCTGTGTGGCGCAGTTGATTGTCGGGACAGGGCAGCGTTGTGTCGCGATGGTGGGGAGCTTAAAAATAAGGCTGTCCCTTAGAAAACTTTACTACAAATTTTTTGTCAATATTGTCCTTACCAGAAACTAAGCATGCAAAAATATGGTTTTTTGTTACACTCGAAATAGCCAAAGCTGATACAAGAGGGACTGATTCTGCCTTAAATTTTTAGCAATGTTCTTAAGTAATCTTCTTATAATAGGTGTCCACCAATCCATGAACCCTCTGGCACAAAGGCACACCCAACAAAAGATCACATCTTGAATTGAACTCCTCTGGATTCATGTAACTCAAAACATGGATCCTCAGCTTTCCAATGAGAGGTGCAGCAAGTTTAGCATGACAAGGACAAGCCAAGCCTGCCTCATCTACGAACCCATCTCCTCTGGACAGATGGTCAATCTTCCTACCAATTGTGGAGGTATAAAGTTCGCTCGTGCACCTCATTCAAAGAAGATCAAAGCTGTCTCATCTTCCACTTTGCCCCAAGCTGTGCACAAACAGGTAGCATTTGAGTTGGGCTTCTCGCTGACCATATATGGCACCACACCAATAGAATGTGTTCATTTTCTTGCTTTCTTGGTCCTGTTGCTCATCTTTACCATAAGCTGCGTTTTCCTTGTTCAGACACTCGCATGCTATGTAATCCTCCTCTTCGCATTTAAACCACTTATTGGCAGCCCTTAAAGCATGCCTTTGCTGCTGCATTTCAGAATTACTTTTGTTCCCACCATGCTGCTTGTTTTCCACAAATTTGGAACTCCTACCATCATTAGTAGATTTGGAAGATTTCTTTTCAAACTCCAACTTGTGTCTTATGACCAACAACCCTTCCAGCACCAACTCATCAGCCACAGGAGCATTGTCTATCAACTAAAAGATGTTATGCAGTTTCATCTTCCTACAAAGTCACGAGTTTTCTTAGGCAGCCCACAACAATATTTCTCTATATCTTCTTCCATGCTAACCTCCTTGTAAGAACTTACAGGTAGCAAGGCCTCCCAAAAGTTTTTGTTGGACTCCCCAGTCCTTGATTGCTACATGTTGCAAAACTCCTTAAAGAATACCCAATCTTTTGATACTTTTACTTGAAGTCCACCACACTTGAGCATTCCCTGTGAGGAAAGTAGATGCCTTACATGTCTTGAACCACTCAATATAGTTCCCACCTACATGCATGACAAACTATTGGACAAAAGTCAATGCTTCCATTTTGTTCTACATGTTACTAAAGCTCTTGAACTTTACTTATTACTGTCCTTTGCAATCATCTGCTTTGTCCTTTGGATTAAAGTTGTCATGCACAAGTAGCTGCAAGAATCTATGAAGAAACAACTGATTGGCTTCCACAGGTGCAAGAATGCTGCTTCCTTGTCCCAGATCCGCTTGGAATTACACTATAACTCCCTCAATAGCCCCTCAAGGAGTTTGATGAAATGAGCAATATGACCATCCTGCTAACATCTAGTCCCTCAAAGAGTCCAGACAACAGCGAAATAGTGTCCCTTGGAGGGGTTTCTCTCATAAACTTGTCAATTGAGGGAATCTCTACTGATATATTGTATGTTTCTGTCTCAAAATTGTAGACACACCAAGCTGTTGTGCTGCTGCTGATCACCCATGTCTGACATCTGTCTGCAAGAAATTCACAGTAGGGGATGAGGAGCTCAACAAGTAGACTTCGAGACAAAAAACCTCACTCTAAGGGGTGATCCATTCTGCAATAAGCCATCAACTAGCAGCAACACCTCCAATACAAAACTGGTTGTGTGCTGCTCCCTGCCCTCTTCTCTTCACTTCCTCTGTGTTGAACATTAAAAGGCCCTCTTCACAACACGGCTCTTTCATAATTAACTGCTATTTGACAATACTCCTTTCTGTTGGTGCTCTTGTACTTACTAATCACTAGAGTATTCTAAATTAATCATTTGCATCAAAGAAAGGCAGAAAGAAGGATTTTCTTACATAAGGTATGTGAACATATTAAGCTGAAGATTGACACTCTTCATACTTTGCAAAATATGTTGAACATGCTGTGTGTCCCTCTTCTTGGCGCAATATTCCAGAAGCACCTCAAACGCCATTCTTGTGGGCTGAATTCCAAGCTTCTCATGCATGGTTGTCACTAGATTCAATTTATCCGTTACAGTCAATGGCACTGCTCGCACACTCAAGACATCAAAATCATCTGCAAGAACCTTCAGCAGTTCGGGAAAAATATATAATCATTATCACCATGATGGATGACTAAGTACAACCAAATTTACTTCGCAAGTAACCTGTTTTGTAACTGCAAGTTTAGTACGAGCATATTCACCTTAAAGCAGAGAGTTTGTACATCACCAAAACTTTCCCTTTGAGCTTGTTGTAAGAACTCCACTGCTTCTCTAGTAGATGGTTGCATCAAGTACCCAAATCACTTGTCTATTTCATGCTTCAAGAAACTCAATACTAAAAAGAAGTAAACAAACAGGATTAAAAGCTTGACATACTCTAGTTTATTATGATGCACCAGCGAGTGAATAATATTGCAACAGGCAGTGCAAATCTGTTCTTCCTGATAAATCTGGCTTCTGTGTTTGATTGATTTTCTAAATGACTCAAACAGTGCAATCATTTCATCGAGATTTCCTGTTTTACCAATAGCATTCTGCAGCCCAATTGTACAGGTCATTTGTTAGCAAGAATACTTAATTGTCATATCGAGAAACATATATTTATGAAAGCATCCTTAAGCTTTAAAGTAGGAATAAACAATGGGCTGCATCTTAATGCTTTACTTTTCCAATCTCAAGTAGAACACTAGGAATACATTGTGACATTTGGGGTAATCTATGCCTAATGTATGGCAACCAGAAGAAATTTCAATGCATTATGTCACACTGAGCGCATTATGTCATCCCTTACTCAAGGTCACACTGAATGCATTATGTCTCTTCCAGGCAACCTTCTGAGACAGTTTTGACAGTGACTCTGGGAAAGCGGTTCAACCTCACGAAGTAACCGACTCTTTTTTGGGGGCCAGAAATGACTAAAAAAAACACCAGAACTTGATTATTTAATTTAAAAAAGGTGTTGTATGCCTATAGACAGCATTGTATGGCAGCTGCCTACCATTGGTGCTTTAATTGTGTCTTGACTTAAATGGCTAGAAGTCAAAGTCTGAATTTTCTTTGGCAAATCAACATTATGTATTGATCATTGAAAGCCTTACTCGTACTGACTATTTAATAGAATCTAAAGTTATTGAAATAATGAAATGCTAATTTTTTATTCAGCTTATTATCTTAGTTACCCTAGATACATTTTTATTGATTTTTAGAATTGAAATTGGGGCAACATGTGATCAGCCCCAAGACTTGAATCATACTCCAATCATACTTTCATACAACTATGATCCTCATAGCCACATGCAGGGCCTCTATCTGTGACCGATGCTATAGGCCCCCAGGTAGCCACCATGGTCTTTGTTGTGCCATGAAATACGATCTTGAGCGCTCTCCTCCAAACCTCATGGACACTAGGGCGATCACATAGGCAATGTCTCTATGTCTCCACTGGCTTGCTGCATCTTGCACATGCTAGTGGGTCCTTGCCATATCCAAGACACGTGCCAATTGCTAGGCTCTTGTGAGCTACAAGCCATAGGAAGAGAGATATCTTCCTAGGCCTGAAGCTGTCATGTACTTCTCCAAACGTCGCCTAGGAACTCCTTTGTGATTCCCACTTTGTGCCAATGGGGGGAGGCTATTGATTGTGCTCTGATCTTGCTCATCTATATTCTGCTCCCCAACCTAGTAGTGTAGCCAAAGAAGGGCACATCGCAAGGTTTTATCCAGGAACCGATCCTTCCACACCGACTTTCCTGGATCCCACGATAATGTGTAGAGGTCTTCTTTGATAAGCCCAATATCTCCATCCATCAACGAGACAAGTGGTTGGGTTTGGGTCAATGTGCCACTTCCTGTCGAAGCAAGCCACAACTTTAATTCTCTGTCTAGAGCATCCAATGAAAGCTATCCAATTAAGGTCCTCTTGTTAGAGTCAGCTCTTAGAGAAGATTGTCCCCTCTTAGAGAAGAGACCGATCCAAGTATGAGAGGTGCTTGTATTTGTCTACCAATTTGGTGGAACTCCATCAGTCACAACCTCAAACATAACTCTGGCTCCCCTAAGCCCCTGTAGTCTCTGTCCCTAAGCCTCCTGCGATAGCTCCTAGAATGTAAACTTATCTCCCATTGATACAATAACCTATAAAGAGAATCTCTCCCATGATAAGTATGTCCTCTGTCTAAGAGTGTGGCTAGAGTCTAATCTCAAAAGGTGATTGAAGAGAGAGGTTGCCTTCTCTTTTCTTCAACTGTAGTGGGGGATAGTTGGTGAAGCCTTGGTAGTACAAAATCGTCAAGCTATGATAATAGCAGTTACAAATCTAACCTCAAAGCTCCTCCCTAAGTTCCTGTCCCTAATCTCCTCAAAAATCTAGTGGATACTAGACTGCCATGGTCCTCCATGTGAAGGTATCATAGCTTGTAGCCTCCATATCCAAAGTTCATTCTAGGGCTCCTCACTTGGAAGCAAACCCCTAACAATGAGCTTACCCATTAAGGCTTTACTCTTGCTATTTGGGTCTATGATCCCCAATCCTCCCCTAGATCTAGGCTATATGGTGACATCCCAAAGCAACGTTCACCCTAGCCAGACTCTCCTCTCCTTCGGACCAAATGAAGTTCCAGATAAGGCGCTTCATGTGGCCGATGCAAAATCTAGAGAATGCCCAATGGTAATGATGCACCGCATAGTCACAAAAGGACCTCATTGGCGACCACTACTCTCCTTGCTAGTGAGAGTCTCACTAAGCTCCAATAATGAAGCTTTGGTCTTATGCTCAAGAAGAGACGTGCAAGTTGTTGTTTTAAGGTAATGTCAATCCCCACATGGCATCCAAGGTATCTCATTGCGGTCCCATGCCAAGGAACCCACATGAAATCCTCATGTGGTCGCCACTATAGCTACCTTTATCCATCAGCACCTTGGCCGTCTCTTCTCTACACTCTGTAATATAACCAATGATGCTCTTGCAGATCTCTCTTCTCTAAAAGGCCCTCTCTCCTCCTTGTAACCTCCTACTTCAAAAAGAAACTAATCTCCTATAAGCTCTCATCCAAGTCGCTAGGCGCTTGCCCAACTGAGAAGCGTCTAGATCTCCATGTCTGTGTAAGTGACTCTAAGGTTGTCCTCATAAAACAAGTGCTCTTGGATCCTAACACTAGAGTGGGGTCCTCCAACTCTCTCAAAGAGAAGTAGCTAAATCAATGACTGGTGGAGAGGATCTTGCCAGGTATGATGCCCATAAGGCCACCCCTATCGCAAGCACAATAATCCACATAAAACTGGTCAATCCTAGAGAAAGGCTTGGCTCCCACTACTTTGTATCTCCTGGAGAACTAGAGTGAGTTTATTGATGTATGAAACTCTGTTTTGAACCATGGCTCTTGGCTTTTGCTCTAAAATAGTCACCCCCTACTATCCAATGATCATCTATGGTAAAGACTGAACAAAACTCTCTCCTATCTTGCTGTCCATTGAGGGCCTAAATGACCAATAGACCAATAAGTGATTGCTCCACTCTCAATCATTGAGACCATATCGCTCTTTGTGGAATCACAATACCCTAGTCTTGTATCGATTGAGTCCATTGCTCCCCAATGCATATACATACTCTAGCCTATATCTCTATACCTCCTCGAGGCATTGCCCAATAAGTATGGCTTTGGCTTGGCACTAGCTTCCCCCAACATCACAATATCCTCTCTGTCATGAGATGACACTCCCCTAACATGATAAAATCAACTACTACTATTACTCTGTGCAAATCCTTCCTCATGAGGCTCTTCCTAGCCTCTTCGAGACTTGGATGGCTCCTTCAACCACTTGTGGAGGCAGCATTCAATTCAAGGTAGAAGGGTAGAAGATTTCAAATTCAAATGGCCTACACCCATTCTCCCACTGCTCCTAATGGTTCAATTCCAGTGCCCAATTGATACACAATTGTTCCTCAATTTGCAACATTTGGACATCAGGAACTTCTTGTGGTCTGGCATTAAACTTCCTCCTTGTGAATTTAGCCAACTCTCTCCATTTCATTTTGGCCTTGATCATTCTTTCTGTGGTGCCTAGATCTTCCTCTTCTTGGCCTTTTGCTTCTGTTGATGGAGGTGGGGGCGAGCTTCTATTCACTAAGCTGTGCCTTGGTGTCATTAGTTGCTTAAAATCAGGCCCTTCTTCCCTTGATGGTTCTGCTTGGGACGTTGTGGTTGGTTGCTCTCCGTGCCTTGCTTGAAGTATCATCCTCCGAAGCCTCATATATTCCATGAGAATATCCTCATGAAGTGCGTCTCAACCTCTTAGACCAGCGTAGCTCTACAGTTCACAGCTGTCTCTATTGTCTCCTAGCATACACCCTCTTATGTGTTCTCTCTAGCTCTGTTGTCCAAGTGTAGTGGAGGGAAGTCCTCAGAGTATTGAGTCCAAGCCCTCTACCTCATGCTCACTCTCTTGTGTCTCCTCACTCTCTCCACCTTGCTTGGTGTCAAGTACCTGTGATGGGATCAACTTTGGGATCTTCGCTTAGTGAGGTCGTGCATCTATACCCTCTTTGTGGGATATGTCTCATCTATCTGTTGTACTGCCATAATCTTTGGAGCCGTTATAGACTGCAACATTGCCATAGGGAACTGCTCTAGAATCTCTAATTCCTGGATAACCAAGGGAGTGGCTATGGCAGTCGTAGGAGGTTGAGGTGGCACCCTATGGGCTTGTGGTCCTAGATCCCTGACCACTCTCCACCATCCCTCCACTTGTCTGAGCTCTAGGTCTCTCTACTCTTGCCCTTGTCCACTTGATTAATTATAACCATGAAAATTAAAAGATAGAGCAAGAGAGAGAAAAAGAAGAGAGTCGACATCTCGTTGAGAGGGGAATCGGCCCGTCCTTTATAGAAATTTATCAAGACAAACTATTGCCACCAAGTGCCTAAACCATATACAAAAGGGTTGATTTGTTGAATTCAAAAAATTACAGTTTAAAACCCTAATTTCTATATACTCCCGGCAACAAGCTAATTTTCTTCATTAGTGCTTGGACTAGATCAAGCTAAGTAAAAAGTGCTTCTTGGACGAGTGACAGATAGGAGAGTCTAATGCATGTGGCTAAAATTTCTTTTTTTTTCTTTTTTTTTTTCCAAGAAAATGTGGCTAATTATATTACTCAAAAAGTTGATTACAACAAAGTGCTCAAGCTCAACAAAATAAACTGGAGCTGATGCAAAGTCACCACTACATCACGTATATAAGCCTCTCAAGGCGGTCTAGGGGGGATGGGGGCAAGGAGCCATGGGGGAGGGGTATATCGCCAAACGGGACTGCCTGCCTGCAGCATGAAGAATAGGCCTTGGCCGCCCCAAGTACGCATGAAGTGACCACGGAGTTCCTGACGCGCCTTGGACTCACCCTTCACCTGCTCCCATCAGCCGCGGAGGGAGTGAATGATAGAGGTCCATAGCTCTACCAAGGTCGCAAGTGTTGAAAGTCTCTCTCCGCCGAAGGCCACCTAGCATCGCGCCTTCCAAATATACCATCCAGTAAGACTCCCTATGATCTCCCATATCTCTGAGCGGTCTGCTGTGGGCTCTAGTACTTGGCGGATGGGTAAAGCCTCCAGACCAACCACTGCACATGACCCTGCCTCGATCATGAAAATCGTGTCCTGCATCCCGGCCTCATACAAAAGGTGGCGTCCCTGGCTAACTGCCTGCCAACAGAAAGCTTCCCATGAAATACATCCAAGGCTGGGGGCTATACGTCAAAGGATACGACATGCTCCTCTCCATACAAGTTGCGCCTCCTCACAAGACCAAAGGCAATGCTTTGGGGTTTCTAGAGGCTGTTGTGTGCAACGCTTACAACCTCCTTCCTTCTGCATCTGGGCAAGCCAGCTACCCACCACCAAACCTCCATGTGCCACCAGCCATAAAAAATACGACACCCTCCTTAGCCTCCAACTATCCCATAGGCAGCGCCAGAAGGTCCGTCGGAAGGGCTCCATGATGCTGTGCTCTGCCCAGTGTCTACTACCTGACGACGCCCAATCCATATTCTCCTGCATTAATACATGTCTGCCAATCCTGGCAGTGTATTCTAGGAGCATAGGTGGCTTTTTTGCAACAGCAGTGTGACATTAATGTGACATTAAAGTGACATTTAATGTGACATTAAGGTCACAGACATTAATGTGACATTTAATGTGACATTAAGGTAAATCAAGAGGAACATACACGAGGATGACCGTCCGGGCTCTTAGGCGCCCGAACGGGGTTTAGGGGAGCCTAGAACCAAAGAGAGTCCAAGAATAGCAGAACTCACCAAGGTTTGACGGCTGGCAATCGGATCACGATGGGTCTGGCCAGCAATAAACTAGGCAAGGCTAGGAGGTGAAAGGATCGCTCGTGCTCATTCATCCCGACTGCTTTTCCTCTGGTTTTTATGGTCTTCCTCAGAGTCATCTGTCATTGGTATCGGGAGCTATCTTCTATATCTAATGTCGTAGGCTAGATCGCGCGCCGAATTCTGGCTCGAGCCCGTCTTAAAGCGCATCAACGGACCTGACGCCTTGTTCCCCTTTCCGCATGCTGGCCCTCCAGTTGCGTGAAACTGACGTTATTTTCTGGTTCCTTTGTGACCAGTCGATTGCACGCTATCTTTGTCTGTCTGGAATTTCTCTCGCCAGCCCCGACTGCACTTGCATAACAAGTACAAGCTGAGCAGAGAACAAGTTCAGGAAAGGTGCATTGATGGCGTGTATGATCATTAAGAAGGGGGCTGAATACTAGTCGTTTCTGTAAAGAAGCTCCATTTCCTGCGTGACCGGTTTGGTTCGGAAGATAGAATTTGTTCCTTACTCTTCGGATTTATTTACAAACCAGCAACAACTGCCTGCCATTAAAACCAGGGAAGTACTTTACTTTGTCTACAAATTTCTTATCTTTGCTTTCCAATTCCAGTGTATTAATGGCAAAAAAAGGGAAAGAGGGAGTAATGGAAGGTTCTAGTTCTGGGGACCACCCTATGGTAGATCCCCATGAATCGGAAATGCAAGAGGAACAGTGGGAAGAAGTTTTTGCTACACGAGAACAATTTGATGATCTTACTGCTCGTGTACAGGCTCAGGGGGTTCAAATGGAATTTTTAACTTAAACACTCACTGAAATAAAATCTCAATTAACTTTATTATTAGAAAGAGATAAAAATAAGATAGAAATCTCGGATGTCCCATCTTCATCGAAAGATTTAGATGTGACTATGCGAGATCCTAAGGAACCCCACCATAAGTTGAGGGATAATCCAGTTCTAAAGGATATGAAACCCCCTCAGTTTCACGGGGAGGAAAAAGATAGAAATAAAGATACAATCTTTAATTTCCTCCAAAAATGGAAAGATTTACATAAACTTAAAAATACCCCACCACATCTCCAAGCACTGGAGGCTAGTTTAACTTTGGGGCCCAAAGCATATAAGTGGTAGCGAGCTTTAAAGGAGGCAAATAAAATACCTGAAACTTGGGCTCAATTTGAATCCGTCTTTTTGAAAGAATTCCTTCCTGAAAATGAAATGGAAAGAAATTGGGAAGATTGGGACTATGTCAGACAAAAGGGAAGACCCCTACTGACATATTTGGAGGAATATCGTGAGATAATCCTCAAATTGGAAGGAATAGATAAATTTCAAAAGACAAGAGGATTCATTAGGAGACTAGATAAAGCCTGTACAAAGGAAGTAAAAAGGAGTTCACCTAAGACGCTGGAAGAGGCAATTAAATTTGCATTGATCAATGAAGATAGTATGTGTCCAGGTACACTCACTAGTCTCACTGATACGGAGCCCAAGTCTAAGGAATTGGAAACCTCAAAATTTGTGGGCAAATTTAAAAGGAAAATGCCATTTTTTAAGGGTAAAAAACAACCTTTTGAAAAGAAACAATATGTGAGGCCAAAGTTAAGTACTGATGACTTTGATAAGGCCAAAAAAGAAAAGCTGTGTTTCAACTGCCTATCCCCTAACCATGCTGCTTGGAATTGCCCTCAAAAGAAAAAGGGGGAAGACAAAGGAAAGGATAAGAACAAGAGCAAGGGAAAAGAAAAACAAATCCATGTAGTGCAGACCTTAGAATTAAAGGGGCATGAAAAGTACAAATCTTTAGAGGTCTTGCACATGGATGTACAACACAAGTGTTGTATGTCAACTTCTATGTGGCAGCCTACTTTTGGGCCACATGATTTAGTTAGAGTACATGGATTGATAGCTAGAAAGAGGGTTAGAGTCATGATTGATGACTCTGCTACACATAATTTTATAAATTATGCACTTGTCAAAAAATTGAAACTTCCCCAACAAAAGAGTGGACATCAATATGTTGTTCGTATGATGCAAGGCCAAGACAATAAAATATGGGATACAATGGTATCCAATTTGGAAATTGAGATTCAAGGATATAAAAATAAACTTGATATTTCTCTAGGGAGGGAGTGGCTATGGGGATTGGAACCATCCTTAAAACGTAGTTACCATCATAATACACTGGAATTTGAAAGGGATGGTAAAACTTTTGTCATTCAAGGTGAACATGAAGTATCTGATAATCCTTTGCTGTGTTCTACTGAAGTTCAGAAGCTGATAAAGAAGGAAGTTTGTGAGGTATACATGTTATGGTCTCTTCCTATACAAAACACTTTTACTTTTTCTAATATAAAGCAACCGTTTTCTTATGTTTGTGAGTTGAATGTAAATAATGAATTAAGTAGTTTCTTAGATGATTTTAAAGATGTGTTTCCTTCTGATTTACCAAGTGGCCTTCCACCAGATAGGGGTGATATAAATCACCCAATTGACATAAATAAGGATACACACCCTATTTCTAAACCACCGTATAGGTTAAGTGAAACACAGCACCAAGAAGTTGAAAAACAAATTAAGGATTACCTTGATAAAGGGTTCATACAACCCAGTAATTCACCTTGGGCTTCACCAATTTTATTAGTAAAGAAAAAATATGGTTCTATGCGACTTTGTGTTGACTATAGAGCACTTAATAAAATAACGGTGAAGAATAAATTTCCTATGCCCAGAATGAAAGATCTTTTTGATCAATTGCAAGGGGCAAAATTCTTCACAAAGATAGATTTAAGATCAGGTTATCACCAAGTAAGAATTAAGGCACAAGATGTTCCTAAGACAGCATTTCATACTAGATACGGGCATTATGATTTTTTAGTGATGCCTTTTGGCCTTACTAATGCACTAGCTACCTTTATGAAGCTGATGAATAGTGTTTTACGGCCCTATCTAGGACATTTTGTAGTAGTCTTTTTGGATGATATCTTGATCTTTAGTAAATCAAGAGAAGAACATTTGGAACACTTACAATTAGTATTCCAACTGTTAAGAACACATTCCCTTTATGCGAAGAAAACTAAATATGAATTCTTTGCACAAGAGGTCAAATATTTGGGGCATATTATCTCGAAAGAGGGAATCAACGTGGATCCACAAAAAGTAAGGGCAATTATTGAATGGCCATCTCCAAGGAACCTGGAAGAGCTGCAGATCTTCCTAGGTTTATCTGGATTTTATCGTAGATTCATTCGAGATTATGCCAAAATAGTTGTTCCAATGACAAACCAACTTAAAGGGGAAGGAAAGAGCTTCAATTGGGGAACAGACCAAAATGAAAGTTTTCAAAAACTTAAGGTAGCTATTACTACAGCTCCAGCATTATTAATAGTGGATCCCAATAAACCATTTGTGGTGGTTGAAGCTGATGCCAGTGATAAGGCGATAGGCGCAGTCTTATTACAAGAAGGTCGACCAGTTGCTTTTGAAAGCAAGAAATTAGACCGTGCAAAACAGAATTATTCTGTTTATGAGAGGGAGTTGTATGCAATAGTACATGCAATGAAGAAATGGAGGCACTATCTATACGGTGCCAAACTTTTGATTTTATCGGATCATGAAAGCATTAAGTGGCTTAATGATCAACCGGATTTACACGGGCGTAAAGCCAGATGGGCCGAACTCCTCCAAGAGTTCGACTATGAGATAAGATATAGAAAAGGAAAGTATAATATAGTAGCTGATGTACTCAGCAGAATGCCCACCATTAATGAATTGAGTTTTACTCAGTTCACTTCCAACTTGCTTGGAGTATCTGCTCTCCCGTGGTGCAGGGCTGGTTTACCTGGAAGAACTCCTTACACATCGTGTCTCCCTTCCGTGTCCAAAAAGCTGCTGAATTGCGGAAAGAGAACTCCAAGCGCCTGTCCTCTAGGCCAGCAATGGCTGCACGCGCACGCACCTCCTGTGCGTGGAGAATGGAGTCCCTTGGTGCCTCCTGCAACAATCTCTGCGTAGCTGCCAAGTCCCGCCGGAGTGCTTTCTCCTTCTCCTAGCACTGCTGCCTGGCCTGTAGGGCTGGTTCTTGGCAAATTCTACTTGACTTGGCTAGGACCTCTGCGACCTCCTCTGCTATCCTGTCCCTCCTCTCCCACTCTCTGGTCCAGATCTGCTCTATCTGTCTCGACACCTCCTCCCTCCTATAGATCGAGTCAGGGATCCGACAGGATCGTGTATCTAGGGCGGATGCTGGGGGATCAAGTGCCAAGAGAACCAGGCAGTGATCAGATCGTGTGGTACCT
Source organism: Lygodium microphyllum (assembly GCF_053477565.2). Taxonomy (NCBI): domain Eukaryota; kingdom Viridiplantae; phylum Streptophyta; class Polypodiopsida; order Schizaeales; family Lygodiaceae; genus Lygodium; species Lygodium microphyllum. The sequence goes on along the minus strand of NC_141139.1, from coordinate 24,434,086 downwards.
GTCAACTGCTCAATCTAGCCTCCGCGAGAACCTCCCCACTCTCCCACATAAAACCTGTCCAACCGCTCCAGCAAGGCTCCGCCTAGTCGCCTGTATCCCCAAGAGAAGTCCAACGACCTCTCCCTCTTGTGGAAGGCAGGGTCTTTCGAGGCATCCCGTGCTCCGATTGCAAGCAAAAAGACCTTCCATGCCTCCTGCTCCTCCCCGGCCATGCCCTGGTAGTTTCTTCCCCTGCCCTGCTGGTCCTCCAAAGCCTCCAGATTGTTGAAATCTCCTCCAACAATCCAAGAGTCCACCTCAGGGAGTCCATTTACAATTTCCCCCCAAAACGTGCTGCGTGCCCTAACCCCCGTAGGGGCATAGACATTGAGGACTCCAACACACGAGTCCCCCATATCCAGTCTGATCCATAGAGCCCTTCCTGCCACTATCATCCCGTGGTCTCGTACATAGGTGGTGAGACTCGGACCAATAGATGTGCATACGCCTCCGCTCCTATCGTGGGCACCTATGGCTTGCTCCCAATACGTATGCGAGCTGCCTAGCAGTACCTTCCCAACCCGCTGAGTCTGGGCAACGGTGAGCTTGTGCTCCTACAATAGCAAGATGTCTGTCCGTCCGACGAGGGCAGGCTGCAGCTCTTGTCGGACAATCAACTTCCTCGAGCCACGCGCCCCACTGTAGTGGAGAGTATTCACATTCCAAGATGCAAGGTGTAGGCTCATGGGGAAACTTGTGATTTACCGAACAGGCATCTATTCCGTGTGGAAGCTGCAGATGAGGAGGAGAGACTGCGGAGAGTGCAGGTACGTTTTGCCGCTTGCCTGGATGGTGAGCTCCAGTCCCCTATGGTGGCCCTCGGCCGAACCATAGGGTGATAGATGCTCCAGGAGGTATTATCAATGCATCTATTAGCCATGTTGAAAACCGCAACTCTGTACATTGGTAGAAGCAGGCCACCAGTGCCAGGGGCCAAACAATCACATCCCTTGGCGCTTCCCACTGTGGGGGGGCTCGAAAGATAATGCTCAAATGCGGGACGTCCGCGCCAGTCCACCAGTTAATGTCCATCATGCAGCCTGGCCACTATTGTGCAAACAGTGCTAGTTCTTCATCTCCCATCCACTGGGAGATGTGATCTGCCACCTGACTCTTCAATTCCTCCTCAATCTGTGTAGTCGTCCACTCCTCTAAGAAGGATGACTGGAGAAGAAAGCATAGTTTGGTCCATCCGGTGGTGCTAGTAGGTAAACCATGCCCCTTCTTGACTTACGAACCACGAAGATCCCCACCTCTAGAGGTAGTGGGAAATCTCCGCGCTTCGCAACTCGCAGGTAAGATCATGGGCCACTGCAAAAAAACTCTTGTGGCAGTAGTAGCTGTGCCTGTCTCGGGAAGGTAAGGCGGGTGACAGGGGCAGATGAGCTGGTGGCTGTGTGGAGGGAGGGGGACTGCTGGTGTGTAGAGGAGGTAGGTGTATGTGGCTCATCTCCTCGTGTGGGAGGAGGGGGAGTGGGTCTAGGGGGGCTCACCTGACCTGGGTGCGGATCAGGGGGAGTGCTCGGTAGGGGGGGGGGATGGGGGTGGATTGGATCGCGCTATGGTGGAGTGGCTAGAGATGCATGGTGGGTGTGGGGAGGGGGTGGTAACCCTGGCAAGGGGGGACTGTGGGCCATGGTTAGTGGTGGTGGGGGGGGGGGGGGGGATGAGGGGCCGGTGGGGGGTCCGGCAAGGCAGTCTGTGGCTCATGTGGGTAAAATGGGGTGGATTGGTCCTGCCAGGTGGGGCGGGCAGGGGGGGCTGTGGAGTGCTCTGCCGAGAGGGGGGCGCTCGTCCGTCATCACCCTGCTGACGAGGCTGGGCTTGAGGGGCTGGCTGCGCCCCCCCTTGCCGTCTCCCTCTTTGTCACCTCTGGACCCTTGTGAAAACGTCAGCATCCACCTACGGACCTTTAGGCGAAGCCGCCTTGGCTCCAAACCGTGTGCAAACTGCTGCATGATGCCCAAAGTCGTGGCAGTGCTTGGTTGCCCAGTAACAATGACCTGCTGCCTAAAGGAATGCCTGCCTGCCTCAATCTCTAGGAACTGTGGGATATTCTTGACCTCCTTCACTGCCACCCGTACCTTTGGGACCCCTGCCGATGTCACTGAATCCGCGAAGGACGCGGGAAGGACAATGCCGAAGAGCCTCCCAAAGTCTTCCACTAATTGATGGTACTCAATCGCCAGGCCGAGGAAGAGGAGGGTGACCGAGTGCCGAAGAAACTTGTTGTGGAGTGCAAACACCACCGTGAAGCCACTGTACCAAGGAACCATGTATATGACCCCCTTCGTGGATGCATAAGGTGAACTAGCGAGTAGCTCACAAGCTATGTCTATCGAGCTGATGCGGACCATAAAGATCCCTTGGCCCAACTGGACTGCCTCCATGATCTGCGCCGGCGTGGAGTGGAGCCAGTTCCGAAGCTGAGCCCTAGCTGGGGAGTGTTCTACTACTTGACTATAGATTGCTGTTTCCATTAGTTCCAGCTCCTTAGCTCGGACTGCTAAGAGCTGCTCCTCAAAGAGGATTACGCGCACAGTGTTCGACTGGGGGGCACTCGGTGAGTACGCCGGCGTCTGACCAAAGGTTTCCATTGCCTGTCCCTATTGGGAGAACCTACCTATCGCGCTGTTGTGTCGCTGAATGGAGAGTTGCTGCAGGGGGGGGGGAAGCAACTGGAGGGGAAGGGACAAAAAAAAAGGAAGGGGGGGGGGGGGGGGGGGGGGGGGGGGGGGGGGTGTGTGCGGTGGAGACGGTCAACCCAGGGGATAGCCAGGCAAGAGGGGGAATAGACAATGGTTACACACCTTGGGGGCGAGGGTGCGCGAGCCGAGCAGAGATGGCCCGAGTAGAGACGGTCACAATCAGTCGGCAGCAACCACGACCAATCGGATGGTGCGATCGTCGGACAGTGGCCGAGTCAAAGCGGAAGGCGCGATCGGACGGGCGACCAATCGGACGCACGTATTGGACGGGGAATGGCGCGATCCTCGGACAGTGGGCGAGTCGAAGCGGAAGGCGTGATCGGACTGGCGACCAGTCAGACACGCGTGTTGGGCGGGGGGAGAGTAGCGCGACGTGTAGACGGAACTATGTGGCTAAAATTTCAGCATGACAACTTATTCAAAATGAAGAGAGAGACCTCCAATATATAGAGGTGGGCCTTAAGTGCTGAAAAGTGAAAAGTAGAGGCTACAAATGATAAGTGTAGAGACACTTGTATCTTCAAAATGACACATATCTTTTTCTAGATACCATATGTCACTTTTCTAGAGGAACAAGCTTCTTTACCTTCTGCTCTAAAAATCTCTCAAATGGTTAAGAATCTGTGATAGCCACTTAAGATAAAATTGTCACTTGTGAAATTTTGGAGCCTTTGATACGAATCCAATTTTCAAAAATACTAACCTCCTAAATTTTGGGACTCCAAAATTTCGATTCTAGAGATCTTTATTATACAGGTTCAGCGCTTTATGGTTTGCTTCCTTGATCCATAGCACCCCAAAATGGTGTTTCAACAGCCCCAAAATAGAACGAACGTTTTAGACTAAAAACACGATGGGGAAAGGCTATTTCAGCATCTTGCGAGCGCACGGCAAAATGGTTATCCAGAGTAAAACACACTTTGTTCTTCATATTTTCACCTTCATTTCTCGGTTCTATGCGATCGTCTCCTACTCTCCAACACTCATGACTTTACCTCCTGCCACTCCAACTACCAACCTCCTCTCTCCTCCTCTTCCTTGTTGAGATGTTGAGCTCTACATGACTTAGCATCCACTACATGCCCTAGGGATGTTAGGAAATTATTCACCGGTGTGTTAGGTGACCGAAAAATTATGTGGAAAGGCCAAGCTTGTGATTTCCAATACACAAACTTATCCATAATGCGTGAGGAGATCCAATCTATTAGCGCTTTGGACGAGACATTGCCTTTCAGCACCACCTCACCTTGCTAGCCCAAGGCCTAGATATCACTCTCAGTGCAACTTATAAGGAGCGACTTATATGCATTAATGTGTAGTCTTGAGGCAAGGGTGAATAAGTCCCATATGGCCATCATTGTTCGTATGTTATCCGGATCAGCCTTAAGAAACATCAAGGTGTCATTTGCCAAGGGCTAACCCACCAACAATGTCTCTGAAGGAAGAGAGAGTTCCACCACCTCACCATTGGCTGCTAGACAAGATAACATCCTCAAAAGGGGTGAGTGGCCATGGCAAAGAACAAAGGACTCAGCGCGCAAACGTACCTAACCAATCGACAAAGGGGGAAGGGTGTCATAGCACCACCATTGATTAGAACTCTTTACGAGGTATCCCTGCTAATAGTATTGATAATACGTGCAAACATTCTCAGACCAAAACCCATGCCTTGCATCAACTAACCCAAGAAAGACCATTCCAAATGATAAAAGACTTTTTCTAGGTCCAACTGAACAAACACCATTTCTTGCTTCGTGTATCAAGCACAATCTATTCCAATCTAGACATTCAAGATGTGTAGAATATTGCACCCTTTGATAAATCCATACTTGGCAGGATGAATAATATCCGAAAGATATTTATGTAGTCTGTTAGCTAGGACTTTGGTAAAGATCTTATACACAAAGTCCAACAAGGAGATTGGTCGCCAATGCTTAAAGCTTGACAGGCACGACACTTTAGGAATCAATTTAATCAAACCCTATTTCCAAGAGGGTGGAATCCCATTTTCAGTACAGAAAGCTCTTCTCCAATTTCAGTGAAATCCCATGCAACTACTTAGATTGAACATCAATGCCTAGGGATGCTTTCTCCAATTTCAGTGAAATCCCATGCAACTACTTAGACTGAACATCAATGCCTAGGGGGTAGCCCAAATGCCACATGACATTCCCACATGGGATCACCATCCCTTGCCACCATTGTAAAGTTTGTAGATCTAGTACAGTATAACTAATAAGTAAGGATTTGGTGGCAATGATGGGAAGACCAGAGGCTAGGCAAAAAAGTTTCTAGACATCGAATGCCTTGTGGAGGTTCTCTCATTCCGCTTTGAGAATCATGAACCCCCTCTCTCTCTCTCTCTCTCTCTCTCTCTCTCTCTCTCTCTATCTATATATATATATATATATATATATATATATATATCTTCATTAACATCTTCCAACTCATAACTGTAAGTTCTTGAATATTGATAAATTAACTTTTTAAAGAAGTCAGTCTTGAAATCTTATTAACTAGGATATGATGTAATCCTTGTCTTCCCTTGATGATGTAGCATTCCCATTCCCATTTTGCCTCCTTTGAAAATTTTCATTCCCATTTCCATTCCAAGGCTTCCCTCAACTATGGTAGTACAGAATACCTGCTTATCAAACTGACCAGAGGCATGGCCTGTCTGCAGGTCACAACAGCCTATAGGGAGTCAACTGCCTGGAGGGTTAGTCTACACTGTCACTATCCAGGAAAATCGGGTTATGCAGGACTAATTTCAGAGTCACACTGGGCTGACCAGCTGCAACTCTCTCTCTCTCTCTCTCTCTCTCTCTCTCTCTCTCTCTCTCTCTCTCTTCGTGAGGAAGTTTGAATTAATGTACCGAAGCATTTACAAAGGGCCTTTGCCAACCAAGCACACTCAAAGATAGGTAGAAAATAACACATGAAGCCAAAAGGCTACAAAAGACACAAGGCTACAAGAATAGAAGAAGGAGATCACGAAATGGGCACAACCGGGGTGGTGCGGATGATATCCATTGGAGGAGCACCCATCTCTCCAAGGATCACACCCCAACCCAAACCATAGAAGTAATTTGCCATAATAGCAATCCTCGAACACGGCCCACATAATCACAAATAGCCGAGGCCAAATCAACATTAAAAGCATTGCCTGTCCGCTAAATATGCCACTGACCAGCCCAACTCAGAAAATCCATTTCTTCCCCCCTCCCCCTGCAGTGCCCCACAACCCCTCTCTCTGTTTGACTCTCTTTGTGCCTCTCTTGTGAAAAAGCTTAAATTAAATGAAAGTATTTACATCAGGCCTTTTGGAGAGCCTAAGAAAATCCCAACAATCCTCAATAAAGCCAAAAGACCACCAAAACACACCACACAAATACCATGTGGGCAGCACAATAGGAGTGGAGAGCACAATATGCAGCCAAGGAGCAGCCAGATCAAGGACAAAGAAGGCATCTTGCCCATGATCCAAGAACATATGGGCATCTGCTCTACTAAAGACACCGATGTGCACACATCAAAAACAAAGCTCCAAATCTAACTCACAACAAGGTAGGAGATAAAGAGATGGATTAAGATCTCATTGCATGTAGTGCAAAAGATACAATGGCCATGGGAGATCTTGTGAGGAGACAACATTTCCCCCATGGGAAGACCACAATAAGAAGCCTCCATATGAAAATTTTCCCTTGATAAAGAATCTTGGACTTAGTTCAAGAAATCTATCCCTAAACTTCCCTTTGATATCCCAAACACACCAACCTATATTGGCTTTCTCAATTACCCATCTCTTATCCTCTACCATCTTATGGAAGACCTAGATAGCCGATCTTTTCTGGAAATCATCTAGTTTCACAAACATCCAATCTTGCCGAGGGAAAGAAGGTTAAAAAGCAAGCAATGGGGCATACCAATCAAGCTACTCCTTCAAGGTTGATGAAATATGCCCATAGCCTCTAGAAATCTGAATGTATTGGCATACTCGACGGAAAGAATAAAGACTAGGCTGCCCAAAAATGATAGCATCACATATTGTTTGCAATCCCAATCTAGCCATCCGATGAATATTATCCCGTTGTCAATCTTTGTTAGGCCAATCCAATAGCTTGGAAGTGACCAACACTTCTGCGTGTAATGAATTAGCATCCTTTTGAAGATTAAGATGGCATCAAATTGTAAAGCAGAGAATCTCCTGCCAAGAATAAGGGGAAAAGATTTCACCTCAATGAAAATTTTTTCAATATTAGTCCAAGGATATCTCTACACACATAGAGCCTACAAAAGCTGAATTCTCAAAGCTATCATATGGAGATTGACATCCAACAAAGCAATTCCCCCTAATCATTCTGGAGTAGTAACATGTTGCCACCATATTTTCACTTTACCCAAATGATTCCCTTTTCTTTTCTACAACATAAAGTGGATGGATTGCACCAATTCCAAGAAAGATTTCTTGGTCCAAGGAAGCAAGGGTAAAAGATAACAGATCATTCTACTCATGATAAATTGACCCACTTTCAACTACACGTGAACAGGCTAACCCGAAGATTTCGAATACATAAACCTATCATGAACTCAAGAGGGCATCCAATCAAGCAAGTCTTGAGTAGCCACATCTATGCCAATAAGATACCCCAAATGCTGAGTAATTTCACCTTTGGAATCAACAACTCCTTGCCAACTCAAATTGCAAATCTATCTCTATAGAAGAGATATAGAGTTTTTAGTATCCCAATTCACATTGGTCTAGACAACCTCAAGAAACATAAACGAATCATCTGCTAAAGATTGACCCAAAAGTTGAGCACCACTAGGAAGAGTCAAACCAATGATCTCCGCATGATCAACCAACCTCGCCAACAAAGAGAGCATCGGGTGAGTAACCAATGCAAACAATAAAGGACTAACATGGCATTCTTAACGAGGAGAACGACACAAGACAATCTCATCTGCCCCTTGTGAAGATATGCTAGGGTTTGCACTAAGAAAACACAAAATGTAGGAATACAACTAAAACATAATAACTCAGACAATAACACTGTAAATGCCAACCCTAAATGCAAAACACAAACTCAAAACTCAAAACTCAAAACGCAAACACAAACAAAGAAAGAAGAGAACTCTGAAGTGAATGAATGAATTCAGTATGTGAATCTCAAAGTGTATAGAATGCTCAAGAGTAGGGCATGAGTGATGACATCCATTGGAGACAAGTTCGAAGTGTTGTAACCACCAGTCAAAGTTAAGAGACTGTTGAATAATAAAGGGAAACAGGCTGGTCACCAAAACACAGTACTTTGGGGGCTGCAAACTAGTAAACACAGCAATGTACCACTAAACAGAAGTTGTGCACTGAAGCTATAGACCGCAGGGTGACATCTCTAAGAGAGGTGTCAAGGGTTGTACAGGCCTACAATGCTAAAAATGCAGACTCGGACAGCAATGCAACAATTTGGAGCACTCACCAGTAGCAACTAGGAGCTATCACCAACAACAAGAACAGGCTGATCATGATGTGGCAGCAGCCACAAAGACTAGACAACCACTAAGTGAAGGCTGATGGCTGAAATCTGCACATAGAAGTGAGAAACCTGCACATAGCCTATCTATTTATAGATGGATAAGCATCCTCCTAAATTAGGGTTTTGCACATGGGACATAGTACATGTTTAGGGGCTGTTTTAAAGAGCTAATGAGAGTGGAATAAATTCTTAGCTCAATAGGCCCCCCACCCCCACCCCGCCCCGCGGCCAATTAAACACAACATATGCCACAGCATCCTAGTTGATGGTATCAACAAGAAAAGTCATGCAACGACTAAAGCCATGCTAGATGTCAATTGCCATAGGAAAGACCAACTAACATGATCAAAAGCCTTCTCTATATCTAGCCAGGTCATAACAACATGCTAGTCAAAGGCTTTGGCATGATCTCTCTTTTTTTTTCTTCGTGAAGATAATTGAATTAAGTAGTAAGTATTTACATTAAACCATCAGGTTAGCATTCTCTCTGTATCTCTTGCTTTCTGTTACATTAGACCATTAGGTCATCCGAGAAACTCTCTCTCTCTCTCTCTCTCTCTCTCTCTCTCTCTCTCTCTCTCTGTGTGTGTTTACATTCTGTTACATCAGACCATTAGATCCTCAAAGAAAGTGACGAATGACTATTAGGACTATGACATAAAGGGAAAATCACATTGCTGATGTAGAGCGAACAATGGCCAGCCAGTGGGCAGCAATGTCAGGAAGAACCAAGTCAGCTCATATCATAGAAGAAATCTGCCATGGCATGATCTCTCTTTTTTTTTTCGTAATGGATGTTATATTTATAAAGTACTAAACAACAAAAGGGTTACAAGAGTCATGGCAAAGACGCAGAGAAAATTGCCATATGCCAGGGAAGTAAGTCCTCCCGAGGGAGTAAGTCAGAGTGCCGAATGAGATCTATCTACCAATGCAAGAGACCTTTAAGCCTCGCAATATGTCCCTGAACATTAGATGCTGAATCAAAAAGAAAAGCATTCTGAATGCTCCAATTGTGCCGGCAGCCCCAGAATCGAAGAAAGTGAAACAAGATCTTCATATGCGACTGCGCCGGTGTGGGGTATTTGGGCCGTACAAAAACCCAATCAAAAAGTCTTAGCAAGAAACCAAGCACTGCTCGCCAAACCGCTAACAAGAGTGACCAGATTTTCTTAGCGAGAGGGCGAGAAATAAATCGATAACAGGCCGATTCCACACTAGAGGTGCAAAAGAAACAATTGCCGTTGGAAATTCCACACTTGGAAAGGCCTCAAGCAAGAGGAAGACCACCAATCATCACCCTCCAAAGAAAGACCTTGCATTTGAAAGCTGTCTTGTTCAACCAGCCCTCCATCACAGTTGCCTTCCACCATGACTGAGATTTACGCAATCCCCATACAGTATTCACTTTAGTAACCAGCCATTGATGATCTTTAATCACAAGATGATACACCTGGTTAGCTGAGGCCTTTTCCAAATTCAGCGGACCTACAAGGGTGCCAGTCCTGCCAGGGACGATCCGAAGCAAGGGCAAGAAAGGGTTGTCTGCTCTAGAGCACTAGCAAAAGCTATTCTCATAAATCACGGTATCCACGAGGGATCCTGAAAAGCCTCCTGGCTGTACAAAACGATATCAACACATTGCGACTGGCAAGGGTGGCATCTGCAAGCCAACAATTCCGGTTGAAAAGAGTTAGTATCTAAGCGGTCCTCCGTTGGATGCCAACGAGCCTTCTGGAGAACCAATTTCCAAGAACATACAAAATGAGCAAGCAGGGATGAAGGACTAGAAAACCGAGAGTCTACATTAAGAACATGCCACCAAGAGCTCCGAATTTGGATATTACCATGCACAAGCCCGTGATCCTCAAGAAAATAAAGGGCTATAAAGACCCACGGGTGATGATCCAAGCACATGGCACGAAAAAGAAACCAACGAAGGGCCAGCATATGAGTTTCGGCAATCCAAAATAGCCCCACCACATGGCATGATCTCTCTTTTTTGTTTTTCGTAAAAGGTAATTGTATTGATTATGGAAAAAAGGTACAAGTTTACATGATTACAAGATACACGAGGGCTCTAAGCCAATGTGTGTAAAATTCCAGTACTAAGCCACAAAAAAGTTACACAAGTCATGGCAAAGACCTAGAGGAAATTGCCATATGCCAGGGAAGCAAGTCCTCCCGAGGGAGCAAGTCCAAGTGCCGAATGAGATCTATCTCCCAAAGCAAGAGACCTTTAAGCCGGGCAATGTGTCTCGGTACATTAGAGGCCGAATCAAAAAGAAAGGCATTCCGAGTGGTCTAATTGTGCCAGCATCCCCAGTATCTGAAAAAGTGGAATAAGATCTTCATATGCAACTGTGGCGGTGTGGAGTATTTTGGCCGCACGGAAACCCAATCAAAAGAGGTTAGAGAGGACCCCACCACTGCATGCCAAACCTGTGATAAGAGCGACCAGATATTCTTGGCGAGCGGGCAAGAAATAAATTGATGTCGGGCCGATTCCACAGTAGTGGTACAGAAGAAACAATTGCCATTCGAGATTCGACGCTTGGAAAGGGCCGAGGCAAGAGGAAAACCACCAATCATCACCCACCAAAGAAAGACCTTACATTTGAAAGGTGTTTTATTCAACCAGCCCTCCATCACAGTTGCCTTCCACCATGAATGAGATTTCCGCAATCCCCATACAGTATTAGCTTTAACACCCAACCATTGATGATCTTTAATCAGAAGATCATATACCTGATAAGCAGAGGCCTTTTCCTGACTCAACCGGCCTGCAAGATCCCAGTCCTGCCAAGGACGATCTACAGCAAGGGCAGGAAAGGGTTGCCTACCCTGAAGCACTAACAAAATTTGTTCCCATAAATCATGGTATCCATGCGGGATTCTAAAAAGTCTCCTGGCAGTACGAAACAATGCGAAGACATTATGACTGGCAAGGATGGCATCCGCAACTAAAGTCACACCCAAACGGGCCATGCGGTTAAATTTTGGTCTGAGCTCATGTTTGTCTTCCCATGAAAGTAATCTTGAGACTGCCAACAATTCCAGTTGAAAGGAGTTAGTATGCAAGCGGTCCTCTGCTAGATGCCAACGCGCCTTTTGGAGCACCACTTTCCAGGAGCCAACCAAATGCAGTAACAACGAGGAGGAGGGACTGGAAAACCGAGAGTCTGCATTAAGGACATGCCACCAGGAGCCCCGAAGTTATGTATCACCATGCTGAAGCCCATGGGTGATGATCCACGCACATAGCGCGAAAAAGAGACCAACGAAGAGCCAGCATATGAGTTTCAGCATCAAAAATAGCTCCACCACCTAGGCGTTTGGGGGTACATGTATGTGTCCATGAAATCCATGAAATACCTGCGTGCAATGAATCCTTCTTCCATAACATGAAATGAATGGGGCAAGTGAGAGCCTTCAAAGTAGTAGGAGTCCACAGCAGCAATGGCAAGAAATATGTGAGCATTGGCAGCATAATTGTCTGAGCCACTTTAAGGCGGACATGGAAGGGCCACGCTTGCGACTTCCAATACATAAACTTAGCTGCCTGTTTCTGTGAAATCCACTCCAGTAGTTGCATTGGCCGAACCTCAACACCCAACGCGTACCCAAGATGCCTGACAATGGAGCCACGGGAAACAACCTGGCCTTGCCAGTCCAATGACTGTAAATCCGACTCCGTGCAACTAAGAATGACTGATTTGAAGGCATTGATGCAAAGACCCAAAGCATGACCAAAGAGCGTCCAAACATCTAATGCCTTGCGAATGTTGTCCTTGTCTGCACGCAAAATCATAAAGCTATCATCAGCCAAAGATTGGCTAATGAAGTGCTGTCCCAAAAGAAGAAACAATCCGGCCAGCTGAGCAGAAGCTGCCATTGACAATAACATTGAAAGAACTGGGTGGGTTGCCAGGGCAAAGAAGAGAGGACTCAAAGGGCAACCCTGTCTCACCGAGCGTGCAAGGACAAATGGCTCTGTAACCCCACCATTGAGCATAACACGCGAAGAAGCCGCAGCACTAATGGTGTAGATCAATCGGGACATCCGAGTACCAAAACCCATAGCAGACATAAGTTCTGCAATGAAAGACCAGTCTAAATAGTCAAAAGCCTTCTCCAAATCCAATTGAATCAATACCACTTCCTAACTAGAGTGCCTGGCATAGTCAATGGCCATTTGCACATTTAAGATATTATACAGAATGTTGCTGCCCTTAATAAAACCATATTGAAGAGGATGCACAATAGCTGGAAGGTGCTTGTGGAGCCGATTCGCCAGTACTTTGAAAAAGATTTTATACATCGAGCCTGTCAAAGAAATTGGTCTCCACTGTTGCAACATTGATGGCGAAGGAACCTTTGGAAGCAATTTGATAAGGCCTTTTGTCCATGAGGAAGGCATGACCCTTGTTTCCCAAACCTGCTGAAACATAGCTGCCAATGGCTTCACCAGTTGGGTAGCCGAGCTCTCAAAGAATTCATTGGTGAGACCATCCGAACCAGGGCTCTTATCCTTCGGCAGGTGTAACAAAACATCCATAACCTCCTCCTCACAAATATCTGCCTCCAAAGTAGCTTGCATATCAAGTGGAACCTGATGGCGGACCAGATCATAGAAGACTGAACGTGCATGCATGACCTGGTCAGAAGGCGACGGAGAAGAACCAAGAAGATCCAGAAAATAGTTCCTGCACATATTGACAATGGTGTGCGGATCACTGCATGTGACCTTTCGAATCCTGGAGTCTGGTCATATTTTTGCGAGCAAGAGAAGCATGCAAGGCGCGAAAGAACTTATGAGTCTGACAAGCACTATCTTACAAATTGTCAGTCAAATTGTGCAATTTGGCCTGCTGATAGGATTTCAACTGAAATTCTTTAATAAGATCAGCTAAACGCTGAGCCAGGGACAGCAGAAATTCATCATCTGGGGTGTCCACCAGTAGTGAATGAACCAAAGTCAGTAAGTCCTCCACTGCATGTCGACGCCGCCAACAAAGAGAGGCATGATGGATCCCATACTGGCGAGCAACCCGTTGCACATTAGAGAGCAGTCGTTCAAAAGAAACTGTGCCCTCAGAGGCAAAGTCCAATAAAAATCTCTCAATCAATTGCTGCATACAGCCCTGAAAGATTGAATGCTTCAAATAAGACGAGTTGAAACGTAAAGGAAGTCTATCCAGCAACTGCAGAAAAGGTGCAATGGGTTGTGCCAGTATCTCAAGCTGGAGAGGGAAATGGTCCGACAAGGCATATTGCTGCAAGACTTGCATTTCCAACATCTCAGGAAGAAAATCATCATCCTGCATTATGTACATTTGGTCCAACCACGACCATGTAGATGCATATTGTGCGAAATGGAAAGTAAACCCTGGAGATGAAAGCTATAACCAAGACCATAGATCTTGCTTAAGTGCCGCAAGGGACTATGAAGAGTCAACACACATATTGAAATCCCCCATCAAGAAACCCCTTCTGCCAAGTGACATGGAGCTCTGCAAAGTCTTCCAAAGATCCCGGCGAGATAAAGGGTCATTCGGAGCATAGAAGCCCAGCAACCATAAGATCTCCCCTTCAAATAAAATTTCAATTACCACAAAGCAGCCCTGTACATCATTTTTAATAAGAACGGGCTGATATTTCTCATGGACAATCATAAGCACACCAGAATAATGCACAGCATGTATCCCTACATAAAACAAGCGAAACTCATGGCAATCCACAACTTTTCTTGCTTCACCGTGACTCTTGTGCTCCACTGCACACAAGACATCCCACTAATTCTCATGCAAGACAGTCCACATGGCATGTTGCTTATGGCGAGAACAAATGCCTCACACATTCCACGTGGCTATCTTCATATATCTATAAAAAGAAAATCAAGAACGAGGCACCGCTTGCCTCGCTTTAACCTTGTCTACTAGAATGTCAAGAACACCGTCATCCAGAAAATCAGCTAACACTGCAAAAGAATTCTGCCGGCCAGCTTTAGAGGTAGATGGGATATCCACTGTCTTGGGGATGAAACGGGGATAACGACCGTCCCAAGGTGTAATCACATTGCCTCTAGAATCAAATGGCAACTTAGCAGGTGGGCCCTTGGGACCGTTTGTATATACTTTCCTCGTAGACTGATTACGGGGAGGAAAAGGAACCATAGCACGCGCAGCATGCTGTGAAGAGAACATTTCTTTCCTGCGCATATACGTGCGCATGGAATCCTGTGACACAGTAGGCCTAGACTCCCGCAGGCCAGCATCCTACTTTTTACCTTTTTTTGGACGTGCTTCTATGCACTCATTGCTACCGGCATCCAAACCCAAAACCTGTTGTTTACCTTTATCCAAAACACTGGATGACTAGGGTTCCTCCTGTGACGGAGCATCAAGCACCATGTCATCCATGGGCGGAACAACATGCACATTATCTGAAGACGGTTGCCTCTCTAGACATTCGGCCATAAGGTGCCCCAATTTACCACACGAAAAGCAGTGTCCTGCAAAGTTGCCCCATTTTAAGCGAAAATGCAAAGGATGCATGCAAGAGCAATCAAGGCGTAGCCACACAGGCCTCTTCCTGGCAGTGTCCCATAACATACACAAACGGTTTCTATTCATTGCCCTTAGGCTTGGGAGGATCAGCACCGTTCCCACAACGGCCATGGCATCCTTTAACAATGGCCAATAGACAGCCGGGAAATTTTCCACCTCAACCCACACCGGGCATTCACGTTAAAGCAGGCGCTGAAAGTCTGCCATAGGGCGCCATGGCACAACATGGACCAAACGGCGATCGAAGAACAATGGTAGTTTGGACAGGAGCTCAGCCCGATGCTTCTCAGATTTCAGCAACACCTCATAGAAGCCTCGAGGCCCAACAAAAATCTCCTCAACACACTCCCCTTATAGTAAATGGTGCAGCCACTGGCGAATATGGGAAAGCACTGGGATCCTGCCAGTGAAGAAGACTATAACTGCACGGTCATAAAACACAGAAAAAGAGCGCAGGATAGTTTTTGGATCCACCGTTGCCTCCAGAACCTCTTCAGTTCCCGCATCAGAAAAAGCTTAATGATTATGCTGGACATAGTCACCAAGCAACGTATTGGCAAACTCCAGCAAATGCTCCCAGTCAATCTCCTGCGAATCCACAGAATCAAAGGCCACCTGAGCATAAGAACGATCCTGATGACCGATTGTCTCTTCGGGAGTATGCTTGGAGCGTTTGCCCGCAGGCTGAAAGTCAGGAGCAGGAGGCATCTCCTCTGTGCAAGGAACCATATCCTATGGTTCCTCTGTATCAGAATCCGGACCAAGGGCGGCTACCGTTTGGTCAATAAAAGCCATATCTAGGCCAGCCATGCTTCTCTCTGAGCTAAGGCGGGATTACAACAAAGGTGAAGGAGCATGTGTGGAACTGGGTCTCTCTCTCTCTCTCTCTCTCTCTCTCTCTCTCTCTCTCTCCCGTAAAAGGTAATTGTATTAATTACGAAAAAAATACAAGTTTACTTGATTATAAGATACATGATGGCACTAAGCCATCATGTGAAACGGTTCTAGTTCTAAGAGTTACAAGGTCATGGCAAAGATGTAGCGGAAATTGCCATATGCCAGGGACGCAAGTCCTCCCGGGAAGGTAAGTCAGAATGCTGAAGAAGATCTATTTCCCAATACAAGAGACCCTTAAGCCTAGCAATATGCCGCTGAACATTACAGGCGGAATCAAAAAGAAAAGCATTCCGAATGGTCCAGTTATGCCAACAGCCCCAATATCGAAGAAAGTGAAACACGAGCTTCATATGTGGCTGTGCCGGTGTTGGGTATTTGGGCTCCACAAAGACCCAATCAAAGGGCCTTAGTGAGAAACCAACCACCGCTCTCCAAACGGCTGACAAGAACGACCATATCTTCTTAGCGATAGGGCAATAAATAAATTTGTGACGGGCAGATTCGACACTGGTGGTGCAAAAGAAACAGTTGCCATTGGATATTCGTCGCTTGGAAAGAGCCGAAGCAAGCGGAAGACCCCCAATCATCACCCTCCAAAGAAAGACCTTATATTTGAAGGGTGTCTTGTTCAGCCACCCTTCCATCACAATTGCCCTCCACCATGACCGGGATTTACGCAATCCCCATAGAGCATTAGCTTTAGTGACCAGCCAATGATGATCTTTAATCAGAAGATGATAGACCTGGTTAGCGGAAGCTTTGCCTAAACTCAGCCGGCCTTCAAAGTCCCAATCCTGCCAAGGACGATCCGAAGCAAGGGCAGGAAAGGGTTGTCTACTCTGGAGCACCCATAAATGCCTGTATCCACGAGGGATCCTAAAGATCCTCCTGGCTGTACGAAATGATATTAACACATTGCGACTGGCAAGGGTGGCATCCGCGACTGAAGTTAAGCCCAAACGTGCCATATGGTTGAATTGTGGTCGAAGCTCTTGTTTACCTTCCCATGAAAGTAACCGCGAGACTGCCAGCAATTCCAGTTGAAAAGAATTAGCATCTAAGCGATCCTCCGCCGGATGGCACTGAGCCTTCCGGAGGACCAGTTTCCAGGAACATACCAAATGGGCAAGCAGTGATGAAGAGGAACAAGAGAATCGGGAATCGGCATTAAGAACATGCCACCACGAACTCTGGATTTGGGTATTGCCATGCCGAAGCCCATGCTTCTCAAGGAAATAATGGGCTATAACGACCCATGGATGATGATCTGAGTACATGGCGCGGAAAAGAGACCAACGGAGGGCCAGCATGTGAGTTTGGGCATCCGAAATAGCTCCTCCACCCATGCGTTTGGGGGTGCACGCATGCGACCAAAAAATCCAGGAAATGCCTACATGCAAGGAATCTTTCTTCCATAACATAAAACGAATAAACTGAGTCAGAGCATTCAAAGTAGTAGTAGTCCAGGGCAGCAAGGGCAAGAAATATGTGAGCATCGGCAACATAATTGTCTGGGCTACTTTGAGGCGAACATGGAATGGCCAAGCCTGAGACTTCCAATACAGGAACTTAGCCGCCAGTTTCTGAGAAGTCCACTGTAGAAGCTGCTTTGGGGGAACATCAACGCCCAAGGGGTAGCCAAGATGCCTGACAATGGAGCCACGAGGAACAATGATACCCTGTCAGTTCAATGACTGCAAATCCGACTCCGTGCAGCTGAGAATGGCTGATTTCAACGCATTGATGCGAAGGCCGGAAGCCTGACCAAAGAGAGCCCAAACATCCAATGCTTTGAGAAGGTTATCCTTATCCGCCCGCAGAATCATAAAACTATCATCAGCCAAGGATTGACTAATGAAATGTTGTCCAGAAGGAAGCGACAATCCAGCCAATTGAGTGGAAGCTGCCATATGAGATAACATCGAAAGAACTGGATGAGTCGCAAGGGCAAAGAAAAGAGGGCTCAATGGGCACCCCTGTCTGACAGAGCGGGCAAGGGCAAATGGCTCGGTAACGCCTCCATTCAACATGACTCGCGAAGACGCCGCTGCACTGATGATGTAGATCAGTCGAGACATCCGATCACCAAAGCCCATAGCAAACATAAGCTCCGCAACAAAAGACCAGTCCAAATAGTCGAAAGCCTTTTCCAGGTCCAATTGAATCAGTACGACCTCCTGATTAGAATGCCTTGCATAATCAATCGCCAGTTGCGCATTTAATACATTGTGCAGAATGTTTCGCCCCTTAATGAAACCATATTGAAGAGGATGCACAATGGCAAGGAGATGCTTGTGGAGCCGATTCGCCATTACATTGGAAAAGATTTTGTACATAGAACCCATTAAAGAAATTGGGCGCCAATGTTTCAACATAGACGACGAAGGAACCTTTGGAAGCAATTTAATAAGTCATTCTTTCCATGAGGAAGGCATAATCCCCGTTTCCCACACCTGCTGAAACAAAGCCGTCAATGGTTTCGCCAATTGGGTAGCAAAAACCTCAAAGAACTCATTGGTGAGACCATCCTAGCCAGGACTTTTATCCTTGGGTAAGTGTAACAAAACATCCATAACCTCTGCCTCACAAATATCTGACTCCATAGTGGCTTGCATGTCCTGCGGAACCTGATTACGGACCAGGTCATAAAAAACTGAACGGGCCTGAGTAGTTTGGGCTGACGGTGGAGAAGTGGAACCAAGAAGGTCGATGAAATAATTCCTACACATATGCACAATAGTCTGCAGATCAAGGACCAGGTGGCCTTCTGCATCTAGGAGTCTAGTCATATTCTCTCTAGCAAGAGAGGCATGGAGGGCTCAAAAGAACTTATGAGTCTGACACGCATTATCTTGCAAAGTCTCCGTCAGATGCTGCAATTTGGCCTGCTGATACGATTTCAACTGAAACTCTTGAATAAGATGAGCCACACGCATTGCCAGTGCTAGTAGAAATGCATCATCTGGAGTGTCCACCAGCAGAGAATGGACCAAAGCCAGCAAGTCCTCCGCTGCTTGCCGACGCTGTCGACAAAGAGAGGCATGATGGATTCCATACTGCCGAGCAACCCGCTGCACATTAGAGAGCAATCGTTCAAACGAAGCAGTGCCCAGAGAGGAGAAGTCTAGTAAGAATCTATCAATCAATTGCTGCATGTAACCCTGAAAGATTGCATGCTTCAAATAAGACGAGTTAAAACGCAAAGGGAGTCTCTCCAGAAATCGCTTAAAAGGTGCAATGGGTTGTGCGAGCATCTCAAGCTGCAGAGGAAAATGGTCTGACAATGCATATTGCTGCAACACTTTCATTTCAAGCATCTCGGGGAGGAAATCATCATTCTGCATGATATATATGCGGTCCAGCCGCGACCATGTTGTTGCATACTGGGCAGAATGGAAAGTAAACCCTGTAGAAGACGGGTGCAGCCAGGACAAGAGATCTTGCTTAAGAACAGCAAGAGCCAACTCATGCCACCTACGGCTTTCTGGCGCGTCCATTACCGAATGCTCCGATGTGGACTGCGAAGAATCAACACACATATTGAAATCCCCCATGAAGAGGCCCCGTCTGCCAAGTGACAAAGAAGTCTGCAAAGTATGCCAAAGCTCCCGGCACGATAAAGGATCATTCGGAGCATAGAGACCAAGTAACCATAAGATTTCTCCATCGAATAAAATTTCAATCACCACAAAGCGGCCATGCACATCATTTTTAATAAGAAGAGGTTGATATTTTTCGTGTACAATCATGAGCACACCAAAATAACGCATGGCCGGTGTCCCTGCATAGAACAGACGAAAGCCATGGCAATCCACAACTTTTCCAGCTTCACCGTGACTCTTGTGTTCAACAACACACAAGACATCCCACTGATTCTCATGCAATACAATCCACATGGCATGTTGCTTATGGCGGGAACAGATTCCTCGCACATTCCACGTGGCTATTTTCATGTGTTTTTTGTAAAAGAAAATCAGGTACGAGGCACAACTTGCCTCGATTTGACCTTTTCTGCGAGAATGTCCAAGACTCCCTCATCCAAGAAATCAGCCAACACGGCAAAAGAGTTCTGCGGACCAGATTTGGAGGTAGACGGCATATCTGCTGGCTTGGGAATGGAGCGGGGATAACGACGATCCCACGGGGTAATGACGTTGCCTCTGGTATCAAAAGCCAGCTTAGCTGGTGGACCCTTTGGACGATCCGAATACACTCTCCGAGTGGGTTGAGGACGAGGGGCCGAGGAAGCCATCGCAGGAGGAGGGTGCTCCGATGGCAACATTTCTTTCCTGCACATATAAGTACGCATGGAATCTTGTGACGCAGAAGGCACAAAATTCTCCATGCCAGCAATCACCCTGGTACCTTTTTTTGCGCGTACTTCAACCCAGCCTGTGCCACGGGAATCTAAACCCGAAACCTGTTGTTTACCTTTATCCAGAGCTTTAGGTAGGTGAATAGCATCCTGCGACGGGACATCACATACCATATCTTCCATGGGTAGCGCAACATGCCCAGCATCTGAAGTGTGTTGCTGTTCTGGGCATTCGGCCATGAAATGCCCTAATTTTCCACAGGAAAAGCAGTGTCCTGCAAAATTGCCCCATTTCAAACGAAAGTGTAAAGGATGCATGCTAGAGCAATTGAGACGTAACCACGCAGGCCTTTTCCTGGTAGTATCCCATAACATACACAAGCGGTTACGATTCACTGCCCTTAAACTTGGAGGAACCAGAACAGTGCCCACAGGATCCATGGCGTCCTTCAACAGTGGCCAATAAACAACCGGGCAATTTTCCACTTCAACCCATACAGGGCACTCCCGTTGCAGCAGGCGCTGAAAATCTACCATTGGGCACCATGGTACAACATGGACCAAACGGCGATCAAAAAACAGAGGCAGTTTAGACAGAAGAGCAACACGGTGCGTCTCAGATTTTAACAGCACCTCAAAAAAACCTCGGGGCCCCACAAAAATCTCTTCAACACATTCCCCTTGTAGCAGACTGTGCAACCACTGGCGAATACGGGAAAGCTGGGGGATTCTACCAGTGAAGAAGAGTATCACCACGCGATCATAGAATACTGAAAAGGAGCGCAAGACAGATTTGGGGTCAACAGTGGCTTCCAAAACATCTTCCGGTGCAGAGTCAGAAAAGACTTCCTGATTACGTTGAACATAATCGCCAAGTAGAGTGTTGGCAAACTCTAGCAAATGCTCCCAGTCAACATCCTGAGAGTCTGCAGAGTCCGAAGCAACCTGAGCATAGGAACGATCCTGATGATCCATTGACTCCTCCAAAGTATGCTTGGTGCGTTTGCCTGTAGGCTGAAAGTCAGGAGCAGTGGGCATCTCTTCATTGCACGGAACCATATCGTCGGGTTCCTCGGTATTAGACTCCGGACCAAGCGTTGCCACCGTTTGGTCTATAAAATCCAGGTCCAAGCTAGCCATGGTGTATCACTGTGTATACCGGTCAGAGGCCGAACGAAGATCTCACAGGAGGCAGGAATGCGCAGGACGCTCTCCCTCTTTCTCAGGCCAAACGGACCCGACACTGGACTGACGAAGAAGCTTGGGAAGCGCGTGCACAGAAACAGACGGCCGCTGTGTAGAGAAGGCACGTTCGCAGGCAGAGAAGGGCTCGTTCCCTTTGCTGGCTCACGTTGTCGCACGCTCTGTGTGGCAACCTGGGTGTCGATGGCTGCTGGCCCTTGGTGGCAAAACGGGCAGATCAAGGCGGGCAGCAGGCAAGGGGTGACGGAATGTCTAGGCAGAGGGCGAGCTCTCTCTCTCTCTCTCTCTCTCTCTCTCTCTCTCTCTCTCTCTCTCTCTCTCTCTCTCTCTCTCTCTCTCTCTCTCTCTCTCTCTCTCTCTCTGTGTGTGCGGTGCGCACTGTAGGGTGACCAGCTGTTCGTAGACAGACAAGGGCAGGAGTCGAGCCGCAGGGTCGAACAGACCCCATGCTGGTCCCAGGGGAGAACGCAAGCAGCGCGTGAGGCAAAGGAGCACGTCTGCAGGTCAGGAGAGGCGCGTCAAATCCTCTCGCTCTCTCCTGACGGGCACGGACGACAGCGACGGCGACGGCGACTAATGCGCACGGGCACAGGCGGACGGGCACGGCGACTGACGAGCACAGGCGGACGAGCACGGACGACGGCGACTGACGGGCACACACGAGCACGCAGACAGGCGATGGCGTGTCAGGCGACAGACGAGACGACGGGTCCTCTCTCTCTCTCTCTCTCTCTCTCTCTCTCTCTCTCTCTCTCTCTCTCTCTCTCTCTCTCTCTCTCTCTCTCTCTCTTTCTACACACACACACGCGCGTGCGCATCTACTTAGGGGTCACATTCACTGCATCCATAGAGATATTCACCATGGCATATATAGTCGAAGATTGCTTTACACAAGGATATACAGCATTGGCCATATGGAAGAGATAGTGCCATCAGGTGCACTTCCATGAGCCCCACACATGGAGGTGGCTATTTGACACATGGGTCACACTAACCACGACATATGGTGCATCTATTTGGAACCCTAGCCAAACAACATATCTATGGATACATATTAAGATATCACAAATCAATGGATTATCCAAACCATCAATATGACATGAGATCATTAGAGCAGAGTTTATTGCACTCCCCCCCATGATGTTGGAGACCCTTTTTCAAACCATCAACTTCATACACAAAGTATGAAACATGCACCCAAATAAACTATCTAGGAAAGCCTTCAAGGCCTCTAAAGAGCTAGCCCAAGCAAGATGTGAGACCTCATGGTATACACAGTTGAGTACTGAGTCACACGATATGGCATCAACATGGATCGAACCCCCCCCCCCCCTCCCCTCTCCCCATATGATCCTGACTTCCCCTTCATGCACCTCTTCCACATTGAGAGGAACCTAATCATGTGACGGGATCTTTCCCAGTTGCACATACAATATACATGGATCTCACCCTAATTACCCCTTCCCCTAAAGATGTCATACTACAAGGACCACTTTATGAGAACTATAGCAAATGATTTCATTGAGAGACCTGGATCCCTAGACATATGCATGGCACAAAAGATGCAAATAGCCATTAGCTAGCTCTCAGCAACTCAAGATTGAGACAGAGAGCAGCCCATATCCCCCAAGCTAAGCACATCTGCAGACGCAAGGCCTATAGTACAATCCAAGCTAGGTATCCCACACTATTTAGAGGAGACACCTACTTCACCTTAGTCATGGAGTTCCTAGACCAACACTGCTTTGGGCCTTACCCGACTGAGATGCACAGACTCCATACATCATTACTATAGATAGACACTCTTCTTCTTTTTTTTCTTTTTTCTTACCGGGGTTCCTTCAAGACAATGACCAGATAAAAACATATGCAAGTGTTTACAATAAGAAAAGAAACAATATACAAATATGACTAAAACACAATAACTCTAACAATAACGCAAAACGCAAAACACAGACAGAGAAGAAAAAGAACTCTGAAGTGAAGTGAAGAAATAAAACGCACAACAATGGGAGTAGTCGGAGAGTGGCATCCACCACATACGAATCCCGACTGTTGTAACCACCACTCAAAGCTGAATATGGAAGGGAAGCATGCTGGAAACCAAAATGTAGCAATCTAGAGAGCTCGAACTGGTAAACACAGCAGTGTACCACCTGGAAGGTGATGTCAGCTGATC
Source organism: Lygodium microphyllum (assembly GCF_053477565.2). Classification (NCBI taxonomy): domain Eukaryota; kingdom Viridiplantae; phylum Streptophyta; class Polypodiopsida; order Schizaeales; family Lygodiaceae; genus Lygodium; species Lygodium microphyllum. The sequence continues at coordinate 24,410,639 of NC_141139.1, read as the reverse complement.
ATCAGCAGCAAGGAAAGATTGGGTGACAACCAATAGAGGGGGATCACATGCTGGGCAACCTGTGCAGCAGCCAAAGGCCGGCTGGAAACCTACACCCAGGTGCTAGACAGGCACGGTGACCTGCTACAGTAATAAATGCAGCAAACAGAGGGCAGCAGCAAGGTAGATGCCAGCTGAGGAAGGTACGGCAGCGATCACAAGGGCTGCATAATATCTCATCAAGGATGTATGAAATACTCTACCCAACCACCAATCCCAACAGGGTGGAGCTAGTTATCAATGTATCATCAACCACACAGCTAGAATGTATTGCTCCATATATTGACCCCACTATCTTCTTGTTCTATCCCCACATGGGCATTGTTTTGTACATCACTTTAACTTCTTTGCTCAATATATGACTGATTATCTTTTAGTACATCACACTTTGATGTCTAGTGATGATCCGCATTGTACATGGTTTTGTCTCACAGGTTGTCTTTGGCCTCAGCATACGTTAATATATATTTCTCTCTCTCTCTCTTGGCTTTGGCTACTGCAGTGTGGATTTTAAGCCTTCCAGAGAGAAGATACTCAAAAGTCTAAGAGTGGCAATAAGAAGGCTTTTCATGGAGTCTTTTTGGGGTTGAGGTGCATGGCTGAAAGTAAGAGCACCAGATTGAGCTTACAAGGACAACCCCGCCAAACTCTTGGATGAGATAGGTGGCTAACTTGTTTGGGATCTGTTTGTCCTAAGTTAGAGTTCTAGGCAAGTTCAAAGTATCCTTGTGCATTTATGCCAAAATATGTGCAAACACTTGGAATACAAAGCAAGGACCATACAAAGGGTGGTCAACTTGACTACTGGTGAGAATATCTCATCAAAGCCAATCCCCTTCTCCTACTTGAATCCTTTGGCTATCAATCTTGCCTTGTACTAAAGTCTTCCACTTTTGGGCCTTTCTAAAATCCATCTCTGACTGCATAGCCCTCTTTCACTTATGACTGTCATCTTTAGTCATAGCATCAACATAATAAGAAGGCTCACCAAAATCGATATACCAAGTACTCTTACCATTTGCATTCTCCTCAAGAGAGGAGCTATGCTATGAAAGAAGCATGTTATGAGATGCATCAGGTGGAAGAAAGGTCTCTTCAAAACAGATCCCCTAGATCTGGCTGAACTGCCCCAGGTTCTTGGGATGGTCCTTTGTATCAACATAGGGTTATGATTTGGAACTCTTGACGCAAACAGCTCCCCACTGTTGTTGATATCTTGCTTGTTCTATTGTCCTCTTAATTGCATCTCATCTCCAGCTCAAACACCTCTCCCCAACCCCCAAAAAAAACAGAAAACGAAGGGCATAACAAAATGTGCAAGAAAAGCATGAGATAAGCCTTAACCCTTCCTCTTCTCCCAGCCCCTTGCTTTTCAGCTGTCTCAATCCCTCACCTGCCCCTAAGATCCCCTGCCAAGCATCCATCCTCCCTTCTCACCTCTGCTGCCTCTCCCGTTTACTCCAGTGGAGAAATGTTACAATATGGGAGATACTGTGTACATGCTAATGGAACAGAGTAAATAGAAGGCCACAAGGATCACAGGAAATTTAACATATTGCTAGAAACAACCTTTAAAATTTTCAGGAACAGAAAAGAGAATATAAAAAATATCTGTATGTTTTGATAAGAAAATTTAAGCATATACTTTGAAATGTATTACCATCATTATGAACATCTAAGGGAATATAAAAAATATCCGTATGTTTTGATAAGAAAATCCAAGCATATACTTTGAAATGTATTACCCTCATTGCAAACATCTGAGATTTCAGGTTTTTATGCCTAATATCTTACCATGAATGAAGTAAAGGCATATGCTGCTGGCCAAGTATGCATCTCACGAAAGTTCTGAAAAACCTCCTTAGCTTTCTTAATTTTACCACTTATTGACAACCCTGCTAAGTATGCAGATTTGGCCTCCCATGCATCAACAAGCCCTGCATATATTTTATTTGACAGCATCTGCCAACACCAATTAAGTATAAATACATTTGCCATCACCCAATCAGGTCTGAATACTGCTGCGCTTACTGCCTTAAGACATGAGACCATTATCAAAAGAAAACCTTTGAATCAGAAAGAAACATTCAGAAACACTTGACATACTTCAAATTTGGATCCCAAAACATCATTAGGAAAGCCATTAACTGAAAAGCTTGAGGTGCTTTCTGAAGGGTGACAGACCAGGAGAGCAGCATAGCCCACATGACCATCGATTCAACACCCTCAATTCACAAAGTGCTTCACAAGATCCATCAACCTTCACAAATCAACAATAATGAAAGCATCTGGCCCTAGTGGAATCTCATTAGTCAGGCCCCCCCCCCTTGGGAGCATTTATACATTGATTAATGATAATACACAGTATTAATCAGCCATCTTTCCTCTGAGTAACCCCTTCCTCAACCAACTTAAGTGTGGGCTAAAATTGAAGGCCCATCAATTGATCGTCTACTCAATGAATGATAATTTCTCCATTACTAGATGGAAGAGTGTCAAGGTTGGGCATGGCTTTCCAATAACTTCTAATAGCATTCAAATAGATATATCATGTAGCAATTTCTTCAGAAAAACATACATAAGCTTCAAATCATTGAGGAAATTCTTAAGGAAACAAGAGAATGTATTAGATCTCCAGAACTGGGGATACAAGCAGCAGAAATAGCTCGATTTGAGGCTCTTCTAGTCACAAATCCGGTGATTTCTTCCCTGCTCTGTGTCCTACTCGATCACAACTTTCATCACCAAAATAGAGTAGAAGCCAAGGCAGTCCAAGGGACTTGCATGCTAAAGCCTCATGTGACAGCACTTACATAGAGCACTAGTGGCAGGATCATTTTGCAATTTCCCATGAGATAGGAGTATCACTTCTCCATGAAGAGTATGTTATCTTGCTCTGGGAAGGTATTTCCAGGACAGTTTCACGTACTAGGCTGGAGTATCAAGAGATTCGAGATAGAACCTGTATATCTGTAGAAAGTAGAAGACTTGTGCAGTACAAGATTGTGGCATTTTGGTCCCAAAGAGGGCAGCTTGGGTTCCATGACAAAGAGCACAGGCAGCAGGTGAACTGATATCCTTAGAGCAGGAGAGCAAGCATTTCTGGAGGCTTTCATCTTCCAGTTATGGGACAGGATCCCATGTTCACAGCCTGCTTTGGTAGATCTACAAATTTTCTCTAATTTTCTAGGAGAGGTAGGGTGTCAAAATTGAAGATCTTTCCCAAGATTGACAATGTTTACGTATATGGCCATGCTTGTGATGATAGGGGTTTAGTTTACATTATTCCTGGCACTAATCTTAAGTTGAGACAATCAAAGGGATCTCTTTCATACTCAAAAGTCAAGATTCCCAATCAAAACTACACTAATGATGTGATCTCAAAATGCTCTTTGCACAAATTTTAGCAGCTAAGCTATTTTTGGATGCTTGGGCAACTAGACCTAGGGACAAGTGTCACTAGGAAATCAACACTTCTTTCAAAGAGGTGGCCTTAAGGAGGGCAGAGGGCATTTTGGAAAGAGAGGGCATACTGGAGCATGGGAGTCAGCATCCAAGGAATAGATGGGTGGCCAAGAGGATGCATGTTATCGAAGCAAAGATAGATGGCGTGAAGGAAGCAGATGGAAGTACAAATAGCAAATGAGAGCTGTGTTGGACAAGCAGAGGAGACATAGAAAAGCATAGGACAAACTAGACTTTCAGTTTTTGAAGGGCAAAATGTTGAGAATGGGATTTATAGAGTAGATGGTTCCAAGGAATTACAGCTTCATACTCTTCAGCACATAGCCAAGTTCTAGTCACTGGAGCAATGTGTCATGCATAGTCATGTCCTCCTTGTGAGCTTCAGTCTGAATTAGACATATCATGCCTTTTGACGAAGGAAGCAAATCCTTCTAGAGCGTGCATTTCTTTTCCAATCAGTTTTAAGTGTGTTCATACTCGCTGAGGTTTATTTCCAGCCCTGCATTTCTTTTTTAGTGGCCAGTAGGGTGGGCAACCTATATTTATAATGGGCGACCTGTTGTTTATATTTGCCACAATTATTTTATTGTCTTATGCTGGTCTGCCAACATATTTTGGGCCTCTTGAAGCAGGTTGGCCAGATTTGTCTGTTTATGGCTATTCAGAGCCCTCTCCCACACTTGGTGCCAGTCATTCACATCATATCATCACCAAAGTGAGGACTCGGAGGTTCTACGAAGAGAAGACCACACTCAACTTGTCGATTGGAACAGATCTATCACGAAGAACCCAGAATTTTCTACCTTGTTCAAACTTCACGTCTTCTACAAAGTGTGTGGGCCAACTACAACTACAACCCAGATTTACCCTCCATTCGGGCATCACGACACCAAAGCAAAAAATGCCCTTATGTGATTGCAAGTTCATTTGAAAAGTTATAGACTACAACTTTGTCAGATGCAGATACCAATAAGTCTTCTACCAATAGGTGGTCATATCAGTCAGACCGTCACAAAGAGCAATACAAAGATCAACATTCATAGCCTTATTCTCACTCTGATAGTTTGAGAAGTTCGGAGTCCCTCTTCTTTACATGTCTCTCATAGTTCCCGTACTACAAGTCCTTGCAATGATGGCTCCCTCGATTCAAGTTTCCATGCTTCCTTCTCTCCCCAAAGAAAATCAACTTGATGGTGAGAACTATTCCCTTTGGTCATGCAAAGTGAAGTGTATGACATATCCTTGACACCTTCAACTTGTGAGAGTTTGTTACTATTTTGATCCCCTGTCTACCAAAGGATCCCCACATTGGTTCTACAATGGACCAAGCAGCCCCTAAAGCATGATCTTTTCTCTTTACAAGTCTACAAGATTCTATACTTGTGCATATGTGCAGACTTTGGACTGCAGTGCAAGTGTAGACAAAGCTCTCATTAAAAGACCTTTGCCTATCGTATCACCATAGAGAAGAAATTCTAGATTATTTTTGTTCATGATTTCCTTTCTATGCATGATCGCATCACCAAGATGAAGGACATGCAGGATGATCTTGCATCCCTTGGCAAGACGATTTCATCAGAGGGCATGGCAATGATTTTCATTACTCAATTGCCATCTCCCGAGTATGATGTCTTCTACACCAACTTGTTGACCTCCACGATTCAAGAGACTCTTTGATACAAAGAGCTAGCTCTGCTTGTTTTGAAACATGAAGAGCAACTCAAGGATATCAATACTAGTGGATCGAGCCTTACGAAAGACAGAGATTGAAAGAAGCCTCAATACCCCCTATGAAAAGGACACCCATCTTGAGGAGAACTCTTGAAAAAATACCCTCGCCTTTATCTGGGAGTGGAGGATCGAACTAAAATATCTTGAGCCCTCCTCTACTTCTACACCAGTTGTTACACATGAGTCCATGTTTCTTCCCATTCATGAGATGGAGAAGCCTTCTTCATCAACTTCACAGAGGCCTTGGCTTCTAGACTACGGCACTTCTAGTCATGACTCCTCAAGCAGATTGTTGTAGGATCCTCGTCTACATCAAAAGGTATAGTCACTATTGAATACATTTATTCGGTGCTATTGGTGGTGTTGGCACTTTACCATTATTACTTAACCATCCATCAAGCTCCATTTCCAAAGTCCTGCATGTTCTAGACTCGGGCTTTCCACTCCTCTCATTTCATGGCCTTACTGGACTTGGTGTCTCAGTTATCTTCCACCCAAGCAAGCCATCTTTATTGAGGATTCTCTTACAAGAGTCACTTTAGCGACAAGTTGGTACGACACAGCTTTACAAGCTCCATTCCCCTTTCATTGTACAAGGTCCTCTGAGGCAATCTTGTATAGCCACACTCGTTCCCAATCATGCACCATCTACCCCACAGGTTCCTCTAGTGTTTTCCTCATACCCCCATCCCTTTCAAAAGGGGACAATATCTATGATGTGGCTATGGATTTCCTAGCCCCTTTTGTTTCAGAGAGGGATTCCCACGATCGTGGACAGCTTCTTCATCAAGGAACTTCTTTAGCTTTGGCACTTCTTCTACCACACTTGGATCCATTCAATCTTCTTTGGCCTTCAACCACATCTAGGATCTAAGAGGGGGTTTTATCAATCACGTCTATCATGCACAATCATCTCCTACCTAGGAGCCTCAACCTGAGTCAGATGGGGACATTAGGAGCTTCAACACTCACTCTGTCATGTGTCTTGAGAGAAAACGTAGCTCTTTCTAGAGCATGGCTTTTCTTTCTCAGTCGGTTTTAGATGTGTACATACTGATTGAGGCTTATTTCCAGCCCTACATTTCTTTTTCAGTAGCCAATGGCATGGACAGCCTGTTGTTTATTTTCACCAGCATTACTTTACTGTTTTTATGCTGTTCAGTCAGCATATTTTGGACTTTGTGGAGTAGGTTGGCCAGATTTGGTTGTTTATGGCCATAAAGTGCCCTCTTCCACACTTGGCTGGTCATTCAAATGTTTATCCTTTGCAGGTTTCACCACACTCCAATGTATAGGGATTCTTCTCCATCTTCCAATATTGTCTTCCGTCATGACCCTAATCCGGTGCCCTCATTAACACCTTGAGCTGCATGCAAGGGCTGATCAGTCCTCTTTTGTATTCAGCTTTCATTAAGTTAAATGCGGATTTTCTCCATCCATTCCCCTCTTCCGTTGCAGTCTTCATGTTCCCTTCTCTCTCTGTTTCCGTGTATCCTATTCCATTGCAGGGTCTCACAGATTCAACATTCAAACATTATTGAGACAAGTTTATCCTCTTGGCCCTATTCCTTTTGTTGTCAAGGCCATGAGCTCTTATTTGACACGCGATTCCAGAGTTCAGTAAGCTTCTAGATACACAATTTGTAGATATGCCACATAGTGTGCTTGGATGGGGATAAGAGCAACTTCAGCTTTCATAGCAACAATGAAGATGGTTAGTAGAGCTCCAGCCACCCTCGTTAATTGGCACAAGCAGTGTGGCTTTTCATTACATGAGACTTGACAGCACATGGATTGGAGACCTGACAAGGACTTCAATTTGTTTCTTGTGGAGCCTTACTGAAGCACTAACTTGGATGTTGTCTAGGGATTGATATCACTTTAAAGAAGTAGCCTGTGCCCTTACTTTTCAGCATTTCAAAGAATGTTTTCTAATGGAGCATGACAAGACCCTCTAAAGCAAAGGAGGATGGTGATTACTAATCATGTCCTCCTAGCAAGAATCCATTGGCCAAGTGAAGTGCCTCATCAAAAACATTATTTGGTCAAGAAGAGATGTGAGCCCAGTAATGGCAGAGGTAACTTGGGATGTCATCATATAGCCATTGGCCAAGTGAAGTGCCTCATCAAGAACATTATTAGGTCAAGAAGAGATGTGAGCCCAGCAATGGCAGTGGTAACTTTGGATGTCGTCGTATAGCCATATGCAAATGTGGGCTAGAGATCATAGACTAGGATTGTGGAGTAAAGCCTTATTGATGAAGCTGCTTTGTTAGAGGTCTCCTTCCAAGTGAGGGGTCCTAAAATAAAGGAGCATTACACAGACTTTGAGAGTAAAGGCAGCCTAGCATACAGCCTAGCATACACTGTTATCTTTCAATGAATCAAGGCTAGAGGCTTCGGAGAAAGTTGAGGCCAAACTCGCACAGCCCGTTATTCAAGCTAGGAGATTTCTATGATTCAGCTTTTACCAATTACATTTGACCACAATTGAAGAGAAAATGAGGCAGCTAGTGGCCTTTACATGATGACTTACTTGAGCGGTTATGGCATTATCATTAAGCACATGTCAGGTATGACACTCTTTATGAGTTGTAACACCGCTAGGCGATTGAGGGCCCTCCCCGCCTCGAATTTTCTAGAGATGTCTACAAAGCCTCTCAGCTAGGGAAATAGAACTACACTCTATTCCCTTAGGAGACCCACACATAGAGGTGGGGGACCCTTGCAATTGATTTGTGTTCATCTGTACACGCCAACATCCACTGCCGCCTTGAATGGCGCAAAGTACTTGTTTTTTATAGTGGATGATTTCTCAAGATACATGTGGATGTATTTTCTAAAGCACAAATACAATACCATCACCTACTTCTCACTATGGGTGCATTTGATACATACTCAAATGGGTCATCATGTACAATGTATGAGAAGTGCCAGTGGTGGTGAGTTTCCATCCCACAAGTTCATCGAGCTTCTAAAGGAGCACGACATTTCTCACTAGTTCACCTCTACCAACTCCCCTTCTCAAAATGGAGTCATAGAGTGAACCAGACTATGATGAACATGGCATGATCTATCCTATTCAAAGCAAAGCTACCTGAGTGCCTTTGGGTTGAGGCTATTAACACTATGGTATACATCCGAAACTAGTCCTTGACTTGGCAGTTTCTCAAAAGACCCCATAGAGGCATTTTTTGACTCCAAGATTATAGTCTCCCACTTTAGAGAATTCTAATATTAAGAAGCTCAAGTGTATGAAGAGGAAGACCCACAAGGCTACATCACTTGTCACCTTCACAGTAAAGGTGAAGGTCCTTGCGATGTATTGTGAGAATACCACACTTGAGTTGAAGAAGGCTTCTTCAACTTGGTTTCCTTACATGTGGTTTTTGTTCGAGCACATTTATGAGATGCGGCCCATCCTCTGCCAGATAGTGGGATCCAGTCTATAGAATGAGTGGGATGACCATGAGCCATGCAACGCTTGTGCCTCAATGAGCAGTTTTGGCAAAAAGTCCGTGTCATTATCATTGTCGTAACTCCCTTTCAGAGGGTGTTACATTCGGTACATTCTGCCTACAAGTTGTCAAACAATCATGGACGATAGAGAGCTTCATTTGGACCAACTTGTATAATGTATATTTGACTCGTGTGATCCCTGTCAATGACCAATCAGTGCTAGAGGAGCTAGGATGATATGAATATCAAAGAGCGCATGTGGCTTTCGCTTCTTCCACTTGTTCAAGAAGAGAATCACTTCTGAAGCCTCTCTTTTAATGGCAAAACTTTGGATACACATCGGAGACCCATGAGAGTCCTTGCTCAAGATTACTCATCGAGTGCATGTGAGAGAAGCTAATGTACATATTCTCTCATTCGCACAAAGATTCACAATCTACAAACTGGAGTACCTATTCTCTCATTTTCACAAAGATTCACAATCCACCTAGCACACAATAATTAGAGCAACTAGTCTATTGCAACACCAACTTACACATGATGAGGGCTATGATGAGCATGGGTAGTCCAAAGCAAGTAACCACTTAACCATAAAACTTAAAATTTGTTGTATTAAACTTTAAAGTTTATACTTTACGATTTAGACTTTCGCATTTACAATATTATGTGCATTGTGTAGGTGAATGTTAATACATTCAAGTTGACGTGCGACACTCTTTTGAGTGTATATCGCAAGTACATGAGGAGGAGGAGATGATCTTTGTAGAGCTCTATAGATAGCTTACAGCAACAAATACACGTGATACTCGCACTCACCGTACTCGTGGACGAAGAGTTCGAGTAGATGGTGGTACAGGCATGGTCATTTGGTGCTCTCAAACATCTAGGCAGGGTGATTCGAGTAAATTACAAACATATGGGAGCCAAGCTCTAGTAGCTTCCATCTTGTGCCTCATGATAACATCCCCCCTACCTACATAGCTGGCGCTTAGGGACCCATAATTTGATGATGATGGTAACCTCATCAATGACGATGAATATGAAGTATCTCATCATACAATGATGAGGAGTCATCTTCAAACTCTCTTGATGAGCACTCAAAATGGTTCTGATAATTATGTTGGTGGTGATAGTGATGCCTCATTATAGATTTATATGACTCTTTGTTTTTTATATCTACTATCATTGTATCCACTATGATTCATCATCCATCTATGTACTAGACACTCATTGTATCGCATGTTGTGCATAGCACATGCAAGCCCAAGGCCCATCCTCATGTATTCATCTTATTTGGTAATGACATGGCTATTTTCACTTTAAACATGCATTTATCATCAGGATAAAAATTATGAGAAAGAAACTGAAGCAGGTTATGAAAGTACAAATGAAAAATTTCCTCTGATAACGATTCATCTTGTTGATGTCCCTACAGAGACCTCAAAGGCCGAAGATCTCAGGGTGCTGGATGGAATGACCATGGTTCCATCTGGATTGATCAATGGACCACAAAGTATGCAAAATCTGTATAAGCAATGGATTAAAGCCATAAAAATTAAGTTCACCAGTGGCTTATGTCGCCCTGACCATTCAGTCCAGAGAAAAGACGATCATGATGCCCCCTGCCAACAGATGCCAGAGCTATCAAAGCCTCGGCTTCTAAAAGGTCCGTGCTATGTGACATTCTTGGACACATCCTCTGACATTTATGCAATTTCGAACATGAAATTTTGAAGGTTTGTGCATAATTTGATAAATTTCTGCATTTTTGCCCGTGTGGTGGTTGGTTCATCTACAAACAGCAAAGATTTTATTTCTGGTTGAGAAAGAACAGTAGTGTGTTTGCTGGTTCAACTTGTGCTTTTCTACTCCAGGGGTATTTACTCTTGTGTCCGTGATAAAATGGCTGTAACTTCTTCCAGTTCTGACATCAAGAGTTAGATGGAAATCAAACGGTTAGGGCATATTATTCCTAAAGGATTGTGAGGATGCTTTGCAGGAAGATAAACCCGCACTAATGTCTGATGCAAAATGGGCTAAAGTAAACAAAAACGATATGGCTTACATTAAGACAGATGTCACTGATGACATCTTGACAAGCATCAAGGGTTTAGATACAAGTTATGCAATATGAAAGAAGCTGAAAACTACCTATGTGATCACCACACCTCTTAATCAGATGCATTTAATACGCAACTTGGTGAATATACAACTAGATGAGTCAAAGCATACATCTAAGCACTTGACTGCATTTACTCTTCTGTTCCTAATAAAATGGCTGCAACTTCTTCCAGTTCCGACATCAAGAGTTTCATGCAAATCAAACGGTTTCATGGTCATGGCTTTGACCATTGGAAAGACTGTATGCAGGGCATACTCTTCCTAAAGGATTATGAGAATACTTTGAAGGAAGATAAACCCTCACTAATGTCTGATGCAGAATGGGCCAAAGTAAACAAAAAGGCTATGACTTTCATTAAGATAAGTGTCACTGATAACATCTTGACAAACATCAAGGGTTTAGAAACAGGATATGCAATATGCGAGAAGCTGAAAAACTACCTATGAGATCACCACACCTCTTAATCAGGTCCATTTAATGAGCAAGTTCGTGAATATGCGATTGGATGAGTCAAAGCCTGCAGAGCACTTGAGTGTATTTACAAGCATTTTAAATCAGCTCAAGGATACAAATTTGGGCATTGATGATAAGTTGAGGGCGATCTTTTTTATCATGACACTACGTGACTCTTGGGAGACCTTGGTGGTTTCTCTCAGCAATAACCCCTCTCTCTCATATGATGGGGTGAGGGGTTCAATCTTGAATGAAGAAATTAGACGTATGTCTAGTGGAGAAGACAAGAACTCAGCTTATAATGGAAGAAGCAAGGCTGAAAAGAAAAATGCAAATGCACAGCAAAGAAATAGGAGCAAGAGCAAAGGAAAGGAAAAGAGTAACATTACTTGCTATCACTGTGGTCGGAAGGGCCACAAGAAACCTGATTCCAAGTATTACAAGAAGGAACAAGAGAGAAAGAAGAGTGCAGCACATAAAAAGGAGGAGGAGAATAAGACAGATGCATCTGAGGCCTCTAGCATGGTTATAGAGGAGCTTTTGGATACAGAGATTGATGTATTATGTGCACTTGATTATGATGTACTTGTATGTCACATGCAAGATATGCAGATTACCAAGGCTGATGTGATTGATACACTTTCGTCAGTTGATGATGCTGTCACTTAGACTTGGATTGTAGACTCTCGTGCCTCTTTCCATGTAACTCCTTGCTTGGAGTGTTTTGGTATCTTCAATCAAGGTAGTTATGGAAAGGTGTATCTTGAAAATAACCATGCTTGCAACATTGATGGGATTGGCACTGTACACTTATCTTTAGACAATGGGCAAGAGATTGTGTTGAAACATTTCAAATATATGCCTAGCATTAAAAAGAGTTTACTATCTCTTGGTCAGCTTGACTTGTATGGTTACACTACACAATTTGGTGGTGGTGTGTGGAAAGTGAAAAAGGGTTCCATGCTGATTTAAAAAGTAACCAAGAAAGGCACTTTGTATTGTTTACATTGTAAAGCCTTGAATAGCAAGTTTCTTGCAATTGCTGAAATTTACAGCCACTTGGAGTTATGGCAAAAGAGATTCGGCCATATGAGCCAAAAAGAACTTGATGTTCTTACCTCTCTCAAGAGGGTTGATGGAAAAGGCTCTAAACTTGACTTTTGTAACGAGTGTTAGTTTGGAAAGCAAATAAAATTTTCCTTTTACTCTGGTGTCTCTCGTAAGTCCAATGTCTTGGATTGAGTGGATTCTGATGTATGTAGTATGCCCTTGAAATCGTTAGGTGGAGCTGCATATTTTGTCTCCTTTATTGATGATTATTCCAAAAAGATTTGGGTATACCTGTTGAAAAAGAAAAGTGAAGTGTTTGCTAATTTTAGAACTTTTTATGCATTTGTGACCACTCAAACAGGTAGAAAGTTGAAATGCTTGAGAACAGATAATGGGGGTGAGTTCACATCTACTGAATTCAAATCCTTGTGACTTGCATGGAATTAAGAGGGAGCTTACAGCTCCTTACAACCCCTTCTTCAAATGGCGTGGCTAAAAGATATAATAGGACTTTATATGAGAGAGTGCGGTGCATACTGTCCACTGCTAATCTCCCTCATGAATTTTGGAAAGAGGCACTTGAAACCACGGTTCACATTTACAAATAATGGCATCCCTCAAGAGGTTTGGTCTACTAAATCGGCGTCATACAACCATTTACACACATTTGGCTGTGATGCTTTTGTGCATGTTAAAGATGAGCTGAGGAACAAACTTGGCCCAAAATCCACCAAACGCATTTTCATGGGCTATGGTGATGAGGGTGAATTTGGCTACAGAGTGTGGTTACCTAAGTCCAAAAAATTTATTCGCAGCCGTAATGTTGTGTTTAATGAGGAAAATTTGCTGAAAGGTACTTTAGCCTCTAATGAAGATATGAAAAAGGTGAAGTTTCAGAGTTTGCAGCCACCTATGACTTCATAAAATGAGCCTCATGGTGCTGTACCACATGCTGAAACTGATGATCAGCCGGTTATTTTTCAGCCAGATGATGATGGACAGCAAATAGGAGCACAAGGAGGTCACGTACAGCAAGATAGACTTGCTGAATATGAAAATGAAGGTGTTGTACACAGCATGAACAGCATGCTGAAAATGGCTTACAGCAGCCACTAAATGTTGAAAATAATATACCTCCAGATGTAGACCCAATTCGTGAAAATGTTGATCATTGGGTACGCAAGTCTACACACCCTTATTGTAAAGTCCCTTTGTCTCCCTGTAAATAGTCTTACGGGTGTGAACACACCCTTATTGTACCTTGTACCCTCACATATAAATACATTCTTTTATTCTTTGTGTACCGTCACAAACTAATACACCTACCTCTGTGTTCACTCCCTCTAACTCTCAGCTCAGCTCTGCAGCTCACGCCTTGATCTCGCACTCCATTGCACACTCTCCTCCTTCAAACTAGTATCAGAACACAGAGTGCACGCTTATCAAGGGGTCAAAAGGCAGCTGGAGTACAGCTGTTGAGTGTGTGACCGTCGGCAAACAGGAGACGAGTAGCAATCCGGCAGAACCAAGTGGCAGTTCCAACGCTCCCAAAGTGGATCAGCGGGCAGCAGGAGTGAATCTCGTATCCAGAGCAACGTTGCAAACTAGCAACCACGACTTGCAGTGCACCCAGGCACCGGTCGCTACACGTGACCACCAAGTGCTAGCGAAATCAGCTATCACGAGAGGTCGAGGGGGGGTTCCTACATCATGCGAGTCAGACGGCAATCAACGACGGTTCCACGTCACGCAAGTTTGAATGGCGCAACCTGTGTGACTGACGGGCTGATAGACGAGCGCAACATGACTGGCGAGCCAAAGAACAAGATGTGACTCGCAGGTAAACACATCTCATCATGTCTTTTTTGTTAAAAGGCCACAAAATTTTTTTCTTTTCAAAATGCTCTTAAAATTTTTCCTTAGGTTCGCATGTATAAGCACAAAGTTTAAATTTGTGCATATTTATGCCCAGAAATTTGGGGCTTTTCAAATTGAGTGCTACTCATGTATATTTGAGGCATCTACGTCAGAAATTGCAGACATTGTGCGCGTTTGAATTGGGGATTTCACCAAATTTACTGAAATTTTGCTCATTTCAGTGAAATTTCTTGACATTGGACCCATAAAATTTGGCGCTTTTGTTATATTGGTGAAATTCCGTTCAGTTGAGTCAGATTGGCTAACATTGGTGCACAATTGGACCCGAGAAATTTGCGGCTTTTGCAAAATTTTGTGAAATTTTGCTAATTTTGCCCATTATATACTTTCGAGAACATGTATTAATGCAATCGGGGCAAATCCGTTAGTGAAATTTTGGGGCTTTTGCTGAAATCTCCGGTATCTCTCGCTTCCGCAATTTTGGATAAATTGCAGAGATTTCTTCGTGTTTTGGGTATCAAAAGATGATACGAGCACAAACGTATGCAGTACACATGTTGGACAACTCCCATTGAGTTGATGTATTGCTGATTATTCATGTTGCAGCAGTTTAAATGATTATTTGCAAATCTGGTATTGGTGCATATGTATTTTTGGTGATATTGCTGAAGTGGGAGTTACCTGGCAGTGACGTATGCATTTAATGTATGCTGAAATTGCAGTCATACTGCTGAAAGTCATTCGTTCTACTGCTGTAAATGTACTTGGACCGAATCTTGCTATTATTTGCTGAAAAATTCAGCTCATTTTTTCTGTCATAAATTGCAGCATTGAATTTCTGGTTTATTGCTGAAAAATGGCTGCAAATGCTTCTAGCAGCAGTGACACTAAATCCCTCTTTGAAATCAAGAAGTTTGAGGGCATTGGCTTTGACTTGTGGAAGGATAGGATGCAAGGCATTTTGTTTCTCAAGGACTGTGAAGATGCTCTCTTAGAGACTAAGCCTGCAACTATGACAGATGTGGATTGGGTTAGACTTGATAAGAAGGCCATTGCATACATTAAGATGGCAGTGTCTGATGATGTACTTACAGACATCAAGCGTCTTGATACAGGTTATCGAGCCCTCAACAAAATCACTGTGAAGAATCGGTTTCCTATTCCCAGAATTGACGACATTTTGGATCGTCTAGGAGGCTCAAAGGTTTTCAGCCGCATTGATCTAAAGAGTGGTTATCATCAAATTAGGGTAATACCACAAGATGTACACAAAACTGCTTTCCGCACTTCATACGGTCTTTATGAATTCTTGGTGGTTCCTTTCGGATTAACCAATGCACCAGCCACTTTTAATCGAATGATGGAGCGCATCTTTAGAGAGCATCGACAATATGTCGGTACTTTCTTTGATGATATTCTTGTCTTTAGCAAGAATGAAGAGGAGCATCATCAACACTTGGAAATTGTTCTACAATTACTACAACAAAATCAACTCTTGGTAAATGGTAAAAAGAGTGAATTTTTCATGCATAAAATAAATTACCTTGGGCATGTCATCTCTTCTGAAGGGATTCAGATGGATCCTGAAAAGATCAGGATAATCCAAGAATGGCCTCATCTTCGTGATGTACATGAGGTGCGATCGTTTCTTGGCTTATGTTCTTATTACAGCCGCTTCATCAAGCATTTTGCACATATGGCTTCTCCACTTCATGACCTTACAAAGAAGAAGATCTCTTTCCAATGGAAGGAAAAAGAGAATGCAGCCTTCACAAGGCTGAAAACAGCTCTTACTTCTGGACCTGTTCTTATCATTCCAGATCTGATAAAACCATTTGTGGTGGAAGCAGATGCTTGCGGTGATTGTATTGGTGCAGTGCTAAATCAAGAAGGCCATGCCGTAGCCTTTGAAAGCCGCCGTCTAAATGATGTGGAGAAAAGGTATGACATTTATGAAAAGGAGCTCTTAGCAGTGGTTCATGCTTTAAAGATATGGAAACATTATCTTTTAGGCAATGAATTCCTTATTAAAACCGATCATCAAAGCTTGAAGTATTTCAAGACTCAAAAGCATTTGCAGGAGAAACATGCAAGATGGGAAAATTTCTTGTCTATGTTTCATTTTCAAATTATGTACACTCCAGGGAAACAAAATGTAGTTGCTGATGCACTTTCTAGAGTGCCTCGCATTGCAACTATTACAGTGGCTCATCATGAAGATTTTCAAACGATGAAGAATACTTATGATGAAGATACTGATTTTGCAGCAATTTGGTCAAATTTACAGCAAGGAGGTTCTCATCCAGATTATTCCATCAAGGACGGTTACCTTCTCATGAACAATCGCCTTTGTGTCACTCTTCCTGTTCGACAAAAGGTGCTTAAAGAAAGTCATGAACCCCCTTATGTAGGGCACAGAGGGAGGGCAGCCACTCTAAGTGCAATTGAGCGCTACTTTTATTGGCCAACATTACGAAAAGATACACATAACTTCATTGAGGCTTGTCTGGTATGCCAAAAATCCAAATATGATAGGCAGAAGATTCCAGGATTGTTGCAACCTCTTCCAGTGCCCAAAGATCCATGGGAATCTATCACAATGGATTTCATCTCAGGTATTCCAAAAACACCTCAAGGTCATGATATGATTTGGGTCATAATTGATAGATTCAGCAAACAATCACATTTTATTCCATGTCATAAAACATTGAAATCCGCACAAGCTGCAAGACTTTTCATTCAACATATCTTCAGATTACATGGTATGCCTTCTGAGATCATTTCAGATAGAGACTCCAAATTCACAAGTAACTTTTGGCGTGCTTTATTTGAGAATTTGGGAACCACTTTAAAGTTCTCCTCAGCTTTTCATCCTCAAACTGACAGCCAAACAGAGGTGATGAATCTCACTCTTTTGGATATGTTGAAAGCTTATGTTAGTGAACATAAGTCACAATGGGAGAAATATCTTCCATTATTGGAGTTTGCTTACAACAATACAGTGCACTCATCCACAGGGAAAGCTCCAAATGAAATAGTACAGGGTAAAGTGATTCCTCCTTCAATTATTCGCACTAAAGATAAGATTTTTGCTCTGCTGATGAGTTTGCTTCAGATTTAAAAACAACAATGGATCAAGTTCGAGCCACTATCAAAGTTGCGCAAGAGCGACAAAAGAAGCAAGCAGATAAACGAAGAAGACCTTTGGCTTTTGAAAAAGGTCAATATGTCTTGCTAAAGTTTGATAAAAACAAGCTCAAACAAGGTTCTAGTCAAAATTCATCTTTTCCAAAGCTCTCCAGTAGATACTTTGGACCCTTCAAAGTGATTGAGAAAATAAATGAAGTTTCTTATCGACTTGAGCTTCCTACTCATTGGAAAATACACAATGCTTTTCATGTAAGTTTGCTAAAACCTTACATAGGACCAGAACCAAAGGAACCCATTACTGAAGATCCCCCAGAAGTTGAAGAAACAGAGCAACTCTTGGAACCTGAAAAGATTTTGTTTCTCAAGGATCGAACCACGAGAAGTGGCCTTGTGACACGAAAATTCTTACGAAAATTCAAGAATCTACCCACAACAGATGCACAGTGGGTAGATGAAAAATTCATGAAGGATTACCCAAATATTCTACAGCAATATCAAGAAGATTTTCAGCTGAGGACAGCTGAATAAAAGCCAGAGGGCTGTCACAACTCTATAGAAACAGAATTTGTATCCTTTTTCATTAATTTGTCTATATAATGATTTATTAAATTTATTTCCTTTGCACTAATTAGATATAAAGAAAAGTGCATTGGAGCTGGCCACTGATGAGTGGTCACAGGTTATGGTGGACCCACGCGGTGGGTTAGAGAAAAGATAGTTCACACTTCCACCTATATGACCCGATTGGGCGTCTGTGACTAGAACTCACGCATATCAGGGTTAGACTCGCACACAGAAAGGATTGATGCCTTGAAGTGTGGGCTAGATCCACCAGAACAAACAGTTACAATCAACAAGATGGCATGATCATGAAATGCTTGTATAATGTGCATGTGTGGGCTGAAAGCTTGAAATGCACATTTCTTTGCATAGGAAAGTCACATGAAGATTCGGATACCATTTTTGCGATGTACACGGAAAAAGCTTTCATATGACACCCATATTGGGGGGGTCCCTAAATTTTAGGAGATCCCTAAATTTTAGGAGGTCCCTAAAATTTAGGAGCCTCGAATTAGCCTAAAAATGCTAGTCCTAAAAAATAGGGATGTCATTCTAAAAATAGTAAGTTCTGTACTCTGACTGTGCTTACTAAATTTGGTTGTTTCTATTCTTGACAATATTCAACCCAAAAAGGAAGGCCATAGAGAAGAGACAAGTGTCAAGACACTTGTCACACAAGTTTCCAAGTGTCCCACCACTTGTCACATCTCATGACATGTGGCTGGACACTTGTCTTGTGCTACTCCACTTTCCCCTTTTGTACTAGCTCTCCCCTCTCCTATAAATAAGAGCTCGTTTTTCTTCATTCATCATCATTTTTCTTTGCTGTAAACTCATGTACAGCACCCACAGATAGCCAGAAACTGGCCCCATCCATCCCCATCATCATCCCCCACTTCTCCATTATCAAATTCCTCCATATTCCCTCTTCTATCACTATTGTTTTACAGGACAGCAAGCCTGTAAATTCATTACAACACCTCCTCCTCGAGCTCTTTCTTCCATTTTAGCTACAAGAAGCAAGCCCTATCCATGTACTGCTGATCAACGATGGAGAAAGGCTGAATTTCCCTTTTTCTTCTCTCATACTGTAAAGAAATCAGTTCTTATCATTGCATAATAGATAATGCATGTGTGTTTGTACATCTTTGCATGATCTTGTGAGAGTGAGAATTACTTCTTCTCATTCTCAGGTTGATTGTAACTGAGCTCTTCCCTAAGGGACTTGGGTTGAGCAGAAATGCATTCCTTCGGGGGGGGTTGCCCATCTTCAACCCTCAATCTTGTCTCCATTACTTTTACATTTTCATGGCTGTAATTTTGTGAGTAATTTTCATTTTCAGCTTTAAGTATTCATTCTCTTTTATATTAAATCTCGAAAACAAGCGAATATCATAATTGTTAAGCATACTACGTTGTTCGGGGCGTTTACATGAAAGCAGTGGCTCAGCTTACCATGTAAGAGACAAGTCTAAAAAGAGGGGTAATGCAACCAGTAACGGGAAGAGCAGAAGCAAAAACAAGGGCAAACAGTAGGATGTCACGTGCTATCAGTGTGGGCGTAAAGGGCATAAAAATCCCGATTGCCAGTACCTCAAGAAAAAGCAAGAAAGAAAGAAACAGCAGGGTAAGAAAAAGAAGGATAATAAGAAAGATAATGACAACTCTTCCTCAAACGAAGTTGCAAAGGCAAATGTTGCATCGAGTGTGGTGATTAAAGGGCTTTCTAACACTGAAGAGATACTTTTTATAGCCTCATGTAATGATGCAGATATTACGGCACTAGCAAGTGATATGCACATCACAAAAAAGGAGGTAATTGATGCCTTACTTTCAACTCATGATGGACTGTCACAATCATGGATAGTGGACAATGGTGCTTCTTTTTATGTTACCCCCTCTTTGCAGTCATTTTCTGAATACACTACAGGTTGCCTAGGCAAGGTTTACTTGGGTAATAACTATGCATGTGAGATAGAGGGTGTTAGCACCATTCACTTGGCCCTTGAAAATGGCCAAGAGCTGATTTTGTAGGATGTCAGATTTGTACCTGGAAAAAAGAAAAGTCTACTATCAATTGGACACCTTGATGCTAAAGGGTATTTTACTACCTTTGGTAGTGGATCTTGGAAGGTCCATAAGGACTCTAGATTGATTGTTAAAGGCAGCAAAAGGGGGACTTTATATTACTTGCATTGTAAATTTAGCATTACCTGGCAAGTTCTTGGCTGTGGCTGAAGTCCATTCACAAATGGAGCCTTGGCACAAAAGACTTGGTCATATGAGCCAAAAAGGCCTTCAAGTGAAATCTCCTTACATGGAAAACAAGTGAAGTCTCCTTATTACTCTGGTGTCGTTAAAAAGTCTAATGCTCTTGACTTAGTACACTTTGATGTATGCACTATGCCATTGATAATTTCAGTAGAAAATCATGGATGTATGTACTTAAGAGCAAAAAGGAAGTGTTGGATGCTTTTAAAAAGTTTCATGCTTTTGTTACCACACAGAAAGGGCTTAAGTTGAAAGCCATAAAAACAAATAATGGAGGTGAGTATATCTCAAATGAATTTAACAAGTTTTGTGAGATGCATGGCATTAAGAGGGAGTTGACAACCCCTTATAATCCTGCATCAAATGGCATGGCTGAAAGATTTAACCACACACTTTGTGAGAGAGTCAGATGCATGCTGTCCACAACTAATCTGCCGCAGCAGTTTTCGGGAGAGGCTCTAAAAACTGCAGTTTATGTATACAATCACTCTCCCAATCGTGCATTGGAAAATGGCATTCCTGAAGAGGTTTGGTCTGGCAAACCTACTTCATATGACCATTTACGTGTCTTTGGTTGTGATGCCTTTGTGCATGTACCTATAGAGCAGAGGACCAAACTACACATGAAATCCATCAAGGGCATCTTCATGGGATATGGAGATAAGGGAGAGATGGGTTACAGAGTTTGGCTTCCTCACGACAGAAAGATTGTACGCAGCCAAGTTGTACTATTTAATAAGGCAAAGTTGCTGAAAAATGCTACACATGGTGATCTTGAGAAAAAGAACGTCAAATTTGAGTATGAACAGCCAACCATTCAGCAGCCATTAGTTGAAAGTTCCGTCCCTTTCGATGCTGAACATGAGTAGCAACCTATTGTGCTACAGCCAGAAGATCATGGATTGTATCTCTTGATAGCCAGAGTGCTCTGTATCTGGCTAAGAATACCATGTATCATTCACGCACAAAGCATATAGATGTGCGATATCATTTCATCAGACAAATTCTGGAAGATGGTCAACTCACATTGACCAAGATCAAAACACAAGACAACCTTGCAGATGTTCTCACTAAAAGTCTAAGCAAAGCCCAGCACGAGCATTGTATAGGACTAGTGGGAGTTGATTAGTTAGAGGTTCACATCGGACCTTTAAGTGGGAGGTTGTTGGAATAAAGGCCCGGTTTAACCCCCGTGTATAATACACACACATTGTACACATGAATGCATCCTTACGTACCCTAAGTATAAATACATTTTATTCTTAGTGTACCAATACATTGTTGGTACACTCTTATCAAATCATACTTGACTCTGCTCTCTAACTCTCTCTCTTCAGCCGTCACGCTCACTCCTTGAACTTCTGTCACTCTGTAGCTGAGCTTTATAACAATTCGCAGCCATAATGTTGTGTGAAGATATGAAAAATGTCAAATTTCAGAGTTTGCAACCACCTATTACTTCAGAAAATGAGCCTCATGGTGCTGTACCACAGGTTGAAACTGATGATCAACCTATTATTTTTTAGCTAGATGATGATGGACAACAAATGGGAGCACAAGGAGGTCATGGACAGCAAGATAGACTTGCTCATTATGAAAATGCAGGTGTTGGTAATGAAAATGAAGGTGCTGTACAGCATGCTGAAAATGGCTTACAGCAACCAATAAATACTGAAAATAATATTCATCCAGATGTAGACCCAATTTCTAAAAATGTTAATCATTGGGTACGCAAGTCTACATACGTAAGAAGACAACCACATAGGCTTGACCCCTCCTTGCATTATGTGATGCTTACAGATGAGGATGAGCCTCTTACATACAAAGAGCCTAAGTCATGCAAATTCAACAGTAAGTGGGAGCTAGCTATGCACGAAGAGACTAAATCTCTATATGCAAATGTTACTTGGAATCTTGTGTCATTGCCCAAGGGAAGGAAGCCACTTTCAAACAAATGGATATACAAAGTAAAGACAATTGATGGGAAACCCAAGTACAAGGCAAGATTGGTTGCCAAAGGGTATGCACAGAAGGAAGGGATCGACTTCCAAGAGGTCTTGTGTCACCAGGTGGAGATACTTTTTACAGTTGCTTTCCTTATTTACTTATAAAAATATTTTATTTTTCTTTTCTTTAGTAGTTGTTGCTTTTTACCGCCAGAGTTCTCTTGGATTAAGGCGGGATCTTTTTATGGCCAGAAGAGGCAGCCATTCGAACAAATTGGACTAATGGTTTGTATGAGCCTTAGGACCAGTTCCATATTGAATGGACACTGAAGAATAGAATGCTAGTGGTTTGGGACTGTGTGCTTAGATACTAGAGATACTGCAGAACAATGAGCCTAGCCAAGACAGAAGATGCACATGTGAGAATGTCACGAAATAAAAGTCACCATAACTAGTCACACTACACTTTTTGATATATAGTTGCAATGATAAAAGCTGCTCAAAACAACTTGAGGAATGCGTGGATCACCATCCTTAAAATTTCGGGAGTTACTATTTTTCGACCCCAGAATCTGTTCATGTCATTATCTTCATTTTTGCACAAGGATTTATTCTTTGGCCTTGCCGAGGTCAAATTTTGCACCGATCCTGGAGAAATTTAGACCAAAAGATTTAAACAGGAAAATTGTTACACGTATGCCATGTGGCATAAATTCCACAGAGAGAGAGAGAGAGAGATTGAAGTTTTGAGGAACTGAGGATAGATTGCTACAAGTACATCAGCTATGGAGAGTACTTCGTCTCTGATTCATGTACCAAGATAGAAGTTGCTCCCTCTGGTCAACTCTCTCTCTATTCTCAGAGGAAATACTCTACATGATGGGTTGACTCCATCGAAGGTACAATTATGTGTTTTCTTTGCACTTCTACTGAGGGTAAAGCCTAACTGTCCAGGTTTAAGAGCAACTGTTGGCTTCTCCAATCCAGGAACTAAAGAAAGTGATGACTATGCCACACAGGAACAAGGTTTTTCAGCTCTAATTTAGTGCTATTTGTGGGACTTTTTTACTGCTAGAATGATTCAAGCGTAAAAGGGATGTTGTTATGGATATGCTAAACAAAGAATAGTAAAAACAGAGTTTTGCAGACTGTAATTTTGCACATAATTCATCGAGTTATGGTCACAGAAAATGCTTTCCAAAAAGAAATGTTGTTCTGGATATGCTGGATAGTTAAAAAAACAGTAAATACAGAGTTCTATAGATTGTAATTCTGCACATGAATTATTGAGTTAAGGAGAAAACGCTTTCCTGCAAGAAATATTGTAAGTCATACTGTATTGTTCTTATGCAGCTGGGATTTACTCTGAAAACATGAAAACCAATTGTTCACAGGTTACATATTTTGGAACATTTCATTTTTGTAACTTTCCATCTTTTAATTGATAAGGAAATACCGAGAGGAGCGCTGGTCTTCCAAGCCAATCTGGTGTTGAGCGAGAGAGAGAGGTCTCTGTTTGTGTGTGTGTGTAAAAAGACAAGGTGCTAATTGAAGGAACTACCGCTTTATGTGAATCATAGACAAGTTTCATCTTCTCACATGTTGTGAAGATCATGGTTGTCTCCGTGCGTAGTACAGACTGATCCGTACGGTATGATCCGTAGGATACGGTACAGTAAGTATCCGTACGATTTAGTATGAAAAAATGTGCACTTTTTGGCCACTATACTTTAAGTCTACAACTTTCTTTTTTTCTTTTTCCTTTCTTTTTTTTTTCTTCTCTCTCTCTCTTTCTCTCTCTCTCTCTCTCTCTCTCTCTCTCTCTCTCTCTCTCTCATTGCACTAGTACCACGTACGAAAGGCTTGATACTATACCATACTTTAGGTACCGTACCTTACATATTAGTACCATAAGGTACCAACTTAATGGATGCATCTTTCCCATTCGAACTACACTTTGGGACGAGCTAAATGCTCCTTATATTAATATAATTCTCCCATGAGATTAGGTTATTTGAGATTCAAACAATTTCTCTCAACCTTCTCTCTCTCAAGCCCACACTTCTCTTATTTGTATGATCATACATGTATAATGTATTCACTCCCATCTATGTAGTTATAAGTTGTAGGTAGGAGTAACGTATATTGCGTATTCCGCATTAGATTTTGGCATGTTACCCTCAAGTACTCATCTTATATGCTCTAATAGCATTGCTATTTAGACTTGAAATATCTATTCTATTATCTTTCATCCAAAATAATCAAGTTATTTTTTTTGTCGTACTAATATCGCACCGTACCTTATAAAATCTGAAGGACCATTTAGTACCATATTTTATCGTACTGTACCGTATCGTACCTTTCGTACCTGACAACTATGGTGAAGATCACCACTCTACGTGTGCTTTTTCTCTCATTGTTGTATTGGACTTAGAGCTGTATCAAATGGATGTAAAAACAGCTTTCTTACATGGTGACATTGATGAGGAAATCTACATGAAACAGCCCCAAGCCTTTGTAGTTCCTAGAAAAGAGCAGATGGTGTGTAAACTAAAACGCAGCCTGTATGGGCTGAAGCAAGCACCACAGCAATGGTACAAAAAGTTTCACACTTTTATGCTATCTCATCAATTTACACGCAGCCATGCAGATCATTTCTTGTAAATGAAAAAGGATATAGATGGCAGCCCCATCATACTTGCTTTGTACGTTGATGATATGTTGCTAGCTGGGAAAAGAAAGACTACCTTGGATGCTTTCAAAAATCAGCTGAAAAGAAGATAGCCCTCGATTTAGGATCAAAGGCTGACAAACCTACATCCTGTAAATTGACTCAAAATACCAATGAAAGCATTCAAATGTTCTGAGGCAGGCTTAGACTCATCAAGCTTCAAGTTGACCAACTTTCCCATGAGAATTACATGATTGACAAGAATTGTATTCTCATAAGTAGACTTGAGTTTCTCCCAAACTACATAGGGAGTATCAAGCCCCTTTATATCAACCAAGTTATCATTTGTGACAGCCATCTTAATGTAAGTAATGGCCCTTTTATTCATTTTAGCCCAATCCTCATCTAACAAAGCAACAAGCTTATGTTCCGCTAAAGCATCATCACAATCCTTTAGAAAGAATATACTCTGCATATGATCTTTCGAAAGATCAAAACCATTGCCATCGAATTTATGAATCTCAAAGAGATTCTTTGTGTCAGATGTAGATGCACTGTCAACCATCCTCAGCAATACACAACTACAATAAAGGATTGAGTACTTTCAGTCAACAGCAAGGTTGTTGATTGTAACAACAAGTATATACTCTTGTACTTCCAAGATGTCCAAGAAGCATATGTTTAGCTGCAATTTCAGTCTCAAGTACTGATTACAGCATATACATGAATCATAATTGATACATTTGCATTAAAGACAGCTCCCACTTCAATAATACATCACCAAAATACCCAAATTCAATGACCCAAATGTTGTATTTACCACTATTTCACTATATAGTGAGTATTCAGCAATACATATACCAATGAAGCTGCCCTTTTTGTTAAGAAGACTGCTAGGGTTTGCACTGATGACACACAGAGTGTACGACCACAACAGAAATACAAAGACACAAACGCAGACATAGAGGGCAAAACTCAAACCCTAAACGCAAAACTCAAAACTCAAACACAAACAGAAGAAGCAAGAGAGAGAACACAACTCTGAAGTGAATGAATGTTGTAAAAGAATGTAAGAGTATACAGTGTGCTCAAGGGCAGAGGAATGTCAGAGTGTGATGTCCCGAAGACAAATCTCAAGTCTGTGACCAATCGGAGTGTAGGAGTGCTGAATAGTGAATGGCAGCAGGCTGGTCACCCAAACGCAGCACTCTGGAGGCTGAAAACTGGTAAACGCAGCAGTGTACCACCGATCGGGGGCTGCAAACTGTGCACAGTCTGCTGTAAACAGCAGGCTGAAACAGTGTCTGAGAGTGTCAAGGCCTGCAATGCTGAAAATGCAGGCTGGCTGACCCTGGAGATGATGGAAAGCAAGCTGTACAACAGTCTAGGACAGTTTGGAGCAGTCGCCAACAGCTGAGAGCTGTCGCCTACAGCAATGGACAGGCTAAAGATGATGTGGCTGCAGTTGATGATGGCTGGACAGCAGATCGAGGCGGGCTGCAGGCTGGAAACTAGGCGCCAACAGCAACAGAGGGTATGTGGGCTGGTGTAACCTGCAAACAAGGATGATTGCTGAATGGGGACAGCCTGTCTATTTATAGATGTGGAAGGATGCCCCAAAAATTAGGGTTTCCACTAAACTTTCTCGAACCGCTCCCAGTTTTAGGGTTTCCACTGAACTCTCTCGAACCGCTCCCCATTTTAGGATTTTACTCTAAAAGACCATTTTTAGTGTGTTTTGGGGCTGTTTAAGAGGCTAATCAACAAGTAATGCATATTTTAGCTCAACACTTTTTAAACATTTGAAGCATCCAAAGCTCAAAAGACTCCCACTCAGCAGTGAATCTACTGCAAATTTCACTGTCCAGTCTCAAATCGACTCAAAATATATCACCCATGTGAAAAGCCCCAAAATTTTTGCAATGAATCTACTCCAATTGCATCAATACATCTTCCCGAGCATCAAGTACGGGCAAATATTGCAGAAATTTCACGAATTCTACAAAAACCCGAAATTTCGAGGTCCAAGAGTGCACAAATTTCCAAGAAATTGGCTCAACCAAGCAAAAAATTTCACTTGCATCTGAAAATCCCCAAAAAATTTGAGACCCGTGCACTCAATGTCTGCAATTTATGGATCAAAAATCACTGAAACATGTATCTAGCACCAAATCTTGGAAAAACCCCAAATTTCAGGAAGCAGATTTGCACAGATTTGTAATTTGTGCTTGTACGCGTGAACACTCCGTAGAGAAGGGAAAGAAAACTAAAAAATTTCAGGTTATAAAGAGAAAAAAAAAAGAGCGTTGATTGTCCTGGCTCCGCCAGCCCGTCATGCATTTTCCATCTAGCTTCGTGCAGATCCCGTCACGCACTGGTCCTCTCGTGCCATCCGTCTTGCTCTCCACAGCCCACCTGTCTATTATGCCTGCAACAGGCATTATCAAGGTTGTCGCTATCGCACTTTAGTCAACAATATTGTCGCCTCTGCTACCTCGCATGACGACTATTTCTGATCACAGCTAGTGCCTGTACACCCACTGTGACTGTTGACTATAGCTCACTATTATTGTCTATCACTATCAATGTTGCGGCCGCTTACGTAAACCATGCTCTAATACCAGTTTGTTGAGAAGTAGGGGAAGCATAGAGAGGGCAGGTGCACGTTTATCAAGGTGCTCAATAGTGCTGAACTCAGTGAGAGTGAGTCAACAGATAGATGTGTACCAGTGTGGTACACACAAAGAATAAAAGAATGTACTTATACTTAGGGTACGGTACACTTACACCCGCTAGGGTGAGTTCACGTGTGTGAAGTAATATGTACACGAGAGAGCGTAAAGGGCCTTTACACCCAACACTATAGACCTGAAGTTTGCGTCTTCATCAAATAATTTTATAGACATTTTGACCATGGTGACCAATAAACTGATTCTTGAGCACTTGCTACTCAAGATTAGTATGGATACATCCTCCCCTTTTGCTTCGAACTAACAAGAAGAGGGTGATTTCCTATGGCTTTGTCTTCCACATTCAAAGCAGCGGCCTTCTTTGCTTGAGAGTGACAGGATTTTGAATCATTTTTGCTTTAGAGACATTTATTATTTCTACATTATATCATTATCCACATCCTCGAGATGATTAAGATTGTAAAATGGCATTTGGACAAGTAAACAATACCTCTACAATGACACTATCCAAGTAGCACCACTGCATAGCATTTTGCATGACATGATGATTTGCATTACCTTTTGCATAACCCCATGTATTGGCATTCTATTCTTGGAAACATCCATCCTTGTGCATTTATTTCTTTTTGGTCGTTTGGAGTGGTTGACTCTAGATCCACCATATTCAAAGCAACTCCCATAGTAGTCTCTTAAGGCAATTTCACTTGCTTCCTTTCTTTCTTGCTTAGCTTAGCCTATCCACATACTCCCCATAGCTTCTCTCCACACATTTTCCTCATCATGGATACCCACTGCTGATTGGCATAACTTGTTTGTTTTATGAAGGTCTTGGGCCTAACTATGCCTTTATTCTCCCCTAAGAAGCATAAATTACTTAGTGGGATAAAAAACTAATTGCAACCCTCACTTCAAGCTAAATCAATTCAAAAACAATTAATAGCCCTCAACACAAAAAGAAAAAGAAAAGTGAAACCCAGTGTGGTTCATCCACCTTTGCAAGTCCTAGTAGGCCATTGGGCAACACTCAACAACCTTTGTTCAATGCCTTGGCTTGTCTAGGGTCCATCGTTGCTCTCGTATCACATACAAAAGGATTCATACTATACCATACTTTAGGTACAATGCAATATGTATTAGTACCATAACATACCAACTTAATGCATACTTCTTTTCCTATCTGAACCAAAATTTAAGATGAGCTAAATGCTCCTTATACTAACATGATTCTCCCATTGGATTAGGTTATTTGAGATTCAAAGAATTTGTATACCTTATTTTGTCAAAAAGAATTGGATTTTAAGTTGCTCTTAGGACAGAGTAACATACATTTATCGTACCATACCTTGAAAATCTCAAGATATCATTTAGTTGTGTATTCTATGGTATCGTATTGTACCATACTTTTCATACTTGACAACCATGCTAGGGTGATCCCTTCGGCTCCCTCGCTAAGATAACCATCGTATTTGTAGACTTACTAGGTCACCGGGCAACCAACATGCACTTTGTGTCAAGAATCGCGTGGTGGGGGGACTTGCTCAAGATGCTGGGCCAAACACACACAGAATGCACAAGGAGAAGCTCACTTAAGAGACAAGAAGAGAGATGAAGGCCAAAACGTTTTCTTGCTGGTTTCTTCTTCTTCTTCCACACACTTTACAATGTACACAAAGTATAGATAAGATACAACATAAAAGAAAGTAGCCTACTAAGTCAAACAATGCATAACCGACTACACTAGTCGATTGGTGCTATAACTATGCCAGCTGTAAATAGGTGTAACAACCTGAATATAATAAGTAATGAGTCAGTGGCCATGTGAGAGTCATAATGACCACCGACGTGCTAAGTGTAGACGTGTGGACCCATCTAACTAGGCGGTCCATTATTAATGTCTGCATCTGTTGAGCTTCTCATCTCAACACTTCCCCTCAAGCTCAACTACATCTCTGCAACTCCAAGTAAGCTTCGAAACTTTTGAAGCTTCTCTGTACCCAATGCCTTCGTGAAGATGTCAGCTATCTGATCCTGTATACTGACATACACCAAGTTAATCTCAACTGCTAGTATCTTCTCTCTCACAAAGTGCTAGTGTACCTCAATATGTTTTGTCCTGGCATGGAACACAGGGTTCCTAGCCAACTGTATACTGCTCATGTTGTCACAATAAATGACAACTGGACCTTCCACCTGCATATCTAAATCAACCAATAACTTTTGTAGCTATACTATCTCACATGCTGCAACAGCAACACCTCTATACTTAGCCTCTGTACTCGACAAAGCAACTGTAAATTGCTTTTTGCTGCTCCAAGCAACTGCTGCACTACCAAGAGAGAACATGTATCCGCTAGTAGATCTTCTATCAGACATACTACCAGCCCAATCTACATCTGTGTATCCAAACACCTGTACATCTGTACCTGCCTCATAGAAAAGTCCATAATGTAATGTGAACTCCACATATTTCAATATACGTTTGACTGCATCCAAATGTAACTTTCTAGGTACTTGCATAAACTGACTCACAAGACCAACAGCGTAGCTCAAGTCTGGCCTTGTAATGGTCATATAGATCAAACTCCCCACTATCCTCCTGAACATAGTAGGGTCTTCTATCTCATCCCCAACATCAGCACTCAACTTTACATTTTGCTCTAACGGGACTGAAAGTGGTTTGCATGTTGTCATACCATACTTGGACAACATATCCAAGCCATACTGTCTTTGGGACAGCCATATACCATCATCACATCTGATCACCTCAATGCCAAGGAAGTACCTTAGCTCACCTAAATCCTTCATCTCAAACTTCTTCTTCAAAAAGTCATTGACTTCAACAATCCCACTATCACTATCACCTGTAATATACTCAACAATATATGCAATCTGCAACTAGTTTGCAGATAAACCTTGTGTTTATTTACTGGTAAACACCTTTGAACTTACAGATCTGAAATTTGTAACATGTGCACCTGTATACGGCAGACACAACTAAAATTGCAGGATATCTCGAACTGCTGTCCGCAACCTTGCGACTCTAAAACGGGACCTGAAATGACCTCGGATGGCCAAAATAGCAGTGGGTAAGCCCTTAAGGGCTTGTTAGAAAAATACACAGCGCTCTTCGCGCACACCAAATCTCACTGCAATCTGAGATTTTTGCTCTACCCTGCTTCTGGTACCTCCACAGGCACTGTCCAAGAGAAAGAGTAGAAGAATGGGAGAGCTTATTACCCGTGGCTTGCTTACTCGAACCTTGCTTCTTCTCCTTCACTTCAGCCTTCGAAATCAACCTCTCTTAGTGGCGTTGCTCCGATACCATGTCAAGAATCGCGTGGTGGGGAGATTTGCTCAAGATGCTGCGCCGAACACACAGAATGCACAAGGAGAAGCTCACTCAAGAGATAAGAAGAGAGATGGAGACCAAAACGTTTTCTTACTGGTTTCTTCTTCTTCTTCCACACACTTTACAATGTACACAAAGTATAGATAAGATACAACATAAAGGAAAGTGGCCTACTAAGTCAAACAATACATAACCGACTACACTAGTCGACTGGCGCTATAACTATGCCAAGCTATAAATAGGTGTAATAACCTGAATATAATAAGTAATGAGTCAGTGGCCATGTGAGAGTCATAATGACCACCGACGTGCTAAGTGTAGACGTATGGACCCATCTAACTAGGCGGTCCATCATTAATGTCCGCATGTGTTGAGCTTGTCATCTCAACACTTTGCTCAATACCTCAGCTACTTTGGGGTGGGATGCCTTAGGAAAAAGACCAAAGAAATGGGCTTAGGCTAGTATATCCCTTTTGGTTCTACTTTTGGGTCTAAGAGGGAGTGTTGAGCTAAAAATATATTAGCTTCTTTAAGACAGCCCTAAAACATGTTTAATTAATGAATTAAATCTTTTTATTAAAAAGAAATGCATACCAAGAAAGAGTGTGTTCTATAAGCAAAAACACTATTGGGAGGACCTTAACTTTCTATAAATAGGTATGATGGCCTCCATCCACCCCCAATCTCATTTTTGCAATTTGCAAGTGCCATATATCTATTGTCCACACCCTGCCCACAGAGGATATCTGAGCCAAACCTATCATTGTTGTCGGCAGTCTTCTATTGGAGATTTGGCCTATTTCCAAGTGATGCTTACTGTCTGGCAACTGCAGAGGCTACATTTACTGCTGCAAATCATCCAGAAGCCAGAGCTTTGCCCTCTGGTCATGTCACTTACAGCTCGTGACCTCTCCTACTAATGTGTTTTGATCTTCCAACTGCCGCCCTGCCTCATCTACACTTACTGGTGCTGTATTTTGCTGCCTGGAGTGAGTGCCAACTTCCACACATCATCATCCTACTGCTGTGTATGCAGTTTTTGCACACTCTACTACTTCTCTGGCACAGGTCCAACTTCACATACCTGTGTTTAATGCTGTCAAACACATGCGTTCAGGAAGCTCACGCCCGTCACGTCGCAACGTCTAATTGCGCCCGCCAGATCTTTCGCTCTGACGTAGCTACTCCCCCCCCGGTCTTAACGGCTCGCAATAGCCCGCGCCCCGCCAATCCCCCTTTCCCCTCCACCCCAACAGTTCGCCGCCCGTTCCCCCCCCCCCCCCCCCAACCAACGGCTTCAGCCGCCTTCTTCGCACATTGGAAAACGCCCCCCCCTCAAAACTGCCAAAAACAGCAGCCCTCCCCCCCTCGCCATTGTTCCCCCACCCTCCAAGTTGCTCCCTCCCCTGCAACAACTATCCCCCTTAGGGGGCACCGCGACGTGATTGGTAGTTTCCTCAGAAGGGTCATGCAATGGAAACCTCTGGCCAGACGCCAGCGCACTCAGCGAGTGCCCCACAATCAAACACCTTGCGCATCGTCCTCTCTGAGGAGCAGCTCTTAGCCGTCCGAGCTAAGGAGCTAGAGCTGAAGGAAACAGCGATTTATGGTCAAGTAGTAGGACATTCCCCAACCATGGCCCAGCTTCGGGATTGGCTTCTCTCCACGCTGCGCATCTGCACAGCGCAGATCGTGGAGGCGGTACTAATGGACCAAGGGATTTTCATGGTCAGGCTCAGCTTGGCAGACACAGCTCGCGAGTTGCTTGCCAGTTCACTATATGCGTCCACGAAGAGGGTCATATACATGGTCCCTTAGTACAATGGCTTTACTGTGGAGGCATTTGCACTCCACAACAGGTTTCTTCGGCACCCGGTCACCCTTCTTTTCCCCGGCGTGGTGATAGAGTATCGCCAATTGGTGGAAGACTTTGGACGGCTCTTCGGCACTATCCTTCCCACGTCCTTCGCGGATGCAGTATAGGTGGCAATGAAAGAGGTCAAGAAAATCCCACAGTTCCTAGAGATTGAGGCAAGCAGGCACTCCTTTAGGCAGTAGGTCATTGTGACGAGGGCAACTAGGGCAGTGCATGCGCTACCAGGACTTTGGGCATTAGGTAACAGGTTGCACGCGTTTCGGAGCCAAGGAGGCTCCGCCGACGTGCCCGCAGGTAGACGCTGATGGCTTCACACGGGTCTAGAGACGACACGGGGGCGCAGCTAGCGTCTCAAACCCGGCATCGATAGCAGGGAGCAGGTGAGTGAGCAACGCCCCCTCGGCAAAGCACTGCACAGCCCCCCTTGCCTGCCCCACCCAATAGGACCCCAACCCCCCACATCCACCACCCGCGCCACAGACTACCTCTCCCGAGTCCCCACAGTGCCCACACCCACCTCCCCCTACATCCCATGCTCCCCTCCCCCACTAACCCTGGCCCACAACACCCCATTTCCAGGGTCACCATTCACCCCCACACCCGCCATGTACCTCTATCTATCCCACCATCCCTCAATTATCCTCCCTCCCACCACACTCCGTACTGAGCAACCCCCCTGATCCGCACCTGGTTCAGGTGATCCCCCCCAGACCCAACCCCCCCTTCTCCCACAGGTAGGGACGAGCCACACACGTCTACATCCTCCTCGCACCAGCAGTCCTCACTGATACGCTGAGAATGATACGCTGAGCAGAAATGAAAACGTGGAAATAAGTAAAACCCAACTCACTAAGAGTTGATTTCAAGATGAATAGTGGCAGGAGTCCCGTTTCTCCTCCCACCCTTGCCTAGATAGTTGCTGGCAACTCTCTTCGTGATCCGACTGCCAGCCGTCAACCTTTAGTGAGTCCTACTATTCTTGGACTCTAGTTCATTTTAGGCTCCCCTAAACCCCGTTCGGGCGCCCAAGGCCCCCGAACGGTCATCCCTCGCGCCTGTTTCCCGTAATTTACCTTATTAATATAACATTTCCTTCCCCTTAAGAATCGGTTTCGTCCTCGAAAACGATACTTGAAAGGTCTAACTGTAAACTGGGAAACCTTTTCCTTAGGGTACTTACTCGCTCCCATGTTGAGCTTTCTTCTGAACAATCTTTCCACTTGACCAAACATTCTTGATAAATAGTATTCCTTGTTCGTCTGTTACGAACATTTAATATTCTTTCTCGTTCATGTGGATTAGATTGGTCATCTAATAGCTCCTCAATGTTATCATTTAAGATTAAATTATCCAAATCACCCAGCTTCTTCCTTAGCTTACTTACATGAAAAATTGGATGTATTTTACTATCGACAAGTAGTTAAAGCTTGTAAGCCTGTTTTCCCACCTTTTTAAGTATTGTGAAAGGACCACAATATCTGGGTGAAAGCTTTGGACATCGTCCCGTTTTCATGGTTTTAGTTTGTTCAGGCACTTTAAGATAGACCAATTCTCCTTCTTCAAAGGAGATGTCTCTTCGGTGAGGATCTGCATAAGCTCTAGCTTGATTTTGAGCTTTCTTAATATTTTCTTGAGCAAATTTTAACATACTATTCATATCCTCCAAAAAGTCCTTGGCTGCCTGAACCTTTTCCTTATGCAGTCCTACTGCATGAGGGGCTCTAAGATGAAACCCATACATTAACATAAATGGACTATATCCAGTGGAAGAGTGCTTGGCACTATTATATGCAAACTCTGCTATCGGTAGATACTCTTCCCAATTAGTTTGCATTTTACTTACATATGCCCTGAGCATATCTTCAAGAATTTGGTTAACCCTTTCAGTTTGCCCATCTGTTTGCGGGTGGTCCACCATACTCATGCTAAGTTTAGTATACAACTTCCTAAATACCACACGCCAAAATTGACTGTCAAATTTTCTATCCCGATCAAAAACTATATTTGCCGGAAGGCCATATAATCGGTATATGTTCTCTACGAAGAATCTAGCCAATTCTAGTGTTTTAACATCAGTTGAAGTTGGAATAAACCTAGCCATTTTGGTTAACCTATCCACAATCACCCACATAGAGTCGTGCCCCCTCTGTGTTCTGGGTAATGCAACAATAAAGTCCATGGAGATACTCTCCCATTTTCCTAAAGGAATCTCTAATGGATGGAGAAGTCCTCCCATTTTCAATCTTTGAGCTTTATTAACCTGGCATTTATTACATTTAACCACATAGTCAACAACGTCCTTATTCATTCCAAGCCAATACAACTGCCTTTTAATAAGACTATAAGTCTTATTAACTCCTGGATGTCCCACGCTAGGGGTATTATGACACTCAAAGAGTATCTGGCGCCTTATTTATTCATCTTTCAGAACACATATCCTACCCTTGTAGAGTAAATAACCATTATCAATGGTAAAATTCTTCCACTTGAATCCGATTTGAGCAACCCCTGATGCTCCATTTCCTTGTTGGACATCCTCGGATATTCCTTCCTTAGTGGAGGCCCTTCCATTTGGATCCCCATTTTCTATTGCTTCC
This sequence comes from Lygodium microphyllum, assembly GCF_053477565.2. Lineage (NCBI taxonomy): Eukaryota > Viridiplantae > Streptophyta > Polypodiopsida > Schizaeales > Lygodiaceae > Lygodium > Lygodium microphyllum. The sequence continues at coordinate 24,375,331 of NC_141139.1, read as the reverse complement.
CATATGTTGGAATATGTTGGATCAACCTGGCATTTCTCTTTTAAGGATTCAAGCAAATCGGAAGTGAACTGAGTAAAACTCAATTCATTTATGATGGGCATTCTGTTGAGTGCATCAGCCACTATATTATACTTTCCTTTTCTATACCTTATCTCATAGTGGAACTCTTGGAGGAGTTTGGCCCATCTGGCTTTACGCCCTTGTAGATCCGGTTGGTCATTAAGCCACTTAATACTTTCATGATCCGACAAGATCAAAAGTTTGGCACCGTACAGATAGTGCCTCCATTTCTTCATTGCATGTACTATTGCATACAGCTCCCTCTCATAAACACAATAATTCTATTTTGCACGGTCTAATTTGTTGCTTTCAAAAGCAACTGCCCGACCTTCTTGTAATAAGACCGCGCCTATCGCCTTATCACTGGCATCAGCTTCAACCACAGATGGTTTATTGGGATCCACAATTAATAGTACTGGAGTTGTAGCAATAGCTACCTTAAGCTTTGAAAACTTTCATTTTGGTCTATTCCCCAATTAAAGCTCTTTTCTTTTCCTTTAAGTTGGTCTGTCATTAGAATAGCTATTTTGGCATAATCTCGAATGAATCTATGATAAAATCCAGATAAACCTAGGAAGATCTGCAACTCTTCCAGGTTCCTTGGAGATGGCCATTCGATAATTGCCCTTACTTTTTCTGAATCCATCTTGATTCCCTCTTTCGAGATAATATGCCCCAAATATTTGACCTCTTGTGTGAAGAATTCACATTTAGTTTTCTTTGCATAAAGGGAATGTGTTCTCAACAATTGGAATACCAATCATAAGTATTCCAAATATTCTTCTCTTGATTTACTAAAATAGCCACTCCCTCCCTAAAGCAATATCGGATCTTTCCATATTCATAATTTGAAAATCAAGTTTATCTTTATATCCTTGGATCTCAATTCCCAAATTGGATACAATTGTATCCCATATTTTATTATCCTAGCCTTGCATCATACAAACAACATATTGATGCTCACTTTTTTATTGGGGAAGTTTCAATTTTTTGACAAGTGCATAATTTATGAAATTGTGGGTAGCGGAGTCATCAATCATGACTCTAACCCTCTTTCCAACTATCAATCCATGCACTCTAACTAAATCATGTGGCCCAAAAGTAGGCTGCCACATAGAAGTTCACATACAACACCTGTGTTGTACATCCTTGTGTAAAACCTCTAAGGATTTATACTTTTCATGCCCCTTTAATTCTAGAGTCTACACTACATGGATTTGTTTTTCTTTTCCCTTGCCCTTGTCCTTATCCTTTCCTTTATCTTCCCCCTTTTTCCTTTGAGGGCAATTCCAAGCAGCATGGTCAAGGGATAGGCCATTGAAACATAGCTTTTTTTTTTGGCCTTATCAAAGTCATCTGGACTTAACTTTGGCCTTACAAATTGTTTCTTTTCAAAAGGTTGTTTCTTGCCCTTAAAAAATGGCATTTTCCTTTTAAATTTACCTACAAATTTTGAGGTTTTCAATTCTTTAGTCTTGGGCTCCGTATCAGTGAGACTAGTGAGTGTACCTCGACGCATACTATCTTCATTGATTAATGCAAATTTAATTGCCTCTTCAAGCGTCTTAGGTGAACTCCTTTTCACTTCCTTTTTACAGGCCTTATCTAGTCCCCTAATGAATCCTCTTGTCTTTTGAAACTCATCTATTCCTTCCAATTTGAGGATTATGTCACGATATTCCTCTAAATATATTAGCAGGGGTCTTCCCTTTTGTCTGACATAATCCCAATCTTCCCAATTTCTTTCCATTTTATTTTCAAGAATGAATTCTTTCGAAAAGACCGATTCAAATTGAGCCCAAGTTTCAAGTATTTTATTTGCCTCCTTTAAAGTTCGCCACCATTTATACGCCTTTGGCCCCAAAGTTAAACTAGCCTCCAGCGCTTGGAGATGTGGTGGAGTATTTTTAAGTTTGTGCAAATCTTCCCATTTTTGAAGAAAATTAAAGATAGTATCTTTATTTCTATCTTTTCCCTGCCCGTGAAACTGAGGGGTTTTTATATCTTTTAAAACTGGATTATCCCTCAACTTGTGGTGGGGTTCCTTAGGATCTCGCATAGTCACATCCAAATCTTTCGATGAAGATGGGATATCCGAGGTTTCTATCCTATTTTTATCCCTTTCTAGTAATAAAGTTAATTGAGATTTTATTTCGGTGAGTGTTTGAGTTAAAATTTCCATTTGAACCCCCTATGTCTACACACGAGCAGTTAGATCATCAAACTCTTCTCGTGTGGCAAAAAATTCTTCCCATTGTTCTTCTTGTATCTCCATTTCATGGGAATCTACCATAGCGTGGTCCTCCAAACTAGAACCCTCAATTACTCCCTCTCTCCCTTTACCTTCCATTAATACACTGGAACTCAAAAGCAAATATAAGAAATTTGCGTACAAAGTGAAGTACTTCCCTGGTTATAGTGATAGGGAAACTGTTGCTGGCTTTTAATAATAACCCCGAAGGGTGAGGAATAATTTGTCTTTCCCGAACTGAGCCGGTCACGCTGGAAATAAGGCTTATTGGCAAAAACACCTAGTAAGAAGGGAACTAAATACACCCCTTCCCAATGGTCACGTGAACCATCTGTACGCCTTCTACATGTGAGACTGGTCCGACTAGCTTCATCGGGTTTGATTGCCGTTCAATTACAGCGCTTTGAAATAAGTCGTGTATGACTTACTGCGGCAGTAAAACGTATGACGTGTGGGGCACCGTCTTCACGCTATATGACTCCCTGCGGCCAATATCACGGATGACGTGTGACGTATGACAACTGTCTTCACGGCAAACCCGTGTAACGTATGGGGTATCGTCTAGTCGCCTGACCCGTAACGTATGGGTTACCGTCTAGTTGCCTGACCCGTATGACGCCGAAGAAAGCCTCGTGAAAAACTGACGAAAGCAGGACCCGACAGCTGAAACAGGACCCAACGGCTCCAACGACTGAAGTAGAACGCGATGGCGGCTCTGATACCAATGATACGCTGAGAATGATACGCTGAGCAGAAATGAAAACGTGAAAACAGGTAAAACCCAACTCACTAAGAGTTGATTTCAATATGAATAGTGGCACGAGTCCCGTTTCTCCTCCCAGCCTTTCCTAGATAGTTGATGGCAACTCTCTTCATGATCCGACTGCCAGCCGTCAACCTTTAGTAAATCCTACTATTCTTGGACTCTAGTTCATTCTAGGCTCCCCTAAACCCCGTTCAGGCGCCCAAGGCCCCCGGACGGTCATCCCTCATGCCTGTGTCCCGTAATTTACCTTATTAATATAACACTCATACTCCTATACAGCCACCAGCTCATCCACCCCTGCAGCCTATCACACTTTCCCGAGACAGGCACACCTGTTGCCACAGGAGTTCTTCCGCAGTGACCCATGATCCTACTTCAGAGTAGCAGAGTGCGGAGAGTTCCCACTACCTCTTGAGGTGCGGATCTTCGTGGTTCATAAGTCAAGGAGGGGCAAGGTCCATCTACTAGCACCACCGGATGGACCAAACTACGCCTTTTTTCTTTAGTCCTCTCACTCAGGGACTGGACGACGACACAGATAGAGGAAAAGTTGAAGAGTCAGGTGGCGGACCATACCTCCCAGTAGATGGGAGAATAAGGACTAGCACTGTTTGCACAGCAGTGGCCTAGCTGCATGATGGATATTAACCAGTGGCCTGGTGTCGAGGTCCCACACCTAAGCAGTATCTTTCAAGCCTCTCAACAGTGGAGAGCTCCGAGGGATGTGATCGAGTGGCCCCTAGCACAAGCGGCCCGTTTCAACCAGTGCACAGAGTCTCGACTCTCAGCATGGTTGATAGATGCATTGATAGTACCACCTGGAACATCTATCATCCCTATGGTCCGAGCCGAGGGCCACCATGGGGGATTGGAGTTCGCCGTCCAAACCGGCGGCAAAGCGTACCTACATGCCTCATAGCTTCTCCTCTTCATCAGTAGCCTCCACACCGAACAGATGCATGTTCGGTCAGTCACAGGTTTCCCCATGAGCTTACACCTTGCATCCTAGAATGTGAATAGCCTCCACTACAGTGGGGCATGTGGTTCTAGAAAAATAATTGTTCGGCAAGAGCTGCAGTCTGCCCTTGCTGGACGGATCGACATCCTACTTCTACAGCAGCACAAGCTCATCCCCACCTAGGCCCAGCGAGTAGGGAAGGTACTCCCAGGCAGCTCGCACACTTACTGGGAGCACGCCATAGGTGCCCACGGCAAGAGTGGAGGCGTATACACCTCTATTGGTCCGAGTCTTACCGCTTGTGTACGAGACCACGGGACGATAGTGGTAGGGAGGGTGCTATGGATCAGATTGGATATTGGGTACTCGTGCCTTGGAGTCCAAAATTTCTATGCCCCTACGGAGCTTAGGATACACATCAAGTTTTGGGTGGAGATCGCGGAAGGACTCCCAAAGGTGGACTCCTCGATTGTTGGAGGAGACTTCAACAAGCTGGAGACTTTGGAAGACCAGCAGGGCAAAGGGAGAAACTACGAGGGCATGGCGGGGCAAGAGTAGGAGGCATGGGAGGTCTTTCTACTGGCAACAATAGGAGCACGCGATGCCTAGAGAGACCCTGCCTTCCACAGGAGGGAGAGGTCGCTAGACTTCTATTGGGAATACAGGCGGCTAGGTAGAGTCCTGCTGGAGCGGTTGGACAAGTTTTATGTAGGAGAGTGGGGAGGCCAGATTGGGCAGTTGGCGGGTACCACTTTGTCCGATCATTGCTTGGTTCTCTTGACACTAAAGCCCCCAGCATCTGCCCTAGATACACAAACTTGTCAGATCCCTGACTCGATCTATAGGAGGGAGGAGGTAATGAGAGAGATAGAGCATATTTGGACCAGAGAGGGGCACGAAGGACTAGATCGCAGAGGAGGTTGCAAAGGTGCTAGCTGAGTCGAGCAGAATCTGCCAAGAGATAGCCATACAGACCAGGCAGCAAAGCAGGGAGGAGGAGAGAGCACTCCAACGGGACCTTGCAACCACGCAAAGATTATTACAGGAGGCACCAGGGGATCTCTCCATGCACAGGAGGTGCGCGCGCAAGGAGCCATTGCTCGCCTAGAGGACAGGCGCTCAGAGTTCTCTTCTCGCACCTCAGCAGCTTTCTGGGCACGGAAGGGGGACACGATGTGCAGGGAGTTTTTCGAGGTGCACCTGCCTCGCACCTCAGGAGAGTAGATACGCAGCCTCCGAGATCAATATGGAAGGTACCGTTCTAGCCCAGACGAGGTGATGGAGATTGCCACTGACTACTACAGTTGCCTCTTTCAGCAGGAGACAGCCTCAGCTAGAGGACAGCAATGTAGACAACAGGTCTGGGATAACATCGTGTCCCTCGTCACAAAGAAGATGGGACACTCCCTCCTAGCCCCCTTCACAGAGAAGAAACTAGAGAAGGCTTTCCCTACACAAGACGAGCATAAATGCCCGAGAGACGATGGCCTCTCTAAGGCTTTCTTCACTACCTTGTGGGAAGTGGTGAAGGATGCCCTATTGATGGCCTTTTAGGAGATTTTCACTTCAAGACCGATGCTAGGGAGTCTTTCGACAGGCCTTATCAGTCTTCTCCCCAAAGGGTGAGACCGGTTGGAGCTTTTCCAATGGAGACTTGTCAGTGCCCTATAAGACACTGGCAAAGATGATTGGTAGGCGACTATGCCTCGTGCTTCCAGACATCATCCATGACACACAGACAGGCTTTGTCCAAGATAGGAGCATCATCGACAATGTATTCACCTTCTTTGAGAGGCGACAAAGTGGGCCCAACACAGTGAGCAAAGACTAGTCGTACTATTCTCGGATTTTGAGAAAGCCTATGACAGGGTGGACTGGGATTTCCTAGAGGGCACCATGGTGAGGTTGGGTTTCCCTCAGGCTTGGATTTTGCGGGGTCTCGGCACTTTACAGATCAACCATCAGCGGGGTTCTCGTAGGAGGTAGGCGAGGGGAGGAGTTTGGGCTGGAGAGATCGGTCTGACAAGGCTGCCCCCTGGCCCCGTACCTATTCCTTCTCTTTGCAAAGGCGATGTCTCACTTCCTCAAGTCACATGTGAGCGGATTACGTGATCTCCGACTTCCAATACGAGAGGAGACCAAGTTGTTAGATTCAGAGTATGCAAAAGATACAGCGCTCTACATAGAGGACGACGAGTTGATACTGGAGAGAGTGAGGCTGGCTCTTGAGGTGTTCTATTCTGCAGTGGGAGCAAAAATCAACTGGCAAAAGTCGGTTGGTTTCCTCACAGACCCGGACTCTAGCACGGAGTGGGGCGTCCACCTGGGATTTAGATGGGTGAGCATAGGACAGACCGTCCGGTACCTAGGGTTCCAGGTGGGACTCGACATCACTCCCGCCCAGCAGTTTCTTCCAATCCTCGATTCTATTCGAAGGAAGCTAACCTACTAGAGCACGGCTCGCCTCTCACTAGCCGAGGGAGCCGTATTGGTTAACCAGGTCCTCCTAGCGACGGCCTTGTACATCGCCTCGTGTTGGTGCTTCTCCTCCTCCTGCATAATGCAGCTTCACCGCCTAGTGCAGAATTTCCTTTGGTTCGGGTCAGAGGGCTCCAGGGATTCCAAGGCCAAGGTGGCGTGGGCGACCATCATACGACATTGGTCAGAGGGAGGGCTTGGAATCATAGACCCAAATATCAGAGTATGGCCCTCCTGGAAAAGCTAGTTGTCCACCGCCTCACACAGGGAAGGTAGACCCGGAAGGTCCTATTGCAGGAGGGTCTTCAGGACTGTAGATCGAGGCTTGGCGGTGAGTGGAAGCCGTCCCTGAGATGGATCTTCACGTCTGCCCAGATCACCCTTCCTACGCAACTTGCTCCGTGTGTGGCAAGGCCTCCGTAAGGCCCTAATCCAAAGTCCCCCAGGCTGCCAGGAGGAGATAGACTGTCAACCGGTTATTTGGAACCCCGAGATCAGGGACCGGGGAAGGGCACAAATTGGCGAGTGCCTCCACATCCAGTGGACTGGTTGGGAGGCTGGCCCGGCACGTACCATCAGGACATGGCGGGAGGTATACAGGATGGCGGACGAGGAGGTGTTGCAGCAAGTATCAGGCTGCCAACGAGGAGTGGAGATGAGGAGAAGGAAGATAGACGCAGTAATACCTCAGGAGTGGCTTGCTCCCCCGATACGAGAGCCGATAGAGCCCGGGAGGTATGGGCCACCAGGTTTTCACCAACAGGCATCGCCCTACAGGTGGCAAGAAGAGTGGGTGGCACTCCACTTGGGACCTTTTTCACAGCGCAGGAGAGGGGGTGTCTAGCTCTTGACAGAGGGCAACAGGATGAGGGGATAGCTATCCTTTCATGAAAGAGGATCCGAATGATTGGCCTTCAGGGGAAGACATGGCGGATGGACCCTTTGGTCTTTTAGTAGGAGCTCAAGGAGTGGCGTCTCTGGATCTGGGAAGGAAGGCCACTTGATGAGCTGGAGTGGAATCTGGGAGAGTGGCTTTGGCCGGCCATTGTGGTCGCCAAGAAGCCACCGAGGTTCCTGGAGTACACCGCCAAGATTGGCAGACACGTACTGATACAGGAGAATATGGATTGGGCGTTGTCACGTAGCAGACATTGGGCAGAGCACAGCATCACGGAGCCGTTCCGACGGACCTTCTGGCAACACAGCCTATGGGACAGCTGGAGGCCGAGGAGGGCATCGTATTTTTTATGGCTGGTGACACATGGAGGCTTCGCAGTGGAAAGTTGGCTTGCCTAGATGCAGAAGGAGGGAGTTTGTAAGCGCTGTATATAGCAGCCTATGGAAACCCCAAAGCATTCCCTTTGGTCATGTGAGGCGGCACAGCTCGTGTGGAGAGGAGTATGCTGCAACCTTCGCCGCATGCCAACCATCCTTGGATGTATCTCTTGGGGAGCTTTCTACTGGCATGCGGTCAGCCAGGGCCGTCACCTTCTGTATGAGGCCGAGATGCAAGATACGATATTCATTATCGAGGCAAGGTCGTGCGCAGTGGTGGGCTTAGAGGCTCTACCCATCCGCTAGATACTGGAGCCCACAGCAAACCGCTCTAAGGTATGGGAAATCATAGGGAGTCTTACTGGTTGGCATATTTGGAAGACATGGTGTCAGGTGGCTTTCGGCAGAGAGAGACTTTCAATACAGGCGAACTTAGGAGAGCTTTGGACCTCCATCATTCACTCCCTTCGAGGCCGATGGGATCAGGGGCAAGGCAAGTCCAGAGCTCATCGGGAGCTCCAATGTCATTTCATGCGCACTTGGGGCGGCTAGGACTTGTTCTTCGTGATGCACGCAAGCAGCCCCAGATGGCGATACACCCCCCCTCCATGGCTTCATGCCCCCATCCCCCCCAGACCACCTTGAGAGACTTGTATATATGATGTATCTATGACTTTCATCAGCTCCAGCTTGTCTGTTGAGCATGAGTACTCCGTTGTAATCAGTTTTTTTTTTTAGTAATATAATCAGCCACATTTTACAGGAGAATGCTACCAAATACATACGAAGCTTGTCTACTGCATTTCCATATCCATTAAAGTACCACACACTCTCCAAATCATCCTCTCTACCCCAGTCCTTGAGACAGGAATTTGAGGTTCAGTATTGTTCATTGCATAGTGTGTTTGCTACATTGAGCCTTGTATTAAGTCTAGTATTGATTCATTATCATTCACAATCGTCATTCTCTCTGAGTCACCCTAATCCTAACTGTGTTTCTTTATCAATCTATGTGTTTGTCGTACGACTGTGTTGTGTTTTCTGTGTTGGAGCATTTCATTACACTATCCAACGCTCGTATAGAGAGGGCATTTCTTCACTCTTCTTGGATAAGTTTTTGAGGATATCAGATGAGAGCTTTACACCTAAACAAGTTCCCAATAGCCTGCATCAATGGGAAGAGTAGTAGGAAATACAAAGCCACTACCTATGGGGCTTCCCTAGAGCCCACAACATGTAACAAAGAACCCTTAAGGTGATCGTACATAGTAGAGCTGAGATTGATAATATCTTCCTTAGAGCAGCCTCCACCACAAATAGCTTGTTCCAATGGGAAGAGCAATAGGAAATACAAAGCAACTGCCAATGAGAAGATCCCTCAATAATATCGTGCATACTAGAGCTAAGATTGATAGTGCCTTTCAAAGAGCAACTTTGGCCACAAATAGCTTGTATCAATGTGAATACAAAGCGACTTCCTATAAGACTGCCTTAGACCCATGAAATGTGATAAAGAGCCATCAACGTGGTCGTGCATAGTAGAGCTAAGACACTATGTCTTGAGAAGAGAAGCCTCACCCGTAAATTTGTATATGAGTATTTTCAAAAAAGTCACTCCTTTCTCATTTTTGGACATCAGTCCAACATGACACTCACTTTTTGCATAAAAATTGAATTAAGGGACAATGTTAGATATGGAAGTTTCTTACTCCACATGGAATGGAGATGTCAATAGGATGATTCCGAACACATGATAAGAGGGAGAGATGATATTCTTCTTATAGGGATTCCTAAACCATCTTCTATTTAGATCACAATGGTTTAACATGATATACTTCCATTGCAAAAGGAGAAGGTTCAACTAGCCAAAGATGTCTTAGAAAATACAACTGAAACACTACAATTGCACGAAAGATAGAGATTTTATTTGAGGATACCTAAGCAATCTAAAACCCTGAAAATGGCACAATGTCCAAAGCTCTCTCCTATGTATCATGGTCCATTCACAATACTCACACATATTCACTTAAAAGCTATACCAGCAAAAGCCTAACCCACCACCCTAGCATCAAAAGCATCTAATACTCATGATCCACATCAACTAGGATGTTCAAACACCACCCTAGCAGCAAAAATCACAGATGGCGTACAAGCCCTAGGTTTCTGCCACCAAAAAGGTTGGGTAGGCCTAATAATCTCATCTCCAAGAGTGAGATAGTGGTGCTATTTGATAAACAATCACCTCCAATTGGGCTTAAAATGAATTTAGAGTTTCGTAGTAGAAGGACAAGAAATGGTGTACCAAGAGTGTTTGGAAGCATGCAAGCACTATTAAGAAAAGGTTTCCCAATGTGCACTTAGACCTTTCCAATTTTGTTTTCACGAGGACGTGAATAGTTCTTAAAGGGAAGGATATTTCCTGTAAAATGCTATCTATAATGTGACACCCTTCTTTTATAAAATTATCAAGTTTTGGTGCTTTTTTAAGTCATTTCAACCCCCCCAAAGTGGTCAAGTCTGAAATAAGATATCATACTCGGGATTTCATACATTTTTCATATGTCTGCATTAGCAATCATATAAGTATGATTAAAACTATGATTTCAACTTTCAAGAGTCAATCATCTCACTCTCTCTCAGACCTCTCCATCCAACATCGGCATCACGACTCGTGAGAAGCACAAGGCCTTCAATTTGAATGCCATCCATGTGGAGAGGGACACAAAGAAGTCCAACTCCCAACATTGAACATGCAAGTATGCTCCATACAAGGAAATCCCTCAAAGCATCACAGACGAGATTCTCGCCAAGATAAGAGGGGGATCCACAAGAGGAGGAGGAAGTGGTGCATTGGCACTAACTCCTATGCCTACTAATGAGGAACCATCGAATGTGGGTGTATCTTCAACCCATGCTGATAAGGCCTTCACCATTGGTGGTGGATACTCCACATCCGCATCCACCTCCCAACAAAAAACTAAGAGGAGACTCATCCAGCATCGGAGAGACAATTCACACTCACGATGATTGAGTACAATCTTGCATTCAATGTCCTAAGCAAGAGCAATGGAAGAAGATGGTAAAATCCCTTGCCAATGCGGGTCCATGTAAAGGATGGGGAATCGGTGTCACATACAATGACATGAGGACGAAAAAGATTAATGAAGAGAAGGAGAGGATTGGTAGAGCCCTTAATCCTACTTGGGCTACATGGACAAAATATGGTTGCTCCATTCTTGCTCACGGATGGAGTGATCGTAAGAAAATGGATATCATCAACATACTCGTCTCATTTCCACTCCGCACTTACTGTTGTAGACCGTAGAGACCAACAAGGGAGGAAGGAAAACGATGGAGAAGGCTTCTTCAACCCAAGCTTGCTATGCTCGGGATACATCACAAGCATCTTCACCTTCACCATGAAGACGGTGACAACTGATGTAGCCTTATGCCCCACTCTTTTCACCCATTTGAGCTTCCTGATGTCCTCCATGAGTAAGTCCAAACAATGACTTACACATGGAGCCCACATTATTGAAGGAAACTCGGCCTCAAGCAAACGGCCCATGCGTCAACAATTGGATGCATTGTCGCTAACAACTTACACTACATTTGACAAGCCCACCTACCACCACATCATACATGGCACAATTTCAATTTTATGATAAGGAAAGCTTCAGGGGACATAAATTCAACATTATAATAATGAAAAGAACAACTTTGAAATTTAAAAAGACAATGTATACCTCAATGATAGCTTGTCGAATGTCACAGTAGATGAATGTGCCGGTCATTTCACTTCCCCTCTTGACGATGTCTACAGGCCACAAAAAATACGTGTCGAGTGGACATAAAACGAGTATGTTGATGATGCCTTGTTTCCTACAATCTCTCCATCCATCGGTAAGAATGGAGCAATCATATTCTATCCATGCGGCTCAAATAGGATCAAGGGATTTATCAATCCTCTCCTCTTTATTAATCTTCTTCATTCTCATGTCATTATATGTAACACTGCTCCATCCTTCACATGCACCCACATTAGCGATGTATCTCACCATCTTTCTCCATTGCTCATGATTTAGAACATTGAATGCAAGATTGCACTACATCACCATGTGTGCAATCTCAATGTCTACTTGTCATTGCCTTTCTCTAAGAAAGGCAACCAATGCAAGCATATGACTAGGAGCTTCAGAGAGAGAGGATTGCTTCTTCGGTGCCGCATGAGCTTCAAATCTTTGCCTTTTGCCAATGCCAGAGCCAGAAGTGGATGTGGAGCTGACAACACCAATGGTGGAGGCCTCACCTGCATCAGTTGAAGATATGCACGCCTACATTTGAGGCTTCTTCACGTATAAACATAGGTGTGGGTGTCGTTGCCGATACACCACTCACTCCTCCTCTAGTGGATCCCCCTCTCATCTTGGCAAGAATCTCCTCCCCAATGTGTTGAGGGATCGCCTTGCGTGCAGCAACTTGCCCCCCCATCTTGCAAAGATGTTGAAGAAGCCAAGTCGCACAACTTGTGTACCACCCATCCCTTTTTGCCAAATACTGCCCCAGGCCCCTTTAAAAATGCGGCCACCTCTCGGCCTCTCTATGTTCTCCCATATTTGTGTTTTATGTTCCTCGATCTTTGAACTGCCCTGCAACAATGGAAGACAACACGATTGATTACTCACCTAAACTGCTCAGATGCCAATAATCCAAAGAATTGTCAGCCAGGCCAAGTGCAAGCACCACTACCATCACATGCCAAAAACCAAAATGGTGATGGATAGTCAGTGTCCTAAAGCGATGTGACCACGTAACAAGCTATGAACCTGTGGAAGAGACCTAATGAAGCAAACAAGGATTAAATGATTAAATGACCAACTGTGATGTGGCAATCTGCACTACCATAGCAGTTGGACAAACTGCAAATTCCAGTCTACAGACAGAGCAGAATCAATTGTGTCATTTTGAAATGCATACCAATATCATTTTCATGAATTACCCTCAATTCTGATGGTTGTCTGAATCCGAAGGAAACAAATGCTGGGATAAGTGAACCTGACTATTACTTTGCTGGATGCAAATCCCTAGCAACAAAAGACTATTCTGTGCCTGAGAATTCCACTCTCTCAGCAAGGCTACATCCTTCGTCCTGTTTTCACCTAAGAATAACTTTATTCCATCCACTTGTAATATTTTAGCCGCTTTGATATTAATTTTTGTTTCATTTCAGAAAAAGGAAACAAGGCAGAAACTACACCTCTTCGGCTTGTTCCGTCTTTCCTGCAACAGCATATACCCTAATCATGGCAGCCAACACCTTTCCCAGGTCCTCTGGAGAGAAATCTTCCTCCTCAAACAACTTGAAAACCTGCAAGACCATACACTCCATATTTTAGCCACCAGTGTTGACAGAGTTACCTACAATGTAGCACTCTCTTCCTAGTTCTAGATGGGATAAAGAAGCATATGCTTTTGTTTTCTCTGCACAAATTTGGCTCATGCACTCCCTCAATGTCTAGACACTATGCCAGTAAATTTTAATCAGTAGAATCATAATGTCCAAAGGGAATGTGGATATTTTTATGAAGGTATCATAGTACACCTGATCTGGAACTGTGACATCAAACCTGTACAACTATATTTCAAGGTTTAGGATAAAACACACCAAGTGAAATGCTTTTTCCACTGAAAATAAATCCATCTAGCATTTTTGAAAAAAGGAACCACTAAGTAACAAAGCTGCTGATATGGTTGATAAATCCAGTCATCAACAAAGTTCCTCATGGGGGTATAAAAGGCCAAAAGGGCAATCCAACTCATCAACACACAAAACTACAAGAGGAGATCCCACACCGGTCCCTCTAGAAGAAAATATGTTTGTACAAAAGGATGTTGCGGGGAACTCTAGCACCTTCATCCACATTAAGTGAGATATGGTCTGGCATTACAGGCTGCCAAACTGGTTGTTTACCCAATCATTGTACTCATGGTGTATTTACAAGCCCCTCATATGGCTCATTTTGTACTTTATATTCTATCTCGGAGGCTTTTCCTAGTGTCACCACAAAGCATGCTTCACCCAATCTGATGCATGAAACATATTTCTTGGGTGAAACATTTCACCTTAGAACACATGGTCACTTTCACCTTTGAAGAAAGCCAATTTTCTATAAGAACTCATACTTGGCTTATAAAATCTCCATAATTCTCCTCCATCCCCAAAAAACGGAAGTTGGTCTCCAAACTAACAAAAGGATCCTACACCTGAAATGCCCACATAGATCTTGTTGAGGTGAAAATGCAGTACATGCTGATTAGCCACTTAAAACATTCCCAAATCAAGCTTATTTAATAAATTACTGAAACTTTCATTTAAATAAATGTTTTCACAGTGTCTACATCCCATAAGCCAAACCCTAATTTGGAATGACCCGCACATCTAGAATAGATAGGCTGCCCACCACTCAGCCTTAATCTTGTTTTTGCAGCTTGCACGTGCCTTCTCACTACTGCCCAGAACCCATTTCTGGAGGATAGCTGGCTGTGTTGTGCTACTGTCCACCTTTTCCACCCTGTCCTCGCTACTCTGCACTAAGACCAGTTGCATTTACAGCTGCAGGAGACCTTCCCTGCCAGTCACAGTTATCCAACCTTTCTGAGCTTTGTTTGCTGCTGCCTAATACCTTCAGAGGCTGTTTCCTGCGTTTCGGCATCCATCAGAGTACAACACACTCTTCACTCAGACTCTATACCCCACTCCTCCAGATACTCTCTGCCCTAATCCTCGAGACACGGGAGTTCAGGGGTCAATTTTCACCTTGCATAGTGTGTTCACTGTATTGAACATTCAAATTATTCGTTCACTATTCAATTTCATTATCTTCAATAGGGTAGGGGAGCAGAGGACACTGAGAAAGGAATCCCAAAGTGCCCACCATGCATACAAGAAGTGTCCACAGTTGCTCCAAAGGTGGGCATAGGTGGACTAGGTATGGGTATGGTAATCGCATGAGGAGCCCAAGGTGGAGGGATAGGGACACAGGGAGCAAAAGATGGAATTTCCTGCATAGGAGTGACCCAAGGAATGTGTAACAAGATTCCATAAGCAGAGAATGGATATCCTTGTTTCTGAAAGGTCGTGTGGGGGGTTTGTGAGTGTCCGAGGGTGGTGAGTGGGATGCTCACTACAGCCGTCCCAAAGTCAAAGGATGTGGTAAAGGAGGGGTGGGTGGAAGGTAGAGTGTTAAAGGGTGCTGTTCCCCCTTTAACGATGCGCCAAGAGGTGAAGTGATTGAGGGTAGGTAGATGGTGGGAAGGAGAAAGAGAAAGTGTTAGGAGTAGAGATGAAAGATCCAACCCTTACTATGCTTTGAGCGAAAGTGAAATGTAATCCAAGATTTTGAAATGCAATCATTTTTGGGCATTTATTACATTCAACTTGATTTAGGGCCTCCTGCAGCAATCGGCCAGATTTGGAGGGTGTTGGCTATTTATAGCCACCTCATTGATCATTCTCTCACTTCTTTTGCAGGTTATCTTCAGCACACTCCTCTCAGACACTCTCCGTCATTGGTGTTGCCGTCATCATCTCAGCCTGATCTGGTCTCACTCACACTCCGGGCTGCGTGCAGGGACTGATTCGTCCTCATCATTTTATTTAGCATTCCTCTTTATTCAGTGCAGTATTTCTTCCTTCATCTTCTGTTTCCCTCTCTCTCTCTCTCTCTCTCTTCATCTTCTGTTTCCCTCTCTCTCTCTCTCTCTCTCTCTCTCTCTCTCTCTCTCTCTCTCTGTGCTCGTGTTTCTTCTTCCATCCCGCACTCTCACAGTGTAAACCTAACTGTACATTGATTTGCAAGTACTCATCAAACTCTTCATCTATAAGATGACCAAAACGAGAAGAAGAAGATGGTAAAGGTGAAGGTGTATCTATCTCCTCCTCAAGACCATCATGCCCCTCCAATGATAAAGAAGCTTGATAAGGCATCATAGAATCCTTAGAAGAAGGTGCCTGAGACATTTTGAGTTAGAATCGAGTTGCGTGTGAGTCTCGCACAAAGACTAGCCTCCACAATCACCAGAGGATACTCTTTAGAAGAGCTCTGGCTATGATACCATGTGAAGATATGCTAGGGTTTGTACTAAGAAAACATAGTATGTATGACCAAGACTAAAACACAAAGACTCGGAGAGAGACATGCAAAACTCAAACGCAAAACGCAAAACGCAAAACCTCAAAATTCAAACACACAAACAAACACAAAGAGCAAAAACTGTGAAGTGAATGAAGGTTGTAAATGAATGTAAGAGTGTACAGAATGCCCAAGGACAAAGCAATGCAGTGTCGAAGAGTGACGTCCACCGCAGACAGATACCAAGTGCTCTAATCACCAATCGGAGATGAGAGAGTACTGACTAATGAAGGGCATTAGGCTGGTCACCAAAACACAGTACTCGGAGGTTGAAATCTAGTAAACACAAGAGTGTGCCACCAAAAAAGGCTGAAAAATGATCACCCGGGCAAAGATCTGTTAAGCGACAACAGGAGAGGTATTTGCTGTTGTAGATGGCTTGCTAGACAGCAAAAACCGAGGTATTATAGCAGTTGCTGGTGGAAGAGATCGCAGCAACTTGTTATCTATCGCTTGGCACCAAATGTTGAAACACAGGCTGATCAAGTGCTATGATGAGGCAAGGTTGGCCACATGCTAGCCAAGCTTTATGGATCGATACTAGAGCATGAGCTAAGCAAATGGACAGAGAAGCACCAACATCGGGCATGTGGACAAGCAAGGTTTAGAAGGTGATACTCCATTCCTGATCATATCCTCACACTCCAAGCTATCATCGAGGAAAGCCAGGCACAAGGGAGGTAGCTATACTACTGCCTTGTGGATTTTCATAAGGCCTTTAGCACAATACCACATGCCAGCTCATGCAAAGTACAAGAGCTAGAGGTCCCAATGGAGATAATGGAGATGAGATGAGGGAAACTAGCACTGTATGAGCTTGTTACAAGACAAAAGCAACAAGAGGACTATCAAAGGAGATCACTAGCACCATTGGAGTGAAACAAGGATATCCGCTCTTACCTACCCTATTTGGCCTTTATATTGATGAGGTATACATTGATTGACTTGGGGGGAAGGGAGCTAGCCTAGGGGGTATTGATACCCATATTATTGTATGCAAATGACATGGTCCTCATCTCCAACACACCAAAGGGATTGTAGCGCCACTTAGATACACTATAAGCATTCTCTCAGGACAAAGATCTCATAGTGAACCTTGGGAAAACCAAAGTTATGGTGTTTAATACTTCCCCCTCTGTGTTGTATCTACTTGGTGTGAGAATGTACAGAGTTGTCCAATGGCGCATCGTACCCCATGAGACAGGTTTGCATCTATATATCTCGAGCAGATAACAAGGCCATCATGAGATATGTGCAGAAGATGCTTTCAGGTAGAAAGCCATCTTTGTCCCCGGATCCTTATTAGGTGTCATCCATGGCTTGGTTGCGTGTGTCGTGAACAATGTCCATCCCGATGATGCGGTTTAGCTCCTCTCGGCTGACCTCTAAGTGAGGACAATCCAAGCTTTACTATAGTGGTGGGAGGTGATCTATGTGTAATCCATGTAGTCAGAACCGTGCCTCTGTCTGAGCATACGAGTACTTAGTATCCCCTTGTAATGTTAGCTTTCTAGACGATTCTAGTGGAAGCTGCCTATCTTGGCAAGGTCTAGAGCTTATGAAGTAAAGTCATTACTTCGAAGAGGGCCTCTGCCACTATGAGTGGTGGTCCCATTTTTGCTCTAAGAATCTCATGTGGTTTAGAGGGCTTACTTTGGATCATCCATGAAATCATAAGAACTAGGAGCCTATCCATTTGCTCCCACCTCTCAATAATCTCCTCTCCCTTGGGTAATGACTAATCTTCTCTCACTCTCCTCATGTGGTAGGGGATCAATCCCCATATTGGGGCCCCATACAAAAGTGCTCATATGGCCAAAGTGTCAAAGAGCCAAAGCTTCATTTGAGGCTCGTGAAAGTGTATGTGTACGCACTAGCTTTCCATCCATCCTACAGTGGCATAGCCTTGTGTCAGTCTATCCTTTGCTACCCTCCTCAAAGTGAGTCTCAGCCCTAGAAATGTAATCCCCAAGTAAGAAGAATGATATGTACAATGATAAATTGCAACAAGGAAACTATGGATCGTCTTCATGATGATAGAATGAAGACAAAAATGAGTGTCTATTTGTTATGCAACATACGATGAATGTTAATACAAAAAAGGAGACACATGATCATGTATGGTATGTCGATTTCGGTGCATCTAATCATATGGCCAATCATGTTGAATGGTTTGGAGAGATGCAGGTCTTATAAAATCTAGCCCTCCCCTCAAAGAACAAGATTTGCCAACTCTGTCAGATAGAACCACAAACACAGGTGCACTACTTTGGCAGATGTCCAATGAATTATGAGATCAAAGGGCCCTTCCATTGCCTATTTAGAGAGGGATTTGGCCACTATCTAGGGTGATAGATTCCCCGGATCAAAGATGTCTCAACCACGGTTATCTCTGTACGTAGTACGGACTGATCCGTACAGTACAATACATATCCGTACGCTTTAGTACAAAAAAATGGGCACTTTTTGGCTACTCTACTTTAAGTCTACAACTTTCTTTTTTTCTTTCTCCTTTCTTCTTTTTTCTTCTTTCTTTCTTATTTCTCCCCCAAGCCTCTCTCTCAACCTTCTCTCTCTCTCTTTTTTTTTTCGTAAAAGGTAATTATATTAATTACGAAAAAAGGTACAAGATTACATGATTACATGATTACAAGAGACACGAGGGCCCTAGGCCAACGTGTGGGAAATCCCCGTACTAATGCACTAAAAAGGTTACACCACTCATGGCAACGACCCAAAGGCAATTGCCATATGCCAGGGATGCAAATCCTCCTGAGGGAGCAAGTCGGAGTGCCGAATGAGATCTAGCTGCCAATGCAAGAGCCCTTTAAGCCTGGCAATATGTCTCGGTACATTAGAGGCCGAATCAAAGAGAAAAGCATTCCGCATGGTCCAAATGTGCCAGCATCCCCAGTATCTGAAAAAGTGAAATAAGATCTTCATATGTAGCTGTGGCGGTGTGGAGTACTTTGGGCGCACAAAAACCCAATCGAAAGGAGTTAGTGAGGACCCCACCATTGCGCGCCAGATTTGCGACAAGAGTGACCAGATATTCTTGGCGAGCGGGCAAGAAAGAAAACGATGTCGGGCCGATTCCGCAGTAGTGGTACAAAAGAAACAATTGCCATTCGAGATTCGACGCTTGGAAAGGGCCGAGGCAAGAGGAAGACCACCAATCATTACCCACCAAAGAAAGACCTTGCATTTGAAAGGTGCCTTATTCAGCCAGCCCTCCATCAGCGTTGCCTGCCACCATGACAGCGATTTCCGCAGTCCCCAAACAGTATTAGCTTTCACACCCAGCCATTGGTGATCTTGAATGAGAAGATGATACACTGATTAGTAGAGGCCTTTTCCAGACTCAACCGGCCTGCAAGGTCCCAGTCCTACCAAGGACGCAGGGCAAGAAAGGGTTGCCTACCCTGAAGCTCCAGCAAAAGCTTTTCCCATAAACCACAGTATCCGCGCGGGATTCTGAAAAGTCTCCTAGCAGTCCAAAACGATGCGAGGACATTGCGAGTGGCAAGGGTAGCATCCGCAATCGAAGTCACACCTGCGGTTAAATCTCGGTCTGAGCTAATGTTTGTCTTCCCATGAAAGTAATCTCGATACTGCCAACAATTCCAGCTGAAAGGAGTTAGTCTGCAAGCGGTCCCCTACTGGATGCCAACGGGCCTTTTGGAGCACCACTTTCCACGAGCCGACCAAGTGCAGTAACAAAGAGGAAGAGGGACTGGAAAATCGAGAGACAGCATTAAGGACATGCCACCAGGAGGCCCGAAGCCGTGTGTTACCATGGTGTAGGCCGCTGTCCTCAAGAAAATAACGGGCTATGATGGTCCACGGGTGATGATCCACACACATGGCACGAAAAGGAGACCAACGAAGAGCCAGCATATGAGTTTTTGCATCCAAAAGAGCGCCACCACCCATGCGTTTAGGGGTACATGTATGTGACCATGAAATCCACGAAATGCCTGCCTGCAGTGAATCCTTCTTCCATAGCATGAAACGAATGGAATGAGTGAGAGCCTTCAAAGTAGTAGGCGTCCACGGCAGCAATGGCAGGAAATACGTTAGCATTGGTAGCATAATTGTCTGAGCCACTTTGAGGCGGACATGGAATGGCCGCGCTTGCGACTTCCAATACATAAACTTCGCCGCCAGTTTTTGTGAAATCCACTCCAGTAGGTCCTTTGGCCGTACATCCACCCCCAACGGGTATCCAAGATGCCTGACAATGGAGCCACGGGAAACCACCTGGCCCTGCCAGCCTAATGACTGTAAATCAGGCTCCGTGCAACTGAGAATGGCTGACTTAAAGGCATTGATGCGAAGACCAGAGGCCTGACCAAAGAGCGTCCAAACATCTAATGCCTTTCGAATGTTGTCCCTGTCTGCCCGCAAAATCATAAAGGTGTCATCAGCCAAAGATTGGCTAATGAAGTGCTGCCCCAAAGGAAGAGACAATCCTGCCAGCTAAGCAGAAGCCGCCATTGAGGATAACATTGAAGGACCGGGTGAGTCGCCAGGGCAAAGAAGAGAGGACTCAAAGGGCAACCCTGTCTAACCAAGCGTGCAAGGACAAATGGCTCTGTAACCCCACCATTGAGCATAACTCTTGAAGAAGCCGAAGCACTAATGGTGTAGATCAATCGGGACATCCGGGTACCAAAGCCCATAGCAGACATGAGATCTGCAATGAAAGACCAGTCCACATAGTCAAACGCCTTTTCCAAGTCCAATTGAATCAATACCACTTCCAGACTGGAGTGCCGCGCATAGTCAATAGCCATTTGCACATTTAAGATATTATGCAGAATGTTGCAGCCCTTAATGAAACCATATTGGAGAGGATGCACAATAGCTGGAAGGTGCTTGTGAAGCCGATTCGCCAGCAGCTTGGAGACCTCTCTCTCTCTCTCTCTCTCTCTCTCTCTCTCTCTCTCTCTCTCTCTCTCTCTCTCTCTCTCTCTCTCTCTCTCTCTCTCTCTCTCTCTCTCTCTGTGTGTCTCTCTCTCTCTCTCGTTGCACTTATTCCACGTACGAAAGATTTGATACTATACCATAGTTTAGGTACCGTACCTTACGTATTAGTACCATAAGGTACCAACTTAATGGATGCATCTTTCCCATTTGAACTGCACTTTGGGACAAGCTAAATGCTTCTTATATTAATATGATTCTCCCATGAGATTAGGTTATTTGAGATTCAAACAATTTCTCTCAACCTTCTCTCTCGAGCCCACACTTCTCTTATTTGTATGATCATGCATGTATGATGCATCCACTCCCATCTATAAAGTTACAAGTTGTAGGTAGCAATAGCACATGTTGCGCATTCGGCATTAGGTTTTGGGCCTTGGCATGTTATCCTTAAGTACTCATCTTATATACTCTAATAGCATTGCTATTTAGACTTGAAATATCTATTCTATTATCTTTTGTCCAAAATAATCAAGTTATTTTTTTTGTCGTACTAATATCATACCGTATCTTATAAAATCTTAAGGTATATTTTAGTACCGTATTTTATCGTACCGTACCGTATCGTACCTTTCGTACCTAACAACTATGGTCTCAACCTCTCCTTACTGAAGCTACACCATCACAGAGAGCACCTCTTACGGACCGAATAGCAAAGGCAGAGAGTTGCACACTAGCATATACTCATAGAGTTCTACAAAGTATCGACTACTCCACTACAAAGCCCTCATCATACTAACTGACTGCCCCTCCACAGGGGACCACCCTAGACAAAGCCATAGAGAGATGTTGAGCTTGTCATCCACACCCCGTAGGAGGCATCATCTATAGATACAGAGAATACTACATCGTCATTGAGGGACCATACTTGGGCACTTCAGCTTTTGAATGTTAGATAGACCCATGAGAGATATCTTCGAATACATGTGCCTTCTAAGCAGTTTCACATTGTATTTGGCCACACATCATTTTGTACTCATCAACTATGTATTATTTGATATTTATTGTCCATTTAGTTAGTCATAGCATTAGATGACATCTATTTTGGGACTTGGAAAATTCCCTAACTTTTCAAATGTAATATTTTGGTCTCATAGGCTGATTTGGCCTTTTGTAGAGGCTAATATAACACGCACGCGTACACACATACTTGTAAAGAAATACTCTGACAAAGAAGCACAAACAACAATCGTACAACAAAGCACAGACTGATAAAAGAACACAATTAGGGTTAGGGTAACTCACAGACAATGAACACAGAAAATAACTAAAGTGATATAACTACTAAATATATAATGCTCATGCAACAAACACACTAAGCAATGAATGAATACTGAACCTCAAACTCCTGTATCTCAAGGATCAAGACAAGGATTATGAGCTGGAGAGAGTGTCGTACTCTGAACGGATCTTGAAACTCACAACAAGGCAGCCTCCGGATATCGAACACCACCAAACGCAGCAGTGAGAAGCTGGATCTGATGCAGATAGCAATATCCTATTCAATATCCATGCCCCAAATGGGAGAATGATCAAGGATGGTCAGACCCAAGACCTTCACAAAATGAGCATACTATCCCTACCATGATTGGGTATCGATAAAGAAGGAAAATGGCTGTGGATATAGCAAGCAAGCTAAGGAAAAACTGCCTTGGAGACTGCCATGGGTAATGCCACGAATATGGTGGATCCAGAGTCGACCACTCCAAAAGACCGAAAAGGGTAAATGCACACAAATGCATATTTACATGAACGGAATGCTAATGCATGGGGTAATGCAAAGGGAGATGCAAGATGCCATGCCCCCGCAAGATGCAATGCAACAGTGCCACTTGGACAGTGCCCTCACAGGGGAATTGTTCACTTGCCCAAGTGCCCTTTTACAATCATATCATCCTGATAGTACGGATGAAGTTACAAATGTCCATAATATAATAAATGAATGAATGTCTAAAAATTGTAAGCATCATCATTGCCACTATCAAGAGTAAAACCCGCCCCCTCTCGAATTGGAAGGCAAAGCAAGACGGAAGCACCCTCTCCCCGTCAAGCTGAATAAGTAGGGGAGGGTATACCCAAACTGATCCTCGGTAACAGATACTAAAGAACCGGTCAGTTGACCACTTTGGTCAAAATATCTGCAAAATTGTCGAACGTAGGCACAAACTTTAGGCAGATAATGTCTAGCTCAACCTGCTCTCTGAAAAAATAGAAGTGGACTCCCACATGCCGCGTCCGTGGTATAATGATCGGATGGCCCACAAAGCGATTGCACTCTGGCTGTCGCAGTAGACAACGATAGGAGAGTCGCATGGGAAATGAAGTGCCGTTAGTAAACTCCTCAGGTAGATGGCCTCGGTGGTGCCATCGAAGAGAGCCCGGTACTCAATCTCGGAGGTGGAAGCCGTCACTGCCTCCTATTTACAGCTTGACCAAGATATGGAAGTTGTGCCCAAGGTAAAGAGATAGCCGTGAAGAGATCGCTGAGTGTCGGGATCTCCTATCCAAACAGAATCAATGTACCCCTGTAAACATAAACCAGAACCATATGTCACGCCATAAGAATAAGTACACTGTAAATAACGCAAGACATGAAGGCATGCAATCCAATGTGATATCCTAGGTGCTGTGAAATACTGACTGAGTATACTAACTAAGTAAGCTAAATCTAGCCTAGTGTGAATTAACCAAAGAAGTTTTCCTACAACAGAGCGATAGGTATGTGCATCGAAGGGTTGTCCTAGGGTATTCTTCGAGAAGTGGACAGTAGGATCAAGAGGCGTGGCCACTGGCCGTGTTTGATCCGAAGTATACTGTTCCATTAGCTGAAGTGCGTACTTCTACTATGACACAAAAATGCATCTCCCAAAACGACACCCGAATTCTAAAGAAGGGTTGCAGTCGCAGACACCAATTAAGGATGTACACCTAAGTGTAACAGCCTCGATCCAAAGGTACTCAGGAAGCTCTACTACGAACAGCATAGAGCGTGACATTTCCATGACTGTCCGGTTCCTACGCTCTACGACTCCATTCTGAGAGGGGGAGTTAGTAGAGGTGAGTTGGCGTAAGATGCCATACTTCAATAGAAACTCAGAAAACTTGTGGGAGATAAACTCACCACCATTATCACTTCTCATGCAACCAATACCACGTTCAATCTGGTTATGAACTAGTAGCACCCAAGCAGAAAAATATGTGAAAGCATCGGACTTATGCTTAAGAAAATATGCCTACATGTATCTAGAATGATCATCCCCTATCAAAAAGAAGTACAACGCGCCATTCAAGGCACAGTGGATGTCGGCCCGCAAAGATCAACATGAATCAATCTAAGAGGCTCCTCAGCACAATGTGTGGACAGCTGAGGGAATGGGGTACGGTGCTGCTTTCTGAGCCGACAAGCTTTACAAACATCGTGAGCTAGTTTTAGGCGGGGAAGTCCCTCAACCACCTGATGGCGAGATAACTCATAAAGAGAGTCATAACCAATATGTCCTAAGAGAAAGTGCCAAAGACGCTCATTGTTCATAGGCTCCCAAGATGTATTGTTCGTAGGCTCCTGAGATGTGGCTAATATCTAGAAGCTATGGAACACAGAGCCCTTGGTTGTCGGCTCGGTCAGAAAGTGTGTCATGTGGTAAGGCCATTAGGTTGTGCCTCACCGTGAGCAATAACTAAACCAGTCTGAGAGTCAAGGATCTCGACTGTGGTCGTTGTAAAGAAAATTGCTCGCTCCAACTGGCAAAGTTGCTGAACAGATAACAAGTTCACCCCAAGCTAGGGGACATGGTATACATTGGCTAGCGAAGCCAAATCCAAATCCTTGTCAATGGAAAATTTTGATGCTACCTTGAGCCTGAATCTTGACCAAGGAGTAGTTTTCTACGTGGACTCGCCAGGCAACAGGGGCTCGGGTACGGAAAATGTCCTTTATAGGAGTCATATGATGTGTAGCTCCACTATCCACAATCCAAACAGGAGCTAAAGTGCTCGGTTGTGACGAGTGGGCCTCTACCGTAACCTTGTCGAGAGGCAACTCACAGATATGGACGAGACTCGCATCTGTTGTCTCTATGGAGATGATGTGGGCCTCTACGGATCAGTCAAACAAGCCCTCTAGAGTTGAGAACCTTGTCGACTGAGATGGCTAAGCAGTGGCAGTATAAGTCTGACCTTTAAACTACCCCTTGCCATCACCGTGCCTCCCTTGCTAGGGATTGCCCAACTGAGGGGCGAGGGTTTGAGACTTAGAGTTGGGTGTTGTGCCTCTGGTCTTTGATCAATACTCGTCATCAAAAATGACCAGTCTTTTGACAATGTTGACAATACCTATTTTTTTAAGGTATATTCTACCACCCTTGTTTGAGTTGTGACTGGGAGTTTCCTTGTGATTCCTCGGATTGATTTTATTTTTGATTTTGAGCGGAGATTTGATTTTGTTTACCCTTTCCTTGTTGCCCCTTCTAAGAATGAGTAACAAGAGCCCCTCTGAGGAAGAGTTCATATGAAATTGATCGGACAACCGTGCGTAATGCAACACTTGATACTCAAATTCATAGAAAGTAAGCATGGTAGGCTTTGAAACTATACCTTCCACAAAATTGAAGTATTTCCCGGAAAGTTTGTTTAGAAACAATGTGACTTGATCATCAAAGAACTCGGGAGTCCTCGTAAGGAAAAATTCGGCAAGAAGTCACCGATACTCAAGCAACTTGACTTTCAAGTCATCCCGGTCAATGATTTTAAAGAGTTGGAGCCCATGGTTAAGATTCATACAATGGGTCCTATCCCGAGCCACAAAACAATCAATCAACTGTGCCCATCATTCTAACACTAAGTGAAAATACTAAAGCTGAGAATGAAACTCAAGCAATAATCCCTGCATCAACTCAACAATAGTGCAGGCATTCCTAGCCTTCCATGAGCGGACAATCTCGTATGGAACAAGTACGGAATCGGACTGGGGTTCCAACCCCTACACAGGATCCCATAGATTCTAGGAGTCAAGAACATGTCTCATCAAGTTCGACCAAGTGGTAAAGTTTGACCTGTTAAGTCTTATCATTGAAAGCATGCTTGGCAAAAGATGGAACCATGAGGAGTTGAGAAAGTGGGATAAGATGGAGATGGAGAGTAAGATGGTAGTGGTGGATGTGTCTGATAGGAAGAATGAGGGGGAAAAAATGGGTAGGCACAAATAGGCTGGGAGTATCCAATGAGTGTCGATTGATACGAAGGCACTGGAATATAAATGTTTTCATAAGGTATCAATGGAGATGGAGACAATGGAACACGGAAGCCCTGTCCAAAGCTTCGCTGGGGGCACAGCAGAATAACCAGGAGGTCTACTAGGTAATGCTATAGAGGCAAGCTGTGGTACCAACTGATCCTCACTCGAGAGAGACTAGCGGGTATACCCAAGCTACAATGATCCCGAAAGTGTGTGAGAAGTAGGTGAAACACCACCCGATAGAGGAAAAGATGAGGTCTTAAAGGCAGTGCCTATGTTTCCACAACCCCTCGATGCAGTGTGATGTGCAACATGAGGTGTTTGAAAGGGAATGTAAATCACGTAAAAGAAAGTGAACAAGCAACATAAAAATGTGGTGGAATGGGTGGTTTTTGAATTTGTGGTGTGAAAGATGCAGATGCATTTTGTTCATTTTTACCATTTAATGATTGAAAATGAAATGATGACAATGATGGTGCACCATGCAATGTAGAAATAGGAACACCAAATTCATTCTGATTTTGAGAAGTAAACCGAAAAGAAAGAAGAGTAGAAAAAAAGGTACCTGGCTTTTTCTTATAATCCCCACGACGTGTGTTAATATACAAGAATTGATCCTCAAAAGAACCTTTTCTGTAGTCAACACGTTGTACTCTATCTTTCTCACGATTTCTAGCAGTATATTGCAAAGCAAAAGAGATAAAAGACGAAGGAACAAAAGACGAATCTAAAGTATCTTGCACCAAAGTGGACGGAAGAGGATGAAACAATGGAATATGCTTCGCATCTCTCTCCAATAGAGGGACCCATGAGGTCTCCACAGCCTTGCAATATCATTAGATTTATGCGCAACATTTGAAGACAGAAATTCATGCAAACCTTCATTGAGTAGCTTCTCCTAAAGGACAATCCTTCGATCGAGCTCCTCAATCTTCTTTCGTCTAAAGTCCAGGATCTCATGATATTCTTCAATGGAAAGCTTATATAGCCTTTCTTTCGTGTTGTCAAAAGTGTCTTCCACCATGTCGGAACTTTGTGGAGCAAGTTGTTCTGCCCACTCTCGCTCGGTTCTCGACATAAGGTTGTTCTGGAGACTAAATTGATGTTGATGTACTCAAAGTCATTTGAACCTACTGTTATTCTTGCTTCTTGGGTACAGCTTTCAGATCAAAGGCTTGGGTTTCTCAAAGAGTAAAAGACTCTGATACCATGTAAAAAAATACTCTCACACAGAAGCACAGATAACAATCGTACAACAAAGCACAGACTGATAAAAGAACACAGTTAGGGTTAGGATAACGCACAGACAATGAACACAGAAAATAACTAAGATGATATAACTGTTGAATATACAATGCTCATGCAGCAAACACACTATGCAATGAATAAATACTGAACCTCGAACTCCTGTATCTCAAAGATCAAGGCATGGATAATGAGTTGGAGAGTGTGTTGTACTCTGAAAAGATCCTGAATCGCAGCAAGGCAGACCAGCAAACGCAGCAGTGAGAAGCTGGATATGATGCAGACAATAGTGAGGATAGAGAAACACTAAAAAAATAGGCACAACACCCTGCAAGAGAGAGAAAGACTAAAAGCGCAAGCGAGGATAGAGAAATCTAAAAACGCAGGCATGACACCTTGCAAGAGAGAGAAAGACTAAAAGCGCAAGCAGGACAGCCTGCAAGAGAGTGAAAAC
The DNA here is from genome assembly GCF_053477565.2 of Lygodium microphyllum. Classification (NCBI taxonomy): domain Eukaryota; kingdom Viridiplantae; phylum Streptophyta; class Polypodiopsida; order Schizaeales; family Lygodiaceae; genus Lygodium; species Lygodium microphyllum. The sequence continues at coordinate 24,347,433 of NC_141139.1, read as the reverse complement.
TGCAAAACGCAAGCTGGACAGCCTGGCGACAGCTAGAGGAAAGAGAAAACTCAAAAACACATGCTGTAGATGACGTGGAAGGCAGTACAGCAACAGGTCTGTACAGGAACAACAGTCATCTAGTTGGAATCAGCTCCAAACTGCGAGAAGAGGGTTGGAAATTAGACGCCAACTAATGTAGACAGCAATGGACAGTTTCAGTTGAGATGTCCTCTGTAAACAGGGTGTGGGCAGTAAGTTGAAACACTTGAAATATACAAAAACGAGATTGTAGACTGAATGGAGGGCAGCATACGTATTTATAGAAAATTTCGGCCCTCCCAAGTGGGTTTGTGCTTATGGGACACAGAAACTCTCTAGGATCATGTTTCTTTTAAATAAACAAGGTTTCTTTATTAATTAAGCAAGTTTTGGGGCTCTTTAAGTAAAGCTAATGCATTTTTAGCTCAACAATACTCTCTCTCTCTCTCTCTCTCTCTCTCTCTCTCTCTCTCTCGCCGAGAAGAAAAAGAAGTTTGAATTAATGAATTGAAATATTTACAACACTCCATCTAACCAACTTAGACTCTTTCTCAACAATGGATTAGCATACTAAATAGACAACTGAGTGATAAGATTAAAAATCTTGAATTGAAGACTAAAGCTCAAGATGAGGAGACTAAATCACTTAAGCAGCAACTCAACGATATATAGCTCAATTCCAAATTGGAAGAAAAAGAAATCCAACCCAACATGGTCGAGAAACTAAGCTACATTAACGAAGAAGTCGAACCGCTCCAAAAGAAGGAAGAGGAGCAAAGGAGACCATATCTTGGGCAGAGATGCTCAAGCAAACTCAACAAGCAAAGGAAGTGAAGCAATGCATTCAAATTGCAAAGAAAGGGAAACAACAAGCAAGCACATCCACAACAATAATAACTAATAACATACTACAAGAGAAAGAGAAACGAAAAGTGAAGAGCACATATTCAAGTGACAGGGCTGAAAATGCGTAAGAGAGTGGAAGAAGACACCAAGGAGTTATATATACTAATGAATATCAAAAAAGACATACATATTTCCACCTGGAGAGTGGGCAAGAAAAGCATATAAGAGGAGACTTCAAAGGAGCGTACTCTCATCCTCCACTTTCTCACTATGGAAGCTAGGAGAGACCTCCTAGCTCAACATCACATGTTGAAAGGTATTGGTGTGTTTCTAGGTGATGATCTCACAGCAACCCAACTAGCCCACATGAGAGAGTGCATGCCAAGAATCAAAGCAGCTAGAAAGGCGGTCAAGCTAGCCTTCTACATAGAAGGAAGACTAGTGGTCATGGAGGGATGCACCAAATGGCAGTGCAAGACTTATAGGACCAGCCTTGCAATAGCAACTTGGAATTGTGACGGAGCTCAACAACTCGAAGTGGGAGTATTTTAGGACACATTTAGAGGGAGAGACATAGTATTGTACTCAAAGATACATCAAGAACCGCGTGCTACAACCCATGACAAGTCATAGATGGAAGTAAACATATATGAAGCAAACATGCACAAACCAAAGTAGCAAGGAGTCAGTGAAACATCCTCCTAGGATCCAAACCTGCACACACGAGACAAGCCATATTCACAATGAAAGGGACTCGACATCAAACTCACCTCCCTGCCATAGGGCCAAATAGGCTCACCTTCAAGCCTAGGAGCTAGCAACACTCTGAGTCATGACCACATCACAAGGATTGGTGTCCCATACCACCATCCCACACCATCCCGATGTATAGGTGCATCGGCCACCAATAGGCCAAGAGCCCAGGAGTGGTGATCACATAATGAATGTGCACAATAGGGCCTTGAGTCCTATAAACAAGACTCAGCTGTCTTAAGTGCCCTTAGTGCATTCGAACTAAGTCGCTTCATGACCATTGTGACCAATGCTAGCTAATCCATGAACGGCCAACCATCTAACGCAAGTACCCATCTGGACTCCAAGGACGTGACACCCCGTAAGAGGTCATGGTATCCATAAGAGAAAGGAGCATAGAGAAGGAAGAAAGTTTTAGAGAGATAGAGAGATACAATAATTTGGAGATCAAGGAGTATGAGAGAGGAGAACAAATTATAACATAGGCAGTCTTCTAAACTCAGAAACAATCTGCATTTAATGCAAAACTGGAACCCTTTTGTCTTGGGGAAGTAGGGAGACAACTTAAGGGGCTTGGTTGCTTTAATAAAAGCACTTAGAGTAATATTAATCAATAAAAAATTGGTGATCAATAAATAAAAGATCAGAGAGGGAACAAGGACATGTCACTCACCATGCCGGTCTCTCGAAGAATACGACAGTCACTACAAAGAATCAACTAGTCCTCCGAATGCCACATAGTTAGTGAGGCACCACATGCATCCCTATCGATAACGCCTAGCATGCCACACAATCCATTCGATTGATGGACGTTCACAAACAATTCGTCTGTCAAGTGAACAATCCATTTGCTTAAATGCCCTTCACGCCAAGAAGCATGTCTCCCTCCCCCCACAAAAAAGTATAAACTAGACCGATTGCCTCTTTCTCGCTCTCTCTAACCATCACACCATCTCCATCTTTATTGTCACTTTAGAAAAGAGATGGTCCTCTCTCTCTCTCTCTCTCTCTCTCTCTCTCTCTCTCTCTCTCTCTCTCTGTGTGCTGAAAATCCTCCCTAAGGGACAAGAACGAAGCGAGGCAGAAAAACAATATAATGCTCTCACGCGTAAAAAGTGACAACGATATGTAGTGGCCAAAGAAAGTGAAGATGCTGAGAGCTTGAGAAATGTCCAAGGCAAGCATGGAGAAAATTGCAAACCAAACGGTCAAATGTTATGGGGAATTTTACAGATGCTAACATGCTATCGTATGTTACAGAACTTTACATGCATAAAGGGGTATAGCCCATCAAATGTGATGTACATACGCAGCCATTTAGTACTCTGTTCACTTTAGAAACATTGGAGGCAGCCCTCAACAAGATGGCTAATGGAAAAGCATGTGATACTTTGCAGTTGAATGCGGAGATGTTGAAATGGACAACAAAGAAGACGAGACTATTTATGTTGCATATGATACATCATGCTTTTGCATATGGTTTTCCCCAAGAATGGCAAGAGAATTGGATACAACCGTTGTATAATGAAGGAGATCGCAATTTGCTCACAAACTACCGCACGATTATGGTCAGTTCAGCAATGGCAAAGCTATTCAACACTATCCTGGAAATCCAATTGAGTAAATGGGGAGAAAGAAATAACAAACAACCTTATGGACAAGCGGGTTTTCGCCCTAGTCATAACACCACAGACCATTTGGTTACTTTACATGTGCTTATGGATGAGAGTCGGCTTGAGGGAGCAACCTTGTATTGTTGTTTTGTGGATTTTAAGAAGGCTTTTGACATTGTACCAAGGGTTGGCTTGTGGATTTTAAGAAGGCTTTTGACACTGTACCAAGGGTTGGCTTATGGCAACGAATGCAAGAATTAGAGGTCCCAAATGATCTATGCATGGGAATTTACAGGATATATCAGCGAGTGGTGTGCCAACTCAGAGGTCGCAATGAGCTGTCACAAGTATTTGAGAGTACTATGGGAGTTAAACAAGGTTGCCCACTCTCCCCTACATTATTTGGTTTATGCATTGATAAGCTAGAGGAAATACTTCTCACGGCTATAAATGAAGAGGAAGCCAAAAGCCCACATATTGGTATATTTGCCATCTTGCTCCTACTTTATGCATATGATGTGGTCTTCTTTACGTATACTGGGGAATGTATGCAACAGTTCATGGGGATTCTTGAACGGTTTTGTCAAGATAGTGGTTTGACGATGAATGTATCAAAAACAAAGCTAATGGATGTGCGCACCAAGCAATCAAAGACCCTACCAAAAGTACATTATGTGGGAAATTCTATAGAGGTAGTATCTACTTTCAAATACTTGGGGATTGAGATACCTACAGACCACAGATGGCATACATGTGTGGAGCGGCAATTAGCGGCAAGGAAAAGCAAGTATTATCACTTTGAAAACGACTACAGCCGTACAAATACTAAATGCAGAAAAATACGTTGTATGATTTTTTATGCATATGTTCTACAGACGGTATTATATGGAGTGAAAGTGGAGAAGAGGGAGGAAAGCATCTCCTCATCTACATGGAACAACTTTGAGAAGCTACAAAAAGCTTTTATTTGTAGACATTTGGGCATCAAAAGCACCACACCATATGTACTTATGCTTTTGGAAACTGGCCGTCAGTCAATTGAGGTACATGCTATGATCTGAGAACTAAGATATGCTACCTGAGTACGTCAAATGGATGACAGTAGGCTCCCCAAACGGGCATGGGATGCTAACACACGCCTACAGAAAACCTAGAAAAGTAAAGTGCTTTCAACAGGATGGGTGTTGGATATGCGAAAATGGTTTAAAGGATAGGGAGTGGATAGATATCTAGATATGGCATCCGAAGATATATGCATGGACACATTTCAATTAGACCTCTTACAAGTGTATCAAGCAAAACATCAAAGCAAGGGAGCAAATAGCAAACTTACTTATTACAGTATGCATATCTATCCTTCATGTTGGAAATCCTACATTCAGGTAGAGGCACACACGCAACCATACATAGCCAACCTGCTCTCAGCGGTATTTAAATAGAGTATTGCACGACTTTGAACTCGATCACACACTTTATTGATCGAGACAAGTGCATGGAGTGGATAGGCAAGAGAGACGAGGTTAGGCAAGCAGTGTGGACTACAAAGTAGAATCAGAGGAGCACATGATCATGGCATGCCCAACATATGTACACAAACGAGCTGACTTTGATATCCCGTTACAAGGGCCACTTCACCAGTTTCTGACCACCACTCCTATATCGAAGTTAAGGGTTCTCACCACCCGCATGCTACGCTTTTAGGAGAACCACGCTGCATAGATCATTCTTTCATTGTAGCTACCCTTTCCTACCATGGGGGAGGAGAATCATTGTATATCTAGAAAGGTCTCATGGGTCATAATTTGGCCTTCCGTGGACGATAATAAACTACTCTCATCTACTCTCTCTCTCTCTCTCTCTCTCTCTCTCTCTCTCTCTCTCTCTCTCTCTCTCTCTCTCTCTCTCTCTCTCTCTCTCTCACATTACAAAACAATGTTTCTCTCCATGACTACTCCCAATCTTTCTTTCCCTATGCCTATTGAAGTTCACGTTGACAGTAAAATTAAATGGTGATATTAAGTTGCCCTAACCTTGAGGGGCCCTTAGTGCATTCGTACTAAGTCACTTCATGACCACTATGACCAATGCTACTAGCACGCATCCAAATATCCAAGGACAAACAATCAAGAGAAGTAACAATGTATTCGGAGAGGAACTTCAATCTTCAATAGATGATCAAGGTGGTTCGCAGAGATGAGCAAGTCAGTGTTGGAAAATAACAACCAACTATGGAGGAGAGAAAAGAGAAACAATGAAAGTGTGCTGAAGCAAAAGAGTAGAGTGTAATTGCAAAACTGAAAGAATAAGAACGAAAGGTACAAGATACATCTAAGATAGACCTAGCTCTAACTCAATAGAGTTAATTAACTCTAACTCTAACTCTAACTCGAGGAGTGGTGACACAATTTATAACGTTAGTTATGTTCAAACTAAAAACTGAAAAATGATGAAAGACTAAAACATTGGGCATTGCCCATAGAATTGGAAAATTCTAACACCCCCCTCCAATGCCAATGTGGTAAAGTATCTAAATGATCAATCACCAAAGGGTAGCAAGTTTAAGGACTTGCAAAAAGCCTTAAACTTCTCACAAGGTAATACCTTGGTAAAAATGTATGCAACATTTTCCTGTGTAGAAACATACATCAAGCTGAACTCTCCTACATAGCATCTCTCTCTAACATAATGGTAATGCATCTCAATATGTTTTGTGCGAGCATAAAACACAGGATTTCCTACCACTGCAATAGCACTCTAACTATCAAAAAGAATGGATGTAGGACCCTCCAATGGTAAATGTGGATCAACTAGCAATCTACGCAATCATACACATTCCACTGTTGCCCTAAAGTATGGCTTGTACACAACCTCACAAGATGAGGTAGCCACTGTAGGTTGTTTTTTGCTTACCCATAAAATGTATGAACCGCCCAAAAAGAAATAGCGTCCACTAGTAGACTGCCTAGTGTCTACATCACTAGCCCAATCTGAATCACTGTAAGCCTGTAATTGCAAGTCTCCCCCCCCCCCCCCCCGGGCCCCGCCGGGAAATAACAATGCATGTGACTAAGTACCTTGCAAGTATCCGAAGATCCGCTTGAAAACTTAACAATGTATGTATAGTCTATGGGCTATGCATATACTTGCTCACCTAAGATACTGCATACTGAATATCAAGGCGTGTGTTGCAAAGATAAATAAGATGGCCAACAGCCTGGCTATAAATTGCAACATTAGACATCTCTTCACCATCATGCATAGACATCTTTAAGTCCGACTTCACTGGAGTGCACATAGGTTTGCAATCCTGCATATTAAACCTATGTAATAGCTTATCCACATGCTGTGAATGTCTGTGACATGATGATACAATGCTGATTTTGGGTAAACTAAATCCCCAAATAATAGTGTAGACAGAGCAAATGCATGTTTTAATTCATCCTTGAAATCTGCAATTTTTTCTTTTCAAGGTCCAATGAGTAGCATGTCATCTACATAAAGAATGATAATCAGTAAGTCCCCCCCTTCATTCTTAATGTATAGAGTGGGAGCAGATGGACTGTTTTTGAACCCTTTGCTAGCCAAATATGCATTAATTTTAGAGTACCATGCACAAGGAGCCTATTTGAGACCACAAAGAGCTTTGTTTAGCTTGCATACCACGTGCTCTTAACCACAAACCCTAGAGATTGTGACACATAAACATCCTCATGCAAATCCCCATTCAAGAATCTTGTCTTAATGTCCAATTGATATACCTTCCAACCATAATTTGCGGCCATAGCAATCACACATCTCACTATACTCATACAGGATGTAAGAGCAAAATTTTCTCCATAATCTATGCTCTTCTTCTATGCATAGCCTTTTTCTACCAACCGTGCTTTGTACCTATCAATGGTACCATCAACAACCAAACACCCAAAAGTAGTCAACCTTGAGTTTCTTACCTTGCCAAGCTTCAAACGGGGTGATCCTCTTTAGTGCCTTAGTGGATGCAAGATTCAACACATGATTTGCACACTGAAGGCCTTCTTACCAAAATTTATGAGGCAACCCCTTGCTTTTGAGCATACAAGAAGTCATCTCCATAAGAGTATGATTCTTCCTTTCAGTAACACCATTCTACTGAGGAGTCATTCTAACAGTCGATGCATGCATAATGCCATGATCAAGCAAATATGTCTCAAAAGCACAAGACATGTACTCCCCGATCAAGCAAATATGTCTCAAAAGCACAAAACATGTACTCCTCTCTCTCTATCCGTGCGAAGTGTGTGCACTTTCAAGCCACTTTCAGCCTCGAGCTTTACAACAAGATGTTTAAAATGCATAAGCACATCAAATTTTGCTTTTAGCCCATACACCCATTTATACCGAGAGTAGTCATCAATAAATGTAATGAAGTAAAGATGACCTCCAAGTGCACGTGTTTCATGGAACCACAACCATCAGAGTGAATAAGCTGCAATTTCCGAACGCCGCTCCTTTTTACTAACAAGGCAATCAAAGAAAGTGCCTATGCATCTTTTGATTCCCATCTCCTCTGATCCTCAATAGGAGGGGGAGGAGAGGCAGTAGCACTAGCAACATGTCCTCTAGTGTTACACTAAGGTGTTTGATATGCAAAACATCATGGTTGCTACAAATCACCTCTAACATAGTCCCACATGTCCTTCGTTACAAGAAGGTTACCGACCATAAAACTCCACAACGGATAGTTTGATCCATCAAGTTTTTTCTCCCAAGTAAGGACACCTAGGATGTTGCTCCGATCATTAATTCCCTGGCATGCCATGGTGTGAATAATCGACTAAAAGCTGCAATCAAATATTTCTTTGCTGAAATATATGCAAAAAGTACCAAACTATCACACAAATGTCAAAGTGTGCCCAATTTGAACCAAATCAGCACTCAGTCAAGAAATAACAACAATGCACTGTTGTACCACACCTACCTCGTAATGCTTGCCCTCAAAAGTACAAATAACAGGAACTTAATGCCAATTCTTACCAAAATTAACTAAATTTTTCCAAAATTTTCTGTTGAATCTGACTATAACAGCATTTAAATGCTGCTGTACCGCTTGTTTGCTGCCTTGGAATGCGTGTTAGGCAAAAGCCACAAATTTCTTTCTAAAATTTCCAAGAATGAATAAATTTGTAATTTACAGCTTGAAATTCTGCAGTAATGTCACCTCCGGGTGCCTGCCAACAACAAACAGCAACAACTGCAATTTGCCTCGTGATGCATGCTGGAGCCTCTAGGACAAAAAGCCTCAAATTTCTTGCACAAATGTCGATGAAATTGTGCAATGTCAGCATTTCCAATGAAGATTCACATGTGGGACTGCAAATCCGACAAAAGCCTCGAAATTTTTGGTGGGAATGTCAAAGAAATTGTGAAATTTCTTCGAATTGGTTGTCAATTTGAACTTTGGAAACAAAAATTGGCAAAACCCCCAAATTTTCGGCAGCACAAGTTGAGATTCGGAAAGAGATGGCCAAAATGGATAGGAAATTGCAGACATTTCAAAAAAACGCTTAATCTAAAAATGAGGGTTTCTGCACTTTTAAGGTTCAGAAAATCACACGCACGGCTGAGAATATCACGGGCAGAGGTGAGAAAATAAGGGGTCGAGCTGAAAACGGTAGCGGCTCCTCCAGAACAATAGCTCCTCAGGCTACGTGAGGACTGCAAACGGGATTGTGCATAGGACTACAGATAGGGCTGCACGCAGGCTGAAAACAATAACATCTTCCTCCGGCAAAGAGCTAGTTGACAGAAATAGAACCTTAGGCAGGGCGGCACCGTCTAACCGTAGCTGAATTCAATCCGCACATAGAACTTGCTGTGATATCAAATGTTGGAAAATGACAACCAACTATGGAGAAGAGAAAAGAGAGACAATGAGAGTACATTGAAGCAAAAGAGTAGAGTGTACTTGCTGAACTCAAAGAATGAGAATAGAAGGTACAAGATAGGTCTAAGATAGACCTAGCTCAAACTCAACTAGAGTTAACTAACTCTAACTCTAACTCTAACTCTAAAAGTGGTGACACAACTTATAACTTGAGTTGTGTTCACACTAAGAACTAAAAAATGACTAAAGACTAAAACATTGGGCACTACCCATAGAATTAGCAAATTCTAACACTCAGATATCTATGGGTGAGAGTGCGGGGTGAGAAGCGCACTCTGTATATCATTGTATACTATGTCTCTCCGTGATAGCAAGGACACCCCACCCAAGGGGCAATCACCATATGTAGCTTTGGATGAGAATATTTGGGAGTTTCTGAGGTAGGGAGATGTCCTCCTACTAGGAGACTTTAATGTCAAGAACGCCTCTCATCAAGTGTCTTGCTTTGATACATTTGAAAAGATATTATAAGAGCAAGATATGGCACACTTACAAATAGAGAGGACTTCCTAGGACATGGGAGAAGTCACAGAGAATGGGGAGATATCTTGTGGACATAGGAACGGCACATGGACTAGTCATCCTTAATGGCCTAGCTAGATACCCCTTATCAGGCTCCTTCACATGTTACTCCAATCGGCATCGCGTCAGCATGGTAGAATATGTACTTGCTCCACCGATGCTTATACCCTATATTCAAGATCTCTCAATCTCACCGTGTCTCCTTAGACTAGCAATAGATCATGCTTACCTATCTTTCACTATGGATCTCCAATTTATGAATGTGCAGACCCAACATACAACCCATCAATACCCGAGGTACTTGATCTCCAAAGAGAGAAGATATCTATGAGGCAGAGCTCATCAAACTATTACAGGATACAAGCGTTGGCATTCCACTACAAGAGCTCAACCAACAATTTATTGAAGCTCTACATAGAGCAACAAGAGCAGCCTTTTCAAATTGCAAGCCTACACAAAGAGCCTTCACTGGGGTGATACCCTGAAATAGATAGTATGACGATGTGTGTCACAAGACCAATGTTTGCTTACAGAGAGAGGTAGCATTGAGATCCACTACCCACAAGCAAGTATAGCTAATCATCAAACCTCTCATCTGGAGGAAGAAGAGAGCATTCCTAGCCCGGTTGAAGAGAGACTTACACCATTCGGTCCTAAGTAGGATTCTAGAGAGGCTTGGCAACTTTTTAGATAGCATTGCCCAGCCACACCCATTACATCCCCCGGTACATCGAAATAGTATACAACTAGTCTCTACACAGTAACAGGTCAATCTCCTCTCCCTAATCCACCAAAACCTTGCCCAAAGACCACCACCTTCTTTACAAAGAGCAAGGTTCATGAAGCTGTTGACAAACTTAGCTAAGGTAAGGCACAAGATGATAATCGATTAGTAGCAAAGCATCTGATTCATACTAGAGATTTGGTGGGAGAGTTCCTAGCTTACATATTTCACAAAGCCATGTGCAAATGCTTCCTAGAGAGTTGGAGCACAAACACCATTGTGCCTATCCTCAAGTTAGGAGATCCCACTACACCTACTAGCTATCAGGCTATTATGGTTGGATATACATTGACTAAATTATATGCCTTCATTCTTGAGCATGAGTTGACTAGATGGGAGGAGATATGCTGCTCAAAACACAAGGCTTTAGGAAGGGCGTCTCTATATTGCATCACATCCTCACACTCCGAGCGATCGTTGAGGAGGGTAGGGCGCATGGTCAACAAATCTACTCCTACTTTGTGGATTTCTGCAAAGCCTTTGACATAGTGCCTATAGACACTCCGAGCGATCGTTGAGGAGGGTAGGGCGCATGGTCAACAAATCTACTCCTACTTTGTGGATTTCTGCAAAGCCTTTGACATAGTGCCTATAGACAAATTGATACATACAGTACATGCTATGGGAGTGCCGAAGGAGCTGAGTTGGGGGTTTTGGACACTATATGAGAGAGTTGTTAGCAGAGTATGGACACTCCAGGGCCTTTCAGCTCCTATGCACTCCACCATTGGGGTGAAACAGGAATTCCTCCTCTCTCTAATACTATTTGGCCTACGCATTGATGAGATCATTGATTACATATCCCAAGGAGGAGATAAAGGAGCTCCACTAGCTAGCAGTTGGATACCTCTCCTCTTATATGCAAATGATATTGTACTAATAGCTCATTCCCCACAAGGACTATAGGGCCACCTAGATACACTACACTCTTATGCATTAGATTGTGGGCCCAAGGTGATGGTGTTTAACACTACACCACAATGGGCCAGGGGATTCATATACATATTTGGGGGCGCTATTTACAAGTCCCACTTTCTCTATGAGAGAGGTAGTAGATACTAAACTAACACAAAGATATGGAACACTAGGTGGCTTGGAGAGAATGTACTCACAGGTGCGATTTCAAGGAACCCACACTAAGTTATAGATCTTCAATACACTGGTCACATCCACATTACTCTACAAAGTACAAGTATGGGGCCCCAATCTTGATCACCACAGCCGATGAGGTGTCACATCTCATGGATGGAGGTCAATGGAGAGGCCACTTATATCCATGACTTCTGAGATGATCAAATTTAAGACCTTGGTGCCACATGAGATCATCAAAGCTAAGCTAGTGGCCACACCGATTGTACTAGAGACCCTCACCCAATCAATCACGTACATACACAGTCTATGGTATCTCCCCAAACATAGATATGCACAATTGGCTCTTGAGTGTCCTCTTAACAACTTGCCAACGAGCGTGACACTTCGTGGTGGTATGCACAAATGTCAACTTAGTTACATGGCTTTAGCATGGACAAGCTACCCTTGCACCAGATATGGCTCTTTGATACACTAGTTACATGGAAAAGTCAATATGCCCACGATAATGGAGGCATGTAAGGAGGAAAAGTACATAATGTATACATTGGTAAGGTGATTATTATAGAACACTGATCACAATGATGGTATGTGGCCGATGAGACACTTAGGATGTCAGTATGGAGCTGCAATGGAGCATACGTTCAGATGCTAGGTACTTTGAGAGAGTTTTAAAAATTTGGGCATAGCCATATATGCAGAAATGCACCAATGCAAAGGGAGCCGACTACTAGATATTCTAGGGTACAACTAGAAAAGTGCATTCCATCCACAAGCCACAAAGCCTAGTGACACTAGGGGGTCTCAAGGTGTGGCCATACTTTTTCAAGATGTCAAGCAAGTGATGCATAAAGATGAAGATGCATGCTACATGTGGATCAGGATACACATGAGGAAACCACAAGACATCTTCATTGCTATATGCTATTTTCCCCTTGCAAACTCCAACTACACCCGCAAGATGGGTCACACTTTGATATATTATATTAGAATATCATGAAATATGCTAGTTTGGGAGATGTACTCTTTGATTGGAGATTTGAATGCAAAAACTAGGGCCACACAAACAAAATTTTAGACACATGAGAATGCCATGTTCAAAGAGATTGATGTAGATGAGGTAAATCTACAAAAAATAGCCCACGATAAAGAAGTAAGAACCTACAAGACACACTAGCTCTATAGATTAGCCATTTTCAATGGTCTATCATGCTAGCCAAGATCAAATGCCTTGATATCAAAAACTTTGAGATCTGGAGAAAACCGATCAGGATAGCACTGGATCGTGCCATCTTGACCTTTACAATCTCTTGCGAACACATTAGAGAGACAGCACAATATCTTTCCATGCACCCCATATAACACTTTGCAGAGCAGATTCACAAATACATTGGAGTATTAGTATCAGTACTATTATATGCCAATGATATTGTTCCAATTTCATACTCATGGGAGGGCTTGCGGTATCACTTGGATACACTACACATTTTTTCTAGAGACAGATCTCACAATGGATCTTGGAAAAACCAAAGTCGTGGTATTCAACACTTCAACAAGATAGGCGAACCAATCTATGTATCAGTGCATTTGGGGAAGATGCAATGGAGCATGTGAGAGAATATGTCTACTTAGGGGTCGCTTTCTCTAGCCCAAAATTGCCCACATACAATTTCAAGATCCTAGTACCAAACTATGGTTGTTCGACACTCTAGTCACACAAACTCTTCTGTATAGAGCTGAGATTTGGGGTTGCAGCCTATACCACAAACAATTAAACTTGCTTACCGACAAGATTGGCCTAGAGAGAGACCATTATGATGGCTAGAACCATAAGATATCAAGCTCAACACGTGCGGATATTGATGATGAACTGCCTTGTTAGATAGGTCTGCACGTCTACACTTAGCACATCAGTGGTCATTATGATCCTCACATAGCCACTAACTTATTATATTTAGTTTGGTTAGTTACACCCACCTACAGCTCGCATAGTTATAATGCATGTCAATTAGTATAGTTAGTTATGCACTGTTTGACTTAGTAGGCCACTTTCCTTTATGGTATATCTTATCTATACTTTGCCCACATTGCATTGTGTGTGGTAGGAGGAAAAAAAACCAACAAGAAAACATTTTGGTCCCCCATCTCTTTTCTTGTATTCTTAAGTGAGCTTTCTCTTATGTGTATTGTGTGTGTTTGGTGCAATAGCTCAAGCAAGTCCCCCCACCACACGATTCGTGACATGGTATCAAAGCGGCACCACTTAGAGAAGTTGGTTTTGAATACCAAAGTGCAGGAGAAGAAGCAAGGATTCAAGCAAGCAAGCAATCGGTAAGAACCTCTCCTATTCTTTCTCTCTTTTCCTTGGATAGTGCCTGTGGAGACGTTGGAAGCAAGGCGGAGCAAAAAGCTCTAATTACTGTGAGATTTAGTACACAAACAAAATAGTGCATATTTTGCAAATGGGCCCTTTAGGACTTTCTTGCTGTGTTTTTGGCCATCTAAGATCATTTCGATCCTCGTTTTAGCTCTGCAAGGTTGGGACTACAGTTTCAGAATATACTATAATTTCAGCTGTATTGGCCATTTTCCAGTATACATGTTACAAATTTCAAATCTATAAGTTCTGAGGTGTTTGTCAAGTAGTAAACATAAGATTTATCTGCAAACAAGTTGCAAATTATATGTATTATTGAGCAGTCAGTAAAAAAGGCTGCCCCGTTTATTGCTATGCACATTTCATGGAGGGTTACAAAAGCTTTGCTTACTGTTTGCTACTCAATTGTGCAACAACATAGTAGCAAGGAAACAAGAACGAGAGGTCTTGAGGGAATGGGAACAGGGCCCTAGGAAAATTGGAAACGTGAGGGGGAACAACTTGTATCGTATACATAATACACATATACCTAAATTTATTCATTCATATATATCTTGCAAAAGCTCTTTAAAAGAAAAATGTACAATTTGCAAAACATGATAGTCTAGTCCATAGATGATTCATGAGTTGCATCCAAATGGAATATAAGATCCATAATAAATGATAATCTAAGATCAAACTAGATGAAGGAGTCAAGAAGTATCAAGATAATTGAAAGTGACACAAGCACAGAGAGACACACACACACAGAGAGAGAGAGAGAGAGAGAGAGAGAGAGAGAGAGAGAGAGAGTTGTATACCTCTTTAATTGCAACAATTGATCCATGCATATGATTATGGAGGGTGGTAAAAGCAATGATCCATAAACATGCAACACAGGTGAGATTTTTCTCTCTTTTCCAACAATTAACAATGAAGTCCCATGTTTCCCGTCAGTGGAACAATAACTTTAGAAGAGTTCCCCTTTGAGTTTCTCTTTACGTTCCCCTAGCCCTTTCCCTTGTTGGGCATTTCCCCTTCAGATTCCCCCATTCCCTAGCCTTTTCTAGAAGGTGAAAAACATTCCCCCATTCCCAAGGGGGTGAAATGGCATTTTGCTTCTATACCCATAATGGTTGAGAATAGTGGAAATCCAATCATTGAGAAGCTAGGACAAAAACTACCCATTATGAAAGTTTCATATGACCAACTTCCTTATTCAAAAATCCCTCTACGAGTTCACTTCAGGTGAAGAAAAGGAACTAGAGTATAGTAGCCAGGAGTTTTCAAAACAACAACGTAAGAAACAAGTTTCAAACAAATTTCCTACAATGTTAATTCTTAGGAAACATATGAAAATGTTTCTCATCTACATGGTAAAAAATATGGATTATAGAATCCGTATACATGAAATACTCAAAGAAATAATCCTACCTATCCATTATCTATATGAACAATATTCAAATTGTGCACTATAAGTATACAAAAAAACCTTCAAGAAAATTAATGTCATTGACCATTTCTAAATCACATTTTAGTTTATAACTATTGATATCATTATCAATGGCTGTCAACATGATATTTTAAAGAAAACATTGAATACCATTTTAAAACAAGGATCAAAGTAGCAAATATAAATAAAATCATAGAAGTAACAAAGTGTCAAACAAGTCCAAAGTCTCATGAACCTTGTTAAATATTCAATATATAAATGGATTATGGAAACTACTAAAAGAAAGTCAATCCCAAGTCCTAGACAATGTATCATGAATCATGACTCATGCTGAATGTCCTCCTCACTATCCTCAATCTTCTCATCCTCCTCCTCCTTATTGCTAGAGTTTAAGCTCTCAAGTAGATCCTTATCAGTAGCTATAGCAACACTTGTGCCAACTACATTACAAGTATGTGTTGTTGTATCTTCCAGCTGAAAGAGACATCATAAGCTCCTCATATTACAATCTTGGGCAATGGACACCCTATTGGCTCCAAAGTTGACGCTCCTTTCGGTATTTCTTTAACTTAATTGAAGAAAAAGTTGATGTACAATGTGATTTTCCCAATCTCTTTTGGTATTCCAACTCCCCTTCCTATCCAAAGTGACCAACAAGTCTTCAATCTGATTTGCCCCTTGATTCGAGCAATCAATTGGCCTTCACCCGCTTTGATAGAGATGAAAAATGTCCCAAATTCATAGATGCGTTGATCCCTCCACTTGAATTTGACGGAGAACAACTTCAACCCTGTTGAATCCAAGTCTTGGAGCTTCCAATTTCTAGCACGCTTCCCGAAGTTGCTGCTAAGTCCTAATTTATGCTAATGCAAATTGGGGTTTACAATAAACAAATCTGAAATTTCACTGCCTCTAGTAATCTCAATGTTATGATCTTCGGAGCAAGACTGTAGAAAGGCTGGGAGATGAGAGAGAATACTAAGAAGAGAGCAAATTTAAACTTTCTTTGTAAAGAACTAAAGAAAATCAATCATTTACTACTACAGCCCTATCTCAATAGCCTGTAGATGCCATCTCCTGCTGCTGATTGGCTTCTCCAACCCTTAGCTGCCTTAAAAGGTCCTCCAATGGTTGCAGATCTAAACAGCAGCATCTTCTCCCTCTCTCTTAAGCTGAATGCACTAAAAATGCCTCTCTCCAACCTCTAAATACGTTTTTCAGTCTTGTATGGGCATTTTTGACAATCAGCCGCCTTCCCAAATGGTTTTTCCAGCATTGTGCATAATTAAATAATAATGTTCAATCTTTAAATAATGGGAATTAATCTAACAATTGTTTCGATACCTAGAAAAATAATCTGACTAGGACAAAATTAAATTGGCTATAGGCAACTTCCATTCCCGAGTGTCTCTATGTCATCTTTGACTATCAAATTGGCATTAGTACGTACCATTAAACGCCACTTCTCTAATACCACCAATTGACACTTATGGCCAAATGAATGACCTAGGCCAACTGGCACCAGATACCACCAAGTACCTATGCGGCATAACTTACAACTTTTGCCTTTAACATTCCGTAATTTCCTCGGGTCTCGAGCTCGTAAATTTACTCTTAACCCTAGTTACACCTCACACATGCAACATTTACTTAGCCATGTGATTGAAAATTAATCCACATGTTAAGTGAGGCTTCAAAAATACATGTCTTCATGACAACCCTCCCCCTTAAAATCCTTGCAATCATTCTTGGTTATACTTCGAGATGCATAAAAAGCAAAATAGTAAACTAGAATTTCCACAAGGTATCATAGTGAACACAACATTATGCACTGCTGCTCAACCATTCCATATGCCCAACACATGTTGAAAATTACGAACCAATCGTAACATAATATAAGGCTCACAAAGAATCTCAAAAACATTGTCAAATTATCATGTGATATATCTATTTCGCGTGAACTCGACTCATCTGGCAAAATCAAACTATATCATGGCATAACCAAGCATAAACCATGGCTGAAACTATCAATGGCATTTACTAATATGTTATTGTCCATGGAACCAAATGTAAACTATTGAAAACTGAGCATAATCTGATCATAAACTGATCACTTGTTGCTGATCTGAGAACTGATCACAAACTACCACAAATGTGACCCCAAACGGATCACAAACTCATTGCAAAAACTCACCAGTAATCAATGTAAAAACTGATTACAAAACTGGCCATTAATGGTTCTCAAGCTGATCAAAAACTAAGCTGAAACTTATCACAATTTGTCTCAAAATTGAGGCAAAATTCATGTCAATTTGATCATAAGCTGATGCAAAGGTATAGTTCCAGTGCCCGGGTGAAACTCATACTCATCTACATATATCTCACAGTGACTAGTACACTAAGTAGTGACTGCATGGCAAACATACTATCAGCATAGTACCTTGGACGCATGCTGAATGCATCCGAGATCCACTACATACTAGAGTTGTCCATACTTCCAGAAGTGGAAGTGCTACCTCCCCCTTGAGCATCAAGCAATACTCTGAACCCCTGCTCTACTGAACCTGATAGAGCCTGAACTAAAGTCCGGTTCTGACTAAAAGGCATCTAGGTCAAGTTACAACAACTAAGGATGGTCTACTAAGTCATCCTCTTTCATCCATTCGTAAATAATTCTGAAATTTCACTGAGTATCTCCTAGAAACTTTACCTTTGGCATTTCCTTCCTTATGTGCCAAAATCTACCAAGGTACTAAAATCTCATTCAGCTCCTTAATCTCAAGCTCAATTCCAGCAGACGTATTCTCTGGCACATCATCATGAAAGGGCCTTAACAAATTGCCATAAAAAGCATTGTGTATCTGTCAATGTGGAGGTGATTTCAGCTGATATGCCACATCTTAATCTTTTCCAACACCTCAAAGGGCCAATAGTATCTCATACTCAACTTTGGATACAATCTCCCTCTTCCTTTCATCTTTTTCGGCCTTGCCTTTTCAAAACACAGCAATATATAATTGCCCTTTGCAAACTACAAAGCACGTCTGTGGTGATCAACTTTCCTCTTTTGCTTTTCTTGCGATCTCTAAAGTACATACTTTATCTTTGCATAGACTGCATCCAAGTTTTCTACATAATGATCAACCTCAAAAAACTTATCCTTAGTTTGCAAAATAGATGATATCTTCTTACCACCCTCAACCACCTCAAATGGAGCTTTGCCCGTAGAACTATGCACTGTGTTGTTATAAGCAAACTTAACCAAGGGTAAATACTGCTCCCACTGTGTCTTGTAGGCTAAAACATAGCACTTTAAAAGATCTAACATTGTGGGATTTGCTTTCTCAAACTGACCATCTATTTGCGGATGGAAGAAGGATGACAATTTTAGCGTGGTACCCATATTCTCAAACAACCCCTTTCAAAATAATTAGTCATCCGAGGGTATCAATCACCAATAATCGACTTTGGCATATCAAAATACTTAAAGATATGCTGCAAAAACAATCGTGTCATATAATTAGCCTTTATTTTCTTCCTCACTGGAATAAATGGGCTTGTTTTCTAAACCTACAAATAATAGTCCATATTCTATCATTCCCTGTAGGTTTCCTAAGAATCTCAAAAATAAAGTCCATTGCAATGATCTGCCAAGGCCTATCTGGAATAGACAAGGATTGCAACAAACGTGGCATCTTTTGACTATCATACCTTACCTTCTAACATACAATACATGTACTAACAAGCTGTTCTACATCAGATCTCAAAGTTTGCCAATAAAAATAAAGGACCCCTCTTGAGGACCCGAGAGTATATTGCAACGCGGCACAAAGGCAAGGAAATATACAAGAGCACGAAAACACACAAGGCACAAGGTTCACGAGCAAGCGGTTGGCGCTATCGACATTCATTCCAACTCAACAAGACACCGTGGGTGAGAGAAGGGCTAGAGCGGCTCACATCCCTCATAAAATAGCATCAATAACTCTATCCTGCATATGGAACAACATGACTTTCAGTGATAACTCTGAGCCTTAACAGCTTTGTAACACACAGTCGTTCATGCATCATCAAAAATCCATCTCTTAGCACAAAGTGTTCATGCCTTTGGTCATTGCAAAGCTTATCATAAACATTAGCAAAGTCCGAATCAGCAACATATTGCTCTTTCATGGCATCCAACTCAGTGTGATAAACCATGTTGACGGCTGAAATTTATGGCTTACATGATAATGCATTAGCCACAATATTCTCTTTACCATCAATATGTACAATTTGAAAGTAAAACATAGAGAGAAAATTTGCCCATCTCATATGCTTCTCTAACAACTTTGTCCATGTCAAAAAGTACCTCAAAGTTTGATAGTCTATCTGCACTGTGAAGTCAACTCCAATTAAATAATGTTTCCACATAGACAGTGCATGAATTACAGTCAAGAGCTATTTCTTATAGACCTCCAAATTCTTTTCTACACCATCGAGAATTCAGCTCTCATAAGCTACAACACGGTCATCCTGTATAAGAACAGCCCCAATGTTGCTACCACAAGCATTACGAATGACTTCCTTAGATCGGGCAACACAAGCATAGGATCCGAAGTCATCTTTTCCTTCAATTTTACAAATACTCAAAAATTTTACTGCAGTCTATCTAAATGGCACATCCTTTTTCTGCAAAGTATACAATGGAGATACAATTTTAGCAAGCTCGCATACATACTTCCTATAGTAAGAACATAAACCCAAGACGCTGCAAATCTCATGCACATTTCTCAAAGGTAGCAATGATTGTATTGCCTCAATCTTTCCAAGGTCTATGTGAATGCCATCAACAGATACAATATGTCCCAAAAAAGTGGATTTCATACAAAAAAAATTCACTTTTCTTATCATTGATAACCAGCCTATGCTCATGCAATTCATTGAACACAATGTCGAAGTGTTTTCTATGCTTTGCCTCATTCTTTGAATAAACAATCATGTCATCAAAGAGACTGTCCATCATCCGATTAAAAGTGGTAGGAGCATTCATAAGTCCAAAAAGGCATAACAAGAAACTCATACATCCCAAAAGATGCCTTGAAAGCTATCTTAAGCACATCTTTTGGTCTAATGCATAGCTAATGATATCCACTTTTCAAATCTATACGAGTGAATATGTCTACCCTTTGAAATCTATCCATAATATCATCAATCCAAGAAATCGAAAAGCGATTCTTTATCGTAATCTTGTTCAAAGCACAATAATCGATGCATATACGCCAAGAACTATCATTTTTCTACACCAAAAGTACTAGAGAACAAAAAGGAGATGAGCTGAATTGAATCAACCCTTTATCTAATAACACATTCACTTGACTCATAACCTCTTGCTCTTGTTGGGCTACACTGACTCGATATGATAGCTTCTTAGGTGAGCTACTTCCACAGATAAGGTCTATGTCATGATCTTCTGTCCTAAAAAGAATGTAATAGCAATGCTACTTGTAAGCCTATCTAAGGAATATGCATATTTGAAATATTTATTTCTTACCTATAAATCACTTAACCTTGAAGACTGTCTATCTTTGATTCTTTTAAAAAAGAATGAACTTAAAAGCAAAGTTGATCTATCTACAAGCAAGGACACCGTATTCTTTAAAAAGAAGGATCTCAAGGAATTCTACCACTATAGAGAGAAGCAATCAACATACATTTTCAAAAATGACATGCAATCCTTCTCTAACTTAGACATGTTCCCAACATTCTCACTATCATCTTTATCCTTAGTAAAAACCAAGTACGCTGAAAGACAATTTTTCATTACTTTATAAATGACAGCTACAAATATAGCACAGACAGATTCACCCTTCAACTTTACATCAAGTGTGAGCACTTTTCCCTTATACTGAATACTGATCTTTTTTGCACGAGAATCAATCACTGCATGCCTACGATGACACCATGGCATCACAAGCAACACATCACAACCCTCTAGCGGAGCAATGAAGAACTCTTTGTTGTCTACATATCCCTCTATATGCAACCGAAGCTTTTCAATGAGTAATGTGACAAGCTTTGCATGGCCTTACATGCCATTCCAACTTTCCCTATGGGTCCCATCTTATCCTTTCTAATGCCTAAATGGGTTGCCATGTCAACAAAGATAAAGTTGGCTCATGTACCATTACCAAAGAAAATCAATGCATACAGATCCCTAATTTTGCCCCATGCTCTGCGCAACTAAATAGAATAATCATTGGACTAATCATTAATAACATCGAGTACCAATCCCACTAGCGTTTTGGGCTTCTTTCCTTCAGAATCACCTTGATTTTTCTATTTTCTAGCTTGCTGTCTATTGGAACAGTCCCTTGCAATGTGACCCTCCTGTCCATAAATTAAACATTTATTTGCAGTCATCAATTCCCTATGTTGTGCCAATGTTTTCGAGCCCTTTCTTTGTTGTTTTGGCCTCTTTTAAGACTGATTTTCAGATTTTTCCCTTTTTTCAAACTTAAACAACTTTTTATTCCGTTTCAACTTTCTCCCCACCCTCTAGGAAGCCCGAATCCTTCCCCCACTGCAAAGCATCTACTGAAGCAATAATCTCTATGAGCTGAGACATGCTAGATACAGTGAATTTAATGCAAAAATCCTTGATTCCTATGGGCAGTCCACAAACATATTTTTCCACTTACTCATGAAGGGATACGAGGCAATAAGAAGTAATAGAGATAGCAATGCATCCCAAAACTTCTCATTATATTGCTCCAAATTCTTACATTCCTTAGCATCTAGCTTATTCCAAGCTGTCATGATGTCCACCTCAAAGGTACTTATCAACCAATTCAATGCAAACATTTTCTTTAATTGTATCCACATTCACGGTGCTCTATCTTATATCAAAAGAGTGGACCACCACTCTAATGCATTCCCTTTCAAGAAAGTGGCTACCTTTCGAATCTTCAAGGACTCTGTGAAGTTCCCCCCTAAATAGACTGCATCAAACTACTGAATGAAAGTCTAAGCTTTCAGTCTCTCTTGTGTACCATTCAAGGACTCAAACTTCGTTGCTTTTTCACCCTCATCATAGTCTTTTGCTGCCTCTTTGGGTGTCAAGTTATCATACCCTGGGTACTGCAAAATGGGTGCATTTGCTGAATTTACATCAAAACCAACGCCAAGCGAGCATTGGCATAACCAACATTCATTCCGTAAGCCCCATAAGCATTCGGGCGTGCAGATGCAATACCAAACATGCTCAAATACATTGGGCCTTGCACACCATGCCTTGGTTGCTGCATACCATAGGGATTTGTGCCATACATTCCCATTTGCAACAATAGCATGAAAAATCGTGCTTCCATCAAAGTATTCCAACTATCCCATCATAGCATGCATGCCCGGCAGTCCAAAATCCATTGGATTGGCACTTCCATGATAGCCTTACATTTGCATTCCTTGCCTCGTAAGTATCAACTCTTTTGTTTCATTACCATCTTTGGGAGCTTCAAATGAAGGCTTTGGCATTACCTTCGGTGCACCTTGCTGTCCCAAAGATATAGAGCATGTCTTCTTCTTCTTACCTTTACTGTCCTTCTTCAAAGCATTTAAAAATCGGGTAAATGGATCCCTTGTCAATTCAGCAAAGAGATTTGCTGATATCATTATCCGATTCTTGAACTGGTGATCAAATTCCTCTTCAATTTGCTAGTCATAAGCATCATGATGCCTTGAAGACCCTGCATCTTGTCTAACACCAACATTTTCAGCTTGCTATCCATGCTTTGAGCCTTGTCTAAGATCAAGCATTGCATTTTCTTCATTCCCTTTTGTGAATGTTCATACAGAGAGGCATCATCACTACATGATTGCATCTCATTATATGCAAACATATTGCTGTAATTTCTCAGCTAAGAGCAAAATCCAGCACTAGCACAAAGCTTTGGCTTGCATCACTACTTGATTGCATCTCATTATATGCAAACATATTGCTGTAATTTCTCAGCTGAGAGCAAAAATGAGCACTAGCACAAAGCTTTTGCTTGCAATGATGTGCCTTGTGCCCACCAACCTAAGGGATTAGTGGTATCCCGGCAATGGAACCATGAAACCAACCTTTCTTCCATGGATGGGTGGTCATTCCCTGATTACAACCTAGTTGAAGCATCAACATTTATTACAAATCTAAGCAACGCAAATTAACTTACAATCTTGGGCAATGGATACCCTGTTGGCCCCAAAATTGGCGCCCCTTTCAGTATTTCTTTAGCTTAATTGAAGAAGAAGTTGATGTACAATGGAATTTCTCTAATCCCTTTCAATACTCCAACTCCCCTTGCTGTCCAAAATGACTAGCAAGTCTTCAATCTAATTTGTCCCTTGATTCAGGCAATCAATTGGCCTTCACCTGCTTTGATAGAGATGGAAAATGCCCCGAATTCATAGATTTGTTAGTCTCTCCACCTGGATTTGGCTGAAAGCAGCTCGAGTCCTGTTGAATCCAAGTCTTGGAGCTTCCAATTTTCGGCGCGCTTCTCGAAGCTACTGTGCTGAACCCTAAATTCTATTGTTACAAGTTAGACATTACAACAAAGAAATCTGAAATTTCTCAACCTCTGGTGATCTCAATGCTATGATCTTTGAAGCAAGGCTGTAGAAAGGCTGGGAGATGAGAGAGAATGCTTAAGAGATATAAAATTCAAACTTTCTTCACAAAGAATTGAAGAAAATCAGTCATTTACTCTTGTTACCTTGTCTCAACAACCTATAGATGTTGTCTCCTGTTGTTGACTCGTCTTCTCCTGCCCCTAGCTACTTCAAAAGGTCCTCCAATGGCTGCAAATCAAAACAACAGCATCTCTTCCCTCTCTCTTGCAAGCTGAATACACTAAAAATGCAACCTCTAAAGAAGTTTTTCAATCTTGCATGGGCATTTTTTACGAGTGGCAACCTTCCCAAATGATTTTTCCAACATTATCCATAATAAAATATTAATTTTCAGTCATTAAATATAGAAAATTAATCTAATAATTATGTTGATGCCTAGAAAAATAATTTGACTAGCTAATAATTAAATTGGCTAGGCAACTTCAATTTTCGAGTATCTCTGCGCCAACTTTGACAATCAAATTGGCATTAGGTATCATTAAACGCCACTTCTCTAGTGCTACCAACTAAAACTTATCACCAAATGAATAACCTAGACTAACAACTGGCACCAGATACCACTAAGTACCTATGTGGCAAAACTTGTAGCAACTTTTGTCTTTGATATCCTGTGATTTCCTTATGTCTCGGGCTCATAGATTTGCTCTAACCCTAGTTACACCTCACATGTGCAACATTTACTTAACCATGTGATTAAAAATGAATCCACATGTTAATTGGGATTTTAAAAATACATGTCCTTATAATATTCAACTTCACATTTTACTCCAATGGTACTGAAATAGGCTTATACGCTATCATACTATATTTAGACAACATATCCAAGCCATAATGCCTTTGGCATAGCCATATACCATCATCACATCTGATTATCTCAATACCAAGAAAGTATCTTAGCTCACCCAAATTCTTCATCTCAAATTTCTTTTTTAAAAGATTCTTAACTTTAGCGATCTTACTATCACTGTCACCTGTAATAATCAAGTCATCCACATAGATGACTATGATAACTAAACCTGCATCTCCCTTGCTCATATAAAATGAGTGATCAACATCAAAAATATAAAAGCCAATGTTGATAAGATACTCTCCAATCTTATCAAACCATACTCTACGTGCTTGCTTCAGTCCATAGAGTATCTTCTTTAACTTACATACATATGTTGGATACTCTAAATCCTCATAATCTACGCGCTACTCCATATACACCTCTTCTTACAATTCACCATGCAAGAAGGCATTCTTTACATTCATTTGCTACAAACTCCAACTTTTGGTTGCTGCCAAAGCAATCACACATCTAACAATTAACATCCTAGTAATTGGACTAAATATCTATTTATAATCTATACGATATGTTTGAGCATAGTCTTTATAACTAGCCTAGCCTTATACTTGCTAATAAAACCATCTACATTATGCTTGATTTTATAGACCTACTTATAACCAATAGCTTTCTTACCCTTAGGCAATAATACTAGATCCCAAGTCTTATTGGCATCTAATGTAACCATCTCCTCATTCATTGTTACATCCCAATGAGCATGACCAACAGTATTCTCTAAATAAGTGGTCTCAGCATCCTCAATCACCTTTATCATATAAGAATAATGCTAGGTTGCATAATCTCCAAAACCAAATCTTTTAACAAGATATCTAACCCTACTAGACCTGCATACCACTAAAGCAATCAATGGAGCCTTCACATTACCATGTATTATCTATTCTCCTGGTAAAATCCCAAATGACTAGCAAATACATCATTAATATCTGATACTTTTTCCTTCCCTTTACCTTTAGCTGCAATACTAGTAGATATACCAAAAGATATAGGACTGCTCCTTAGTCTCCCAAACCAAGAGCTAACTGTAGATGTGGTACCAAATGATGTTTTTAGTCCACAAAGGCTTCGTGATTCTTGCTTTTCTTTCTGTCATAACTATCATAATCATCATCATCATCCAATGACTCGTCACTAGATGCATACCAACTACTCATCTCATCAAAAATAACATCCTTGCTCACTCTAAACTCACCTGTGATAGGGTTATAAAATTGATACCATTTTTTCTCTACAGAGTAGAGAATAAAAATGTGTTTTTCAACCTTTGGATTAAGCTTCTTTTGTAGCTCATCTAACACATGAATATATGGAATACAATCAAATACTTTCAAATACGACACATCGAGCTTCTTGTCTATAAAGCATTCTTTGAGGCTCATTCCATAAACTAAAGCTGTGGGAGTTTTGTTCATAATGTAGACCACAGTATAAACAGCTTTTCACCAAAATGTTTTGACAAATTTTTTTCAGCCGTCAACGCTTGTACAACTTCTACAATATACCTTTTTTTTCTTTCTACAACCCCGTTTTGCTATAGATATATATGCAAATAAATTGTCTCTTTATACTATGAGATCTCAAAAAGTCACCAAACTCATTAAAGAGGTATTCTCTCCCTTCATCTAACCTCAAGCACTTAACTTTTCAGCATGTTTTTATTTCAACAGTAGCCTTAAAATTTTTAAAGCATTCAAACACATCACTCTTTTTCTTCATAAAATACACCCACAGCTTTCTTGAACAATCATCAATAAAGATGACAAAGTGTTTACTCCTACCAAGAGATATGTTTTGTGTAGATCCCTAAACATTTGTATACACAACATTAAGTATATTCTTGTTTACATCTCTATTATATGGAAAAGATTATCCTATCTACTTCGCAAAGTGACATGCTTTACAAACTTTAATAAAATTCTACAACTCTAAAAGCACACAACCCTATAACCAACCCTTTGAATTGCATTAATTTCAACCTTTGTACATTTACATATCCAATATATTTGTACTAAATTTCAACGTCTGCAACCACTTCTTTGCCTTTAGCATACATAGCAACATTCCTAGCAAAAATTCCAACATCTAAAGTGAACATGCGACCAACTTTACTTCTTTTTGCAACCAACCTATACTTATTATTAAAGTCTTTTACAAAATAACATTTTGTATTCAATCGAACTGACAGCCCTTGCTTTACCATTTGATCAACAAACACTAAATTCTTTATAATGGATAACACGTGTGAAACATCTGACAAATTCTTTGTCTAACCATCATGAAAAGACAAGGAAACCTTTCCAATGTGTGAAATTGAATTACATGAATTATCACCGGTCTGCACACGACTTAGATTTTGTAAATCTTACATTTCTCCAAAACATTCAACATGGCTGGTCATATGATTAGATACACATGAATCAACATACCATATATCATCATATATCCCCTTTCTAATAATAGTATTCATCATATGCTACATAAAAAACAAACACTCATTTTTGTCTCCATTCTATCGTGAATATAATGCAAAATTTTCTTATTGCAATTTACAGCTACAGATATCATCCTTCTTATCATAACATTGAGTTGCAATATAACCTATTTTGCCACAATAATGACAAACAATACTAAAATTGCCAGAACCTCTGTTTTACTATCCACCTCTTCTCTTAAAGCTTTCCCTGCCTCTAAATGTTCAACAGCCTCTTGAAACTTGTATTTCATCAAAGTGCTTGTTTAACTTGTTTTATTGGTTATTACTAGTACATCCTATACCACGACCTCTTGAAGAGGATCTGTCACGTCTTCTTCTTAAACTTGACTAAAATGCTTCAATATATTCACTACTACTTTCAGATGATTCACCCTGCATATTGATCTCTTTAGTAAACATGAGTAAGACCAACTCATCAAAAACTGAAAACAGCTTCTGTACATACATAAAAGTAACAAACAATTTCTAGGCATTCTCGTTATTAAGGCTACCCAAAGTAAATGAAACCAAATCATCATTATCAAGAATTACATCAATAAGTACTAAGGCATCTATAATACTTTTCACCTTCAAAACATACTCATTTATAAACATCTTTCCTTTCTTCAAGGTATTCAACTCTTGCTTGAGTTCAATCTTTTAAGTGTTTGCGTTTACTAAAAACATATCCTTGAAAATTATCTTAGTTGCATGTGAAGTTTCTTGTTATCAATGGTTGCAAATAGCCAATACTACATTTTTGTCTTTATCATTCTATTCTTTCCACGTCTTTATTCTTATGCAGATATAAAATTACTTAGTTTTAGTTCCTTTTCTTCACCTGAAAGAAACTCAAAAAGACATTTTCTAATGAGAAAGTTTGTCACACAAAACTTCCATGATGGATAGTTGTTCTTGTTCACCTTCTCAATGATGGGATTTCCAATGTTCTCTAACATTATTACAAATTTGATACAAAGCAACAAACAAGCCTTCTGTAACTTTTTACAATAGATACATAGCAATATACTAAACAGTCTCTTTCACTGGCTACTCAACAATACTTGTAATCTCCAATCAACCAGATTGTAAATAAAGCTTGTATTTAGAGCAAACACCTTGGAACTTACAAGTTTGAAATATCTAATCTATATATCCACTTTCGATCGACACAACCGAAATCGCAGTATACCTTGAAATTGCTATCTGTAACCTTGTAGATCTAAAATAGGGCCCGAAATGGCCTCAGATGGCTAAAAAGCAACGGTAAGGCTTACCTACAGAATTTACAGTGCTCTGCTCATATACAAAATCTCACAACAAATTGAGATTTTCACTCCATCTTTCTTTCGGTGCCTCCACAAACACTATCCAAGAGAAAGAATGAAAGAGTGAAAGAGCTTCTTACATGTTGCTTTCTTGCTCGAATCCTTGCTTCTTCTCATTCACTTCAATCCTCAAAACCAACCTCTCTCAATGGCATCACTCCAATACCATGTCATGAATTGCATGGTAGGGGGAGTTGCTTGAGTTGTTGAGTCAAACACACACCATACACACAAGAGAAAGCTCACTCAAAAACACAAGAAGAAAAATAGAGTCAAAACGTTTTGATACACACAATACAATATGCACAAAGTACAAATAAGATACAACATAAAGGAAAGTAGTCTACTAAGTCAAACAATGTATAACTGACTATACTAATCGATTAGCATTGTAAATATGCCAGCTGTAAATAGACGCAACAAACCAAATATAAAAAATAAGTGGCCATGTAAGGATCATAATAACCACCAACATACTAAGTGTAGATGTACGGATCCATCTAACTAAGTGATCCATCATCAATGTCCACACATGTTGAGCTTACCATCTCAACAGGAGATGTGGTAAATCCTCTTCAAGAGGTCATGATATGGATCGTGCTCGTGGTAATTAAGAAATTAGGTTAAATCAACAATTTAGTGATATGCAAATTTCAAGAGACGACGATAATTTTAGAGATAGGAAAAACTCTAGAGAAAGATATAAATGGCAGAACAGATATTCTAGCAATTCTGATATTATCTGTCATTACTATAGAATAACGTATCATATTCCTTGTACAATGATCTGACAAACTGTTTATCAAATATTTTACATGTGTCATCCATCACAAAAAATTTAATATTTGTTGATCAAATGATAGAGCAAGGGTTATAAGTTAAATTTAATGCAAAGGATTGTCTTATTCAAGACTTTAATAATAAGTACAAGTTGATAACAAAAGAAAGTAGAGTTGACCGCATGTTTATCTTGGATATTGGAATACCTGCTATATATGTTGTTATGTATACTAAAGACAAAGGTATAGTTGCAGTTACCAAAATATGGTACAAACGTATCAAACATACAAATCTGCAAAGGCTGAAATTAATACAATCGAAAGGGTTGGTTATGGGTTTGTCTATATTTAGAGTTGTAGAATTACATAAAGCTTGTGAAGCATGTCAATTTGAAAACCAAACAAGGCAACTATTTAGGCATGATAGAGATGTGAACAAGAATATACTTAATATTGTACATACAGATATTTAGGCGCCTATTTAAAATAAATCTCTTGGTAGCAATAAGTAATTTGTTTTAGCCATTGATGATTGCTCTAGAAAACTCCATATATATTTTATAATAGGAAATAGTAAAGTTTTTTAGCACTTCAAAACTTTCAAGGCTATTGTTGAAACAAAAATAAGCTTAAAAGTTAAATACTTCAAATCAGATGGAGAGAAAAGAATACCACTCTAATAAGTTCAATGATTTTTTAAGGTCTCATGGAATAAAGTGACACTTTATATGCAGATATCCATCACAACAAAATTGAATTACAGAAAGGAAAAACATACATATTGTAGAAGTTACACGAGCATTAATTACTAAAAACAATATGCCCAAGCATTTTTTGTTTAAGCATGTTCATACTATTGTCTACATTATGAACACGTCTTTCACAACTGCAGATCATGGTATGACTCCTAAAAAATGTTTTACAGGCAAAAAACCTAATGTATCACACTTGAAAATATTTGGTTGTATTGCATATATTGATGTGCCAGATGAGTTAAGCAAGAAATAGGATCAAAAGGCCAAAAAATATATTTTCATTGGATAGTCTATTGAGTAGAAAGAGTATTGTTATTATAATCCTATTAGTGGCAAGTCTCAAGTGAACAAGGATGTTATTTTAATAAGATGAGCAATTGGTATGCATTAAGTAGAGATGCATCGGAGGATGTTAAATATTATGATAGTCATATGTAGACAGAAAAGAAAGAATCACAGACTCTTAGTAGACCAAAGGCATCATCTGGTAGTAGATCTACAGTCAATCCTTGGTCTCAGAGACTAAGGAGCAGTCCACATCTTCGAGTGCATCTACTAGTGTGACAGGTAATGACAAAGGGAAGAAAAAAGTGTCAAATGGTAATAATGCATCTACTAGTCATGTGGTTCTTCTATAGATGCAAACGCAGAACATGCTGAAGCTGAAAACTACTCCAGATAGTGAGCAGCAGCAAGGCAGTCTATAGGGATGAAAACGCAGCAATCTACCAAGTTGTAATGATCCGGAAGCAGCTTGGAACACTTGAACATGGCCTGCAGCAGTCAAATACAGGGCTGTAGTGATGGCAACAACAGCAGCTGGAACCAAATGCAGATGCGGGCAGCCTTTTGGAAGATCATCATAGCAGCCCTAGATGATGAGGAATGAGTAGGCAGCAGCAAGCGAAGGAGTTGACAGCCATGTGATGATGAGCTGGGGATTGACTCAAATGCAAGTGATAGTCAACCTAGCACACTATTTATAGGTGAGGAACTAACAAACAATAGGGGAGTTTCTTTATGGGACACAAGCCTTAGAGTCTAAAACACACTAAGTGCATTTGAGTTTTGGGGCTGTTTAATGAGCTAATGAAGATTTATTGTGTAATGCACCTTTTCTAGCTTAAGACTTTTGAATTGAGATTTGCACATATTACACATTTTCTCCAGGGCACATCAATGTGGGACCATCTTTGGACCTCTAAAGTTACCTTTGCAAGCCAATTGAGGAGAGCATGTATTCATATATATTACACTTGTTAGAGTGTAAATGGATAGATCTATGATGCATTTGGTCTCAAGTTGGTGAGAGCAATTGAGACAATATATCAGAGATAAGCTTAAGCTCATTCAAGAGCAAGGGATATGAAAATCAACAGCATTGAGAGAGTATTGGTCTCTGATAGCACGTCACTTGTGATTCGTGAAGGCTTGGAATACAAGGGGGTGCCAACCTTTGGAGATTATTGTGTGTTTTTGGCCATACAAGAGCATTATAGCTCTCGTGTTTAGTGAGTCTTTTAGCTTATTTGTTGAATCTATTTCATATGTGCAAGCCAGTTTACGTTCACTATCCTTTAGATTAGTTCAGAAGGCTAGCTTCTTCCTCAAGTCAAGCTCTATATCTCAACCTTCAAGCTCTCTAGGCCAACCTCCCTATCCTCAAGCTTTCTATCCTCTTCTCTACCTTCTCTACCCTCATCCTTGATTCCTCTTTACATCTACCCTCTCTAGCCTCTCTCCTCTATCGTGTCTTACTCTAACCTCAAGCTCGTCATCCTCTCTAACCTCAACTTTCAACCTCTCTACATATTACATATTGGCACCATCTTTCCATGAATCTATTACCCACCTCCTCATCCATCTGTCAGTTGGAGAGTGGAATATTCACCAATCCCGACATTTCCAACAACATCTACCAAGATTGTTGTCTGAAGTATTTGATCTTGTAGTGGAAGGGTATTGTAAGTGTGAGTGAGAAGGTGGTGTCTCCAAATTGTGTTCTCTCCAATAGGAAGCAAGACACCTCTCCATCCATCTCTAAATCCTCTATCATGCAAGCTTCCTCCAATTTGTCAAGGAAAAAGCCAGACCAATAGGAAGCAAGACACCTCTCCATCCATCTCTATTTCCTCTATCATGCGAGCTTCCTCCAATTTGTCAAGGAAAAAGCCAGACCAATCACATTCAATCAAACATGACAACCATGTGGCCCAAGACAACTACGATTATTGCCATGCTCTCTCATTGCAAGTAGAGATTCAAGGGCTTGTAAGTTAGAGCCCCCCAAATACAACAACTTGTATGCGCCTAACTAGTTTAGCCAAGCTCCTAAACCAAAATACCATCAAAATCAAAACACTTAGCTGGTAAAACCAGCAATGGGTACCATCCTTAAGTTCATAACCATAATACTCAACATCTTAAAATCATGGTCAATCTTTCAAAGGCAAGACAAAAGTAGTCCACAGGATTAAAATGTAATCTCTAAGGGGAGTGGTGGCTTGGGTCATAGATAAAAGGAGCAAGTTGTGGATACACCGTCTTCCACTAATAAAGTCCTCTTACAGCTTGATAAACTGCTAAACTCGTTATTCTGCTAGCCCTGGCCTCTTGTACTGACCATTCTTCCATGAGAACATCACAGCCCGCACAAACTTGGGATTTTGTATTGTGTTGCCTTATTGAAGAACAAACAACTTTGTCTCCTAACCCAGCAAAGTTTTGTTCGTGACAATCAATATAGAGTATAAACAACAGACTATATGAGTCTAAACAACTGACACTTTTGGCTTGGCTGCAATTGTTATGAGAAGCACACGCGTGAATCAGGGTTGCAAAGTTCTCGGCATTCGGCCTGATCTCATTTCTTTTCATAGAGGTGAGTATACGAACTGCATCTTTAAAGCGTCCCTGCATGAAGAACATTACATCCTTGTCAGCCAACTATGAACAAAACATTAATACTTAAAAATTACATGTTTTTTAATTACATTTATTTTTCCAAGAAACAGTTTTGGTTTCTAAGAACATCCTGTTTTACTCAACATCGGTGTGATGTGCTTTTACCACTTCATTCAGGCTGCCATTTAGCAGCAAAGTAGAACATAAGATTTTTTCTTAAGACAAGAAGGGTGATGATGCACATGTTTCAAAATGCACAACATGCATGGTTATGCCTTGGATGCACCTATGGCAAAACTAGCTTGAATAGCTGAGGTCAGAAGAAGGTTTCACATCTCTACAATGCTTCAAACTTTACAAACTATTGTTGGATGCTAGCACTTTCTTGGCCGTGAAGTTCAACATATAAAGATGAGAATTTTGAACAGATGTCAAACAAACCTACTAGGTGTTTCCATAATTTTTACAGAATGTCACAAATCTCAAGAGATGAATTTTAAAGACTTTGGTAGAGACGTGAAAAACTGGGGCATAGAACATATTGACAAAATGGGGCATAAGTATCCTGGAAACTTAAGAATCTACATCTCATCTGGAATGCGCCAATGAACAAGTTGTATAAACTCTAATTTCCCACTTTAGAGCACTCAGAGAAGAATAGGGACATAAGGAAAAGTTACACAACATAAGACATTAATGGCTGCAAATAAATGCTTTGTTTATGAACAAGAGAGTCACATGGCGAAGGACTGTCCCAATAGGTGACAAGCTGTAAAAGCTGAAAACAAGGGAGATCCCAAGGGAAGAAAACCCAAAACACCCAATGTAATCAGTGATCAACCCAATGATGATGCTACTGAACTTTACACATGATGGGGGAAAATCAAAGATCAACACGCATTGATCATTTTTGATAATGGAGAACAATATAATTTTATCTCCACAAACGTGGCAGCCCCTCTAGGCACCAGAGAGAATGAGACAAGACCCATGGGAGAACTTAGTTTGGCACGTGAGGGCCATATAAAGCCACTCACACCTTGCGAAGCTTGTATATACAAAGTCATGTGGACCAAGACTGAAACACAAAGGAAACACAGCATATACAACCAAGACTGAAAGACAAAGACTCATATAGAGACAAGTAAAACTCAAACCCTAAATGCACAATGCAAAACGCAAAACGCAAAACTCAAAACTCAAACATAGAGATAAGAAACTCTAAAGTGAATGAATGCTGTAAATTAATATAAGAGTACACAAAATGCCCAAGGGCAGAGCAATGCATTGTCGAAGAGTGACATCCACCCGAGACAGATCCTAAGTGCTATAACCACCAATTGGAGATGAGAGAGTGCTGAATAATGAAGGGCAGGAGGCTGGTTACCAAAACATAGCAGTCATAGGATGAAATATGATAAACGCAGCAATGTACCACCAGAGAAGACTGAAATCTAATCACCTGAGACAAAGAACTATTGAGCAAAAAAAGAGGTGTTTCCTGATGTAGACGACCTGCTAGACAACAAACACGTAGATACTGCAGCAGTCATCCAATGGGAGAGATGGCATCAGCTTGTCGCCTAGCACCACATGTTGAAATCGCAGGCTGATCAGGTGCTATGATGACAAAAAAATGGAGACCTCCAAACAATAGGGAAATGGCTGAAAACAGGCATCCTAGGGCTGGATAGTAATGGGCTGCAATTGGTGATGGCTAGACAACAAATGGTAGGTGGCTGATGGCTAAAATCTGCATGGTAGAGTTAGAAACCTGCACAAACAGCTTGTCGCCTGAAACTAAATGCTGAAAATGCAAGCTAATCAAGTGCTATGATGACGCAGCAGATGGAGACCTCCAAACAACAAAGCAATGGCTGAAAATAGGCTGCCTAAGGCCAGATAGTGATGGGCTGCAATAGGTGATGGCAAGACAGCAAATAGTAAAGGCTGATGGCTGAAATCTGCACGGTACAATGAGAAACCTGCACAGAAGGATAAAGCTGATGGTGGGCAACCCATCTATTTATAGATACTGAAGGGTGCCCCAAAAATTTAGGGTTTTGGGGGACCACTAAAACTCTCTCAAATCACACACCAAATTTGCGTTTTTCATTAGTTAAGCGTGTTTTGGGGGCTATTTAAAAATGCTAATCAGCTGTAAAGCATATTTTAGCTAAACACCCCCTCTCAAGCCCAAAACTGAGCCTAAAAGGGAAGGCCCTGCGATGGTTATCCCAAGGCGTCCCATCCCAAAGCAGCCATAGCATCAGACAAAGGGTGTACATCAACTACCCAATGGCCTACCAAGACTATAAAGGTTATTTTACCAAGAAAGTCCAAGTAGTGTGAATGGAATCACATTGAACTTTTTTCTTTTTTGGAAAAGTTAATTATAGGGGTGGCAACCAATTAAGTAACAGCAACCCAAAAGATGAGAGTAGGAATGGTACACCCAATACATCACAAAATAGTATAAGCTTGCCCAACGACTCGAGGATATCGATGACGAGAAAAAGGTGATAAAGGATTATGGGAAGGAGGGTGGTGTAATCTACCAATGGAAAAAGCTTAGAATTCATCTAGTGGTACTTTGCACAATGGGATGCATAGTATGCTACATGCTGAAGAATGTTCATGCAATAGGTACCACTTGGACAATGCCCCTCATAGGAAAATTGTTCACTTGCCCAACCCCTAGTAAAAAGATTATGAAATCATGCAATGCACAAGGGAAGGTATAATAGGGGGGGAAAGGCCAATATTGAAAACGAGTGCCGAAACCTATAGAATATCAAGAAGGATAGGAATCCCCTCTCAACCTAGATATCGATGCCGAAGAAGGAAGAGAAGCGTGAGGATGTCAGTCTTTGTGTGGTGTTGAGAACCATGTGAATGAAAATAACAAAGCATCCCTACTAGAAGAGCAAGGATAAGAGACACCACCATTATAGCATCAAGAGAGATGTTGCATGATCCGCTGTGGAGGAGAAGCCTCCATACTAGTAGAAGAGCAAAACTCCAAGTAGATGAAACCATGAAAGGAATGGTGCGCATCTCCTATCTCCAACTTAGGAAGGACTCCTGCAATCCTGTATGTTAGCTCTACACTGAAATACAAAACCCTACAAAAGATATCAAAATCTGCAAGCACAAAGGTGAGTAGTGAGATGCTCCAAAAACCAAAACTGAAAATAAAAGAACACAGCTAAGTAAAAGGAAACTGCAATGAGCATGTATGTATGCAACGGAAGTTTAAAAAGGGGAGGGCTAAGTTCATGGCCACCATTGCATACCATGATGTGAGAAAGGGATCCTACAAGGTGCAATGGATCCCTATGAATGGATGCATAAAAAAAGTGCAATAGGTGAGTCACTAGTAGACCAATCAACCAAGCCTTCAGGAGTAGTGAGGCTACTACGACTGTTTGTGTGCCATATATCCAGTGGTGTCGGGGCAAATGGTGCAACAATGGAAGGCATAGCTTCACTAGACTAGCCAGTCGGAGTGGAGATAATCACAGCAATCTGTTGTGGCTTTCTAGGAGTAAGACCTTGGGCCTTGATATAGCACACCACATCCA
The DNA here is from genome assembly GCF_053477565.2 of Lygodium microphyllum. Classification (NCBI taxonomy): domain Eukaryota; kingdom Viridiplantae; phylum Streptophyta; class Polypodiopsida; order Schizaeales; family Lygodiaceae; genus Lygodium; species Lygodium microphyllum. The sequence continues at coordinate 24,310,754 of NC_141139.1, read as the reverse complement.
AATGGCCTGTCAGTGTGTGTAAAACCTATTTTTCTTAGGAATTTTCTGCCAAAGGAATCGTGTTTCTTTGGTTCTGTTGAAGGAAGTGATGTCACCCTTGTTTTGGCTTACCTTCGCATCTTGTGAGTTCTTGCCATTGGTAGCTTTCCCTCCCAAAGAAAAGGTAACCAACCCTCGCGCCTCTAAATGGATGTGTGTGGAGGACTTCTTGTGAACTTGATCATACAGCCTCACGTAACGTAAGAACTGACACTCAAACTCATAGAAGGTCAGCAATCTAGATAGTGAGATAATGTGATGGGTAAAATGTAAGTATTTGTCTAGCAACTTGCTCAAGAAGAACGTGATCTAATCATCATCTAACTTCAAGGAGTCAGTAGTAGCAAACTCCGCAAGTAACTGCCGATTCAGTCAACTTGACTTTCAAATCATCCCCTTCCTTAATAAAGAACTCTTAAAGCTCAAAAATCGAGATTAATATATCGAGTGTGATCTCATATCACATAGCGGTCAATGAGATGACTCCAATACTCAAGTGCGAGAGAAAAATGTTGTAACTCAAAGTAGAATTCAAGAAGTAACCCCTACATTAACTTAACATTGGTTGTGGCATTGCAAACTCTTCATTGATGGATGTCAAGGTAAGCTAATCGAGGGTCCAGCGGCATAGGCTCTATACCAACAATTATGTCCCAAAGCCCCTAAGATTCAAGTACTTATTGCATGAAGTTTGACCAAGTGGTGAAATTCCACACGTTAAGACGTGTCTTATCAATGAAGGCATTCTTGGCCGTTGCAACAGGAGTGGTAGTACTAGGAGATGGAGGTGTGTAATGGAGGTAGGGGGGATAGGGTAGGGGAGTGGAGTCCACTTGAGAAGGAATCCCAAAGTTCTTACCATGCGTACGAGAAGTGGGCATAAGGGATCCAAATGTGTGCAAGGTTAGACTAGGTATGGGCATGGTAATTGTCTGTGAAGCCTAAGGTGGAGGAATAGGGACACAAGAAGCAAAGAATGGAAATCCCTGTGTAGGAGTGACCCAATTGATAGATTGTGGGATGGAGAAAGAGAAAGTGCTAGGAGCGGAGATGGAAAATCCAACTCCTAGTGTGCTTTGAGAGAAAGTGGAATGTAATCCCAAATTTTGGAATGAAGAAGTAAGTAGATTAGAATATCAAGAAGATAGTGGTGGGAGGGAAGGGAGTTGATTAGTGTGGTTTACTCACTCAAAATGAAACAAATGATCAAGGGTGTGGGGCTATCACCGCAGCATGAGAAGCCCTTGAGGTTGATGCCTGAACAATCTCCAAATAAAGGAAAGCAGCTGATGAGGGAGCGGCCACCGCTCTGAAATCCTTTGAAGCCTTCTTCTTCTTGGTGTCCTTATCCTCGTCGGGGGACTCCTCCTTCCAATGACTTGTCTTGCCACAAACGTTACATGTAGAGTCCTTCTCTTTGTCCTTCTTTGGTTTGTCGTCCTTCTTCTTCTTGTCCTTCCCCTTCTTCTAAGAGGACTAAGATGTCAATGCCTCCAACTTGGAAGCATTCTGCCCTTTAAATTGTTCTTCTTAGTTCAAGACCATAGGAACCAGATCCTTCCACCAAAGAGTCAAATCCCGCCTTGAAGCAATCGAGGCGGAGTAAAAAGCATCAAACCTAGGTGGAGTAAAAAGCACCAAGCCTAGGCGGTAATTGTGACAAAAGAGTTATCGGTATGTCTTTAGATATGATTACCTTTCTTGCATTTGAAGTTGTTGTAGCTTGTTCACATGCTCTGGCATAGAAGATGACTTGTTAGGGTTCAGCGTCCTCATCTACATCTCCAAAGATACCCATTTCATAACAGTATTTGATTGTACAACCGATCAATCTCCAGCCATATATCCCTAACCATCGTCAAGTGCTCAATATGGATAAACACAACTATAGTACATGAAAGAAAAAGAAATGAGCAGATGTGGGCATTTAGTTTGTCCCAATGTGCTTGAGACTTTGCCAAATCTACACGATCATTTGCAAAAAGTTTGGACTCATCTCTCGATGCAAGACGATCAATGGCCTCTATAACAAGTTCCGCCAAATCATAAGACTCCGCTTATCCCGCACCTTCTCTACCCATCGGAGGCGATGCAATGGTAAAATTTGCAATTGACTCAAAACGCAACCTCCCTCCTTCCCGAAAACAGCAAAAATCCATAGCAAAATCAGCAACTTTACTCCTTTCCCGCATGCCCATGCCTGCCTCAACCTTGTTTTGATGCATAGTCCTACTCACCCTCGAATGCTGAAAACGCAGCGTTGTGTCATGCTAAAAACTCTTCTTCAAGTCTGCCACAATCAATGAGTCGTTGCGCTGCTCTGATACCATGTCAAAGTGCACCGATGCAGAACCATATGACCGAGACTGAGAGATCAAGGGAATATGGAGAGAAGAGAGCAGAAGAACGCAGATTTGCCATATGAAGAATGCTGAATTTTTTGTTTTTGTTTTTTGAGCCGGATGCCTAGTCAAGCTCATGTTCCTTCAAAGACTCGGCTTACCACCCAAATGACGGAGCATGGGTAGGCACCTAGCACCGCAATTCAATGGTCCAAGTAGTACTGGACTCTCATCAACTAAAACCACCAATCCCAACGGATTCCCTTAAAGAGATGCCATACCCCAAGGTTAGGCGTCGGCTCAAAGGTGATGTCCCGTCACGCCCAAGCAAACACTACCTCTCAACAATATTTGCTTGCTTGGGCAAGAATACAGAATAAGGAATACAGATATGTACACAGGTGCAGTTCATATGTCTCCATATCTCCACCTCAATGATGTCACCCTACTATACACCTCGAAGTCTGTAGCAAGCAGCACGATCTCTACCCCAAACTGAGCTTGGAATCTGTGATCAGAATATATCTGAAAGTGGGGCGAGCCAAAATAGCAGTCAGCCTGCCAAATCTAGCCGATTGTAGCAAATATGGCCGACTATTAACGTGGCATCTTGCAAGAAATGCAATGACTGTACAAGCTATTCAAACTGTTGCATGGACATATGCCTGTCCAAGGGATGACCAAATGACCATAGCTCTAACAATTTAGACCTTGGAGCTGGGATTGACTTCCAAGTTCATCATTGGGCTAGTATTTGAGGCTCCTAGTCTGAGCTCACATGAGGGGACACTTTGGCAGTCTGGCCAAAGGCGGGGAATCCATGGTCACATATAAAGGCATTTTGAGAAGATGGTCTTGTATGCTACTACGAGACATTGTTGACACACATTGAGAGTTGCTTTGATTCTTCTCTATTTTCAAGAGCTGGAACAATCAACATCGACATCAACATTGACATCAAGTTCTCTCTGAGACACCTTGGTGGTGGCTTACGCACCCACTCCTTGGAAATCCATGGTTCTACTCCAATGGTTCTTGTTATATGTACTACCTTATCATTGCATATTGTATTGTATCAGATCACCCATGATTTGAGAAAGGGTGTTAGCAAATATGTCAATTCCTGGCTAAGTCTGTGCATGTGATTCACTGGGCTAGGGCACCAAGATATTATCTCGCTTATTTAAGTGTTTTACTTGGCTAATTTAACATCTTATGTTGGCCGACCTTCTGCCATTTATGGAATTCTTTTGACCTATTTATTCACGCTCCTTCTCCACGGTCATTATCACTCATCTATCATCCACAGGCCCTTGCTAGAGAGAGGAGCTAGTACGAATGTTCAATGCCTTCACAACCAGTGACTCACGTTGGTTATATATTGTCTCATGTCTTGATATATGAATTCCATTTCTTAAGCATTCTTCTCAGTTCTCTTCTTTTGCAATGTTCTTCCTTTCTCTCTATCTTATGTTCAGCAATCTATTTCAACATATGTATATGCTTCCATTGCTGCATCCACTTGTCACACCATGCTGAAACCAACCTTCCTTCTCGGATAGGGTGGCTTAACCTAATTAAGCACTTAATTACAGCAATTAGCAAATGAACATAAACTGAAAGCTCACTTTACCTTCATAAACTTGGACAGTGGACATCCTGTTGGCCCCAAAACTGGCGCCCCTTTCGGTATTTCTTTAATTTCAATTGCTAATGGATAAATTACAAGCCGAGATTTCACGATCTCCTTGGCTGATTCAAAATCCCTTTGCTGTTCCAATAATCAGCAAAGCATTCGGGCAAATTGCCCCTTAATTTTCACCCCACGACTTGCTCTAATGGAACCCCAACAGGTCAAATGCTGCCCCAAATTCACAATAGATGGGCTAGCATCTGAAATCCTCACAATTCCACGAATTTCCGGAGCTGATTTCAGTGTACAATGCCTTTGACTGATGGCACGGGTCCCAAGGTGGCTGCAAAACCCTAATTACTGCTGTAATTTAGGGTTTACAGCAGTAAACTCTCTGCTGTCCACCAAATTTGGCTGTACTCTGCTACCAATGGCTGAGAATTACTAAGAATGCTTGAGCATAGACTGGAAGAGATGAGAGAATGCTATAGAGAGAGAGAAAATCAGCTGAAATGTATATTTTGATTCGTAGCTCTGATGACAAATCCGATGGCACCAAGAGCTTCAAAAGGGGGGTAAAACAGTAGCTCACCTGGTGAGCCCTCCTCTCCTACCGCCGCTTCTCTTGAGGCAGAAGAGAAAACCTGCGGCCCCCTGTCCTATCGCGGCGCGCGATCAGTCGTCGTCGCCTCTTAGAGCCAAATCTAATCACCTCCTCTCCCTCCACCAAGCTCAGAATGGCTGCAATTCAGCTTCCACCACCCTCCAACAGCTTTCTCTTTATTTTTCATGGAAAGTTTTGCCAAGTGGCAACCTTCCTAATGCATTTTCAGCCATTAAATTAATTTTTCAAATTTAATTAATTTTGAAAACTAATTTCAGCCCTTTTGACCCTGCCTAAAATTAAATATGCCCATCTGTAATGAAATTGGCTAGGCCATTTGCAACTTCGAGTGGTTCCCAACCTCTATTGACCCTTAGACTAGCATTAGTTAATTAATTAATGCTAGTCCCTAGTGTCACCACTGACACTTAATGGCCAAACAATTGTCCTAGGGTCCAACCTGGCACCAACTGACCACCAAAACCCAGTTGGCATAACTTAACACAACTTTTGCCTTTAACACCCACTGCATCCTCGAGGTCCTTGGCCCGTTCCCACGAAATAACTGCCATGTGCATCACATGTGCTAAACAACCTTGCACATTTGATTAATAACTTAATCAAATGTTACTAGCAAGATTAAAGCGTCTCAAAATTTCACGTCCCCATGACACATGCCCAATCACTGAAGACCCAAAACTTGAAGTAGCAACTCAAGGCAACATATTTGCAGCTGAACCTAGCCCATTCTCAAATTATTGTGGCCCACATGCAAGAGATTGTGACCTAATCTGTGTCCAAATTGTTGTACTATCAAGGAGTAAATTATGCCCATGCAGTATTGGTCATTTACAGCAACCCATTGTATGAAATTTGAAAAGGGATCAACCTATATCTCTTTGTACTTCAAATTAGAGCAATAAGTGAAAGAAATACTATAAGATGTGCAAGATGTTGGGGCCAATCGAGTGTCAGCTACCCAAGATTAAGTAGTAAAGTGTATATTTTTGGATTTGTGTTTAATGTAATTTGAGTTGAATCGAGTTTATACTACCGTTGCCAAGAAGGAAGGCCAATTTCGTGGTTCCATTGTTGGGCTTATTTGCAAGTTAATGAAGTGAACATTGACGAATTGTGATCAATTGAGTGCATTTACAACAAAGCACGTCATCATATAATGATTTGGATTCAAGTCAATGATGCTTCACATCAGAAGGGACACAAAGTAATAAAGGAAAATTAGGCATAATCTTCATCGTGACCATCTTAATCTATAAACCCCTAGTTGCAAGGAAAGCCCAAGTACCCTCAGGATTTGAGGGCAACTACAGAGCTACTCCTAGTAGAATACACATTGAGTAGAGTGTACACAGCTGAACTAAACTCTCAATCCTGGGCATAGATGGAATTTGCAACTCCACTAAAGGGAAGCACAACATCCAGTCTCAATACCACTCCAAGTCCTTATAGCTGCAATCACACTAAGTGGTTGCAACTCCCCTAGCTAAGGAGAACAAGGAAGAACCCCAAGAAGCTTGAAGAATGGAAACGACCAAGATAGGCACAAGCAAGTTACAAAGTGACCACCGATCCTATAGATCTAGCCACATCAATACAACAAAGACGGACAAGTTTGACCCACATGATTGGTTTGTGTGTTTTAAACCATTGAAATTGAAGTCAAATGTTTAAATGTATTGTGCATTCATGGATTAATGTTGTTTGTACATTTTGCTGAAATAAGTAAAAAGTCTGCCTGAGCATCTTCATTGAGATAGCAACTACATAGCATTCGATCACATTGCTTGTGGAAAATTGAAATTCTGGTTATACACCTCGCACTATCAACTCTACAAAGGGTTAGGGAGACTGTTCTGCCACTAAGAGAAGTACAAAACACATAGTGAGATAATTTGAAAGAAACCACAAAATGAAATCGGGAGTGTATGCAAGAGGCCAAGGGAAAAACAAAACATTGAAACTAGAAGACTAACCCAATGAATAACCTGTAGGAAGAAAAGGGAAACACAAAGAAATGCAAGCCAACTCTTGGAAACATTTAGAAGAAACGAGTGAGAGAGATCCTAGCTATTGAGGTGTTGCGTTAGTCTCGATAAGGGAAAATTAGCCAGTGACTGTCTTGATCTTAAGTAATCACATGCTAATCGAATAGCGCAATCTAGTGAGAAAAGCCATCTTCATCAAGGGCACCTACCAGTCTACCTGATCCTATTCACATCATCAAAACCTTAGTTGCACAAAAAGAAAAAGCAACCATGTCAGCCTCGAGTGCAAATGCAAACAACCTTGGATCCACGACCGTAAGGAGTTTCCAACAAAAATCCAACAATTGCTAGTGCAATATGATTAGAAAACAAGAATAGTACACGAAGGTGAGTTAGTGAAACACATCTCATCTAAAGCCAAGCAGCACTCATCCGAGCATCAACCAAGGCATAACCATTGGAGACAAAATGGTCGAGGAGTATGAGTAGGGGAACCAAGTGCTAGCTTGCTGACCACTTTAACCTCAACATCGTTCTCCCTATTGCTAGGACAACCGCTAAAGCAAAGCCCTGCACTCTGGAAAGCATTAAAGAAGTGGATAGAGGGACCAATGCAACCAAACGTAGCAATCCCACAACATCACAACGTTGACACACATATACCCAGCTTAATCCTAAACCCTATGTCTAGAACTATACAAGTAAATGCTTTCTAGGAGGGAACAGAGATGCACACAATTCTTCCTATCATTGCATAAAGGTACTCCACCCGAAAGGGGATTGTCGATACGAGGGCAGGAGTTAACATTCTCAACCATATTTGATGTGCTAAAGGATTAGCCTACTAAAATTGCAGGAATTAGGTCCTCCATGAACTTCATTATCATAAAGGAAGTGGACTATGATATCCTACTTAATCAACCTTCAATGAGAAGCGCATGAGCAATCTAGGATTGGGGTAACGGCTTAATATTCTTTGGAAATTGCACAGAGGCAAGTAGGATTGAGATGGGTACATGAAAGACCTCACCAATGGATTTGGATGCCATCTCCACCTTGCTCAACTCTAAAACATTACCAAACTATGAAATACATCCTTGTCTGACAATGAGCGAGATTGGACGCATATTCTTGCTACCATTGACTTGCCCTTCTCAGACAATAAGGATGACTATACAAGAGCAATCAATAGAATGAACAATGCAGAAGGACAAAAAGAAGTGACAAACACACAGAATGAAAACTTGCCATCAATTTCCATTTGTATGATGGCAAGAAGTATATGCATGTGCCTACAAATAGAATGGAGCTTATCAGAATTCTGGAATTTTTGAAATGTCAACTCTGAAATAACCTGAGTACAAACCTAAAACCACTCAAGGAGCTCTTGAAAGCTCAGCTATGGAAATGGACAAAGGTGCACAATCTAAATTTACTCTACAACTAGGTGCTTCTCAAGATACCAATTCAAACGAAGAAGCAATGACCAATGATAAGTTTTCAGATGCAGAAGAGACGAAAAGTGCCTATAGAGACTGTGAATCAAAGGGAGACACCTCAACCATAGAGCTTGAAACAATCAATTATGACACCAATAAGCGAGCAATATTGACTCCAAACCCAAGGAAACACAAGCATTGCTTGTCAATGAAGCAGTCAGAATGGACTGTGATAGGATGTGGTTGGAGTATCTAAAAGTGTGGTAGATTATGAGTATAACAAATCACAAGAGCATGTCTATTACTGTATTTCACTCTAGAAATGCCTAGGTTACTACCTGCTATGTTTTCCTGTCCTGTGGCCAACGAGTTGTCCTATAGTCAAGACAATGATTTGTCTTAGGGGTAGCAACCAAAGACTCTCTCTGTCTTCTATTGTCTTTGCCTACAAGTCTACGCAACAATCATGCCAATACCTGCACCTATAAAAAGCTTCTGACGTACCTAGAGTTTCACATATCTCCTGGAGTACTTGCTGCACCTGTGTGTCTATTCGCTAGTATGCAGGGTTTACGCCTCTTGTCTCCTTCTACGCATGTGGATCAGCCCACCAGTTTACAAGCTCTCTCTCTCTCTCTTTTTTTTTTTCGTAAATCTCTCTCTCTCTCTCTCTCTCTCTCTCTCTCTCTCTCTCTCTCTCATATCAAGCTAGCACTTTGCCTCCATGAGCTACTCAGGAGCTTGTTCCTAAAGCCCCCACCCAGCTATCACACTTTACATCCCCCTACTAGATGGTATTAGATCAGCATGGCATCACAGTTCAATTATGTACACAACCCCAAAACGCAAAAAGTGGAAAACAATCTCCGCATATGTGTGGTGCGGATGATATCCATGCATGGAGCAGCCACCTTTCCAAGGATCAGGCCTAAATTAAATGGAAATATTTACATCAGGCCCTCTCGCCAGCCTAAGAGAATCCCAGCAATCACAAATGAAGCCAAAAGGCCACCAGAACACACCACAAGTAAAGCCAAAAGGCCACCAAAATGCAGCACACAAATATCATGTAGGCGACACTATGTGAGTGAAGCAAACAATATGTAGCCAAGGAGCAACCACATCAAGGAGGACCAGGTCCATCAAAACCACGGAAGAGATCTGTCATAACAATAATCCTCGAACACGAGCCACATAACCATGGATACCAAAGGCCAAATCAAAAATGAAGGCATTATGAGGGCATCAGATGTGCTATTAGAGCCGTCTATCTCAAATAATGGAAGAGGTAGGAAAGAGGTGGCATCTTGCCCATGACCCACGAACGGATGGACGTGTGTTTTGATAAGTCACTAAGGTCCACACATAGGAAACAAAGCTCTGAATCTATCTCGCAACAGGGCAAGAGATGAACAAACCATTTGGGCTTTGATCAATGTAGTGCAAAAGATATAATCGTTACAAGAGATCTTGTGAGCATCTAGCATATCCCCAATGGGAAGAACCCCAATAAGCAACAGCCATATGAAAAGTTTCCTCTAATAAAGAATCTTTGACTTCCACTGTTGGAGAAATCTATCCTACCACTTCCCTCTGCTATCCCAAACATTCCACACTTAATTGGCTTTCTCACTGACCCACCTCTTATCCTCTACCATCTTATGGTAGATCTAATTAGCTGACCTTTTCTAGAAATCATCTAGTTTCACAAACATCCAATCCTGCCAAGGGAAGAAGGCTGAAAAGTAGCAAGGGAGTGTACCACTAAAGCTGCTCCTACAAGGTCAACCAAATCTACCTACAACCTCTAGGCACCCGAAAGTATTGGCAAATGCAATGGAAAGAATAGAGACACACCTGTTTCCCTAGGAATGACAGCATCACATATTGTCCACAACACCAATCTACCCATTCGATTAAATTTATCTCATTGTAAGTCTTTATCAAGCCAATCTAACAGCCGAGAAGTGGCCACGACTTTCCCTACAACAAATTAGCCTACTTTCCAAGATCAAGAGAATGTCAAATTGTAAAGTAGAGAATATCCTACCTAAAGCCAATCTAATGAGTAAGGAGAAAGGACTACGGAATTTTAAGAGGCTGCCTGGAATTCAGCACATGCCACCAAGGAAGTGAATAATCGTGCGACCATGTGAGATACCAATCTCCTCAATAAAAGATTTAGCAATATCAATCCAAGAATGACTTTGGACACATAAGGCCTACAAAAGTGCTATTCTCAAAGCTATCATATGGAGATTGACACATGCTGCCCACAACATAAAGTGGATGGGCTACACCGATTCCAAGAGAAACTTCTTGGTCCACGGAAGTAAGGGAAAAATATGAGACACTACTAATCATGATGGATTGAGCTACTTTCTGCCGCACATAAAGAGGCCAGCCCTGAAATTTCCAATACATAAACCTATCATGAATCTGGGAGGACATCCATTCAAGCGTGGCTTGAGGAGCCACATCCACACCAATGCAGTATCCCAAGTGCCAAGTAATTTTGTCTTTAGAAAGAACACCTCCCTGCGAAATCCAAAAGTTGCACATCAATCTCCATACAGAAATCAGTGTAGATTTCTCAACATCAATATGAAGCCCCAAAGGTAAACGAAACAAACTCCAAATAGTCCTTGCCCAATTCGCATTGGTCCAATCAATCTTAAGAAATATAAAGGAATCATTTGCCAAATATTGACCCAAAAGTTGAGTAACACTAGGACGAGTTAACAAACCAACAATCTCCCCATCATCAGCCAGTCTATCCATCAAAGAGAGCGTCAAGAAGTGACAAATGCAAACAATAAAGGACTAAGAGGGCATCCTTGATAAAGAGAACGAGACAAGGCAATTTCACCTATAAGTCCCCCCCCCCCCCCCCCAAATTTAGCACAATATGTGCCATCGCATCCCAGCTTATGGTATCAATGAGAGAACCCATGCGAGGACGAGAACCCATGGCTGAAAATGCCGCAACTCTAAACAGCGGTGATCTCTCTAAGAACTGCAGCATGCCAAACCAAACCACAGTATGCCAATCTCCAACTGTTAAAATGTGGCCAAAACTGCCAAAAAACAACAGCAACAATGCGACAAAATGAGCTCTATCTCTAAGAGAAGCCATCAGCTTTTATTTTTCCACAAAGATATAGTATTTAGTTGTAAGTTAATTTTCAAAAAACAATATTTATTTGAAAACTAAAAGTTATCTTTCTGTGAAAATTTACTCAGCAGTGTCACATCAGCATGCCATGTCAACATGCCAGACCATGGTTGCAATCAAATGAAATGCTTTAGCCTGCTTTTTCCAACTAAGAAATCTTTATCCCCAAATTTCCTTCTCGGTAGAGCATTCCTAGTTTCACTGATGTCTACCACACTATCACTTATACAATAAAGGTCAATTGGATATACTCAATCGTCCAAGCACCGGCTGACAACTGATTGATCTTTGGAGTTCCTAAAACAGAGAAAACGGATGCTGGCCCCAAGGGCTGATGCTGGAGGAGAGAACAAGGGAATGGTAAGAAGTCAGCAGCAGAAAAGAACAGCACGATCAATCAAAGGAACACACATTCAAACACCCACCATCTGAAAAACCTAGAATATTCAGTCTGAGCCAAATGCAAGTTTTTACAGCATACTCGTCACTCCCTAGAAGTGCTATTTTTTTATGAAATAGGGCATCTATGTCTCAAAAACAGCTAATGAACAAATGCTCAAGCACCCGCCTGTGAATGCCATCATGATACTTGCCCTGATTTTGGTATCTTGTAGCCAAATTGCTGCCATGACTCTTAGAGATAACCCATTCAGCTAATATGCTTTCACAGTCAACATTACAGATATCTCAGGGATAGTCAGATGACAATACCTTGGTTGCATAGAAACGAATAATGGGATTATACATTTCAGGTGTCCTTGTAACTCCCTGAGAAGAGATGTGCTCAATCAAGTTGTACGCTTTCTCAAGCTGTAAAATCAAATGCAAGTTAAGGGTAAACATATAACCACCCAGAAAAAAGAAAGACTAGTAGTAAACACTTCTTCTAAGCAAATAGCAAAAGACAAGAGAAACAAAGATTAGATAGCAGAAAGCACTGTTTTACTAGAAAGCAAGTTACAAAAACTAAACAACTTATCTCAGCTGAAAGTAGTTCTTTCATACATTTTCTGACATCGAATAAGCTTGAACAAGGGAGGCATAGGCCCTTTCTGTAGCAAGCATCCCACTCCTTTCTAATGCTGACAGAATGTACTCTGCCTGTATGTACAAACACAACAGAATCAAAGAAAGCACAAAAGATTTTATTTTTGCAACGAAATTCCATATTTTAAATCAGAGCATTAAATAAGACATTCAAAACATTCAGCTGTTGCAGAGAGCTACAACTATTGAAATTAGCAATCATGTCAGTATTAGCCATCTTCAACTAGCAAAAAGTTTGAAACAAAACAGCTGGCCAGAAAGACTGATAAATGTTGAGTTATTGTTGCTACTTTCATTCTTCCCCATACGTGCCATAGTGAGCTGGCCCACCTTTCTGTGCTAATGTCTCATGTTCATGTAATTGTGCTTTCACCTTTACAGCTGACCATTGCAGTACATGGGACAGATATAGTGTAGTACATGGGACAGATATAGTGTAGGACACAAGATCGTGCACTTAGTTAGTAACAAGAGAATGTAAAGGATAAACAAGTTACAAGAGTAATGAGGACAAAAGGAAAGCAACTCGATAATGATGAAGATCACAAAAGAATTTTCAATTACCCCAAAGTGAGCCACCAAGAACCCTCACAACAAGCTAGAGCCAAGCACCAACGAAGAGCAAGTGAACAATGAGTGTTGAACACAATGTGTGGTGGGGTGCCAAACAGGGTTGCCTTTATATAGGCTACAAGTGGGACAAAGCTTGAAAGCAAGAGATCTAAGAGGACGAGAACGGAGTGAAGTGACTACAAGCACCTCATGAGAGAAACCCCCAAGAGTAGCATACATATTTCTAACACCCCCTCTTCATACTCAATAAATGCTACAAGTAACAAGATTTTACAATGATGCAAAGAAGTCAACAAAATGCTAGAACCATGGATGCCCCAGTCCTACTCATAAACTAAGTGTGCCTTGGACATAGCACAAAGAAAACTCCTCAAATATGACGCATAGGATGAAGAAAAAACTCCCAACACCAATGTTTAGGATAGTCCAAGCGAGAGCTGCTCAAAGCTCCAAGAAGACCAACCAATAGTCTTCAACCATATGCAATGTTGGAAGGCCACACAATGTAACAGAAGTAAAAATCTGGTCCCAAGCCACTGATCATGGCAAGGACTAGACTAGAATCACCTCCCAAGCACCAGCACTAGATTTGCTACAAGGAAGTGCAACAAAAAGAACCCAAGAGTCACCAGTCACAAAGCACTTCTCAAGGTGAACTCAAAAAGGCACCACTTGCCCCCTCTCAAACACTTCCCATAGTCCTCTCTATGACTGTGTGAGCAAAGGAACCTATCCCCCTCAGGCTAGAAAGCAAGCTTCAAGGTGAGGAAGGCCACACTTGCCACCTCACCATGGATTAAAGGCTCCATCTTAGCAACTACGGCTCAATCTTGTATGGCTTGGATTTTCTTATGAGGACAATCTCTGAAACCAACCTCCCTTCTGTGGATGGGTGGTAATTCCCTGATTGCAACCTAGTTACAATAGCAATATTTATTACCAAACTGAGAAATGCACATTAACTTACAATCTTGGGCAATGGACACCCTGTTGGCTCCAAAGCTGCCGCCCCTTTTAGTATTTCTTTAACTTAATTAAAGAAAAAGTTAATGTATAATGGGATTTTCCCAATCTCTTTCAATATTTCAACTCCCCTTGCTATCCAAAATGACCAACAAGTCTTCAATCTGATATGCCCCTTGATTCAAACAACCAATTGGCCTTCACCCGCCTTGATGGAGATGGAAAATGCCCCAAATTCATTGATTTGCTGGTCCCTGCACTTGGATTTGACTCAAAACAACTTCATCCCTATTAAAACCAAGTCTTGCAACTTCCAATTTCTGGCACACTTCCCGAAGCTGCTACTAAACCCTAATTTCTACTACAAATTAGGGTTTATAGCAAAGAAATATGAAATGTCTCTGCCTCTCGTGATCTCAATGTTGCGATCTTCAAAGCAAGGCTGTAGAAAGGCTGGGAGACGAGAGAGAATGTTGAGGAGAGAGAAAATTCAGACTTTCTTTGTGAAAAACTGAGTCAATCATTTACTACTACTGCCCTATCTCAATAGCCTGTAGATGTTGTCTCTTGCTATTGATTCGTCTTCTCCTGCCTCTAGTTGCCTCAAAAGTTCCTCCAATGGTTGTAGATCAGAAGAGCAACATCTCCTCCCTCTCTCTTGCAGCCCGAATGTACTAGAAATGCCTCTCTCTAGCTTCTAAAGACGTTTTTCAGTCTTGCATGGGAATTTTTGACAACCTTCTGCCTTCCCAAATGGTTTTTTCAACATTATCCATAATTAAATATTAATCTTCAGTCTTTAAATACAGAAAATTAATCTAATAATTATTTGGTGTCTAGAAAAATAATCTGACTAGCCAATCATTACATTGGCTATAGACAACTTCCATTCCCTCGTGTCTCTACGCCATCTTTGACTATCGAATTTGTATTAGGTACCATTAAACACCACTTCTCTAGTGCCACCAACTGACACTTATGACCAAGTAAATGACCTAGGCCAACAACTGACACCAAATACCACTAAGTACCTATGCAACAAAACTTAAAACTTATAGCAATTTTTGCCTTTGACATCATGTGATTTTCTTGAATCCCGGGCTTATAAATTTACTCTAGCCCCAATTACATCTCACATGTGCAACATTTACTTAACCATGTGATTAAAAATTAATCCACATGTTAAGTGAGGTTTCAAAAATACATGTCCTCATAACAATCTCAAGTAAGATGCCCCTTTTTTACCACAAACCTGACCATGGTTTTTCTTCTTCTTGCCTTCATGCATGTGGTCAATATCACCTACAACTTTCCTTACACTTGCATTGACAACTCTTTACTTAGTAATAAAGCACCAACTTCTTGATCCTTGCTCCAATGAACTACCTTTAACAATGCACTAAAAAGTGAAAGCATCATCAAAACCAAAGCAATAAGCTAACTCATCCTTATAACTGCTCTAGTAGTTGATAACTAGTCCTAAAGACCCTTCACCTTCATCACATAAGGCTTGGGCCAATTGCCCACGTGTATAAGAGAGGTTGCAAGTTGAGTTTGAAGAGTAATGGCAAGAGAAGAAGAGCTTCGTGATTGAACAACAAGGGTCACATCTAAAGAAAGGCTCGTGACTAAAGCAGCAAAAGCCTTGTTGTCCCTCCTCTCCTGATCTTCAAGTGACTCCAAAAATTCTTGTTATTGACTCTTTGTCATTGTTTGTGGCATTCTAGCTAAGGTTCTACAGCTGAAACAATGCTCCATAATTTGTTATGCACAAGCCATGATTTCATTTTTAGCTTTCAATGAGAATAGTTAGTGCAATGAAGCATATTGTTTAGAATTTTGTCACAAAGAGACCATGATGAAGATGCAACACCAACCACTCAAAAGAAAAAAAGATCACTAGACCACATAAAATAACACCCCAAATCTCACACAAAAAAGAATACCCAAAACTCCATACAATGCACAAATAATAACCAACTTTTTAATGTGTTTTGTGCCTTTCACGAAAGGTTCAAAAAACTCTTAGTTCAAAAAGTAATAGAACCTTAGGACTTTAAGGGTTTCTATAACCTTAGTGTTGCGTTTGTGGTGGATTTTCCATATCAACAACTTTCAAGGTCAACACCACCGGTGGCATATGTGCAAGGATAGCCATGAGCACAATGCCAAGGTGGACCACTGCATGTCAATTATAATTGACACATAACGCTACCACATATCATCCTCATGTGACTCACAAGGGCTAGCAAAGGCAAACACACATTCAAATGTAGCAATTTTCACCTGAAATGTAATCTTATTGGAGTGTCCAATATCCACACAAAGCTAAGCCAAAGATTCCCCTGTCCATGTGAAGTGCACTACCATAGCAAAACACAAGGGCTTAGGGTGCACACATACACATGTTTCTATGCAATGTTATTAGGACCATGTTTCACACGCTAATGTATCTAGTGGCTATCAACGTAAGGCGCAAGGTTTCAATCCGAAGAATGGAGATTCAAAGAATCAAAAATGCAAATGTTGATAGTCGAATGATGAAAAAGGTAATTCACCAAAATCAGTTGGACCATGAGATGTAAAAACAGAAGGAAAAGATAGAGAAGGAACACTCACCAATGAATCTTGCAACTTTGCTAATCTTTTCTTGAGTTCAAATGGAGAAATCTATCTTCTTCAAGGCTTATGAACCAATACTTAGTTTGAAGAGTAAGTTTATCATAAGGATCGCCAATATCTTGCGGAAAAGAGGAAGTAAATTCAAAAGGTTGAGAAGTATTGTTTTGCATACCTAGCATGGGAGTGAATGAAGATGGAGATATGTATGGAAGAGATGAAAAAGGTAGAGAGGGTGATGAAGGTGGTAGAGAGATAAAAGGTTTGTACTCCATGCCAATTTTCATGTCAAGATAGCCAATCTTTTGTGCAGCTTCTATCCTTCCTGCAAAATCATTAGGCCAATGTACCAAATCTAAACAGGAAAACTCAAATTTACTTTCAATCTATTGTTGAGCTCGATGCATCGAGATAAGATCATACTTAGCTCGTTTAATCTCATAAGGTCGAGAGACTCCATGATAGTCCGATGACTCTCTAGCTATGTCAGATCTTTGCAAAGCAAACTGTGTAAGAAAGAGAGTGTGTCTTTGCAATATCAAAAGATCATGCACTTAGTAACAAGATAATGTAATGCATAAATAAGAGTAATTAGGAAAAATGAAAGCATCTCAATAATGATAGAGATTACACAAGAATTACTCCAAAGCAAGCCACCAAGAACACTATAAATTAGACGCAACTTGTCCACTCAGCCCATCTCATATTTTCAGGTCCTCCATCAACTGGCACCACTTCTCCGTTGTTATCTGCACCCTTCCGTGGTGGCAGATACTTCAGCTTGTGGTGGTGACCAGCTTCTACAGCACCTAGAGACCAGTTTTCAGCCTTCTATCATTGTGTTTGCTGCTAGTGGCAGCATTCCAACCCGATTCCACTACCAAACAGCCATTACCATCAGCCTTCAAGTGCCAAACATCTACTTTTGGTACATTCAGTCTGAAACCAGCCTTTGGAAGCCCATAGAGCAAAAGGCCACATTTTAGCAAACACTTAATTCAAATTTCAGCTTAACAATAAATTCAGCAAGAAACATCCACATACAATTGAAGCTAGAGTGCTCCAGCACCACACATGACACCTATTGGCCCCAAAGCTTAGTTAGCGCCCTTTTTAATATTTCTTTAGATTACGAATGTATACTCGAAATTGACTACTACAAATGGCTATATTCTAGCAATTTCTTGTGACACAACTAATGCATAGGTGCACAATGGTACACTACGCTTGAGATCTCAAAGGAGAAAAAAGGATTCATCCTATAGTGTTGTAATAACCTGTTTTTCTGATATTTAGTTGAAAAACAACAACATGCCTTGCTGTTTATGGAGTTACGAAGCTGCCCAATGGATACCCCATGCCAAGAGAAGAAGATTACTGCTGTCCATACTACATCCATGCTATCAACTCATATTCCATAGCTAAAGTATGAACTCTCTATAGAAAAGAAGAGAAGAATGATTGTCTCTAAACTTGGGCTACTCCAAAATGTGAGACAAGACATCTCAAATAGCCAAGATAAGCTTTTCAAATGAGTAAACAATTGCTCATTAACCAAATCTCGTTTTTTTATTAAGGACAGTTAATGACTTAGTCGTTAATCATAAGTAATCTCCTCACTCTACCAAGCTTAAGCTCAAGACTTGCTTTATAACTCGAGTACCCTAAGTGAGCTACTTACTAGGCAAAACTTTCGATGTAACTTAATTCTAAGTGCAAACTTTCAATTTAATGAAAGTTTCACATTGATCCTTGTTACTTTTGCTTTGCTATTGTACCTCATAGCATGTACACTTTTCCATTGCATGCCCAATGTCAAATCCTTCAATGCAATGGATACTATTCCAAGAGCTAGGAGTACCAAACTTTAAAGTTCTTTTTAGTTAAAAATCTTCGTGAAGTTTACTTAAATCATTAAGTTCATTTCTCATTCTAGTAACATACCCCCCTCTTGAAACATCACAAGCAACCCCAATTGTACACAATTAATACACAATTAAAATCCAATAGGGCATACAAAATAACCAATACATATTTTCCAACAACCAAACATACTAATGTTACTACATATATTGTCCATGTACAATTTTTCATACATATTTTGAAGTAACTAAGCACATTGTTGTTACAACATATACGACCAATGTACAATTATCCATACATATTTTCAAGTAACCAACCACACTGTTGTTACTCCATATTTTAGAAATGTACATTTTTCCAAGATGGTAATTACTACACTAGTATATAACCAATCACAACTATACAAATCCACAACTATCAAAATGGTACTCATTGCACTAGTAAATAACCAAGCATAGATGTAGAAACATAAGTAACTAGTATACTGATCATAAAAGGACCTATATGGATTCTAAAAGGTCTCCAAACAACCTCTAAATACGTAAGCATATATATACCAAGAAAGTGTAAGCACCATCCATTCTTGAGCATCATGCAATGCTCTGAATCTTTGCTTTGTTCAGCATGTCTAAGCCCGGGGACTGCAATTGACTCCAAAACTGAAAAGCATCAAGGTAAAGTTGTAACAAATGAGATGATTCTACCAAATCATCCTCCTCCATCCATTTTCTATCAAGTGATGTGTAGTTTTGAAACTTCACCAAATAACAACAGGAGACCTTATCCTTAACCTGTCTTTCCTTATGTGCCAACATCTGCTTAGAGACCAAGATTTCATCAAGTTCCTTGACCTCTAGCCACATCTCATCATTGACATCCTCAAGCACATCACCACAAAAAGACCTAAGAAAACTCCCATGAAAGGTAATGTGAGTCTTCTAATGATCATGTAGCTTCAACCTATAAGCCGCCCGTTGATTCTTTGTAGCACTTGGAACGGCCCATAATATCGCATGCTAAGTTTAGAAAGAACACGTTTTTTGCCCTTAATTTTCTTTAATCTAGCCTTTTCAAAGCGCAACAAGACCAAATCACCCTCTACAAATGCCAAAGCTCTATGATGATGGTCAACTACTTTCTTCTACTTCTCTTGAGTCTTTTGGAGAGCAATCTTTGCTTTAGTATAAGCTTCATTCATACTCAACCTACTTATTGACCTCAAAAATCTTATCCTCTGTATGTAAAATGGGTGTGACTTTCTCACTCAGGGCGGAATTCAAAGCTCGATGGAAGCAAAAGAGCGGATCTGACAATTTTAAGTAGACGTGAAAGGTGGGAATTCAAATTACTTCAAAAGACAGACCTTGTAGTGGTTGTAGATTTTTCATAATTTTTTCTAGTATCGGATTGAAGCTGACAAGTTCTAGGTAGTTCAGGACCTAAGGGTTTGCAACCCCAAAAAGGAGCGCTATCCTAGACTAACTGTGCCTATTTATAGGCCACACTCTCATTCATTCCTTACGGCGGCTGATTCATTCAGTCTGTCACCTCTTCTCTCCAGCCTCTCCACTACCCTCACACCCCTTCAGGAGGACATTGCGGTTCGTGGTTCCTGGCTGTCTTTATCATCTTCCTTGTGCTACGGCACCCTTGTTCCCTTGTATCACATTCACTCCATGATTCAGATCTTCATCATTCCATTCATTCGAGTTTCTTCTCTCTTCTCTTCTCTTCTCTTCTCCATGTTTGCCGAGTTCACTCCGTGTTCCTCCCCGCAAACTCTATTGTCTCACTGGTACATCATCTTTTAACAAACCTATCCACCATGTTGTTATACCCATATTCCACAAGAGGCAAAAATCATTTCTATTTAGTTTTATCCTCAGATACATAGCAATTCAAAAGATCTAAGACAATGGCATTTGCCTCTTCAAATGCATCCCTATCACTCACAATAGACTGTGCCATACCATGATTTAAAGATGTTCTGCATGAACAATCTTGCTACGTAATCTCCAATTATCTTTTTTCTCACAAGAAAGAAATGAGCATGTTTGCTAAACCTACAAACATTGGTCCATATCTCATCATTCTCTGTATATCCTAGAAAAATCAAAGATAAAATATATGGCTATACTATCCCATGGTCTATCAAGAATAGGCAAAGTCTGTAACAAATCTAGTACCTTTCATCAGTCACACTTGACCTTTTGACACACAATACATATGCGTACAAAGTGATCCACATCATGTCTTAAAGCTAGCCAATAAAGAATATTTAAACTTCTTTTATTGTAGAATCAATGTCACAATGACGTACATACAAAGATACATGACTTTAACCCATAATCTTGCTCTACATCGTAACTTAAAGCTAGCCAATAAAAGAATGTCTCAACTTCTTTTATTGTAGCATCAATGTCACAATGCCCTACATACGAAGATGCATGACTTTCAACCATAACCTTGGTCCCTAATTGCATTGTAATACATAATGGACCATAGTACTCATAGTGCTAACCATCTAATACTAGATCATAGACTCTAGCAAAGTCCTCATCCTCTGCATACTGTGTTTTCATCTCATCTAACTCATGATGATATACTATAGACACCACTGAAACATGTGGTTTCATAGATAATGCATCAGCCACAACATTCTTTTTATCCTCCACATGCACTATCTGAAAGTAAAGCCTAGATAAAAAGTTGGCCCATCACATATGCTTCTCAAATAACTTAGTTTGAGTAAGAAAATATCATAGAGTTTGATTCTCTATCTATACAACAAAATCATCAACCCCTAGCAGGTAGTGTTTCCAAGCGAAAAGAGCATGAATTACAACAAGTAACTCTTTTTCATAAACCTGCAAATTCTTCTCAATACCATGTAAAGTTCTACTTTCATATGCCACGACATGGCCTTCTAGAATGAAAACTACACCAATGTGTCAAAAAATAACCAAGAGACCAAAGAGACAATAAGGTTTGTACGGAGAAACACGATGTGTACGGAAAACACTGAGAGAGAAGAGAAACTCAAAAGCACAAGAAGAACACAATGATGATGCACTGAATTATGCTATGAGAAGAAAAGCTAATACGGAAGAGCCGAAACTCAAAAGATAACTGCACTATCCTATCTAAATCACGCAATGCACATGTAAGGAATCTACACAGTGAAGGGAGCATGTAACGTGCCTATCGGCTGTCCAAGCACGTTTTAGCGGTCCATCGAGAAACGAATCTAAGCGTCAGCACCCGGTACTCATGTGGAATGTTCCGGGGTTTGTCGCCTAGGGTTTTCCGAGTCCGTCTCGCAACGAAACGTTCGCGGCCGAACCCACTAAGATCAACCTAAAATCTAGTTCCTAGGGACCAAGGTCTCCTGACAGCTTTCTAGCGTCGTGTTTTAGACACTCTACTTTACACAAAGATACCCAATCCGAAGTAAATCCATACTATACTTGGTTCAAAGAGAATGGGAAACGAGAGGGATCCGCCACTCAACCTCTCTGCCCGTAGAGCTTAGTCCCATTCCAATCCCCTAAAACAGCATGAATCGGATTCTAACCTAACAATACCTAAAGGTCGAACGTCGGTAAAACCTTGTGAGAAGCTTCCCAGTTCTCTGGGACCACCTTGCCATAGGATAAACCCGTCGGGGATTCCGCCCACCTGCTTCCCTCGATAGGTGTTCTTTAGTTATCTAATTAGGTCCTATCACATTTATGTGTATCATTTAAAATCAGCTTCCCTAATCAAACCTTTAGGAAACAAGGTTCGTTCGCGTAATTTACAGCATAGATACGAAAACAGAGCAAGCAGTCCTTTTGACAAACAAGTTTCTTAACTTATCTTCAAGTTAATCTTTGTCTCCTACCCATACAGGAGAAATCATGTATCCCTTCTGTCCAATAGAAGTATCCGGTCCAAATCACATGGCACCATAATTTCCATCCAGTATCTAGAATAGGATCTTCCAATGCCCTAGTCATTGGGCTCACGGTAGTCTACAACTCCATTCCGGTCTAGGCAAGGGGTGTCCAGAGCTCCACTGACCCCAAGTGACCAAGGAGTGATGACACAACTTCCGTGGTTGACCTTTTCACCACTCGACCTTCGGCCCGTGAATCGAGCAGTGCCCTCTTGGGATAATCGGCGATGCGATCTTGGAAATGATCCACCTGTGCAAAATATCCTTCCTTAATTTCCAATTAAGAATCAAGCATAATTAAGGCAATCAACCCTAACATCATCTTCCAAAAAAACATTAATCTATTCCCATAGCAACTTGTCATTACAAACCCCTGCCATACATTTACCATCAAACACAAGCACTTGAAATAATCATCCAAACCACAATCCAACAATTAGTTGATTGTAAAAGCATTTAGCGTGTTGTTCAATTATCCAACAGAAAAATGGTATTCTTTTCCAAGCATTGCAAGAATAGACGCGATAACATTTCCATTGTACATTTGCTATCCCCCTTGGGACCAAAGAGTAAAATTTACTTAACATTCCCTTTTTTCGGGTAAGGCATATGCTCAGGGTTCAAATACTGTACACGACGTAAGTCCTATCATTTCAATACGAATTAATCAATCTAGCAATAGCATTTATGCCCCTTTTCTAAGTGACATTTATCTTTTAGTCTTTCTCTACTATGCAGCATTTTATCTCAGCTTTACCTTCCTTTCTCCTAAGGCAAGGATTCGCGTGTCATTGATGTAAAGTTCACATAATCTCTCCCATGTATATACCGTCTATGTGCATTTGCGAACCTTAAACAATATTGTCCTAGGTAAAGATTAATCGAAGACTCATCGATACTTAATACTTTAGAGTTGCATATGTTGCTTATGCTATGCATGGATTCATCACATAGCAACTAGGTGCAATTAACTTCCCTTGATACAAGCACTTCACAAACTTCATCTTTGAATATTTGAGATGCGATTTATTCTTTTCAATGGCCTATTCTAGCATGAAAAAGTATGGAGCCTAACCTATCTCATGCGAGAATCAAAGCAAGCATCTATCAATTTGAAAATACATTACTTACAACTGGTACCGCAGTTGGATTGACAGTGATGCCTTCACCCGAAGCTTCGTTACTGGTTGTAGGATTGCCATCCGCACGCGGCATTCTTCGCTTGGGGAGCCATCATCTACAAGTAGATTTGAGAGATAAGGAAAGAATGGATTTTGAGATGGAAGAGCATAAGAGAAGATGGTAAAGATCGGGATAGGGGGAATTGAGCTAACTCTCTCCCTTGCAGCCTCTAACTTCTCTCTCTCTCTCTCTCTCTCTCTCTCTCTCTCTCTCTCTCTCTCTCTCTCTCTCTCTCTCTCTCTCTCTCTCTCTCTCTCAGCCTCTCGGGGTCTCCTTGTGCTTTCTTGTGCCTCCCTATACCTCATATTTATAGTAAATTAGAAAAGAGGGACTATGGCTGAGAAAAAGAGCTCTTAGTGGAGAAGATCTTGAAAAAATCAGTGATCTGATGCTCAAATCATAAATCTAATAGTTCCATTGGCTCCAGAAGGGAGGTAAAACCCCAAGGCACTTGCTTAGAAATCTTTCAGATCACTCCTTTTTCTCCCTATTTGAAGTGTTGTCTATTGCCTGTAAACTGTGATCGCAGCACGCGCGATTTCGCCAATCTCTCTCTCTCTCTCTCTCTCTCTCTCTCTCTCTCTCTCTCTCTCTCTCTCTCTCTCTCTCTCTTTCTCTCTCTCTCTCTCTCTCTCTCTCTCTCTCTTTTAATGACATCCAGTTCTAGAAATTTCCATATCTTTTTAGGATAATATCTCAAATATGCTAGTTTTTTTTCTCAAAAATCTAATATTTTTGGACCATCCATACTATACACATTAATATTAGTGATTAATATAGCTCATAACTCTCATTCACGTTGTAACTTCCGTAAAGGGTGGCTACGGTCCTTGTAAATCCGAGAAAAATATCGGATTACGACTCTCGGTTTTTTTACATATATTTTTAATTAAATAAAAATCATTAGTTATTAACGTTAGTTAGTCTTTACTTTAGTTAGTAATCTTACTAACTTATTAATTGACTAACTAAATTTTAATTACGTGGAATATTACAGAGCGAAATGCAGTCCTTCGAGCAATGAGCTATCAAAGTAATCATTGAAAGGTAAATGGCAATTGTCGAGGGAGCAAACCGCTATCCTTTGATGCCATTGAAGATGAGAAAGATGACAACCACCTATCAAGGGAGCAAAGTGCAATCCTCAGATGCCGAGGAGATGGCCCAAGCAACAAACGCAAATCCCAAAGTGTGTCAAAGCTGTCAAATGCAAGGAAAGTAGCCTAGAAGATGATGCCAAATACAAGATGATAACACAAGATTATGGAGAATCTCCCAGGCTGCAAAATGCAAACACTTGGGTGGTGATGAGCTAACGCCAGGGGTGAGAAGGCTGACGCCAAGTGAAAAATGTTGTCGCTCTCACAAGGACATGAAATTCTAAGGTACTTTAATATTACCGATAACATATGATTAAGTTATTAATCAAATGTGCAATGTTGTTTAGCACATGTAATGCACATGGCAGTTATTTCATGGTAACAAGCCAAGGACTCCGAGGATGCAGTAGGTATCAAAGGCAAAAGTTGTCATAAGTTATGCCACTTGGGCTTTGGAGGTTAGTTGGTGTCAATTTTGACCCTAAGGTAGTTATTTAGCCAATAAGTATCAATTGTGACACTAGGAAGGTTGGTTTCATGGTTCTATTGCTGGGATACTACTCAATCCCTTGATTTGGTGGACCCAAGGCACTTGATTGCAAGCCAAAGCTTTGTGCTAGTGCTAATTTTTGCTCTCAACTAAGAAATTATGGCAATATGTCTTCACACAATGAGATAGAATCAAGCAGTGATAACACCTCTCAATATGAACATCCACGTGGAACTGAAAAAAATACAGTACTTAATCTTGGACAAGGCTCAGACCATGGACAACAAGCTGAAAATGTTGTTGTTGGGCAAGATGTAGGGCCTTCAAGGCATAATAACACTCATGACTAGCAAAGTGAAAATGAATTTTATAACCAATTTAAGAGTTGAAAAAGGATAGTAGCAAATCTCTTTACTAAATCGGCAAAGGATCCTTAGTTCACCTAATTTTTTAATGCTCCGAAAAAGGACAACAAGGGCAAGAAGAAAAAGTCATCTTCTACATCTTCAGGATAGCAAGGTATATCAAAGGAAATGCCAAAGCCTTCATTTGGAGCTCCCAAATATATTATGCAAGAAAAATAGTTAGGACCTATGAGCAAGGAATGCAAATGCAAGGCCATCATGGAAGTGCCAATCCAATGGATTTTGGACAATTGGGCATGCATGCTATGACGGGGCAACCAAGACACATTGGGGTTAGCACGTTTTTCATGCTATGGTTGGACAGGGACTGCATACGGAAATATATGGCACAAATCCCTGTGCTATGCAACAGCCAATGAATGTGCAAGGCCCAATGTATTCAGGTATGGCTCAAAATATGCCAAACCCTATGTATGGCAACATTAGCTTAATGCTTCTGGTACAAAGTAGCATGTTTGGTAATGTTATACAAGTCAACTTCATCTCTATTGG
Source organism: Lygodium microphyllum (assembly GCF_053477565.2). Lineage (NCBI taxonomy): Eukaryota > Viridiplantae > Streptophyta > Polypodiopsida > Schizaeales > Lygodiaceae > Lygodium > Lygodium microphyllum. The sequence goes on along the minus strand of NC_141139.1, from coordinate 24,284,825 downwards.
CATTCCAGCCCGTCTAGGCATCAAAAAGGATGAGATGGGACCCATGGGGAAAGTTAAAATGACACGTGAAGGCCATGTAGAGCCTATCATACCACTCATTGGAAAGCTTCAATTGTATATATAGGGATAGGGATATGTACACAGCAAAGAGTTTTTCATTGCTCCCCTTAAAGGTTATGATGTATTGCTTGAAATGCCATGGTGTCACTGTACAGATGCAGTGATTGATTCTCGTGCAAAAGAGATCACTATTCAATATTAGCGAAAGACATTCATACTTGATGTAAATTTGAAAGGTAAACATGTCCCTATTGTATCTACAAGTGTCATTTCTAAAGTAATGAAAAATCGTCTTACATCATACTTGGTTTTTACTAATAATAAAGATGATAGTGAGAATGTTGGGAACATGTCTAAGCTAGAGAAAGACTGCACACCATTTCTAAATATGTATGCTACTTGCTTCTCTCAATCACTTCCATAGCAACTACCGCCTGGAAGGCCAGAAGATCATGGCATAGATCTTATCCTAGAAGTAACCCACCTAATAAGCCACCCTACATAGTCAATGCAGCCCAGCAAAAGGAGATTATGAGTCAAGTGAATAAGCTGTTAGAAAAATGATTGATTCAACCTAGCTCATCTCCTTTTTGTTCTCCAATGCTCTTGGTACAAAAAAAGGATGGATCCTCATATATGTACATTGATTATCGTACTTTGAACAAGATCACAATAAAGAATCGTTTTCTCATTTCTTAGATAGATGATGTTATGGATAGATTGCAAGGGGCACCCACATTCAGCCGTATAGATTTGAAAAGTCGGTATCATCAGATATGCATTAGACTGGAGGATGTGCCTAAGATAGCCTTCAAAACATCTTTTGGGCTATATGAGTTTCTTGTCATGCCTTTTCGGCTTACAAATGCTCCTATCACTTTTAATCGGATGATGAATCATAACTTCAAGCTACATACAGGATTTATGGATACTTTCTTTCATGACATGATTGTCTATTCAAAAAATGAGACAAAGCATATAAGACACTTAGACATTATATTTAATGAGCTGCATAAGCAAAATTAGTTATCAATGACAAGGAAAAGCAAATTCTTTTTGCATGAAATCCACCTTTTGGGACATATTGTATCGACTAATGGTATTCACATGGACCCTGCAAGGTTGAAGCAATATGATCATGGCCACCTTTGAGAAATGTGCATGAGATCCGTAGCTTCTTGGGTTTATGTTTTTACTAGAAGAAGTATGTACGCAGGTTTGTTGAAATTGCATGCCTTGAACAAGAAGGATGTGCCATTTAGATGGACAGCAGTGGAAATTTCAGCATTTGAAAAGTTGAAGGGTAAGATGGCTTCAAATCCTGTGCTTGTGTTGCCCGATCTAAGCAAGTCATTCACAGTTCAGTGTGATTCTTGTAGTAATAGCATTCGAGTTCTTCTTATGGAGGATGGCCATGTTATGGCTTATGAGAGACGAATTCTCCACACTGTGGAGAAGAATTTGCAGGTCTATGAGAAAGAGCTCTTGGCTGTAATTCATGCACTATTTGCGTAGAAACGTTATTTGTTGGGGGCTGATTTTACAATGCAAACAAATCATCAAACTTTGAGGTACTTTCTAAAGCAGACAAAGTTGTCAGAGAAGTATATGAGATGGGTGAATTTTCTCTCTATGTTTCATTTTCAGATTGTACATATTGATAGTAAAAAGAATGCTGTGGTTAATGCACTATTACATAAGCCACAAATTTCAGTCGTCAACAAGGTTTATCACACTAAGTTGGATACCATGAAAGAGCAATATGTTGTTGATTCAGACTTTGTTAATGTTTATAATCAGTAGTGCAATGGCCAAAGGCATGAGAGCTTTGTGTAAAGAGAGGGATTTTTTATGATGCATGGACGACTGTATCACAAAGCTGTTGAGGCCTAGACTTATGAATGAAAGTCATACTTCTCCATATTCAAGACATAGAGGTATTCATACCACAGTCAAGGCAGTGGAGCATTTCTTTATTAGCTAGCTTTGAGGAATGATGTAGAGCACTTTGTCAGGGCACCCATCGTATATTAAAAGGTAAAGTATGATAGGCAAAAGATGTTGGGCTTGTTGCAACCTTTGCCTATTCCAAGTAGGCCTTGGTAGAGCATTGCAATGGACCTTATTTTTTAGCTTCCTAGGACACCTACAAAAAATGATGGGATATGGACTATCATTTGTAAGTTTAGCAAACAAGCCCATTTCATTCTAGTGACGAAGAAAATAAAGATTGATCACATGGCACGATTGTTTTTGCAACAGATCTTTAAGTATCATATTATACTAGAGTCGATCATCCGTGATTGAGACCCTCGAATGACCAGTTTATTTTGGAAGAGGTTGTTCGAGAATATGTATACTACGCTGAAATTCTCATCATCCTTCTATCCGTAGACAAATGGTCACTTTGAGGAAACAAATTCAACAGTGTTAGATCTTTAGAGGTGCTATGTCTCAGACCACAAGACACAATAGGAGCAATATTTGCCCTTAGTCGAGTTTGCTTACAACAATGCAGTGCATAGTTCCACTAGCAAAGCTCCATTTGAGGTGGTTGAGGGTGGCAAGAAGATACCACCTATCTTGCATACCAAGTATAAGATCTTTAAGTCTGATCGTTATGTGGAAAACTTCGATGCAGCCTATGCAAAGATAAAGTATACACTTCAAAGATCACTAGAAAAGCAAAAAAAGATAGTTGATCGCCATAGATATACTTTGCAGTTTGTAGAAGGCGATTACGTATTGTTGCATTTTGAAAAGGCAAGGCTGAAAAAGATATTAGGAAGAGAGAGATTGTATCCAAAGTTAAGTATGAGATACTATCGGCACTTCCAAGTGTTGGAAAAGATCAAGTGGCATATCGGCTAAAATTACCTCCACATTGGCAAATACACAATGTCTTTCATGTCAATTTGTTGAGGCCTTTTTGTGGTGGTGTGCCAAAGGATATGCTTGCTAAAATTCAACTTGAGGTTGAGGGTCTGGATAAGATTTTGGTACCTAAGCAAATCATGGGACATAAAGAAAGAAAGGTTAGAGGTAAAGTTTCCATGAGATATTCGATGAAGTTTCAGAATTACTCACCAAAGGATGCAAAATGGACGGAAGAGGATGACTTGGAAGACCATCCTCACTTGTAGCTTTCACTTAGAGTCAACTTCAATTCGAGCTCAATCAAGTTCGGCAAAGCAAGCATCCAGAGTATTACCTTATGCTCAAGGAGAAGACAACACTTCCACTCCTCCAGTTGTGGATAGCTCTCATATGTAGTGGATCTCGGATGTATTCAGCATGTATCCAAGGTATTGTGCTGACAGTATGTCTATCATGGGGAAACTACTCAGTGTACTAGTCACTGTGAGATGTATGCAGATGAGTATGGTTACTACCGCGGATCTAAGACTATACTTTTGCATCAGTTTGGGATCAGTTCATGAGCAGTTAGGCATGATCTTTTGCCTCAATTTTGAAATCAAATTCTGATCAATTTCAATTCATTTTTTGATCGGTTTAAGAACCGTTTATGGTCACTTTGGGATTAGTTTTACATCAGTTTTTACATCGATTACTAATCAGTTTTTGCAATCAATTTGAGCTCACATTTATAGTAGTTTGTGATCAGTTCTCAAATCAACAAGTGATCAGTTTATGATCAGATTACGCTCAATTTTCAATGGTTTACAGCTGGTTCCATGGACAGCAGCATGTTAGTAAATGCCATTGACAATTTCGACCATGGTTTATACTGAGAATATGCTTTACTATGCTTCTGATGTCAAAACAGTTGAGAAACATGAGTTATGGATACATCCAATGGGTTTCTAGCAACAGTTCTAGACTATTTCTCAGTATTATTTGATGTATATGCAAGCTGGAAATTTTCAATAAGCTTTGGGGCATATAGGATGGTTAGACAACAATGGCCAATGTTACGATTGTGATGCCTTACGAAAATTCCAATCCAGTATGCTTTTCTTTTGGCACAATGAAGTGCAATTGAGGACGATTGCAAGGATTTCGAGGGGGGAGGTCTATCACAAGGATGTGGAATTTTAAGATGCTTTAATCTTGCCAATAACATTTGATTAAGTTATTAATCAAATATGTAAGGTTGTTTAGCACATGTGATACACATTGCAGTTATTTCATGGTAACAAGCCAAGGACTTCGAGGATGCAGTGGGTGTCAAAGACAAATGTTGTGATACATTATGCCAGCTCGACTTTGGCAGTCAGTCAGTGTCAATTTTGACCCTAGGACAATTATTTGGCCAATAAGTGTCAATGGTGACACTAGGGACTAGCATTAATTAATTAATTAATGCCAGTCTAAGAGTCAACCGAGGTTGGAGACCATTCCAAGTTGCAAATGGACTAGCCAATTTAATTATGGAAGGGCACATTTAATTTTCGACAGGGTCAGAAGGGCTGAAATTCATTTTCAGGAGTATTTAATTTCAAAATTTAATTAAATTGCTGGATAATGCTGAAAAATGGGTTTAGAAGTCTACCACTTAGCAAAAATGCCATCCAAACTAAGAAAAAAATTTTGGGAGCTGGATCTCAATCATTTAGTTTACAATTTGAGAGAGACACAAAGACAGAGACAGAGAGAGAGTTGCTTATCCATTTAGTGATAAGAGAACAACAATTTGCTGCAAAAGACAATCATCTTGATGCCTCAACAAGCAGGGGACAACAAGGAGACACCTTCCAAGGACTGGCAACAGCATCTTGGAGGTGCATGGTAGTAGTAGGTGACTGCATTAAATGCAAGCTGGAACAAGCAACAAGCAGATTTTATGGTTTTCTCATGAAGAAAATCAGATTCTCTCTCATCTTGGCTTTCTCTCACCTTCTTCAATAATTTCTCAAAAGATCTCAGCATTTCTTAGCCATTTGCAGCATATCTCAACTATATTTAGTGGACAGCAAGAGGATTTCTACTATAAACCCTAAATTTTTGCAAAGACTAGGATTTGGCAGCCACCTTAGGACTCGTGCCAATAGGAGAAGGCATCGTACACTGAATTCAGCACCTGAAATTTATGTAATTGTCACAAAATTCAAATGCCAGTCCTTTCATTGTAAATTGGAGCAACATTTGGCCAGTTTGTGGTTCCAATTGGCCAACACCTGGGTAAAAAGTCAAGGGGCAAATGGCTCGAATTGCTTATTGATTGTTATTACAACAAGAGGCTTTTGAAATAGCAAAGGAGATTGTGGAATCTTAGTTTGTACTCATTGTGAGATTTGAGATGGAAACTCTCAATTGAGAGTACACGATAGATAGTAGAGAGAGTGAAAGTGAAAAGACAACTTGACACACAATGCAATTTCCAAGTGTGTAAGTGAAAGTTCAAAGTACAACCCCTAGACCTTAGAGTTGTTAAGGTGCGTTCACACCCAATAGGTATAAAGTTCGGTAAGTGACCAAATTGTGTGATATAAACACGCAAAATAGAAAATAATGTAATTGGAGGGGGGAAACCTCTAAAAAGGAGAGTAAAAAGTACCCCAGTGTCCTATTGCAGATCACTGACAATCCTATGTGAGCTTAGGCATGAGCCAAACCAAACAAACCCCCCCAGAGTGAAAAGTGATCATCATACAAGGATCATCCACCAAAGGAGATCAAATTTAAAGCATTGTAAAATGCTTCAAATTTGTCACAATAAAGAGCTTTGGTGAAGATGTCTACCACATGATTGGTGGTAGGACAATAGACAAGGTTGATATCTCCTGCATGTAGCCTCTCTTTGACAAAGTGATAGTGGATCTCTATGTGTTTCGTGCGTACATGAAACACTGGGTTCTGTGCCATTGCAATGGCACTCTGACTGTCAATAAACAAAGGAGTAGACTCCATGACAAATACATCAAGATCATCCAACAAACATCTCAGTCGTACACATTAAACTGTGGCTGTGAAAGCTGCCTTGTATTCAACTTCACAAGACAATGTGGTAGCAGTGGATTGTTTCTTGCTAAGCCAAGATATGCAAGATGAGCCAAGAAAGAAACAGTTTCCACTTGTAGAGTGTCGTAAATCAATATCACCAACTCAATTTGAATCATGGTAAGCATGTAATTGCAATGGTCCCCCCTTGGCATAAAGCAATCTAAGAGTCTTCGTACCCTACAAGTAATGAAAAACACGCTTCGCAACTTGCCGATGTGACATGCGTGGGTTGTGCATATATTTATTCAAGGCTAAAACTACAAACTAAATATCCAATCTTGTGTTGCATAAATAAATGAGACATCCAACTGTTGGAGCATATGTATGAATGTCAAACATATCACTGTCATCATGCAAAGACAGCTTGAGTCTAGCCTCCATCGATGTGCTAACTGGCTTGCAATCCTGAAAGCCAAATCTCTCAAGGAGTTTACTAATATTGCAAAGACAATCCAATGCCCCTAGCATCATGGATAAACTAAATGTCCAAATAGTAATGCAAAGGCCCCAAATCTGACATTTCAAAAGTTTTCAGCAATTTTTTCTTGAATGCTGAAATCTTATCAATATGTATCCTTATGAGCAAAAGATCATCTACATAAAGACAAATGACCAGCAAGGATCCCCACTCTTTGCATACGTAAACAGTAGACTCTAATGGGCTGTTAATGAACCCTTGACTGAGTAAAAAGGTATAAATTTTTGCATACCAAGCTCGTGGAGCTTACTTCAAAGTTCAAACCATACAAAGCCTTTTTCAGCTTCCATACCAAGTGTCCGAATACTTAAACTGTGAAACCAATGGACTGATGTGCATACACTTCTTCCTGAATTTTCCCATGTAAAAATGGAGTTTTACTATCAAGCTAGTGTACAATCCAACCATAATGGACAGCCAAAGCAACCATACACCGAATGGTAGTCATACGAGATGTAGGAGCAAATGTCTCCTCATAATCAATGCCCTTCTTTTGTGTATAGCCTTTTGCCACAACCATGGCTTTGTACTTATCAATGGATCCATCTACTTTTCTTTTCAACTTATTGACCCATTTAGTACCAATGGCTTTCTTTCAAATAGACAATGTCACTAGATCCCATGTTTGATTCTTCATAATAGAATCAAATTCAGCTTGCATTGCTGCCATCCAATGCACACACTGTTGCGCATCCTCAAAACAATCAAGCTCCTCATTAGCAAGTGTGTGTGCTGCCATAACAAACTTCATTGTATGAGCATGATCATGCAAACATGCTTGTCTTCTAGTACAACCAACTATAGGAGCATCCAAACGACTATCTTTCATAGTCTGGAAGTACCATCTAGGCATTTGCTAGCTTCATGATTATGTACCTGCTCCTAATTCAACATCTTCTGAATATTCAAATCAACCATAGGCTGAATTTCTGCATTGCTTAATGGAGCAACTAGTTGAACATTTTGTTCATTTACTGAAACTCCAGTTGTATCACCAAAAGAAATGGAAAGCAGCCCTTCAAACACATCATTTGCAACCTGATATGTGTCAAAACCAGCAAGGGATAATTCTGATTTTTCATAGCCTTGTTGTCCAACTTCTTTCTTAGTACTTTGGCAATATGAGCATATGCAAGACACCCAAAAGTATGAAAGTGGCCAACTAAAGGTTTCCAGATATTCCAAGCCTCAAAAGGTATGATATTTTTTAATGCCTTGGTAGGATACCTGTTCAAAACGTAACAAGCGCACATAACTGCTTCCATCCAAAAGCCATGTGGCAAATTCTTAGCTTTCATCGGATGCATCCCAAACTCTTGTTTCTCAACAGTGCTAACTACACAACCATAGTAAAGCATAAACCGAGCGCAAACCATGGCTGAATTGTCAATGCCATTCAATACACATGCTTACACATGCTGTTGTCCATAGAACCACCTGAATACCACTGAAACTAATGATCATACACTGAAAACCAGCACTCGGTAATCAATCTCTCATGATCATAACCTGATGCAAATGTACAGTTTCAGAGCTGCAGTGAAAACCATACCCATCTGCATACATACCACAGTGACTAGTACACTGAATAGTGACCTCATGGCAGACATACTGTCAGCACAGTACCTTGGATGCATGCTGAATACATCCGAGATCCACTATACACAAGAGCAGTCCATTCTTGGAGTGGAAGTACTACCTCCCCCTTGAGTATCAGGTGGTACTCTAGACCCTTGCCCTACTGAACCTGAAAGAGCCCGATCCAAAGTCGGCTCTAACTGAAAGGCATCAAGGTAAAGCTGCAACAACTAAGGATGGTCTGTCAAGTCATCCTCTTTCATCCATTTAGCATCCATTGGTGAACAGTTGTGAAACTTCACCCAATAGCTTATGGAAGCTTTACCTTTGACCTTTTCTCTTTATGTGCCAAAATCTGCTCGGATACCAATATCTCATTCAGCTCCTCTACATTGGACTGAATTTCAACAGATACATCCTTAGGCACATCAGCATAAAAAGGCCTCAACAAGCTCACATGAAAGGCATAGTGTATCCGCTAGTGTAGAGGCAATTTCTATGATAGCCATCATTAAACGGAGCATTTGCATGACCAGCACTTATTCCTTGAGCCCCAAAAGCACAATGGGGTACCGATGCTTGCCTATATGCGTGATTTTGCACACCAGGCATCATACCGATGCCGCCATACATCGGATTATGCATTCCATGGGCCATATCTGAGTACATTGGGTTATGCAAGCCATGCATTGGTTGCTGAAAATTATGGGGAGGTGTGCCATATTCCCACATTCAATCTCTCACCCACCATAGCATGAAAAATTGGGCTACCACCAAAGTAAGCTGGCTGCCCTAAATTCTCATGCAAACCTTGCTGTCCAAAAACCATAGGATTAGCATTTACATCATGAACTTGCATTTGCATTTTTTGCCCAACTCGCACCAACTGCTTTTCACCATGAGCATCTTTAGGAGCATCTTGAGAAGGCTTTGGCTTGTTCTTCGGTGCATCTTGCTGTCCCGAAGTTCTAGAAGAGGATTTTCTCTTCTTGCCCTTGTTGTCCTTCGTAGGAGTGTTCAAAAACCGAGTAAACTGAGGATCTTTTGCCAATTCAGCAAAGATATTGGCTGCTGCCCTCATTCGATTCTTGAATGCATCATCGAATTCCATTTCCCCTTGTTGATCATCATCCTCTATCTGCATGGAGGGTCCAACTCCTTGGCCTTCAACCACATTTTCAGCATGTTGTCCATGATTTGTGCCTTGTCCAACATCAGGCATTGCATTTCCTTCTTCCCCATGTGAAGGTGCATCATGAGAGGCATCATTACTGCTTGATTGCATCCCACTGTATGAAGACATCTTGCTGTAATTTCTCAGCTGAGCACAAAGATTAGCACTAGCACAAAGCTTTGGCTTGCAATCAGGTGTCTCGGGCCCACCAAATCAAGAGATTTGATGTATCCCAGCAATGGAACCATGAAACCAGCCTTCCTTCTTGGAATGGGTGGTGATAACCTGATTTAAGAGTTAATTACAGTAATAAATAAATGCATATAAAATGAAACATGCACTTTACCATAACATTCTTGGACAATAGACACCCTGTTGGCCCCAAAATTGGTGCCCCTTGCAATATTTCTTTAGCTTTCATTCAATTGGAAGGAGTACAACTCGAGATTCTTCAATCTCCTCCTGCTAACCAATTGCTCTTGCTGTCATAAATGACCAACAAGCCTCTGGGGTCATTTGCCCCTTGATTCACCCAGGACTTCTTCTCCAATTTGACCCTTGGCTGGCCAAATGCTGCCCCAAATCAATTCGGGATGGGCTGGCCCCTAAAATCCCTTGATAATCTTCAATTATCAGCCGGCTGATTTCAGTCCCTTGAGCCTTCAATCTCTGGCACGGATCCCAAGGTGGCTGCTAAACCCTAATTTCTGCTGTAAATTAGGGTTTACTTCAGAAATTATAGATCAGCCCACCAAAAATGATTGAGATCTTCTCCGAATGGCTAAGAATTGCTGAGGATGGCTGAGCATAGGCTAAAGGAGATGAGAGACTGCTGTAGAGAGAGAAAATTCTGAGATTTGTCGCGAAGAACTGATCAAATATCAGCTGTTGCCCTGCTGTACTAGCCCCAAACGGATGCACCAACAACAATAGGAGCATCAAAGACTATGATCTTCAGGAGAAAGTGCATCAGCAGCAATTGTCAACTTCCCAAGGTCAAGAATATGCAATCTCCATCACCAAAATGGTCTCCAATGGCTGGGAATTGGCCCCAAAAGCTGGCAGCAACAGTCCAACAGCTCCAAAATGAAAAAACGAGGTTTCCCTCTCCCTTCAGCCCTATTTAGCCTTTCCCCCACTTGCATGGGAAAGTTTTGTCAAGTGGCAGCTTTCTTAATCCATTTTCAGCAATTTCCAGTCATTTAATTAATTTTCAGAATTAATTAATTCTGAAATTTATTTCAACCCTTAATCCATGCCCAGAAAATTGGCCTTGCCCATCCAAAAATTAATTGGCTGGGCCATTTGCAACCCAAAGTAGTCCCATGCATTAATTGACCCTTGGACAAGCATTAATCCATTAATTAATGCCTAGTCCCTAATGTCACCACTAACACTTAATGGCCAATTAATGGTCCTAGGGGCAAACTGACACCAAAATTCACCTAGAATCTAACAAGTGTAACTTGTTACAACTTTTGCCTTTGACACACATCTTTTTCACAAGGTCCTTCGGCCTTCAACTGTGAAAAAGTACCTTGCACCTCACATGTGCAACACATGTGCATCTTTTAATTGCACATTTAATTAATCCTTTAATCAAATGTCAATTAGGCATAAGCAAAGTATCAAATTTTCACGTCCTCGTGAGAGACACAATAGCGCGCTGGCAATGTTGGCACTGCTGGCCACTGTTGGTGGCACAAGTGAACCTAGCGGCGACGCTGCAACCAATGGACAAAGCTGGTGCAAGTGGCGAGAGCTGCAACTACCGATGGTGAGGCTACGACTAGTCTAGGAGTTACAAACGAGCAAACCTACAAGGTGGCAAGTCTACACCTTGACAAGCTGAAGACAGAAGCTGACGAGCCTTGAGTGGAAAGCTAGGCCGTGCCGAGCCTGAGCTCTAATACCAAATATGAGATCTAAGATGGAAGCTCTCAGATGAGAGTACATAGTAGATAGTAGAGAGAGTGAGAGTGAAGACACAACTCGACACACCATACAATTCCCAAGTGTGTAAGTGCAACCCTTAGACCTTATGGTTGTTAAGGTGCATTCACACCCGAAAGGTATAAAGTACGATAAGTGACCAAACTATGTAACATAAACACGCAAAATAGAAAATAATGTAACTAGGGGGAAAAACCTCTTATAAGGTGAGTAAAAAGCGCCCCAATGTCCTATTGTGGATCACTGACACTCATTCCATTAGCAATCAAAGTTAAAGAAATACCAAAAGGGGCACCAATTTTGGGGCCAACAAGGTGTCCAATGTCCAAGATTATTAAGGTAAATCGTGCATTTCACTTTATGTTTATTTTCAGATTGCTGCAATTAAGAGCTTAATCAAGGAATTACCACCCTCTCTCCAAGAAGGAAGGTTGGTTTCAATCACTAGGTGGAGAGAGCTGACACCAAGCAAAGAATTCCCAAACACAAGCTATCCAATGGTCGCCAAGTGGGAGATGATGTTGTTGGCTATGTAGAACTTGTTAGCAGTCATGTTTGTCATGCCTTGTCATCTCCTGCCTTTCAGCCTCAATCTGAGTCAGACAAGGACTTTAGGAGCTCTAACTTGTCTATCACTTGTTTTGACGGAGGAGGTAGCTCATTCTAGAACACTCAATTTATTGCATTTCAATGCATTTTCTCCTCTAGTCGGGATTTTATGTGCATCTCCCGAGACAATTTTTGCATTCTTCAACCTGCCTCACCAACCGAACATTGTTTACCCTTTCCGGGATTTTTTTGAGCATTTCTTGCATTTTTACCAGCATTAAATGCTGGTCGGACATATTTTTGGCCTACAATTTCAGGTTTGGTCAGTTTTTGGGTTTTTTGGCTATTTATAGTCATTTCCCACTTGGCAATCAATTAAAGTATCATCTTCCCTCCTTCCTTGGCAGGTGCACACTCCGACTCCGTCATCTCCCTCCATCTTTGGTGTTGCCGTCATCATCAGCCTGATCTGGTGCCCTCACTAACGTTGTGGACTGCGTGCAAGGACTGATCAGTCCGCCTTTAGTATTCAGCATTTGTTCCTTGTTCAACGGCATCTACATCAAGGCGATTGTCCCTTTTCCTTGGCGTTTGCTCCTCTGCTCAAGTCCTCACCTTTTGTGGACCAGTCGTCAACATCACAATCATTTCCCTCTGCAAATGCAAGGTTGCTACATCAGGCAACTATGATTCCACTATCCAATGGAGCATCTACATCAATTGTAGCTGACGTCCTCCTGTTTCATCACTTTTGTCACATCAAACGCAGATTTTTATGGGTGTTTTGCAAATATATACGAAGATGTCTTATCACCAATTCTTTGTTGACTCAGAGGATAAGGTCTCTATTCCTTCCTTTGAGAGACGGAGAGACTTTCATGCTAGTTCACGTGACGACCAGAGGTCACCTAGTCCATTTGTATGAGATCCCTCTCTTCCCCGTTCTCTCCATGTTTCACAAAAGGCTCATTCTGCTGGCCTTCATATGCCTTTCATGGCACCCTCTATACAGGTGCCCGTACTCCCTTCTTTGCCCAAAGAAGACCAGCTTGATAGTTCCAACTACTCGCTTTGGTCGTGTAAGGTGGAGTGTATCCTTGATACCTTCGATCTTTGGGAATTTGTGACCCACCCTATTCCCCATCTAGTGGAGGATCCCACCATTGGATCATCGATGGATCGTGTGACCTTATGGGATCGGCTAAACTCGAGAGCTCAATCTTTCCTCTTTATGAGCTTACACAATTCTATCATAGTGAATGTGTGCGGGTTGCGGAAAGCAACGGAAGTGTGGACAAAGCTTGCTTCTTTGTACCATTAGAAGACATTTGCCCATCGGATTACTCTCGAGAAGAAATTACGAATGCTCGCTCTTGATGATTCTTCTTCCATGAAGGATCATATCAACAGGTTGGAGGACATGAGGGATGAGCTTGCGTCCCTTGGCAGGATGATCTCTTTCGAGGATATGGCCATAATTCTTTTGACTCAACTACCATCTCCTCGGTTTGATATCTTCTATGCCAACCTTCTTACATCGAGGACCCGTGACCCTGCTTGTTTTGGAGCATGACGAGCGCGCCAAAGAGGTAGCCAATGGATCCAACTCCACTAAAGCTTTTGTTGTAGGTTCGGGAGGTGGGACACAAAAGAAAGGGAAGTCACTGGCTAAAAGACAGGAGAGTTCTTCAGGTTCTGACTCCGACCCAGAGAAGCCTAAATGCCCATACTATGGGAAGGGGACACATCCAAAGGAGAAATGTTGAAAGAAATACCCTCACCTTCGTCTGGGACAAAAGGATGGAGCTAAAACATCCGAGCCTTCTACCTCTACTCCGACGGTTACCCATGAGTCAATGTTCCTTCATATTGTTGACTTGGAGGAGCCTTCTTTAGTGGTTGCCTCATCTTCTGAGAGGCCTTGGCTGGTTGATAGTGGAGCTTCTAGTCATATGACTCCACGAGGTGATTTGTTGCAGGATCTATGCCCTTCTGAGGGTTCGGTCACTGTTGGTGACATTGTTTCGGTGCCTATTTGTGGTGTTGGCACTTTGCCTTTATTTTCTAACCGCGCATCGAGCTCCCTTTCACAAGCTCTATATGTTCCGGACTTGGGCTTTCCACTCCTCTTAGTTTATGGCCTCACAAGGCTTGGTACCCGGGTTGTCTTCACCGAGCAAGCCATTTGTATTGAGGATTCTTCTACAAGGGCTGCTATTGCAACAGGTTGGCAAGAGAGCGGGCTTTATAGGCTCCATTCCCCTTCTCTTATGCAGGGTCCTCCGAGGCAGTTGTCTATTGCTATACCCATTCCCGCTTGTGCACCCTCTTTTCCACAGGTTCCTTCCCATCCCCCACCCTCTCCTACCATGGTTCCCTCGTATCCCCCATCCCTTTCAAAGGGGGACAATCCCAGTGATGCAGCTGTGGATTTCCTAGCCCCTACTATTTTAGAGGGGGCTTCCCAAGATCGCGAGCAGTTTCTTCATTGACAAACTTCATCGAAATTGGCATTCCCCTTGCCACCCCAGGATTCGTTTCTCCCTTGGCCTTCTGCAACATCCAGGATCTGAGAGGGGGTGTTAGCAGTCATGTTTGTCATGCCTTGTCATCTCCTACCTATGAGCCTCAGTTTGAGTCGAATGAGGACTTTAAGAGCTCTGACTTGTCTATCACTTGTTTTGATGGGGGAGGTAGCTCATTCTAGAGCACTCAATTTATTGCATTTCAGTGCATTTTCTCCTCTAGTCGGTATTTTATGTGCATTTCCCAGGACAGTTTTTGCATTCTTCAGCCTTGTTTTGACGAAGAAGGTAGCCCATTCTAGAGCGCTCAGTTTATTGCATTTCATTGCATTTTCTCCTCTAGTCAGGATTTTATGTGCATTTCCCATGGCAGTTTCTGCATTCTTCAACCTACCTCACCTGCTCAACATTGTTCACCTTTCCGGGATTTTTCTTAGCATTTCTTGCATTTTTACCAGCATTAAATGCTGGTCGGACATATTTTTGGCCTCAAATTTTAGGTCGGCCAGTTTTTGGATTTTTTGGATCCTTCCCTCCTTCCTTGCCAAGTGCACACTCTGACTCTATCATCTTCCTCCGTCTTTGGTGTTGCCATTATCATCAGTCTGATATGGTGCCCTCACTAGCATTGTGGGCCACGTGCAGGGACTGATTAGTCCTCCTTTTGTATTCAGCATTTGTTCCTTGTTTAGTGCAAGTTTCTTTTCTTCTTCTCTTGCAGATTGTCTCTCTCTTCCTCTGTGTTCGAGTTCCTTCTTCTGTTGCGCACTCGCACAAAACTAAGGCCAAGATGTAGGGAAGCTCCAAAACACAAAACCTGCTAATGGAATAGGGTACCTAAAGCAAAGGATGAAGATGGAGTAGGCAACCACGAACTGCAATGTCCACTGGAAGGGATATGAGGGTAGTGGAAGAGCTGGAGAGAGAAGGGAAGGGTGTCTGATGACGAAGGAAGAGAGGTGGAGAATGACTAAAGTGGGTGAAGAATGAATGATGTGATGGCCTATTTATAGGCATAACTTGTCTACGGTAGCGCACCACTAAGTGGGAACCCACTGAAAAAATGACCAGAAATGTGGACACCAACCCTTTGTGGGGCTATCAATACGACACCCTAAATGAAGTCTGGAAACTGAAGAAGAAGTCTCTCAACATGTTGTTTCCACATGCATCAAGTTGAATAATGAAAGCTTTTGAGAGATCTAGCAAGATCAACCCGAATTAAGCTTTTCTGTCAGCTTATTGAATGCTGCAATTTCCTTATCAGCCCATGTGGATGGAACTCCCTTCTTCTGCAATGCATTTAGGGGTGAAACAATTTCAGCGAAGTAGCATACGAACCTTCTATAATACCAATATAGTCCCAAAAAGCTGTGTACATCATGCAAGCTTCTCAAATGAAGCTAGTTGCATTCTACTTTTGTAGGATTCATTCTAACACCATCTTTTGAGACAATATGTCCTAAGAAGTGAATTTTTGACGTGAAGAATTTACTCTTTTTCGCATTAATAACCAGCTTGTGTTTTCTGAGTTCAAACAAAGTAATCAAATGCATCCAATGCCTTGCCTCATTCTTTGAGTAGACTATCATGTCACCAAAGACTATGGCAATAAGGGATCTTTAGGGTCAAAAAATCTAATCCATCATGTGATTAGATATCACTGTCAAGTTGGTTGAGTATCAACAATTGCTAATTGAATTAGACACCACTAGCCTATCCAAGTCAGCTAGTAATCAAGTCACTTTGTTCATGAATAAATTGCCACAAAAATACTTTAATTTCTTCCAACAAGTTATCTCAAAGCCCCAATTACCCCATGTTCTATAAATCTAAGTATGAGCTACTGCATTATGCTCAGATGTTCAACCAATTTCATAAGAAATTCAAAGGGAGCCTTGACTTCCCAAAAGGTGAAGCAAGGTGGTGGAAAGAATAATACCAAGACTGAGTCGAGTAGTGAGGAGCGAAACTCCCCTTCAAGATTGAAACCGGTTTGGCAAAATGTCCCCAAAAAGAATAGACACTGTCGAAATTGCCAAAAGGATAGCCATTCTAATAACAAGTATTGATCAAAGACCAAGGGCAATCCACCCAAGACTGAACACCCTTCCCCACCTAGGACCTCAAGCACATCAAGTAAGGGTACTTTTGCCCCACCTCCATAGCTAAGAGGGCGTCATTCTCCATCCTAGCAAGGTAGATCCACTCTACTTACATAGCAGTGAGATCATCTACCCCCATTACACCCAAGGGGTTATCTAATTGGTCCACCAAGCTACTACTATTAACTTTGGTCCTCATACACTCCTCGTTCCCTTGATAGACTTAATGTGTCCTCTTCTCTTTCTAAGTTGCTCCTACATTGATTGGCAACTGCATAGCCTAAAGCAGTTTAGCTCATCTCTGATCCAACGAATCATAGAGCCTTCCTCTACTTTAGATATTAGCGACACTTGTTAGCCTACCCTATTTTGTATGTCAGTCTATCATCTCCTAGTTGTGTAAGACCATGGACAAACAAGAGGTTAAAACCCAAATCAGGTACATAATGAACTTTGGCGGAAGAAGACCACCTGTCTAAGAACAAAGGTAAAGTCCCCACACCTCAAACAGGGACAATAGAATTGTCGCCAATGGCAGAAGTACCCCCATTTGAAGCCAAAGGAGAAAGATTCGAAGGTGGCCCCAGCCACGACAGAGTCTGCATTTGTTCATGTCTTTGTCGAGGAGGATACAACCCTAGCTTCTACCACATGACCTTTAGGAAGGATTGGCTTCAGGATGTACGTTCCAAAGGGGTGCCAAAGCACTATCACCATTGGTGACAATTGTATTGTCCCTATTCAAGGCATGGGGACTTTACCTTTGTTCTCAAATAGGTGGTCTTCTTCCCCCAAAGCTCTTTATATACCTGATTTGTGTTTTAACCTCTTGTCTGCCCATGGTCTTACACAGCTAGGAGATAACAGACTGACATACAAAATAGGGCAAGCTAACAACACTAACCACAAGCCTAGCACACCTCCCACATACATATATGTTGATTCTTGCATGGCATGTTCTAGCCTAGCTTCACTCTTCAGCTGCACATTCCTACTCTTACTTTCCTATATCTTAAGCATGCCTACCTTTTCAGAGTGGAAACATTCCAAACACAACACAACACACTCAGAAGCCCTTTTCATTGAAGTTGAGATATGCAAGTTTTATGGTCTTACGTGGTATTTTTTGCTCCTAACTTATCTTTTCAAGTTCGCACTAATCCCTACACAATCTATCGATTGATTGGAGCAAAGATTTGGATCATTTGGCACTCATTATCTTGGTTGCCTCTAGAGGCCAAGTTCTTGCATTTCTTAAGGCGACCTTGGAGGCCATTCATTTCACAAGTTTTTTAGCTTGACATGCATCTCATTGTTCTTCTTTGGGTGCTTCTTTCTGTGAGAGTGCGCAACGGAAGAAGAAACGCGAACACAGAGGGAGAGAGAGAGAGAAAGTAGAAAATGAAGGAAGAAAATCTGCACTGACTGAAATGAATGCTGAATACAAAACTGTGGACTGATCAGTCCCTACACGTAGCCCGAAGCATCAGTGAGGGCACCAGATCAGGCTGATGATGACGGCAGCACCAAAGACGGAGGAAGATGATGGAGTCGGAGTGTGCACCTGCTAAAGAAGGAGGGAAGATGATAATACAACTGACTACCAAGTAGGAAATGGCTATAAATAGCCAAAAAACCCAAAAACTGGCCGACCTGAAATTTGAGGCCTCCGACCAGCATTTAATGCTGGTAAAAATGCCAGGAATGCTCAGAAAAATCCCGGAAAGGGTGGACAATGTCCGGCAGGTGAGGCAGGCTGAAGAATGCAGAAACAACCCCGGGAAATGCACATAAAATCCCGATTGGAGGAGAAAATGCACTGAAATGCAATAAACTGAGTGCTCTAAAATGAGCTACCTCCTCCGTCAAAACAAGTGATAGACAAGTCAGAGCTCCTAAAGTCCTCGTCTGACTCAGACTGAGGCTCACATGCAGGAGATGACAAGGCATGACAAACATGACTGCTGACACCCCCTCTCAGATCCTGGATGTGGCGGAAGGCCAAGGGAGAAACGGATCCTGGGGTGGCAAGAGGAATGCCAAGGTTGATGAAGTCCGTCGATGAAGATTGCCGATGAAGAAACTCCTCGCGATCCTGGGAAGCCCCCTCTAAAACAGTAGGGGCCAGGAAATCCACAGCCGCATCACCAAGATCGTCCCCCTCTGAAAGGGATGGGAGGTACAAGGGAACCACCGAAGGAGAGGGTGGGGGATGGAAAGGAACCTGTGGAAAAGAGGGTGCACAAGTGGGAACGGGTGTAGCAATAGACAACTGCCTCGGAGGTCCCTTCATAAGAGAAGGGGAATGGACCCTATAAAGCCCGCTCTCCTGCCAACCTGTCGCAATAACAGCCCCTGTAGAAGAATCCTCAATACAAACGGCCTGCTCAGTGAAGACAACCCGGGTACCAAGCCTAGTAAGGCCATAGACTAAGAGGAGTAGAAAGCCCAAGTCAGGAACATAAAGAGCCTGGGAAAGGGAGCTCGACGCGCGGTCGAGAAATAAAGGCAAAGTGCCAACACCACAAATAGGCACCGAAACAATGTCACCAACAGTGACCGAACCCTCAGAAGGGCATAGATCCTGCAACAAATCACCTCGTGGAGTCATATGACTAGAAGCTCCACTATCAACCAGCCAAGGCCTCTCAGAAGATGAGGCAACCACTGAAGAAGGCTCCTCCAAGTCAACAATATGAAGGAACGCTGACTCATGGTTAACCGCTGGAGTAGAGGTAGAAGGCTCAGATGTTTTAGCTCCATCCTTCGCTCCTGGACGAAGGTGAGGGTACTTCTTCTAACATTTCTCCTCTGGATGTGTCCCCTTCCCACAGTATGGGCATTTAGGCTTCTCCGAGTCGGAGTCAGAACTTGAAGAACTCTCCTGTCTTTTAGCCTGTGACTTCCCTTTCTTTTGTGTCCCCCTCTCAAACCTGCAACAAAAGCTTTGATGGAGGTGGATCCACTGGCTACCTCTTTTACGCACTCCTCATGCTCCAAAACAAGAGAGGCAAGCTCCTCCCATAGAAGCTTCTCACGGGTCCTCGATGTTGTAAGGAGGCTGGTGTAGAAGACATCAAAACGGGGAGATGGCAACTAAGTCAAAAGAATCATGGCCATATCCTCGGAAGAGATCATCCTGTCAAGGGACGCAAGCTCATCCCTCATGTCCTCCAACCTATTGATATGATCCTTCATGGAAGAAGAATCATCAACAACGAGCATCCGTAATTTCTTCTCGAGAGTAATCCCATGGGCAAAAGTCTTCTGATGGTACAAAGAAGCAAGCTTTGTCCACACTTCCGCTGCTTTCCGCAACCTGCGCACATGCACTAGAACAGAATCCTGTAAGCTCATAAAGAGGAAAGATCGAGCTCGTGACTTGAGCCGATCCCATAAGGCCGCACGATCCATCGATGATCCAACGGTGGCATCCTCCACTGGACGGGAAATAGGATGGGTAACAAACTCCCAAAGATCGAAGGTATCAAGGATACACTCCACCTTACACGACCAAAGCGAGTAGTTGGAACCATCAAGCCGGTCTTCTTTGGGCAAAGAAGGGAGTACAGGCACCTGTATAGAGGGTGCCATGGAAGGCATATGAAGGCCAGCAAACAAGCCTTCTGTGAAACATGGAGAGAACGGGGAATAGAGGGATCTCGGTCAAATGGGCTAGGTGACCTCCGGTCGTCGCGTGAACTAGCACGAAAGTCTCTTCGTCTCTTAGAGGAAGGAATAGAGAGATCCTCTGAATCAGCAAAGAACTGGTAATAAGACATCTTCGTATATATCTGCAATCACCAAACAATCTGCAACCAATAGATAGTCAAGATGAAGCCGCCTATGTCAGAAAAGACCCAAAAGATGTTGTCGCCTACAAGAGGAGAGAGAAAACGCTGCCGCCTGGAGAAAAAAACAGTTGCCTATCCTCGAGATGATGACGCCTTCTCCTCTACTGATGTTGACCACCTCCTGTTGGCTGCGTTTGATGCAAACACAGGCTGCAAACACCTAGAAAACTGTCGCCTACTCCTGATGCGGCAAAACAACAAAACGCAGGTATGGAAGGCTGCATTTCAGCCTGGACAGCACCGCCAAGGGCTGGAAAGGAGGGAAGAAAGGCTGCACTTGATGGTGTCCTCCTCTGCAATGGAAGCTCTCCTCTGTGCTCTCAGTTAGGCGATGATACCATGTGAGAGTGCGCGACGGAAGAAGAAACACGAACACAGAGGGAGAGAGAGAGAAAGCAGAAAATGAATGAAGAAAATCTGCACTGACTGAAATGAATGCTGAATACAAAACTGTGGACTGATCAGTCCCTACACGCAGCCCAAAGCGTCAGTGAGGGCACCAGATCAGGCTGATGATGACGGCAGCACCGAAGACGGAGGAAGATGACGGAGTCGGAGTGTGCACCTACTAAAGAAGGAGGGAAGATGATAATACAACAGACTGCCAAGTGGGAAATGGCTATAAATAGCCAAAAAACCCAAAAACTGGCCGACCTGAAATTTGAGGCCATAAATATGTCCGACCAGCATTTAATGCTGATCCGACCAGCATTTAATGCTGGTAAAAATGCCAGGAATGCTCAGAAAAATCCCGGAAAGGGTGGACAATGTCCGGCAGGTGAGGCAGGCTGAAGAATGCAGAAACTGCCCCGGGAAATGCACATAAAATCCCGACTGGAGGAGAAAATGCACTGAAATGCAATAAACTGAGTGCTCTAAAATGAGCCACCTCCTCCGTCAAAACAAGTGATAGACAAGTCAGAGCTCCTAAAGTCCTCGTCTGACTCAGACTGAGGCTCACAGGCAGGAGATGACAAGGCATGACAAACACGACTGCTAACGAGATTTAATATAAAAGAGAATGAACACTTAAAGCTGAAAATGAAAATTACTCACAAAATTACAGCCATGAAAATGTAAAAGTAATGGAGACAAGATTGAGGGTTGAAGATGGGCAACTCCCCCCCCCCCCGAAGAAATGTATTTCTACTCAACCCAAGTCCCTTAGGAAAGAGCTCAGTTACAATCAACCTGAGAGTGAGGAGAAGTAATTCTCACTCTCACAAGATCATGCAAAGATGTACAAACACACATGCATTATCTATTATGCAATGATAAGAACTGATTTCTTTACAATATGAGAAAAGAAAGAGGGAAAATCGGCCTTTCTTCATCGTTGATCAGCAGTACATGGATAGGGCTTGCTTCTTGTTGCTAAAATGGAAGAAAGAGCTCGAGAAGGAGGTACTGTAATGAATTTACAGGCTTGCTGTCCTGTAAAACAGCAGTGATAAAAGAGGAAATATGGAGGAATTTGATAATGAAGAAGTAGAGGATGATGATGGGGATGGATGGGGCCAGTTTCTGGCTATCTGTGGGTGCTGTACATGAGTTTACAGCAAAGAAAAATGATGCTGAATGAAAAAAAACAAGCTCTTATTTATAGGAGAGGGAAGAGCTAGTACAAAAGCGGAAAGTGGAGTAGCACAAGACAAGTGTCCAGCCACATGTCATAAGATGTGACAAGTGGTGGGACACTTGGAAACTTGTGTGACAAGTATCTTGACGCTTGTCTCTTCTCTATGGCCTTCCTTTTTGGGCTGAATACTGTTAAGAATAGAAACAACCAAATTAACTAAGCACAGTCAGAGTACAGAATTTACTATTTTTAGAATGACATCCCTATTTTTTAGGACTAGCATTTTTAGGCTAATTCAAGGCTCCTAAAATTTAGGGACCTCCTAAAATTTAGGGACCCCCCAATATGGGTGTCATATGAAAGCTTTTTCCGTGTACATCGCAAAAACGGTATCAGAATCTTCATGTGACTTTCCTATGCAAAGAAATGTGCATTTCAAGCTTTCAGCCCACACATGCACATTGTACAAGCATTCCATGATCATGCCATCTTGTTGATTGTAACTGTCTGTTCTGGCGGATCTAGCCCACACTTCAAGGCATCAATCCTTTCTGTGTGCGAGTCTAACCCTGATATGCGTGAGTTCTGGTCACAGGCGCCCAATCGGGCCATATAGGTGAAAGTGTGAACTATCTTTTCTCTAACCCACTGCGTGGGTCCACCATAACCTGTGACCACTCATCAATGGCCAGCTCCAATGCACTTTTCTTTATATCTAATTAGTGCAAAGGAAACAAATTTAATAAATCATTATATAGACAAATTAATGAAAAAGGATACAAATTCTGTTTCTATAGAGTTGTAACAACTATATTCATGACAACTCACATGGCAATCTCTCAGGGTAGTCTTTATGGCAACACTTGTCATGAGGACATAAAATTTTATTGCTTTGCTTAGCATTTGATTAAAAGTTAATCAAATGTGCTAATGTGACTTGCACATGTAAGATGCAAGTCAATTATTTCACATTGTGGAACCTAAGACCCCAAGATATCAATTTGTGCCAAAGGCAAAAGTTATAATAAGTTATGCTTGACAAGTACTAGGTGGTACTACTCGTCAAATTTTGGCCTAGACCAATTTATTAGCTACTAAAGTCACTAGTAATGATATTAGAGACTAGGCATTAATTAATTAATTAATGCCAGTCCAAGGGCTAATAATTGCTCAAGTATACTTGAAAGACGAATTTTTAAAATTAATATTTTAAATTTTAATTTAATAAGCTTGATAATGCTGAAAAATGATTAGAAGGCTGCCACTTGGCAAAACTTGCCCATGCAAGTGGAAAAAACGTTTTTTAAGGGCTGGTGGAAGTCTATTCTAGTCATTGTGAGAGAGAAGGAGGTTATTAGAGAGCAAGGAGAGGCTGCTAGTATGATTTGCAACCACCAAGGGACTGCCCTACAGTATCTGACAGCAGTTTGGAGCCCTCCAGGAGCATATGGCAGCAGCCCAAGGTCCTTCGGGTGCAGTTGACAGCATACAAGTGACAGCAATAATCTTTCTGGTGGTCCTAACCTGTAGGTGACAACTTCCATGGCTATTTGAGCAAGGCAACAGCAGTTTTTCAATGTTTCTCACGATGAAACTCTAAAATTTCTCCCTCTACAGCATTCTCTCTCATCCCCCAGTCATCTCTCAAGTTATGTCAATATTTTCCAATAATTTCAGCCATCAAAGAAAGAGATTTTAATCAACCTCTACTGCAAACCCTAATTTACGGTAGAAATTAGGGTTTTGACAATCATCTTGGGGATGTGTGCTCAAAATTGAAGGCCTAGGGCTTGAATTCCACTAGCTGCAATTGAGGAATTTCAAAGAGATTCAAGAGGCCACCCAACCACTATCAGATTCGGGGCTAAATTTGTCTTTCAAGGGGTAGGGTGAAGGCCAATCCCCAGGCAAACCAAGGGGCAAATTGGTTTGGAGACTTGCTAGTCAGTTTTGACAACAATAAGCACTTGGATTAGCGAAGGGATCAAAGGATCTCGGTTATATTTCTTCCATTTGCAATATAAGACAAAAAGATACCGCAAGGGGCACCAATTTTGGGGCCAACATAGTGTCCCATGTCCAAGATTAAAGTGGTTTTAGCACAACACACACTCTTCAAATTTTCTTCTTTAATGACACCCACGAGTAGACAGGATTGCTTTCTATTTTGTGATGTGTTAAATTTGACCACCTTTTATCTCACCCAAGGGCACAAATACTTAACAGAATTGCAGCAATCCCACACAAAAAAGAGGTCCAAAGTGCTTCCATCGCCTTTGCTAGTCCTAGTAAGCCATTGAGCAACCAACGAGTATCCTTTCTCCGATGCCTTGGCCTCTCTCCGGTGACCCTTTGGGATCCCTTGGTAAGTTAACCATCGCCTCTATAGTTTTGGTAGGCCCTTGTGCAACCAGTGTGCACTCTTCATGCAATGCCCTGGCTACTTTGGGGTGGGACGTCCAAGGATGATTATGTTGAGAGTCATCTCCTGCCACGTGGCAACAATCGGACTATCTGATTCCAGTCGCTACATTAAATGCAGCCAACCTGATTATTTTAGGTATTTTTCAAGCATTCTTTTCAACCTTTAAAAGGCTGAGTTTCCAACAGTCTTGGATACTTGTATCTAACAAATTTCAACTTGCTGGTGATGGAGACTGCACTCGGGGCTAACGCAGATCAAGGTCCTCAAGGTGGAGACATACGCAGATATTTTCTCTGCACCCATGTATAATTCTGCATCATTATACATCACTACAAATTTTCTACGTTTCATTGTCTCTTTCTCTCTCTCTCCTCTCTCTCTGTTCACTCTTTGTCACGCTCATTCACTTCCGCATTGCTTCACTCTGACATGGTATCAGAGCAATGAAGGACTGACCTAGGGTGGACCTATCTGAAGAGGAGCTTTTGGCACAACACAAGGCTGTGTTTTCAGTGTTCAAGTGCGAGCAAGTGAGCTGCACATCAGAACAAGGCTGAGGCGAGCGTGGGCGTGCAAGAAAAGAGAAAATTTGCTAAAGCTGCTGCTTTTTTGCTACTAGAGAAGGAAGAAGGCTGTGTTTTTGGCCTTCAAGTGCAAATTTTACCTTTTCATCGCCTCTGTGGTGGTTGAAGAAGGTTCGGGATGCAGAGAGAAGAGCCCTAGTAGGCTGCGTTTTCACAGTCAAAGGGGGTTTCTTTTGCATTTGTGCTGGCATTGCAGGTGAAGATGTCTACACAAACATGGCCCATTCATCTTTGAGCTTCCCACTAGTATTGATTGGGAATATTGTCCACCATGCTAGCGTCATACACCAAATGCTGACTCCAAATGGTGTAGATCTCCATTTCCTTCTATATGTACTAGCCATAAAGTGGCCAACCAAAGGTATACTAGTTATTTCTCAGTTTTCTTTTGGTTATTGGATAGCATTCTCTTGTTTAATAAAAGAAAATGTTTGTGAAATAAAGAAGATAAAACTTGATCTTTGTCATTGCAATGTTCTATGTTCTACCAAAACACATTTACATACGCAAGAGAAGTGATGCAAAGATTGATCAGATATTATACAATATTGTCAGCAATCACTTGGTTACCTTTTACATAAGCCAACTATGATCTAACACAACCAATTTAAGGGGTACAAAGGGAAACATAGTGAGAGATGGAGAGATACCTTGACAATTTGGAATGTCTTCGAATAAAATATAATTAGTGGCTCATAAGTTGCGGATGTTAGCTCCATTCCAGCTTCCTTGATTGTCTTGATGAGGCTAATGCAAAAATTAATCTGCCAGATAATGACATGTGCAACCAGATCAGAATATGTCCTTTTGGGGTTTTTTTCTTTTGAAGAAGAACAGTTTGGTCATTCAAGACAGGATTGCTAATTTTCTCATTTGATTCTTTAGAGAAAATCATCTTCTGTTTGATATTTTTCCCGAAAAGCTTTCCTTTGAAAATTTTATGTTTCAAACATGACAGAGAGAATCCCACCATAAACCTGATATTGCTCTAAGTATAGATTCTACAAATACATGGTAGTCTTCTTTCAATCCAGCATGCAAGAGATTCTTACAGATCCACATGCCTTTAAAGTTCAAACTTGTTAGGCAGCTTTGTGCAGTTATTTGGTGGAACTCTAGCCATAAATGGTAAAAATTGAACGATGAGAAAAATCAACAGAAAAGCTTCATTATGTCCAACAAAAGTCATAAGGCTCCCAAAATCTGAACAAGAAGATGAACCATTACGAAATCCAATCTTGAGTGAACATGCATGTAGTACCCCTCCAGAAGAATGCACGTTCAGCCTGATATTCGTTCATGAGGGGAGACTGAATCCAAGTGTCTCAGAGCCAAACACCAGCTCTTGCTTTTTTTCTCAAAGAAGAGAGAAATCTATTAATGAGCACCTCAGAAAAAATCTTCCTGAAGTAGAGTGACAAAAATAAGCTCTGTATAGGACCTCAATGATACAGAGATGGATCAAGTTAAGAAGCCTACTACAGCAGCTGTGTACGCAGGCAATCAGGCGGCCTGTAACACCAAACCATGTGGGACTTTTAAGGGAAGAAGGTGTCAGAATCCCAAGTATCACTAGCTCTTGCTTTCAAGTTCAAAAAGGGAATACACAATGGATTGCAATAGATTTAAGATAAATCTACATCTGTAAGGGTTTCTTAAGCAATGAAGGAACTGTCATGTCCCACCAGACACAACACCAAACAGTACGGATGGACATGTCTTGTGCTTTATGAAAGCAACCAAATAATCAGCACAGGAAAAGCTATAACAACCACTTTTAACTCAGAAATTAGGGAAAGAACCTTGATGTGGAGGCAAACGATGCCGTGTGCTTGCAAAGATCAACAAACTGCAACAATCAACTCAAGCGTGCACAAGTACCTGTCCATGGTTGGCATAATGAGCAATCAGGGAATTAAATGGGGCAGATGTCTTCAGTTTAAGCAAGATAATAATCCTCTTGAATCCTTCCAGGCCCTCCCAATCTTGCTCAGTATCCTGACACATAAATCAAAGGAGAGTGACGATATTTCAGGATCCCTTGTCCAAGTTCAAGGTAAAAGTGTTGGTTAGAATAGCCTTACTTTGGATCCTCGAATAAGGCCTTTTATATAGGAAGCAATAAAAAGTTCCACCGCCTTCCCTTCTGACAGTCCTGAACCATACACTAAACCAAGATGAGAAATCGGCACATAACCTTTATCCTACAAAGTGACAAGAACAGTAATTGAAGAAATGCAACTGGGGAACAAGAATCAGAATGGCATTACTACCCATGACAGAAATTATGGGACTTTTTCTCCAGGAATAAACTTGAACTTCCTAAGCTACTTCAACCAAGCTACGAAAATTTGAATGTCATACTCTAATACCCAACAATTTACATGTCATAATCCAGCACCCAATAATTAAGCCTGAGCATCCAATATGCAAGAAACAAGATGCTGGATTTGAGCACATCACATAGCTACAATAACAAGACACTGTTTAAAACTTTTGATACCTAAGGTATTGGAGGTCAATTGTCATGTGGTCATGAATTTTTAACTTATTTCATCAGGACAACTAAGAAGTTGTTGTGGACAAGTGCCAATGGGTGCCTGTGTCAGATTAGGTCCAGAGACACGCATTGCTTTGGGAATGACTTTCAGTGTCAAAGGGGTGAAAGAATTAAATCAATTGATGTCTTGGACAAAGGTTTGTGAAAGTTTCAACACTTTCACCTTCATAAAGGTCGGGAATTTAAAACTGAGACTGGGCAGTGGCCAAAACTTCAACAAGGCCAAGTATTTTTCATTTCATTGAATTATTAATGGCTGGAAATTACGTTTAGAGCCTGAGTTTAGCATGGGCAGGTCTATCAAGTGTCAGGGCTGACCCGCCATGTGGCAGCCAGCCTCTCCAAGAAGCCATGGAGGTCAGGGAAAGGGTACTGGAGATAGTGCAGTAACTGACGACCTGTTCTAGCAGCCTTCAAAGTAGGCAAAACACAACTTTCTCTCTCCTACTGCTGTCAATTCTCTCTCGCAGCCTGTATACAGCCTTAGATGCTGGCATTAGCCTGATTTGGGGTTGTGGATGCTGGTTTTTAGGGGACCTGTAACATGAAACATAAGGTTTTCCAGCCAAAAATGCAAGCATGATCTGCACCTCAGAATGTGGAATCAAAACAAATGTTGGCAGAGCCAAAACACAGGATTTGGCAAGCATTTGCTAATGCACCATATGACTGCACTAGTCCACAAGCAAAGAGCATGCACTGTATCGACAATGATGATACAAGTCACACTTACCTCTACTCCAACCTCCCTAGGGCAGGATCAAGACTTCAGCAGTCTAATGCCATATTGGAAATATCGTGGATCAAGAGAAGTTGTCAATATTTTCAAAAGAACAAAATAAACTTTTAAGACCCAAAACATTACCACATCATACCTATGAAGACCCTCATCATGTCCAAAAAGAAGATGAGAATGAAAGTGAGGGCTAATGCCAATGACTATCCACAAGCACATCAAAAAAGAAGCAGATGCTGCTTTGATATCAGATGGATATCATCCTAAAATGCTCCTTATCAAGAGCTGCAGCACAAGGTCTCTGAGATATGGGAAGGGACCAGTCTCTTGACCATTTCACCCCAAAAGCTAGTTACATTCAGTATGATCTTCGAAAAATATACAAACCACAAATTTTCTAAGTAAGCCATTTACCCATTGAATTAAGTTTGCCTGTACACTTTCTGCTGGACCTTGTATTAATGGTGCTTTGATGTGATTGAAAAATGCCCATTAGAGTTGAGAGAGCCGATGATTTTGCTTCATCCTCTTCTTCCATAAGGACCTTAAGGCTCAACAGTGAAGATCGTCCTGCTCCAAAATAAGTTATAAATTATGCTACTGTTCATTATAGTCTTAACATAGACACACATAAGTTTGCCCAACTTAACCAATACTGCGCAAACTCTCTGAAAAAGCAAACAATTAATAATCAACAACCATCTAAGTCCATTTTGCTACAGAACTGCAAGGTTAAATTTGCAGCATAAGCAGCAATGCATCCACTTATCTATTTATCATAGTAGACTTCAATCTAGGTTTGCATTTGTCCAGGGCTGCAATTTTGGAAACAGGAAAACCGTAATCATTCCTTATTTTCCAAACAATCAATATCCATTACACACAACCCCCACCAAAACAGGAGGAAAAACTATTAATTAGAGAGCCATGATGACTTCTTGCATGCAGGGATGAGGGGGGGGGCAAGATAATCAAGGTTTAGATAATTAGGTTGAATATTATCTGATTGCTTGGTGGTTATTTTTGCGTTGATTATTGAAAATACTTACGCAGAGCTGTCCCAGAAAAATCCAAACTTTCATCTGATTGAAGCCCCAATTGTTGAAAATCACCATCTGTCCCAGAAAAGTACGAACTTCCATCTGATCGAAGGCCCAAGGAAGATGTTTGCAGAAAATCACCATCAAAACAACCCTCGGATCTACATTTCTCTTGAGATTTCAGATAGGTTGAGCATTGTCTTGCAGATGTCCAAATCCAAGTGCAGGCAAAGCAAATTCCTAACAATGATGCAATAAACAGTAAGTGGTGGAAGGACCAAAATCACAGCACGTGACAAGTAACAGAATTGCATATGTTGAACTCCAAAAAATAAGGAAAAATGCCCCGATTAGTAACTTGCTCATGCAAATGTGTACACAAGGCTTAAGTTATATCCATCATACAAATATGTTCTATACAAAGAGCTTACAAAATTTCATTGATTTTGAGCAACAGCTGGCATACTTGTGCTAGGACATGTACCCAAAAAAAAACCACAAGTAATATGAGGGCAGGAAGCTTCAAGCTGAAGCCTTCCCACATGACTCCATGTGACAGAGATTGGATCTCATGTATGAATAGTCTTATGAGACATTGTGCTTAGAAGCGGATAAATATACCTCTAAATGTAGCTAGAACATGGTTATGGGAAATGGGGAAACAGAAAAACAAATGTAAAAGGAGAATGGAAACTACAAAAATTCAGAGTCTCAAGGAGTTTCCGATAATTATAGAGATGCAAAAGGCCAAAACAAGAACAAGAATGGAGAGCAAAACTGTTGTTGCATGGGTCTCCTACTGCCTTGGTGATCAGCATTTGGCACTTTCCCACACTCTGATGTCTCCGATTGGTGGTGATAGCACTCAAGATCCATCTCCGGGAAACGTCACACTCCGACATTCTTCAGCTCTGCCCTTTGAGAATTATATACACTCTTACATTCATTTACAGCATTCATTCACTTCAGAGTTCTCTTCTCTCTCTCTTTCTCTGTTCCTGTTTGTTTCTATGTTTGAGTTTTGAGTTTTGCACTTAGAGTTTATGTTTTACACATCATTGTCTGAGCCTTTGTATTTCAATCGTTATCATACTTCCTATGTTTCCTCAGTACAAACCCTAGCATATCTTCACATTACAAACCAAGTACAATGACTAGAACACTGAATAGTAACCTTGTGGTACACATTATCAAAAAGTAGTACCTTGGATATCAAAAAGTAGTACCTTGGATGCATGCTGAATACATCTGAGATCCACTATATAAATGACTTGTTCACCACTAGAGTAGTGGAAGTGCTACCTCCCCCTTGAGCATCAATCAATGCCCTAGACTTCTCGCTTTGTTGAACTTGAAGGAGCCCAATCCAAAGTCTGGTCTAGCTGAAACGCATTGAGGTAAAACTACAATAACTGAGGATAGTTTGCCAAATCACTCTCTTCCATCCATCTCACATCCATAGGTAAATAATTCAAGAACACCACCATATTGCATCTAGAAACTTTATCTCTTATTTTCCTCTCTTTATGTGCCAAAATCTACTCGAGTATCAAAATCTCATCCAACTCCTCAACCTCTAGCTGAATTTCACCAAACGCATCCTGGCACCTCTCCATAAAAAGATCATAACAAGCCCAAGAGTATTGCCAGCTGGTTGGAGAGTCTTCCTTTGATACTAGGGACCAAGCTTGATGTCAAAGAGAGGTGATAGGTAGTCCAAGCTTTCAAACAGAAAGATGATATATCACATGAAAAGCATTATGTATTTGCCAATGTGGAGGAAATTTTGGCCCATGTGCCATATCACTAATCTTTCCCCATACTTGGAAGGGCCCATGATAGTGCATATTTAGCTTTAAAATGCAATAGTACCCAATCGCGTTCTACAAACTACAATGCACATATATGGCAATCAATTGCCTTCTTCGGTTTCTCTTGTGACCTTTGAAGTGCTTGTTTTTTCTCATATCAATCAACCTCAAATATCTTATTCTTTGTATGAAAAATTAGTGGGGCTTTCTTACCATCCTCCACAATCTCAAAAAGAGCCTTACTAGTGAAACTATGCACCACGTTGTCATGAGCAAACTCAACCAAAGGACAAATACTATTCCCACTATGCCTTACGTTCCAAAACAAAGCACCTCAAAAGATCCAAGATTGTAAATTACTCCTCAAACTAACCATCTATCTACCAATGGAAGGAAAAAGAAAATTTCAAAGTAGTACCCATGTTTTCAAACAGTCCCCCTTCCAAAATATACTAGTCATCAAGGGTTTCGATCACTCATGACCAACTCACGCATGCCATAGTATTTAAAGATATGTTGCATAAATATATGTGCCATATGATTGGCCTTAATATTTTTCACACTTCCGTACAAGATTGAAATGGGCCTACTATCCTATCCAAGACAACTCTTCACTCTATCTCAATCTACCTTGAAGAGTCTTCACCTCAATCAAGCCACAAACACTTTGCCTCACCTCACTCTCATGCTTCTTCCAATACATAGCTAGACTCACTATTGCACCTCACAACTTGGCATGGACTCCAAGGAGAAGAAAATATGTTTGTTGTTTTGCTCCAGAATAGGCACCATAATGATGCACTCATTGATGGATCATGAGCATCATAATCAACTTTTATCCTCTTTTTGAACACATGCAACCAACATAAATGATCAGTTCAACACTTTTCAATTATTAATTCAATCACCTTAATGAAGTGTCATGTCAACAACTTTTGAAATGTTTCATGCTTAAGTAAAACTCCACTTCCAAACCAAGCACATCAAACTCAATTTGCTCCTACAATCATGTACATCATGACCTGCCTTTGCCTTTGTCTTCCATGTCACTGTCCTACCACATCATCCACCTCGGCCTATTCCATCGCCTGCCCAATATAAGCACATGTATGTGGGTGGTGCCTAAGTGTTGTGCAAACATCTTGACTTGATTAGTCAACTTAAGAAGGTTAATAAGACCTTCAATAATGATGACTATGTTTTGTAGTATGCAAAAGCTTCCTACCTCTTTCATGCATTAAAGATTGCCATCAATGTCCAAGTGAAATTGCATACATTGTCTACTTTTCACATCATGCTACAAACGGAGATCATTGCTCCTACCCCTTTGGCCATGTTTCTTTCAGGGTTTGTGGTTGAGATGCTCGTAAAGACAATGAGTGCAATCAACTTGTGGATGGTGGGGCCAAGTTTGCTTCTTCCAAGCCTCCTAGGGGATACTAGGACAAGAAGCTCATACTTGACAAGCTCATGGACAAGGCTATACCCATGTGGGTCCATCAGATACACTTCTGAAGCATGCTGCCTTCACATCATCAAGGGCAATCCTAAGACCACACCCACCTTCATCTACAATTTGTCATTCTCAACCTTCAAGCGGCCCAATGTTTGATAGGATGATTGAGCACGCAGATTCATCCTTCCCATGATATGATCGTGCTCAACACATTGACTAGGCCATGTTTGATAGGATGATGATTGAGCAACCAGATTCATCCTTCCCATGGTATGATCGTGCTCAACACATTGGCCTAGTCAGAGAGGGTTCACTAGAATGTCACGATGCTCAAGCCCAAGTACTTTCAAAGATGTTCTCTATCCTACACGAGTTGCCATGAATCGTCTTCCCATGCATCAGCTTACCGAACATGGGAAGGTCCTCTACTTTGATCAGGATACAGTGGAGAATGTCATATTTTTAGCTACATTCTTGTCATAATTATATGGTCAGCTAAATTTAAGACCCGCTAAGCAACTTCTTTCTCGAAAAAAGGCGTGGTTAATTATATTACTTGAAGAATTTTACAAAGAAGTACAAGTGCTAAACAATGTAGCTGGAGCTGTCTGTAGCAAGCAACATAAAAGCAATCTGAGTTAGAATGTGCTAATTCGCGTGTACCGTTCCATGGGGTCATCTCTAGAAGCAAAAGGCGAGTACATACTAGCAAGAGCACATGGCTTGGGTGGCAAATGCTTAGATGTGCATGTCTCATAGGTGACCCAAGCAAATTCAGAACTACCCCGATGTTGGTAAGTTTGAAGAGATCGTATACACTTTGGAACTCAGAGTTTACAAACAGAGACAGACACGGGAGCTTATATTTAAGCAAAAGCGTGTACAGACACTACCTGTGACGCGGCCTCGCTTTTGGCTGCAACGGCATAACAAAGAGGACATTCTCTGGTTGAAGACAGGCGTGATGTAGAGTAGGCACCGTGTAATTTTGCCATGCTTATTTACGTATGCGAATAAGAGAATTTTAAATCAATTTTTATGTACTTATCATTTACAACTAAAAAGTTTGAAGGTTTACGGTTTTAAACTTTCCAGTTCAGATTTTGGAGGCTTGGCCCGGTATAATGTGGACAGAGTGGAGTACCGTCAGACATAATTCATTATTGTCACTCTTAACTGTCATTAATAGTATTAACATTACATTAACATTCAATCAAGTGTCCCATACTCCTTGTAGTTGGCCCTATGTTGCATGGAAACAACGATCGGGGACCTTGTTCAAAGTATTCTGTGGAGGTCTAGCACTAATGACATTGATACAACAAAACTACTCAAAAGAGGGGAGCAGTTTATTGCAAGCAAAGTCATCATCCCATCTCATAAATGAAAGAGAAGTGAGATTAAAACCGAGGCTATTGTTCCTATTCAAGCTAGCAATAAGGAAGACAATTGTCATCAATGGGCAACAAGCGGATATGCAGGAGGATTTCAAGCTCTAACCCGCAAGTGTTCGTTCTCCAAGCTTTTGGCTACAACGCTTCGGAAGAACATCGAAAAGAGATCAAAGGGCCTATCGAAGAAGGTCATGCTTGACTTGGAAAAGGTTTGCAATAACGTTCTTCACTTAAACACTAGAGTTGTTTTGGTCTTTTTCACAAGAAAGCCTCCTAAGCCTATGGAGGTTGCTTCTTGATTCAATGTCATTAAGGATGAAGGCCCAAGTGGAGCTTATTTATTATGGAGGTAAGAGCTTCTATGAGGTTGTATTTAACAATAAAGATGTGACACAAAAGGTCCTTAACATGGGTATCTAGTTATTGGGATTGGACCTTGTTTACATTATGGCTTCGCATCCCCTAAAAGGAAAGATCCCTCCCTTCAAAGCAACACATTCAATTCACTAAATCAACCCCTGAACTGGGACCCTTGATGGACATTTTGAAGATAAAACATTTTTCTATGGGTGTGCCTTGCCCACGAAAATGACTCCCATGAAAAAATGGAAACAAGCACCTCTTTTTTTAATCCATAATGTTATCAAACCTTCCCCTATAATGAATGTGTCTTTTTGTCATTCATTTATGACAATGCTATTGAATATGCATTACAATCGCATAAGCGGACCCATGGTTTATAATATTAAACAAAACAAATTTGTGAAATTTAATAATGAGACACACATTTGATTTTGGACAAGTGGCATTAGCTCCTCCAAAAAATTATTTAACTCCTAATCTCCCACAATGCCCTCATCATTTTTTATGCAAATCCATTATTAGTTGTCTATCCACAATCATTGAATTCTCCTTGTTTCACTATGGTGATTCACATCCAACACAAATTTTACTAGACTTCTAACCTTCTCTATAGCAGCCATTGAAGTACCAGGTTGCACATTGTAACCCACATGTAACATCAAACGCTCCATGCAAAGATCATTGGGTAGTATGCAATATGCTTTGTAGCCACAAGTTTCAATGTAGTACATCACATTCTTACCATACCGATATGTAATGCTAGTTGTCTCCTTGCTTACCAGATAACCCTTGCCTATAGTCCCATTCAAATGCCTATGAAAATACATATCATTATACTTCTTATTTGTAGTGTAATATAAGCAATTGACTCTACAACATTGAAGAAAGTCTAAGCAATGACTTACACAAGAAATGCGTTCAAGAAAGATACTAGTCATATGTGGTTTGGACTAAAGGTGACCATCGTAATATTGTTGCATCCCATCCATGCTAGACCTAGTGCCAAATGTTGGTAGCGAAACAAAAAGTAGGCCTCCATTGTACTCGTGTGGGAGCTCATTAACTAAATAAGGGCCTTGACTTGTGTTTAGCAAGCCCTTCAGCTTCTTGCCTCCGAGTGTTTGAGAACCCAAGGAAGTATTTCATTTCGTTGAGGAACATTTTTTGTTGCATTGCATGTTGTAGTTGACATCTCTAGGTCAATGGCTATAATTTTATTGACAGGCCTCTCAAATCTAAAAGGGAGATGGAGCTTACATTGCCTAAAGCTAAAGGAGCCAAACTTTCTTTACCTAGCAACATCTCCTTATGCAAAATTTTTATCACATCAACATGAGCGTTCCTCAATGAAGAAAGAATGTGATACTTCAAAGAAAGGGAGGCATCAAGAAGAAAACATTCACCCATATCCAAGTCAGTGAATCTTGGTTTTCTCATGATGTGTGGAGTCAAGCACATCATATAAGCCCAAAAGCTTAAAATCAAGAGGGAGAAGAGATTGTAAGAAGGAGCTGTGAGTAGAGATTTTCCATCCCTAAGAATCACAACTCATTTAAGACATTGAGACCCAACAAATTAGTGGATTGTAGCCTCAGTCATGAATGAAGAATCAAAGAAAAATAGAGAGGTGATGCTTTGCATGTCCCACACTACACAAGAGGGAGTCTATTTTAAAACAACAAAATTATTGAAAAAAAAATGCTTAAAGTTTTTTTGTTTGGAAAATGAGAAATAACATACTAGAATATTCAATGATAGGATGGTGGCAATTCTAGAGAAACAACATACTAGAAAATTCAATGAAAGGATGGTGGCAATTCTAGAGAATGTCATCTTAATAAAAAATCCTGGTAGCTGCCAATGGGCTTTAACTATCCATATCCACAAAGTCGCATCATTCGTTGAATGTTGTAACAACTATCAATATTGTTCTTGTTTATTCAATTAAAATATCACAATAAAATCTAGGAAACAAAGCCACATACAACATTTGGAGAAGGTGTTATGGTTTAGGGTTTATGGAAGAAAAACTATTTTCCCACACATTTTTAGTGGGCAAGGGATAAAATAGTGGTGGTCTCTTTGTGTTCCTCATTTGGCTCTTTCTCTTTTCCAAGTTACTCATTTGTTTCCATTCACTTCTTTTTGCAAGAGATGAGCCCTCTCTCAAGCTCCTCTTTTTTTTTTTTGTTTATTACTAATCTCACACCATAGCTAAACTCTTGACCAAGCATTTGTTGGATAATTCAGCCACATGAGCTGACTACTGTGGCATTAATTATCTACATCCTAGTTGGACTAGAAATAGTACCCAATACCAAGAGCCAAGCGAAAATCCTTATAATCACAAAATAAGTGGAGATTATTTGCATACTCCATTGGAAGAGGCTTGCCATTTTAATTTTATTGGAAAAAGTGAAAATTTTGTGAAGATAATTGGATTGTTGACTATAAGGCTTTTAGAAGTTTTTAATTACTATAGATCTTTCTTGTTTGTCTTTCTTTCTTACTATTACTCTTGCTCTTTTTATGTATCTGCATACTCTATTGAAAGAGGCTCATTGTATCTATTAGATTGAAAGAAGCAAGAAGTTATGAAGGTAATTGTATTGTTGACTATAAGGGCTTTAGATGCGTTTCATTGCTACACACCTTTATTTTCTTTCTTTCTTACTATTGTTGTTGTACTTTTTGTGCATTTATATGTTATATTGAAAAAAACTTGGCATGTCGATTGGATTGGAGGAAGTGAAAAACTTGCTAAGGTAATTGGAATTCTAAGATACTTTCTATTTGTCTTTGCACTTGCATTAGTTTAAGAAGTCACTCATAACTAGTGTTAATATATGGAATATACTTTGTTGAAAATTATGAACAATTGTCAACATGTAATACATAAGGCGTAGAGAAGTTCCACTACCAAGCAAAAATATTCTACTTTAGAACCACAAGATGTGCTAATGGGCAAAGAAAAGTAAAATCGCTTTGTGAAATGTTCAACACTATAGAAAAACAACATTGATGTATAAAACCAATTGAGACTACACAACAAACTAAAGAAACCATACATGAGAGAAATTTAACTCAATATAAAGCTTCTTATTACTATAATGACTTTATAGAATACATGTGATCATAATAACATTATTATGTAGAGAGGTTGCTTAAGTAACCTTTTGTGTTGACAAACAAGGTTGTATAATACATATGATCTGTATTCTTTAGAGATCAATCAAAAAGTTCTCTTCTTATTACTTTTTACTTCCCCATCTTTCTTGATTAGGAAAAAAACTCTCTACTTTGAAAGTTTCAATTGTCTTTACTATTGAAGTCAAAATTATCTCAAAATTTATTATGAATGTATGTGAGATTGGCGATTTTATGCTTTCAGCGTTATTGAAGAATATACTTATAAAGTCTAGGGTATGGAGATCTCACAATATTTACAAAAACATATATACATAGGGTAGATTATCAAAATCTAGACATGGAACTAACCCGGATCCTATGGCATGCTAGGAGACAATCTAATATATTAGATTGTCTCCTAATGTGCCATAGGGTGACATCAATTAGTTGAAGAAAAGGATAATTGTTTGAGCTAATATTGCAATATATAAAATATATGATAACACTAATTACTTAGAGAAAAAAATAGTATCATGAACCAAAATTTGAGATACATGGCATACACTAGTAGAAAGAAGATAATTCTTGATGCTCTTTTTCTGACTTGGTTCCTCTCTATCGATAGCTTCTTATGCAATACAATTATCCTTTATGCTAGGGTTATATAAGGCTTTTGTATTAACTCTTATCATTCACAAGTGACCAATGAGCCTTGTGAATTTTGGTTGGGTGAGGATTCTTCTCCTACACTAACTTTTTCTCCAACATAGATGTCCTCCCCAATGTTAAGAATTGAAGGCTTCAAGGATTGCTCTTGTCTCCTCCTC
Source organism: Lygodium microphyllum (assembly GCF_053477565.2). Lineage (NCBI taxonomy): Eukaryota > Viridiplantae > Streptophyta > Polypodiopsida > Schizaeales > Lygodiaceae > Lygodium > Lygodium microphyllum. The sequence continues at coordinate 24,246,681 of NC_141139.1, read as the reverse complement.
CTCTCCAATATTTAAACTTTCTTAATAAGCTAAAATGCCCTCTCCAATGTTTATATCTTTAGACTTTGCAATATCAAGAACCTTGATGTTCTCTTGGTTGGTCTCCATTTGTAGTGAAAAAAGAATGACAGAGAGAACACTGAGAAACATGGTAATAAGAATACAAAATCTATAGTTTGTCATCATTTTCACGCATTATTAAACCAAAACATCAAAACCAACACATTTGCTCCTCGCTTGCTTAGATATAAGATCTAGCAGAAGAGTCATGAACATACTCTAAATGGAGCTTTTCGAAAATGGGATTGTACTATAAAGAGTATGTAAAGATTGTATTGAGTCATAGATGTACTCTAAAGGGAGTCTTTAGAAAATGGGATTGTAGTCTAAAGATTCTTTTAATATTGTACTTTTGATTATCTAGGAGAAAAATCATGGACATACTCTAAAGGGAGTCATAAGAAGATCTAGAAGAAGAATCATGGATATGCAAGATCTTGGAGAGTAGACCTGCATAGGCATCAAATCTTCTAATTTCTCAAGATTTACATATTCTCTCTCCTCCTATGCTTTGATCAAAGGATCATGTCACAAGCACAAGAAGATCATGGCTATAACAACCCTGAAAGGAGGGTGACATAGGTGAGAAATCATGGAGGATGCACAAGAAGATCATAGCCATAACAACCCAAAATGGAGGGTGACAACATGACTGAAACAACCTAGATTCTATGGTGCGTGGGTGGCCCTTTGAATGATCTTGAATCTCATCCTTGCGTCATGTAGGTTTTGGGTCGGGGAGAATATGAGAGACTGTTTACTGCAAAGTAAAGGAATTGGAAAAAGAGGCATCAAGAGGAAAAGTGCAAGGTGGAAAAAAGGAAAAGGCGCCCTACAAGATAGTGGGCCTAAAAGAAATCTAAAAGCACGGGAACAACCACCAGGAGTACAAGACGCAACCATGGAAGTCGCAAGAAGCCAAAAGCAAGAAGGCATACCTTTAAATATAAAGGCACAACCAAAACCTCTGTAAAAGAGCGCGAGGCTCTCACCCATGCAAATTGTAAAGGTAGATCGGTGGTAGAAAGGAAGCTAGGAAGATAGAAGAACAATGGAAAAAAGGGTTGGCCAGCCATGTAAAAAGGGGATGACCGCCCAAGGGAAAGAGGACTTTATATATAAAGTTCAAAAAGTGAATGAGAGCTCATTCTTTGGTGTGTGGCAAAGTGGACTCTTCTTCTTCTCTTGCTTGCTTGCTTGTGAGTGCTTCATGGAGGGAGTGAGAGTGAGTGAGGGAGAGAGTGTGAGGGTGAGAGATCTTGGAGGTGAAACTCTCCACCATCTCTTCTTGTCTTCTCTTCTCTCGTCTCACCTGTGGCTATGGAGGATGGAGTTTGAAGGAAGAGGCTTGAGGATGCTTGAGCGTGCATCACGAATTGTGGAGCTATCAGAGTGCTTGAGAGAGAAAGCAACTCAATCGGGCATTATGGTAAGCTCACTACACTTGTAGAGAGGGATAGCGCGTCGATTATGTGAGAGGTAGCCATTAGTGCTCGCTTGAAATAATTGACCAATAAGCGGTTCATGGGACTTGGTAGTTGAGCTTGAGCTCTTGCCTTTACATTTTGGTTCCATTGCCAAGATCAACAGATTCAAGCTTGAGCGCTTGTATGTTTCAAATCGAGCATCAAAGTAAAGGTTTCATCCTTGAACTAGAGCTTGAGATAGATAGGAGGTTTTGGGTTTTTTAATCCGTGCTACAAGTAAGTATTTTTTGTTTTTGGTGATTGGCTGAGTAAAAGAAATCAATTCAGTGCTTTGTTTTTTATTTTTGTCGCATTTAGAGTAGGACAGGAGGGAGAAATCGAAGCGGGAAGCTTAAGGTTCACTATTGTAAAATAGTCCTAAACATGGCAATAACAGGGAAAAATGGGAAAAAGAGAGTACTCAGATGCCTCAAAGTCGCAAGTGGAGTGATAAGGAAGGTTAAGGTGTTGGCTAGCAAAGGATTAAGGTCTTGAGTGACCAGGGAAGACCTCATTTGCAGTCCTGGCTTTGAGAGAGAGAGAGAGAGAGAGAGAGAGAGAGAGAGAGAGAGAGAGAGAGAGAGAGAGAGAGAGAGAGAGAGAGAGAGAGAGAGAGAGAGAGAGAGAGAGAGAGAGAGAGAGAGAGACTACGTCGAATCAATCGGAGTGTGTCGGAGCTTTCGGTGAGATTCAGGTATAGGATGCCCTTGGCCTGTACCTCTCCTTGATTCTTAGAAGTCCTTGTAGGTGGTAGCAGCATTTAAGTGAAGATTTTTGGGCAAAACACGATCAACGCATTTTCGACTGGTGGAATTGGATGTTTCCCATAATGTTCGATTCCCAGAATCGGACCCAATGACCAATGTGATTCCCAAAATCGAAGTTGGACAAGCCCGTTTTGTCCGATCAGATGTGCCCGTCCAATTTTGAAAATCGGACTAGCTCCAAATTGGACCGCTCCCCAATCGAACACACTATCCCATCCGATTGGCCATTCGATTGCCGCAATCAGACCACAGAATGGAACCTAGTATCTTGTCTGATCGGACATACATTCAATCGGACCAAGCACCCCCATTCGATTTTGAGAATCGAACATGTCCTAATCGGACCAACTTGAGTTGTCTGATCGGACACACCTTGTCTGATTGTGACAATCGGACCCAACCGTGTCCGATTCCTAGAATCGGACACTAGTTAATTGGACACAGCCTGAGAAATAAAAATCTATAAATTTGACAAACCCCAGCTAACTAGAACCGTGACCCGCGTCGAAAGAGCCCACCAAATGCCTCACAGGTAGTTTTAGACCTGAAAATCGTGGCCGAACAGTTTGGCGTAGTGGCTGGTGTTGTGGGCTGATTGTAAGACCCCAACTTGACCCTGAATGAGTTGAATGAGATAGCGCAACGAAAAACCTGAGAAGCCGGCGAGAACAGCTAGAAATCGAACACATGACCCTATCAAGCCAACCCGTAAACAAGGGCACCAGATCTGCACACACTTTGTTTTCTCACTCACTCTGCCTTCCAGCACTTGAAACACACTTGAGGAGAGTAAAAAGCCTGGTTATGCATAGTGCACTGAAAAGAATACACCGCCACTCACATGCACGGAGTGAGGGTAAGTTGAGGACTGGTTGCAATTAACAAGGAACTCACTCATACATAAAACTTTGAAGGAACCCACCAGTAGGAGAAGACCCCAGGACATAAAAGGGTGATCGAATTCCCAAAAGTAGGACCAAGCAAAGAATACAGCCAAAAAGCCAGACACAACAAGGACAGGCACTATCGTGGAAGTGGATCTACCCAGCCTTATCAACTTGATCGACAACTTAGCAGAACAGAAAACCTGGGACATGGAAGAGGGCAGCTCAGGTCATGGAAGCAATGAAGAGCTGGACCTATGCGATTTTCCTGAGGTCCTCAAAGAGTTAGTGCACAAATACGATGTTCAAACCTGGCTAGAACACCGCAGTAGATCTATAGAGGGCGTCATAACAACAGATATTGAGGAAGAGAGGAAGCTGGCTCACAGGGCTCTGCAAGGCCTAGCTACATACAACCAGGACTAGCAAACTAGGAGCTTGCGCCAGAGTTTGGAAATGCGAGAGATCCAGAGAGTACTAACCCTAACAGGCAAAAATCAATCAGAGAGCGGGAGAGTGCTAGAGGGAGACCTCACATTGAGCGAGCTTTTGACGAAGCGACTGCTAGATAACATGACAATAGAGCAAAGCATTGCTGCATTAGCAATATCATTGCTAGCAAGGTTAGGGGTTAACCAAGGCTCTAAGAGCAAATAAAAAATCCTTGTGGTGGCGAAGTAGCTAGATAAATATTAAGCAAACGACGATCCATGCAACTTTGTGGAACAGTTTGAGCATGTCTGTGAGGCCAACGGCCTTACCAATCCTACTCAATGCTCCTAAGCTTTCGGACTGTGCTTAGGTGACAAGGGTCGGACTTGATACACAAGTTTGGATGCTGCAGAGGTGCCAATTTCAATGGCTTGAAAAATCTCTTCATCAAAAGATTTTTCGAACCTGGGTATTCCGACAACCTGCTAGTGTGACTCATGAACGTCAAGCAGAGAGAGAAAGAGGATATTCGAGATTACATTGAGGAGCCTCTTCAAGAGAATCCTAATGGACAAGAGACCAACCGAAAGAGTGGTATCCACGGTATTCATCAGTGGAATACAAAGTGAAGAGCTCTAGAAAGCCTTGGCCGGCGACTCGAGCTTGCAGCAAGATGCATTGGCAAGGGTCTTTGAGGAAGCTATTAGAGTGGATGACCAGCTCAAGGAAAGAAGCTCCAGAAGCTTGAATTGAGAAGAGTCCAGTACCAAGATTTTTGAGAGGGCCTCAACGCTGAGTGAGAGAGCAGGCCCAAGCATGCAAGACAAAGGAAAGGATAACTAAGCTAGTAGAGATTAGGATGGACATAACCAAACTACAAGAGATGATGAGACAACCAATCCGCCCACATGTCCAATGTGTGCATTATGGTAAGAAGAACCACTTGCCAATCGAGTGCCAAGACCCTTGATCATGACCTTGCGCTAATTTTGGTAGGTTTGGTGATCACGCCATGCATTGTAGACTACCTTGGAGATTCCCGTACCCGCAGCCTTATGGTCAACCCTACCTTGAGAATAGGCCATCGAACTTCTTTGGAAGGGGAGCCCCATTGGCTCTCCTGGCACCTAATGATGCTAAGCTGCTCATCCCTAGGATGGAAATAAATCCTACAGGTATCCCTAGACCACCTAGACTCTACGTGATCCACCCACTGAGTGATACTCCAGTCCACTATGTGGACGAGCCTAGTAGCGAGACGAGCCTTATGTAAACCCATATGTGTCGTACGATAAGGAAGGCGACACAATCCTTATGGACTACCAACCAATACAGGTGATGGAATTAGGTAGGGGGAAAGGCAGAGGCCTAGAAGCACAAACCCAAGAGCCAATCATATGTTAGACTTGTGGTCACCCAGGACACATCTCTTTGCGTTGCCCCAAGATGGAGCAAGCAAATAGAGATAAGGCTGATTTGAGATGCACTGAGTGTGGAATCACTCATCTCTTTGTTGATTGCCCCAGATGGAGGCCATCCTCTAGTTCAAGAAATGAGCCATCAGTTCCATTGGGGTTGTTTGATGTCAAGACACTCGATGTGGGGAGGCCACGCCTATCCTATTGCATGTCATGACCTACGCATAGACGAAGTAGGCTGGCATATCATTGCTAGGGCCTAGCAACCTTGACGCAACCTCAGTTGGAAAGAAAATCCGGAGACGAAGGAAGAAAAGACCAGACGCTAAGGTCACCCTCAAGACCGACAGTGCCACAACACTACCAGTTGAAAGGAAAGTCATTGATGTAGAGGAAGAAACGTCAGCCCCACGGACGGCTAAAAAGAGAAGTGCTAAGGTCGAGGAATACCCCAACCTGAAGCGCCAACTCGAAGCCATCAAGAAGGTGAAAGAGTGGGTGAAGGAGGCCCAGGAGCATGAAAGGGATGTTGAGCCCATAATAGAAGATGAGATCGATGATCTCTCAAGCATAAGCACGCCATTCTCTCGCCCACAACTAAGATTAGGGGAGGTGATGGCACCATAAGCTGGGCCACCTAGACAATGCTAAATGCTTCGGGCCAGCAAATCGGTCAAGGCCATTGGCCAAGAACCGTAGACTTAGGAGAGAGGCATGTCAAGATTGTGGGAGAGAAGGAAGGAGTCTCACTTGTAGCTTTCTTGCTTGCACAATGGGGGAATACACACAGAGGTGGAGGCTGAAAACAGTTTTCCTCTTCTTAGTTGTGTAAGCCAAAAGAACTCTCATACAAAGAAATAGAAGAACCCTATATATGGATCTCAAACCAAACTCAACTAACTAAGGTGGCATACTAACTGAGCCACAAACTAGAGTAGATAAGGATAGCTATCATGTAGCTATTATTCATGGGCGGTGTACCAACCGCGTCTGCAACTGACAAGTCGGTGACATAAATACACAACGGTCACCCTGGCGTATCACGAGTGGAGCTCGATATCTCAACACTCCCCCTCGAGCTCAATCCCAATTCCTGCACACCAAGCAGGTCTCTGAACTTGCGCAGCTTCTCTGCGCCCAATGCCTTCGTAAATATGTCAGCTACCTGATCCTTTGTGCTGACATAAACTAGATCAATAAGACCTAGTAAAACCCTCTCCCGCACATAGTGATAATGCACCTCAATGTGCTTTGTTCTAGCATGATAGACTGGGTTATTTGCCAAGTGTATACTACTCATGTTGTCACAATAAATGACAACTGGCCCATCTGTAGACTGATGCATATCATAAAGTAGCTTATGCAACCAAGCTACCTCACATGTAGCTATTGCTGCACCCCTGTACTCAGCCTCTGTGCTCGACAAGGCAACTGTAGGCTGTTTCTTGCTGCTCCAAGTGACTGCAGCACTCCCAAAAGAGAACACATATCCACTGGTAGATCGTCTATCAGAAATACTACCAGCCCAATTAGCATCAGTGTATCCATGCAGCTGTATCTGAACCCCAGTCTCATAAAATAGTCCATACTGCAATGTGGACTTCACATACCTGAGTATGCATCTAGCTGCATCCAAATGCGGTTTCCTTGGAGCCTGCATAAACTGACTTACCAATCCAACAGCATAGCTCAAATCTGGCCTGGTAATAGTCATATAAATCAAACTTCCTACTATGCGTCTGTACATAGTAGGGTCTTCCAGAAGCTCACCTGCATCTGTGCTCAGCTTCACATTCTGCTCCAAAGGAACTGAAATAGGCTTACAGCCTGTCATCCCATATTTGGACAGCATGTCCAATCCATACTGCCTCTGCAAGAGCTGTATCCCACTTGGTGATCTAATCACCTCAATGCCCAAGAAATAACGCAGCTCTCCCAAATCCTTCATCTCAAACTTCTGCTTCAATAGCATTTTCACATGAAGGATATCTTCATCACTGTCACCTGTCATAATCAAATCATCAACATAAATGACAAGTAGCATAATACCTTTCTCTGTTTTTCTCACATAAAGTGAGAAATCTGCCTTGGAAATCTGAAAGCCAATAGTGACAAGATACTGTCCTATCTTGTCAGACCATGCTCTAGGTGCTTGCTTCAAGCCATACAAGGCTTTCTTCAACCTGCAAACAAACTCAGGATGAACAGTATGCACATAACCTGGTGGCTGCTCCATATAGACCTCTTCTTGCAAATCACCATGCAAGAAGGCATTCTTTACATCCATCTGATGTAAAGACCATCCCTTTGATGCAGCCATAGCAATGACTGCTCTAACGGTTGCCATCCTTGCAACCGGACTGAATGTTTCTTCATAGTCAATGCCATATGTTTGTGCATACCCCTTGACTACTAATCTTGCCTTGTATCTGTTCACAGAACCATCTGCATTGTGCTTCACCTTATAAACCCACTTACAGCCAATTGCATTCTTACCTTTAGGCAAAGGTACCAATTCCCATGTAGCATTTGCTTCCAAGGCATCCATTTCTTCATCCATGGCTTTCTCCCATTTTTCTTTTCCCATGGCTTGCTCAAAAGAAGTGGGTTCTGGTTCCTGTATTACCTTGACCATATATGCATAGTGAATGGCTGTAAATCCATCATATTTCAGCCTATCCACAGGATACCTAACTCTCGTAGACCTGCGCAAAGTAGGTTCACTCCCAGGTGCTCTCAAAACATCCCTGGTCTTCCTTACTCCAGGTGTAACAATAGAAGGAATACCCAACTCATCATCAATGCTCTGTTCTGAGCCACTGGATTCACTATCCACATGACCTGCATTCACATCAAACATGGGCTGATCAACCTTCTCTTTTTCTTTTCGTGATACCTGCATACCACTGTCTGCATTGCTTTGAGAAGATTCTCCTGATCTCAATCTGCCCTGTCCATGGTGAAGAGTGTGAACCACTGCTAGAGGACGCTCCAGGTCCACTAATATTTTGTGACTGCTGCTGTGAATTTTGTACAACATTACCATTTTGTGCATCTACATCATCAATCACATTTACTGGTTTATACCAGCTACTCATCTCATCAAACACAACATCTCTGCTCACTGTAAACTTACGAGTAGAAGGGTTACAGCATCTATACCCTTTTTGCTGCAGAGAGTAACCAATAAAGATGCACTTCTCAGCTTTTGGATCCAACTTGGATCTCAACTCATCTAGCACATGTACATAGGCAATGCAACCAAAAATCTTCAAATGAGAAATATCTGGTTTCCTACCAGTATACCTCTCCTCTGGAGTCATTCCATGTATTGCTGCAGTGGGAGTCCTGTTTATTATGTAGACTGCTGTAGCAACTGCTTCAGCACAATAAAAATCTGGCAGGTCTTTTTCATTGAGCATGGCACGAGACACCTCTCCAATATGTCTATTTTTTCTTTCTGCAATTCCATTTTGCTATGGGGTATGACTGCATGAATATTGCTGCTTTATGCCATGCTCCTGCAAGAACCTTGCAAACTCATTTGAGAGGTACTTTCCCCCTCCATCTGACCTTAGGCATTTTATTTGCAGGCCTGTTTCTTTTTCAACCATAGCTTTAAGAGTTTTGAAATGCCCAAAAACTTCACTTTTCTTTTTCATAAAATACACCCAAACTTTTCTGCTATAGTCATCAATAAAAGTAACAAAATAATGACAGCCTCCAAGAGATGCAGCTTTAGTAGTCCACACATCAGAGTGGATTAATTCCAATGGCTTCTTACTCTCTTGAACATGTCTAGGAAATGGTTTCCTTGCCTGTTTTCCAAACTGACAGGCTTCACATACCTTATGCATTTCTGCAACCTTGAATTTTGGCAATCCTGCAACAATATTTTGGGCCTGCATTGATTTAAGTCGCTGTACATTAACATGACCAATGCGTTTATGCCAGATATCAATATCTGCAACTACACCGGTCCCATGTGCAAACATTGCTGCACTCAATTCAGACATGTCTGCATCCAACGTAAACATTCTGCCCTTCTTCTTTCCTTTTGCTATCAAGCGACCTTTATTTTTCATATCCTCAACAAAGCATCCTTGAGGATTAAATCTGACCTGCAAGCCCTGTTCAACCATTTGACCAACAGAAACCAGATTCTTGGTGATATTCGGGACATGAAATACATCGGACAGGTATTTCTTTTTCCCATCCTGCATAGACAAAGGAATTTTTCCAATTTGCACAATCGGATGTGCAGTATCATCACCAGTCTCTACAAATCCTGGTTTTTCCATTTTCCTTGCATCCTCCATCCATTCTACATGACCTGTCATGTGGTTTGATGCACCTGAGTCAACATACCATACATCGTTGCTTTCTTCTGCACTTGTCACAGAATTGTTCATGTGCTGCACCATAAACAAATGCTCATTTCTGTCATCACCCTGTCTACTAGAAGATGCATAATTCCCTTGTTGCAGTTTTCCATTCATGATGTCATTCTGCTTTTTATAGCAGTCTTTAGCCATATGACCCATTTTACCACAGTAGTAGCATTCAACATTACTGTTTGCATTTTGGCCTCTTTGCCATCCACCACGACCTCTTTGGCTCCCCCTGCCTCTAGAGTTACCATATCCTCCTCCATAGGACTGGTTTTCTTGAGTTTGCTACATATTCTGATTTCTATCACGGCCTCCAAATCGGCCTCCTCTACCTCTACCTCTACCTCTACCTCTTCCAGCATTTGAGTAGAAGACAGTTTCTTTTGAAGTTCCTCCTGAAAAAGATGCACCACCATTTCTCTGCTCCTCAGAAATTAGAAGAGCAATCAACTCCTCAAAATCAGGAAATCTTTCACGGATGGAAATGGATGTTCGAAACTGTGCATAATCCTTTCCTAGACCATTCAAGGTCACGGAAACTAAATCATCATCTTCCACTGGCGACCCAATGGAAGCAAGTGCATCTGCAATCTTCTTCACCTTCATGTGGTAGTCATTGATGCTCATATTTTCTCTTTGCACATTATGCAACTCTTGCTTGAGCTGCATTTTCCTGGCTTGCGTATTTGTGCTATACATTTTTGACAAAGTGTCCCATGCCTCCTTTGGCGTACTTGCATCTTGAATATGCACAATCATAGAGTCTGAAATGCTGATAGACAGCCAATACATAACTTTCCTGGCTCTCTCATGCCATGCTTTAAATGCCTGCATTTGCTGTTGATTGGGAACATCAGGAAGAACTGGTTCTTCTTCATTTCCTGCAACAAATTCCCAATATCCTTTTCCCATAAGGAAATTCGTCATTCTAAACTTCCATGCTTGGAAGTTGTTCTTGTCAAGCTTTTCAGTGACAATCTGTGAAATAGAATCAGACGCCATTACAGAATACTGCAAAAAATTCTGTCACTGCAAAAAACACAGCTTCACCCTCACAAGGGCAAATCTGCAAAACTGGCAAAAGTGGTATTTGACCACACAGTCACTTCTTAGTGACGATCCTGCATCAACAGGCAATAGGGATGATTCTGTAACTCCCAATGTCTCTGCGCACAGGCATACGATGCAATTTCTGCAGTAACTTTTCACCGACTTGTAGAACAGTGGTCGCACAGCATAAAATAGAGTCTTTTCCTGAGTGTGTGCAGAAAACTTCCGCCTCCAAAACAGGCCCCGAAATGGCCTCAAATCAAAAAAACAGGGTTGCCAAGAGCTAAAGCTCTATCCCGTAGCATATACTGCCCTCTTGCTTCACCGCGAAGGGCATCTCAACCTGAGACAATGCACTCTTGCAATTTCCGGCTGTGCTACCTGCAGAGATCTGCTCCCAAAACAGAAAATGAAAGCAACACTGCTCCTCTTACCAGAACACGGCGAGCTTGGCTTGCTTTCTTGAGCTCCTTACCACGAACAAGGCTCTGATACCATGTCAAGATTGTGGGAGAGAAGGAAGGAGTCTCACTTGTAGCTTTCTTGCTTGCACAATGGGGGAATACACACAGAGGTGGAGGCTGAAAACAGTTTTCCTCTTCTTAGTTGTGTAAGCCAAAAGAACTCTCATACAAAGAAATAGAAGAACCCTATATATGGGTCTCAAACCAAACTCAACTAACTAAGGTGGCATACTAACTGAGCCACAAACTAGAGTAGATAAGGATAGCTATCATGTAGCTATTATTCATGGGCGGTGTACCAACCGCGTCTGCAACTGACAAGTCGGTGACATAAATACACAACGGTCACCCTGGCGTATCACGAGTGGAGCTCGATATCTCAACAAGGCAAGGGACTAGCAACCTCCTCAATACACTGGTGATCACCCCTGTAACTCTATGCTTAAGCGACTTGAACTCCATGCCTACATCCTTGCACATTAATGCCTTTTGGGAAGGCATGGAATTCCACATAGTCTTGCCAGTCTTAGCACTGGGGGACATCACTAGAAAGGGGATCATGGACACGGGGGCAGGAGTGAGTGTGCTAAGCCATGCGGTACTCCAAACTTGGGGTAACGCACCGATCGAGACTACTAGGTTCAACGTCACACTAGCTAACGGAATGAAGGTGAAACCATTCGGAGTGTTGAAAATTGGGCCAGTGCAAATCGTGGGAATCCAATTCTCTATCAACTTCATAGTCATGAAGGGAGTGGATTACGACATCCTAGTAGATCGACCCTAGATGTGCAACGCGAGAGTTATAAAGGACTGGGGCAATAGTCTTATCTTCCTGGGCAATTGAACGGAGGTCGTAAGAGTGGAGATGGACACATGGAAGACTACGCATGTCAACTTGGATGCCATCTCCACCATGCTGAAGGGCGACGAACAAACTAGGGGATCCAATGGTGCCCTTACCAAGTACATCCCATGCCCTAAGGACGAGCGAGACTGGATGCATGTTCTTGCTGCCATTGACCTACCGTTCTTAGACACTGAGGAGTACAAATAAGCCATCAAGGCAACTGGCAAATCCAAGGACACACCCTTAGTGCCAGTCTGCATGATGACTAAAAGCCTACATGGAAGAACCAACCCTATTGTGTTCCAAGGCCTGAGCAATAGACGAGAGCTCCTGGAGGTCCTGGAGTACTTGAACAGCAAGTTGGTTGGCAATCCAACAACGAATCTTAAGCCACTCTAAGATCTCTTAGATGAGCCTGAATGGCGATGGTCCAAAGTGTATGATTTAAACTTGAGATACAATTGGGCCTTAATCCTCGACCAGCAATAAGATATATGTTAGAACTTGGAGAATGATGAGAAACTGGATGAAGATAGCTCTCTGATGACGAATATGAGGACTATTGTTCCTTCAGTGATGAGAGCGAAAGGAAAATTGATACCCTAGAATACGACACTTGGGAATGTATGATGATTGAACAGATACGAGTAGATCCCAGACCACGCAAGCAGAGTGCCCTCAGGGTAGCGAAAGGAGTCCGACACAAGGACTGCGATCGAACTTGGTTGGAGCACACATGTGCAATCGACTACGAGGAGGCAAGCCTAGCCCCGCCAAGTGACGCACTCGTGCTACGAATAGACTTACCTTCTGAGCTATGACCACCAGGAGAGAGCTCCTCTTCTAGCAAAGACAAAGAGTTTGATTATGAATCGGAAGTTAGCTTAGATAGTGATCCTGAAATACCTCAACCCCCCAATACTAGACGCACCAAGGGGGACCTACCTATCCACCTAAGGCACCGATAGTTAAGGGAGAAACGGTGGAAGCTACCTAAAGAAATGTAGACAAAAGAACATTGAAAACCGCAAGACCTGTCAAAACAATTCACGAAGTTCAAAAAGGGAGATAGGGTGGTGATCTTGCTGGGAGCCAAACGATAGGGGCAAGCAAGCGAACCAATCGAGGGACTTGCCAAGGTCAAGGAGGTCAATTTAGCTAGGGAAGGGGAGACCCCATGACCCGTCTTTATAGCCGATGACTTGACTAAGAAAGAGGAAACATGTATCATTGCTTTCTTGCAAGAATATATAGACATCTTTGCTTGGTCTCTAGAAGAGCTCAAAGGAGTAGAACCAAGTGTGGTGACTCACAACATACCCATGACACCTGACGCAACATCGGTCAAGCAACGACCATATCCCATGAATCCAAAGTACTCCCATGCTGTTAAGAAAGAAATCGACAAGCTAATGAGAGCGAGATTCATCTAGAAAATTGAACACACGAATTGGGTTTCCCCCATAGTCATCATACTAAAGAAGAATGGAAAGATTAGAGTGTGTGTCAATTATAAGAAGGTAAATGCCGCTACAAAGAGAGATAACTACCGCCAACACTTTTCTGGGTGGCTTCTATGGATACAATCAGGTGCAAGTACATATCCTAATGATAGGCATAAAATTGCATTCGCCATGGAATGGGGCATCTTTGCCTATATAGTCATGCCTTTTGGGTTGATTAACACGCCAGCCACATTCTAACGATTGATGTGTACAATATTCAAAGACATACTGAGGAAGGAGTTAGAGATCTTCGTAGATGACTTGTGTGTTCATTCTACTTGGCGAGGACACTTAGACAAGTGGTCTTTGAATGATGTCGACTATACTGTCTCTCCTTGAGCCCCTTGAAGTGCCAGTTTTGGGTGAAGCATGGATGTATCCTAGGACACATGGTGTCAAAGAATGGCATTGCCACTGACTTCTTGAAGATCAAGGTCATTATCTATCTTCCACCCCCAACTAATTTTAAGGGTGTTCAGTGCTTCTTAAGACACACAAGGTATTATCGATGGTTCGTACTGAACCATGCTTTGATTGCTAGATCTCTATACAAGTTGTTGATTATGTTTGAATGGACTGAGGAATAGCAACACGTGTATAAGGAACTGAAAAAGGCTTTGACCACAACACCAATTCTATGAGCCCTAGATTGGACACTCACCTTTCATGTGCACATCGACGCTTCGAAATTTGTCGTAGGAGCTGTGTTGTGTCAACCTATTGAACACAACCTGGATTACCCAGTGAGCTTTGCTAGCAGACAACTCACTAAGAGTGAAACAAATTACTCAACAATGGAGAGAGAGGGCTTGGCCATGGTGTTTGCCATAAAGAAATTTCGACATTATCTTTTGGCTACACCTTTTACTTTCTTTGTCGACCACCATCAAGCCTTGTTGTATCTTGTTAACAAACCATGCGCTACAGGACGCATTGCTAGATGGCTTCTTTTGCTTTTTGAGTTTGACTTCTCTGTGGTGGTGCATAAACGAAAGCATCATTACATGACCGCCCATCTATCTTGTATCCCCACGAGAGAAGCGGCTGGACAAGACATTGCGGATGAATTGCCAGATGTGCATCTATTCTGCTTATCTAGGGACAAGGATTTGTTTAGAGCTGACATGATGCTGTATTGGGCAGAAGACACTGTTCAAGTGCTTGAGCACAGACTGCCAGGACATTAGATGCGACAGGCACCAGGGACTCCTCTACTTGTCATAGAGGGAGTACATTCATAAAGTCCTTGAGCGCTTCCGCATGTAGGACGTAAAGCCTATTGGCTGTCCATTGCCTTCTTATGTGAAGGTATCATAGGCTGATTGTCTGCAAACAGATGAGCAAAGGGCCGAGATGGCCAAGATTCCCTATGCATCCGCAGTGGGCAGATGCCATGATAGCCACTCGTCTAGATATTGCCTTTGCAGTTGGTGTTGTGGCACGCTACATGGCTACACCTGGCAAGAAGCATTGGGCTGCCGTGGCAATAGAAAAGGCTCGACTTAGGTGACTCATCCTGAAGATGCAACCTTATCAGCTGATAGCAGGCCAACTTTATAGGCCGGGGTTATTGCGTAGATGCATGTGTGAGCATGAGATGCATGACATACGAACATAGGCACATGTAGGAATTGCAGGAGTACATTTTAGCAGGGACGCGATAGCCCACAAGATACTGCAGTCCCAGTTGTGGTGGCCTACTCTCTTTCGAGATGCAACACGGTTTGTGAAGCATTGTGATGAGTGCCAATGGACTAAAGTTCCGATTCGTAAGGATCACATGAAGTTAACCCCAATTATTGCATGACAACCCTTCAAGAAATGGGAGATTGACTTCATTGGACCCATTAGTCTTACGACACAGTATTCACAAGCCAAATACATCATTGTGGCCAATCGATTATCTAACAAAATGAACAGAAGCACGAGCTATGAGAAAGAATGATGCTAGGACCACTGCTAAGTTCCTATGGGAGCAAGTGAGCTCACGATTCGACTACCCCATTGAACTAGTTAGCGACCAAGGCACACACTTCATCAAGAAATTGATAGCTCACCTCGTATCCTCCGTTCTAATCATCCATCAAAAATCCTCGCTTGACTATCCTCAAGCAAATGGTCAAGCTGAATCCATGAATAAAATCTTAATAAATGTCATGACCAGAGTCATCTCTACTTCACGCAAGCAGTGATTGGGATAACAAGCCGATGGCGGCCTTGTGGGCCTATCACATAGCTTACAAGACGGCTGTAGGACATACCCCATTTAGATTGACATATGGTACATAGGCGATCCTCCCCTTGGAATTCTTCATACCAAGCCTCAGGATAGCCCTTCAAGAGAGATGGGGTGGGAAGGAGGCATGGACGGAATGCTTGATGGAACTCGAACCCTTATCCAAAATCCAACTTTTAGCCACCCACGTGCTAATATGCAAAAAGGCAAGAGACAAACGCTGGTTTGACGAGCATATCAAGCAACATATCTTTGAACAGGGTGACTTAGTACTGCTGTACTCAGTCAAAGGACATAAGCAAAAGCTAAAGTTTCGGGGGCTAGGACATTTTAAGATTTGAACCATCAGCCAAACTAGCAACATAGAGCTTGAAACCCTAGAAGGTGAGGGCATAGGTTTCTTCAATGGCAGCCACATAAAGAAGTACTTTCCCCCCTCACACCCCTTGCATGAGCCTCCAATTCTGGCACCCCCTATCCACGTACGAGTAGCCACTATCACTGAGGTGGATGGTGAGGATGAGGAAGAAGTACCACCAGCTTACCTAAGGATGATGATCACTGCTAAGCACACATGCACCCTCAATGCATTGATCGATGATGGAGCTGATTTTAATGTCTTAACCCATGACCGCTGGACCCAAATTGACAAACCGCAATTGCAACCCACTAATGTTAAGCTCACCCCTTATGGGGACCAACCCTGCACACTTTTGGGAAAGTGCAAGGTTGCAATTTCTATCGAGTCTGAAAACATGCCGATAATCTTCTGTGTGTTTCCAAACACCAAAGATGCAGGCACAAAGTCACTGTTAGGACGAATCTTTAAGAAGGAAGGCTGTTGCAATATCAACTATGAGTCACAACACATCCACCTAGCCATGGATAATGTCCGCATAGTTACAGCTTTTAGCAAGGGTGGTGGGACTTCTTCCAAGTTTGTGAAGCCACCGATAGAGAAACCCACCGTCAAGAGTAAGGAGGGGGATCATGACTTGTCACAACCTGCCAAGCCTCAATGCCAGCAACCCACTAAACCCAACGGTGAAGCCCATGAACCCCAATTCAAATGAGTACCCAAGCAGTAGGGACCGCCACCTAAGAACAGAAACCCATGGCCTCACAAGGCTAATGACCCACACTTGAAACCTAGAAAGCCAAGACAGAACCATAAACATTGACGTATGGTCAGCCGTGATGGGTCCCCAAGACCTTATTGCAAGCGCAAGGCTACTATGTGGGTAACACCTGGATTTGGCTACCTAAAGCCCAAACAATCAAAGACCCTACTCAAATGCCACCCTCAAGCTTGACCACATGAAATGTCCTGTTAGAGACACTCAAACCATAAGAGAATCAGGCTGCTAAGTCCATGGAACCTCCAAAGCCTAGCTCAATAGGGCATAAACCAATCTATCACCCAAAACTACAACCTGCTACTAACAACTGACCACATCTAGTCCCGGTGATGCCCCTTAGATATTTGAAGCACTTAGTGGCGTGTCAACCACAGCTATAACCAAGCCCATTGAACATAAGGCCAAGCTACAGCCTCATGAGCAAACCAAGCAACAAACACTAGTTACTAACCTCTCTAGCGCTGTCAAACCTCAACCACTTGCTGGGCTTAGACCCTCTTATGAGCGACAATCAATTCTAACCTTGGTGGGGCTGCAGCCTTAGCTAAAAATGCAGGGGACGACTTGGTTGCTTTTCTCTCCAACGCTTGGATGCTACTTTCATGGCATTGGCTGCAAGCTACGATCGACTAGACTTAGGCCTCTTGGAGGAACCTATAGCAATAGAAGTACGAACACTCCCTTACTCTTGGGAGGAGTTGAAATTTGTATTCGTTAAGGCTTCAAAGTAGCTACAAAGTTAATTGCAACTAAGATATCCAAGGAACAAACAAATCAAACAACATTTCATTATGTCGTATAGCAAGAACACAATCATGGACACAAACCAGGAAATCAAGAAGTTGAAACACATGTTGACAACAACTCCTCCTTTTTGCGAAAATAGTATGCTCTACATGTGCAATGGGAGCTAGAGGGATGCCAAATAATGACCCACGTTGAACAATGATGCATAATCAAGGCATTGGAATACGATCCAACCTATGTAGCTCCAACTTCTTATAGGGTGTTGACTACCATTCGTAATTAACACCTGGAAGAACACATTAAGGGACATCCATATTTAGATCTCATCCTTACTGAGGAGGAGTTGCATGTTGCTAGCCAAGTGGACTCCGATGACTTCTTGCTTGATATTCTCACTTACATTATGCATGTAGGCATATGCCCTTTAGACATGGATAACTATGCTACCTTAGAATACAACCCTAACTTTTATGCTTGGCTCATGAGAGAGTAAAACACTAAGATTATGTGCTGCAGGCCCTTCATCCACTAAACATTCAATCCTAGGAAGGATTCTTCTCAATTCCAAAAGGGGGGCGGGGGATAAGGTAAATCAAACCAAACACACAAGGAAAACAATAGCGGAACGGCACACATTAGTAGGATGCAACAACTTATGAGTGCAGAAAAGGTCAATAAAATTTGAAATCAATAGGCTAATTGGAGCAAAAGTCGGTTCTTGCACTCGAGCAATTTAGTTCAGCAAGTATGTAATCATCTCCTTTTGTGTGTGATTATTTTGAATAACACTAATAGCGAATATGGTTTCATGATAGGCACCCATCATGGCATGCCAAGAAAAGGGTGGCAAATTGCCATTTTCAGAAGAAGAACATGCAAATTATGGCCTTTCAGTGGAGACACATGCCTTCAACCAGTTCAAGTTTCGACCTAGGAGACGTGGCCATTGAAGAAGGGCTGTGAGGCAGATCATTGAGCAATGCAATCTGTAGAAATACGTGGAAGTAGTAGGCCAAGGGGTGGACTACCTTTACTGTGCAGAATTATTTAGGATCTTCCATAGGAACCGCGTCACAATAATTGTGCATGAGGGAGAGGAAGTTCATCAAGTGCAAATTGAACTGACCTTGAAGTTGGTGGAAAAGGCCTTGGCCTTGGTTAAAAAAGTAGAGAGGAAGACAAAGAGAGATGTGTATGCATTGCTAGGAATGGACAAGGTAAGGGTCCACATTAATGACATCATTAGCTTGGCAGATATCCCTGATCCCGAAATCCAACTCTAGGCCAAGATGGTGCATGCATTGTTTTCTAGTCAAAGATACAACACCATCACAAGTTGCATCAACGTCCCCCTGCTAGAGAGCATCGCAACAAGGTCACTGGATGAGGTGAATGTCAACGGTTTTGTGAAGAAGACCATTGAAACCTCGACAAAAGCTTTGGCAATGGGAGAAGGCTTCGTCTTCAAAGGCCGCAACCATTGGATTCGGTGGGGTCCTCACTGTGATCATCAGGGAAGCCTTAGGACAAGGGCATGAAGAAGCAGGAGGAGTAGATGAAACGCCAAGTTGGTCACCACCTCACCAGGAACAGGAGGCACATTCCATCGAAAAGACACTGAGTGAGGAAGAGGAAAGCAGGGGCCAAGAAGAACAAACTAGTTGGGAAAACACTAAGAAGACTAAGAAGAAATTTGCACAAGAATAGCAGGAAGAGGAGAGGAGGAAACAAGAAAAGGCAAACTTATGGAAGGCCCACAGGGAGTCCAAAAGAGCTGAGGAGAAAAGAAGGAGAAAGCAGGAAGAGGAGGAGGAGGAGTTGAGAAAGAAGGAGGAGGAAGACATGGCCATTGCCATGCAAGGTCAATTGAGTAGCAGTCCATGCATGATGAGCCAGAACTCGCGAGCCCAATCAAAGATGAAGGGCCGAGCTCAAGCCCATGTGCCAAAGTTTGTGCCATCGATAGTGCAAGAAGGCAAGGGCAAGGCCCCAATTACCCCCATTCCCACTCTCCTGACGCCCACCACCACCACCACCACCATCTCCACTCCCAGTTCTACAACCTAGGTGGATGCCACCAACTTAATGGCTTGGGATCAATATTTTGTGAATAAAGAAGTGGGCCAAGGAGTAGGAGAAGGAAACCCCTTGGTAGGAACCAAAAGTCCGGCTATGGTAGACATCGAGTCGACCACCACCGCCATCTCCACTCCCAGTTCTACAACCTAGGTGGACGCCACCAACTTAATGGCTTGGGTTCAATATTTTGTGAATAAAGAACCAGGGAGTAGGAGAAGGAAACCCCTTGGTAGGAACCAAAGGCCGGATATGGTAGACGTTGAGTCGAGGGGCAAGACCCTAAGAGGCAAAAGGTGGCAGGCTCCACAACCTCTGTCCCTGCAAAACAGAGAGACCATTTGAAGAATACGATGAGTATGTCAAGGATCTCCTCTCTTAATTAGAGAAAGCCAAGGAGGAGAATAAAGCTGCATCCCAGTTGGAGAAAACACGAAGTCGAAAAAGAGGCCATGGCTACATCCTAGTTGGCAAATAGCCATGGCCCAAAGGGAAGTTCACGAGTTGAAGGAGCAGCTACAAGCTAAGAGATAGAAGCGGAATGGCAGGTGCGAGTGAATGAAGAAACCGAAGCCATACGACACCCACAATAGCACAATGAAGAAATTGTGGCGCGTTATGAATATCTACAAACTAAAATGGAGAAAATCACGAAAGCCATAGAAGAGCTAGAGGAGCGGAGAGAGGAAAGAGCTCGCAGGTACGAGAGAGAGGTGGAGAACCTAACTCGAGAGGCTACCTTAGTACATGAAGAGCAGCAAAAGCTAAGGGCGGAAATGGAAGATCAAGAACGAAGGCTGATAGTGCTAGCTCAGAGGTAGGGGGAAAGCCTCAAAGATATGAACAAGAGGGCATAAGAATGGGCTAATTAGAATGCGTCAAAGCCTTGGCACCCCGTCTTGCTCAAGTTGAAAAAGAAAAGATACTTGCTAAAAGCAAAGCAGAAGCTGCCCAAGTGAGCTTCCACACCCAACAACGCGCCTTCCTGGATACCCTATTGGACGTCACCTAGATAGAGGAGGGAGAGTCCATAGAGGCAATGAAAAAGAAACTGGGAATGGCTCATAGGGCATTGAAAGTAGGACTGCAGATGCCACCACAACCTAGTGGAGTTGGCCTAAGACTGGAAGAGCAACGCCATTATCTCCTATTGGTAGGCCTAGCCTTGCAAGAAGTGGATGCACTCGGGTTCCTCAAAGAGTAGTAGTAAGAGACAAGCCAGGAGAGGGAGGTGGATGTGAACTTTGAAGTGGGATCACATGAGGAAGAGCTTGTCCCACCATCTCCTTCCCTACAGACTGAAGAGCAGCAACACGCAAACACCTTTGCAGAAAGAAAGGCGGCACTGAGGGAAAGAAGAAAATAAATGGTGAAAGACACGAGGAGAAAATGGAATGCCAAGGGAGTGAGGCCACCCTAGGCACCTATCCCACCATGCGAGGATGATGCCCCTATGAGCTTCCATGCTGACCTTGTAATTTGGGAGAGTCAAAAAATATCCAAGAACTCCTTTGATTTTAACTTCCAGTTCCCCACCACCTTGCGTAGGGTCTTGCCCATCAAGGTGGTGGAGGAGGCATTAATATCGGAAGCAGGCTCGGGTAGAAATGACTAAAGGAGAGAGAGCAGAAACCCACCTAATGGGCTACTAAAGATTTCGAGTTTTGGGAAAATAAGGTTTTTGAAGTGCCTAGGTCGGTGGCCGGCTACGAATATCAATGTAAATGGAGAAGAAGGGTCTGCGACTCCAACCTGGACACTTGGATGGCCTTTTGCAACACTCAACCCTTCGAGCAGAATGACCCAACCTTTATGCCTTACCCTCGAAGGGTAGGAGTGGATTTTGACTCCAGTGTCCACGACTGATATGACTTTCCTATAATCTATAATCCTCATTATACTACATGTGAAGAGGCTTTGGTCTTCACATCATAGAATTTGTATGATATTCTAATCCAATTCACTAACAAATTCCCTTCATGCCTTGACCCTGCCTTCATTAGTACTTGTAATTACCTTAGACTGCTTAGGATACTCCTTAGGCAAGATCCCGCCCCGCAAGAGTGCGGCCTCCTAGTACTCCATTTTGATCCTAACGCTATAGATAGTTGCGCGATGGCCTTACTAATGATGGGAGCTGCTCTATTATCTTCATTTTGCTTAGCTCTTCTAGAGGACATGAATGGTAACCGCTTCACCTATTGCGATCATCCATTCCTCTCCACCACCACCCTTCAGGTCTGCATAAACCTCAAGGTGTATCTCCAAAGCCACCAGTTTCTTAACAAATCTATTAAGCCCCCTTCTCCATCTCACTCCAATGACGAAGATCAATCTTCTATCACGACTATGTAACTTTATTTAAGAAAGAAAGAAAGAAAGAAAGACAAAAAGATATCACACGTAGACACCGCAAGCTATACATCGATCACAGTCAGTGCACCTAGGGGTCCTCAAGTTAGGTGCATCTGGTGGCCTC
The DNA here is from genome assembly GCF_053477565.2 of Lygodium microphyllum. NCBI lineage: Eukaryota > Viridiplantae > Streptophyta > Polypodiopsida > Schizaeales > Lygodiaceae > Lygodium > Lygodium microphyllum. The sequence continues at coordinate 24,224,717 of NC_141139.1, read as the reverse complement.
AGTCGGTCGGCTCTGTCCCTAACTCCCTAGCCTCATTTTGATTCCCCACTTCACGCTTAGAGCATATCAAGGGCAGGACACACCTAGGTAGGTAACACTCGCCAATACCCTAAGCCTCCTGCATCACATCTCCCTTATGCATAAACTAGGTCCTCAAGTGTGGGACACCACCGTAGGCTTGCCCATAGACCCATCTCCCAGATCCATGAGTACATGCATCACACACTCCACGGTAAGGCAGAAATATCCCCTAGATAGTGTACCTTTCTTTTCTTTCCAGGTACAAACAAAGGCCCCAACCACCAGCTCCAGAGACCCCATCATTCATGCAATGCACTCCCCATCTTATGCAATGTGCCACCATGCAAGCACAACAAAGCAAGGGGTGGATGTGACAACCCCAGTCAAAAAGTGAATGTAGATGCTCAATTGGAACAACCAAAGAGACAACAGGCGTGGAGGGCCAGTAGAGGGATCCGTCCAACACAACATTCAATTTTAATTCCATAAATCCCTCCAACAGGTCCATAAATCCCTCCTAGCACCAGGGCTCATTCCAAGCTCAAGGATATTTCAGCTTCATAAATCCCCCTAACACTAGGGCTCATTCCAATTGCAAGGACCTTTCAGTTGCATAAATCCCTCCCACATGTCCATAAATCCCTCTAACACCAGGGCTCATTCCAACCGCAAGGACCTTTTAGTTCCATGAATCCCTCTAGCTCCAGGGCTCATTCCAAACTCAAGGGCCTTTCAGTTCCATAAATCCCTCCAACAGGTTCATAAATTTCTTTAATACCAGGGCTTATTTCAACAATAAGGGCCTTCCAATTCCATAAATCCCTCCAACACACTTTCCAACAAGGCTCATATACACACTCAAAAAGCCACATGGCTACCCTAGCAACACCATCCGACTCATCATCCAGCCGTGCCATGGGACTAGCACTCAACTAGGAGGGGGGTAATATTTACTGTAAAGCAAAGGAAGCGGAAAACAAGGCATCAATAGGAAAAGTGCAAGGCGAAAAAAAGAAAAAGGCGCCCTACAAGAGAGTGGTCCCGGAAGAAATCTAAAAGCATGGGAACAATGACAGGAGTACAAGACGCAACCATGGAAGTCGCAAGAAGCCAAAAGCAGGAATGTGCACCTTTAAATATAAAGGCACAACCAAAACCTCTGTAAAAGAGCGTCAGGCTCTCACTGTGCAAATTGTAAAGGTAGATAGGCGGTAGAAAGAAAGCTAGGAAGATAGAAGAATAATGGAAAAAAGGGCCTAGGCCATGGCCAGTCATGTAAAAATGGGATGACCGCCCAAGGGAAAGAGGGTTTTGTATATAAAGTTCAAAAAGTGAATGAGAGCTCATTCTTTGGTGTGTGGCAAAGTGGACTCTTCTTCTTCTCTTGTTCTCTTCTCTTGTCTTGCTTGCTTGCTTGTGAGTGCTTGAGGGAGGGAGTGAGAGTAAGTGAGGGAGAGAGTGTGTGAGGGTGAGAGATCTTGGAGGTGAAGCTTTCCACCATGTCTTCTTCTCTTCTCCTCTCTTGTCTCGCGCATGGCTATGGAGGATGGAGTTTGAAGGAAGAGGCTTGAGGATGCTTGAGTGTGCATCACAAATTGTGGAGCTGTTGGAGTGCTTGAGAGAGGAAGCAACTTGATCATGCATCAAGGTAAGCTCACTACACTCGTAGAGAGGGATAGTACGTCGGCTATGTGAGAGGAAGCCATTAGTGCTCACTTGAAATGCTTGACTAATAAGCATCTGTGGGTCTTGGTGGTTGAGCTTGAGCTCTCGCCTCTACGGAGGTAAAAAGTGAGAACCTGAAAATTAAGCATTGTGAGCTCTTGCTTGCCACACTTGTCTTGTAATAGAGCTACAACAAGATCATGGCTACAATAGACTTCACTATAGGATCGTTGTGTGTGTGTGTTAACAATGTGAATATATGAAGAAAGGGAGAACTTCAACAAGATCATGGTTACAAATATGATTGCTCTCTCTCTCTCTCTCTCTCTCTCTCTCTCTCTCTCTCTCTCTATTAACAATGTGAAGACATGAAGAAAGCAAGGGCTTGGAAGGACCATGACCTTCTTTTCAATCTCTGAGTTCTATTGTTATTTTGAAGGATTTAAAGAGATTTAGGCTCCCTGCTATGCAAATTATATTGATAGATGTGTAACACTTGTGCTAAAGGCATGTAAATCAATAACTTTAGATACATGCAAGGAGGAGTGACCAATCACTTGGTCAAAAAGAGGGCTTCAATGCCCAAGGAGAACAAAAAAACCTTAACTCTAAAAACTTATATAACAAGATAAGAAAGAATGGGACAAAAAGCTATTCTTATGTGTGGTAACTTTTGGCTCTTGCTTCCTTACTTGTATTTTGTGGGAGAGAGAGTAAGGGAGAGAGGTTGAAATTGAGAGAAAGAGAGTAAGAGTGTGTGGTGAGGGACAAATGGTGAAGCCTCATTCTCTTCTCACTCTCATGTCTTATGCATGCTCTTCTCTTGCATGATGAAACCCGTAGAGGATGTGGGAGCCTAAGGAGCGCACCTTGGATCATGGGATGTATGAGAGTGTTTTTTGTGCATAGAGATTCACTTCGCACATTCACTACAATCAAGTGTGGATTTGAGTTCAAGAGATTATGTGAGAGGTAGTCATTGATAAGTGGTTGAAGCTCCTAAAATAATATGTAGATTTTAATTCTTTCAATTTCTCAAGATTTACATATTCTCTCTCATGCCATGCCTTGACTAGAAGATCGTGGTGCATGCACAAGAAAACCATGGCTATAACAACCCAGAAAAGGGGGTGATGGCATGACTGAAACAACTTGGATCCTATAGTGTGCGGGTGGCCTTTTGAATGACCTTGAATGTCATCCCTATGCCTTGTGGGGTTTGGGTAGGGGAGAATATGAGAGAGAGAAAGTGAAAACTTCATAATTACCTAGGTAAGCATTGAGAGCTCCTACTTGCCATTCTTGTCTTTGCAATAGAGCTTCAACAAGGTCATGGCTACAATAGACTTTACTATAGGACCGCTTTCTCTTCTCTCTCTCTCTCTCTCTCTCTCTCTCTCTCTCTCTCTATGTTAACAATGTGAAGACATGAAGAGCTTGAAAGGACCACAACCTAGCCTAAGGAGTACAACTTGGATTATGAGATGTGTGTTAGTGTTTTCTGTATATGGGGATTTGCTTTGTGTATTTTCTATAGTTGAGTGTGGATTCGAGTGCAAGAGACTATGTGGGAGATAGTCATTGACTAAGTGGCTAAAGCTCTTGAAATAATAGGAGTTTGCCTAACCATCCCAAATACATTGAGCGCATGGTGTCCAACACTCTCTTTTCTATCTCTATCTAGTGGAGTGGTATTTTGGATATTTTTAGACAATAGAGAAGACATGGAGTAAGTAAAAGGAGAAGCCTAAGTGGAAGCAAGAGAGGTGTGAGCTATGGAGGATGGAGCAAGAGAGCAAGAGAGAGAGAGACTCAAGATATTCCAACAATCAAAATGTGTGACTTGCCACCTAGCAATGTGCAGGTGCGGGTACTGTCAATGTAGTAATACACAGGCAACTAGACACATGCACCTTTACCCCCAACAAGCTTCCACTTAAAGGCGAATGTGCCTCAAGTGAAGAGAAAATAAGAAAAAAAATGACAAAGTACATTGTGTACATAGAGCACAACAAGATCAAAAATAGAGATAATCTCATCCACAACACCCATCAACTTTCTAAGGAAGGCAAAACGCTCTGCTGAGAGACTTTTTGTGAGCATATCCTATAGGATTTTGGTCAGATGAGATCTTGACAAGGTCAATGGACTTGTCCTCAAAAACCTCTCTGATACACTGGTACCACACCTCAATATGCTTTGTCTTCACATGGAAGACCGGATTCTTGGCTAACTTGATAGCACTCATAGAATCTGAATGCAATGTAGAGACCATGTTAGTCATACCAAGGTGTGCCATTAGGCAGCCTATCAGAGAGCCTCCTTTTGCAAGCCTCAATGGATGCAACATAGTCGGTCTTTGTAGTAGAGAGGGCCATGCATTTCTGCACCCTAGACATCCAAGAAATAACACCCTTAGCAAAGGTTAATACATAGCCAGAGGTGGATTTACTATTGCCTACATGTCTTGCATAATCAGAGTCAGTATACCCCACGACTCCTGTATAACATATGCATATATTTGTTGTGCCCTTCACGTGCCTCATGATGCCCTTGACAACATCTTAATGATGTTTGTCAATTTTAGCCATATAGCATGCCACAACTCCCACTGCAAAAGTTATGTCAAGACGAGTTGCTATCATGGTGTACATCATACTGCCCACTATAGATGCATAAAGGATATTGGTCATCTCAGCCGTCTGCTCATTAGACTACAAACAATTTGCATGGCACACCTTCACATGAGAAGGCAAAGGACAACCAACATGCAACATCTTGCATATGAAATTGCTTAAGGACCTTCGGGATATACTCCTTTTGTGACAAGTAAAGGAGCCCTTGAGAGTGGTCACGCGTAATGCACATCCCAAGAATATGTGAGGCCTTTCCCATGTCTTAAAAACATCAAACTTGTGGTACCATTCCCTAGGTGCCTAGTTAAGGCCATAAATTCTCTTTCTCAATCTGCACACTAGGTGTTCCTTGCCTTTTTGCACAAAGCCCTTAAGTTGCTGCATATAAATCTCCTCATGCAAATCCTCATATAAGAAAGCCGTCTTAACATACTTCTGATAAAGGTCCATATCTAATTGAGCAACCAATGCTAGTCCCAGGCGTAGGATAGTCATCTTGACTACAGAAGAAAAGACTTCCTCAAAGCTGATGCCATGCTCCTATTTAAAATCCCTAGTAACCAATTTGGATGTATACGTAGGCTTGGCGCATCAATCCAGGGGTACTCTTCAACTTGTACACCCACCTACATGGCAATGCACACTTTCCACTAGGCAAAGGAGCCAATTCCCATGTATGATTTATCTATAAAGAGTCAAACTTTGATTGCATGGCCCTCTCCCAAGAGTGACTATCACCATGGCGCATGGCCTCATCATAAGTGAGAGGCTCACTTGCATCTGTCACCATCACATAATCAACAAAGGGCTCAAATCGCTCAAGAGAATGTCTAGCTCTAGCAGAGCGTCTCAAGGCAAGTTGAGTATGCACATTCTATCTAACATCATGGTCATGGGTCATTGGAGTATCAGCTGCTCCTGCAGGTTGTCTAGCTGGTTGTATGGGAGCAGGAGGCTTCTCTTGAAATATAACCCTATGTATCTTGATTATCTGCTCAAGCTACTTATGTATCTTTTCCTCATGGAGAACCACATTATGGTTGTGGACGACTTTTGAGCCTATGGATCCCATAGGCGATAGCTCATCTCACCTTGTATCATAACCAAGAAAGATGCATTTTGCGGACTTAGGATCTAGCTTTGTGTACTTATCCTTGGATACATAGCAAAAAGCCTCACAACCAAAGACATGCAAATGAGTTTACGAGGGAGGTTTTCCAAACCACACCTCCTTTGCAACCTGAAAGTTAATAGTACTGCAAGGAGATTGATTGATCAACTGTATGGTAGTAGTCATTGCCTCAGCCCAAAAGTGCTGTGGTAAGCCTACCTGGCTAAGCATACTAATGGACCCTTTCCTTTATTATCTTGTTCATATGCTCAACCATACCATTCTGGGGGTGTGTATGGGGCGGTCAACTAACGCTTAATACCCCTCTCATGGCAAAATTGCTCAAAGGCTTTAGAGACATACTCACCCCCATTATCTGACCGTAGGCATTTCAGCCTATACCCAGACTAGTTCTCAACCAATGCAAGCCAACGTTCTAAGATAGCCAAAACATCAAATTTCAACTTTATGGGATATGCCTAGACCTTATGTGAGTAATCATCAATGAATGTGATAAAGTACTTCGCATCTCCTACGATTGACAGGGCATAGGTTCACAAACATCACAATGAACAAGAGCCGAAGACTCACCCATGCGTAGAGTGCCAAACTTCTTATGCGTACTATGTGTCTGCCCGCCACACAAACAATGATCACATGACTCAAAACTCTTATAGTCAGGGGGTGGAAGATACTGCAAATGAGTAAGCATTTTCATTTCCTTTAAGGACATATGCCCAAGAGGATGATGCCAAAGAGATACATGTGGAATTGTAGCCACATACAAAACATGGTCTATGGATCCAGATACAACTAAGGGGTATAAAGTGCCAAACTTGGCACCACTTGTAGAACAAAGGTTCCCATGGGTGAACTTCCAAGAAGAATCTCCAAAGGAAGCAGAGTAACTCTCATCATCCAGTGTGCCAATAGAGATAAGACTCTTTGTGAGTCAAACATTATGTAAAGTAAACACACTGCTTGAAAATTGCAGCTGGATATCACCAATACCAACTATCTACAATGCTAAGTCATTCCCCAAAGTGATAAATATATTCATATTGTGATAGGAGTGGAACCACTCTCTATGAGGGGTCATATGCAAGGAAGCACCTGAATCCATCAACCAACACTAAGTAAAACTAGTCGAGGCATCAATTAGCTATGACTCATCCAAAGAAGAAGCTACAAGTATGTAATCATCATTAGAGTTAGGTTTCTGCACTACATTGATCTCTTTGATCTTAACATTGGACTTAGTAGGGACAATGTAGTGATCATCAGATTTGCCATGTACTGTCCCTTTGGTCTTTTCCTTGTGCTTGTCACATAGCGCATTTTATGCCATTGCGACCTGATATGTCTTACTTTCCCATAATAATGGCATGTCAAATTTGACTTACATCCACAGGACTTATTGCAAGACTATCCACTGGACGTAGAATGAGACTTCTGTGAATCTCTACCATGGCAGTCATTCCCGCTCTTGCCATCATGGCAATCTTGAATAGTCAAAGCATGAGAAGTATGAGAAGCATCCACATTCTTCCTATCTATCTCCTTTGTTAGGAGTGCACCCTCTACATTAGATAATTTAAACCTATTCTTTGGCATATTTTCACACATAAGCAGTATCCTAATCTTGACATTTCGGCTTAATGCTCTTGCATTTGATTGGCCTAATTTGAGATTTTTGCACCAAATCCGGCCAAATTTGGGTCCACCATAATATTAAAGATGACACTGCCATTTGAATGACCAACTAGTTCTTTAATTTCTTGTTTTCTTGTTTGTAGTAGTAGTAGTAGTGGTTCTTTAATTTATTCTTTTCTTGTTTTTTGTAGTAGTAGTGGTGGTAGTAGTAGTAGTAGTAGTAGTAGTTGTTGTTGTTGTTGTTGTTTTATTTCTTCTTTTCTTTTTTTCTTATTTGTTGTTGTTGTGGTAGTCGTGGTAGTCGTAGTAGTAGTGGTAGTAGTGGTAGTGGTAGTGGTAGTGATAGTGATAGTAGTCGTAGTCGTAGTGGTAGTTATTGTTGTTTAATTTCTTATTTTCTTCTTTGTTGTTTTTGTGGTAGTCATGGTAGTGGTAGTTGTTGTTGTTTAATTTCTTCTTTTCTTGTTTATTGTTGTTGTGGTAGTCGTTGTTTAATTTTTTCTTTTCTTGTTTGTTGTTGTTGTGGTAGTCGTAGTCATGGTCGTAGTCGTCATAGTTGTGGTTGTAGTAGTAGTAGTAGTAGTAGTTTTCTTGTTTGTTGTTGTTGTTGTAGTTTTTTTTCTTTTTCTTGTTTATTGTTATTTAGTTTTCTTGTTTGTTATTGTAGTAGTAGTAGTAGTAGTTTTTTCTTCTTTTCTTGTTTGTTGTTGTTGTTATTGTTGTTGTTTTTTCTTCTTTTCTTGTTTATTGTAGTGGTAGTGGTAGTAGAGAGAGAGAGATGTTTTGTTAAAGGAAATTGGTAGTACAAAGAGAGATGTTTTGTTAAAGGAAATTGGTAGTACAAAGAGAGATGTTTTGTTAAAGGAAATGAGAGAGGGAGAAGAAGAGAAAAAGAAAGAAGGAACGAGAGAGAGGGAATAAATATACAAAATAATAAAGAAAGAGCAAAAGAGAGAGAGATGGAAGGAGAGAAGAGAATGAATGGATAAAAAACAAAGAGAGGATAAGATCTTGTTCTTTAACTTCTTCTTTTCTTATTTGTAGTAGTAGTAATAGTAGTAGTAGTAGTAGTAGTGGTGGTGGTGGTGGCGAGGTCCGGTGCAATACCATGAGACAGGAAACACTCTAATATGTGTTAATTTGTGGGTGGGTGGAGACTTTACATACGTTAATTGTATTGAGTTACAAGAGAAAAAATCCATTCTCAAACAATTTAAGAAAGAAAAAAAGAATGATAACAAAAACAAATTGTTTGTCATAATGTAGACCAAATGGAAAATGATGAAGGTTGTGATGTTCAAGATCGCAAGGTGTATCTTAATCAGCATGTCCCATGTCCTTGCTCTCAATGTAAGCTGGCAATTAGATAAAAATGTCGATTGTCTATAGAACACGTACGATGCTTCAGCGAGTTTCAATCAGAGTTCATTGATCAAGTGATCTTAGATTTTGAGCAAACGGTAAGAAAAGTGTATATCAATCATGCATTGTATTTGCAAGCTAATTGAATATCATATACAAAAACATTGGGTGTGGCTGATAAATTTTCTATCCAGGGAGGTGACATCTCGTCCCAAGGAGGAGTGCACCCTTTGTGGCCAGTAAGAAGAGTTCGTGGGCGTGCGATGGATGGAGTGCCTAAGCCAATCCACCACTTGGAAGGTATTACCCAATCTATACCGTCAATACCAGAGGAGACATGTAACCTTCTAGACTTTCCTACAATCTTGGAGCGTGAGATGGAGGCAATGATCGATGCATTGATGCCCATGGATGTCGAGACATTTGATCCTCTTAGAGAGGAAGCATCCATACCATTATATGATGGATATCAAGTATCTTACCTGAAGACATTGCTTGCACTCCTAAGTGTGCAAGCAAAATATGGGTGGAGCGATGAGAGTGTAACCAAGTTGTTCAGGTACCTTATACGTACGCTTCATTGATTCCTTTTCGACACTATCATAAAAAACATTTGTGCTTTTTCAAGGTGTTTTATGATTTTTTTTCAGGTTACTGAAGTATCATATATTACCACTTGCAAATACCATTCCTGAGTCTCATGATGATGCGCGACATGTTTTACGAAAGCTTGGCATGGACTACAACAACATCCATGCATGTATCAATAATTGCATATTGTTTCGAGGAGAATACAAGACTATGGAGACATGGGACCATAGGGTACTTCATACTTGGAGCATCCACCTACTTAATTCGTTGACAAATCGCTTATAAGGGTACATAAGATATGTATTTTAAGTAAGATCGTTTTTTTAAGATTTATATTACAGTGGTTTGTATGATTTATATTGATTATGCTAACATCATTTTTTGTCCATGCATGTGACCTTTGTGGATATTTAGATGAGCACGATGAGTCAAGGGATGAGCGATGAGGAGCTACAGGAGATCTTCACGTGTATGTCTCCATATCAGATGGCTCGATTCAAAGATATGGCATACTAGGAATTGTCTCGAACACCATCAAGCTGTTCTGTTAGATCTACTTCAGTGCGCTTTGATGCTTTAGTTTCCAACACGCGAGGTTGATGCTCCAGACTTGGGCCAGATGGAGGGAGTGGTTCTAGAGGATGCTATGGAGACATGGATGCAGTGAGCCTGCCGTCGGCTAGGGATATAGATGCTACTCCTCGCTCTTGTGGCGGTTCGAGAGAGTGTGGCTCAGGTGGTTGTTATGGAGGTACCGACGCAGTGTCTCCATCTCATCGTTCTGTTGGAGTTGTGTCACCTATGGGATTTTTCACACCTGTGGGGATGTCTACTCCAGTCACTCCAGCTTTTGCTTAGCCATCCGTAGGTGGCACCCCTATGGGTGCTACTCCGAGAGATACTACCCCCGTAGCTACACCAGATGTATAGTGGTCTCCTGGATTGTTATTATTAATGAGATATTATATGCCAGTTCATGAAAGAATGACTTGGGAGACCCTCCCAAGATTACCTTATGAAGACTATGTTTGTAATATAGAACAACAAAAAGAACTAGCCTAGTGGATAGTCACTTGTTGGCAGTTAAGTACACTTGGGTGATGACACTACCAGGATGGGTGACCTCCCAGAAAGATTTTTCTACAAGCTAATGGGAGCTTCTCCCACGCAGCCAACAGCACCAATGAAGCCTTCGTAATAGCCATTACCAAGTATGCCAAAGCCAAGATGCCAAGGTCTATGCCTTAGTTGTCGCCTTGGTCGTAGCCTTGGAGTGACGCCACCCGATAACGAGATGTGCGGTCCTCACCCATATATTCGTTAAATTGGTATCCTCGCACTACAAAAATGGAGCACCTCCCTGATAGCATCAATGACGTCATCAAAAAATGCTAAAAGAAAGTGTTTCCTCTTTATCATCGATGACATCATCAAAAACGTTACAATGCAAACATCCTCTTTTTACCCCCCCTTCCCCCTCGATTACTATATAAACATGGGTAGAGCATCACGTCAGAACCACACATAGACACAACAATGACCCGTGCAAAAGTTTCTCTGCTAGTTGACATAACAAAGCTTTGTTGCAACCAACCGAACCTCTCTCTCTCTCTCCACACCTATGCGAGAGTGCTACTCGAATCCATCATCTTCTTCCATGGCTCCCAAGAGACGTCGAAATGCTGAGCGAGGTCACGCTGAGAGAGCTCCCCAATGCGAAGAAGTGGCCGCTGCTGAGGGAACTCAACACAATATTGAAGCGCAAGCGAAGATTAACCCCAAACCCATTCAAACCGAAGAACCATTCATCCCACAACAAATCGAGGATGCTGCCATAAACCGTAATCACGATGGATGGCTGAACGGAGATAATCAGGTTTAGTACATAAAAGAAGGATTGCTTTTTAAGCTATTAATTCTACAATTTCCTAATGAGGGATGAGCTAGTTCATTACATAGATTACTATCAGTTAAAATGTACTTAAATTTACAAAAACATGTTAGGGGATAGATTCCATACATTGTATTGACAACTGCATTAAAATGTCTTATGGTTATGACTTCTTTTGGATTTTTTAATGATGAATTATGGTTCTTATGATTCCATGCGTACACCCAGACAGACGAGTTGAGGATTATGGTGGTTTGTGACGTTGGGCTTCCCAACCCAATGCTCATTAACACTCTACGAAGTGTGGAATAACTCATCTGGTGGGGGTCCTATACTCCCGAGGAAGATAGGTGTTTTTGCTTTTTGATCACTCGAGCACCTGAGAGGGAAAAGGCCGAGTAGTAAGTGCCCCTGTTATGTAGGATGGCTCCAAATGCTCAAGGAATCTTAGAGGGGCTCTGAGCCAGTAAATTCCCTATTGATCAACGGATGGAGCGCGATCACATACAGCCCAATCCCCTGGGATCAAAAGGTCCTATCCTAGGTTGAACAGTGTCTTTCTACGGAAAGACGGTTTGTAGCACTCTATGGAGTGATGGTGAAATAAAGTATTTGATTTCTGAATTGTTTGTTATGTGCTAAAGATTGAGTTTAATGAACCCAATTTAACATAGTAATAAAAGGAAGTTGATTTTATATGTCCAAACAGTGTGGTAGTATGCTTTGCTAATTAGAAAACTAAGCAAACCCATCGAGGAAAGTGGGAGGCTTGGATCCTGATGATTGGATGCCTATGGATGGGTGGACCCAATAAGTTGACACTAGATAGAGCTGATTAAATCGTGACCCTCCCAATACCGATAGGATTAGTTACCAGGTTTAATACTGTTTTAGGGGGCTAGAGTTGAGATTTTACCTTATGGGTAGGGGATCCTGTTACACTCTCCCCCGAATCTCACTCTCTTTGAACCAAGTGTGGTGTTAACCTCACTCTTTCCTTTGATTGATTACAAAGTGGTCTTTCTTAGGTGGGCATTAGATTGCTATTAGGGGTGACTTGTCCAGGATTCCCTTGTGAAATAGAACTGAGATTCCCATATTCAACTAAGTCCAAGGTTTCCCATGGGGAGACGGGATGGTGATGTGCATGGATATGAATTTCAATCGACTACTAGAGGACTCCTCCAAGTCTATTGGAGGAGACATCTTACACGTGGTATCATAGCCTAGGTTCCAAAAGAGCCTTTAGTGTAAGGTTAAGCTGTCAACGTATAAAAAGAATTAATAGAATAACCACAATTGTTTGAAGAAAATCATTGTTAAATATCTTACACTAACACTAGCATACACATTGTGCTCATAGGAACTTAGGGATGAGGAAGCTACACGTTTGCGCGATATTTTTCCCATCATGTATCAAGTAGCCTTAGAGTCAAATAATTCTCATTCCACGAGGCTATATTTGAGATCATGGAAATTATCTTTATTCCTCCAATTATATTGCAACTTCATCCTAACTCATGGTACATTAGAGATTTTTGGCCAAGGAATGGGTCACATATGGAGATACATTGTGAGCATAACATCCTTCTTCATTATGAACTATGAAGGATTCCATGGGCTGAACAATTAAGGATAGTTAAGATATACCTTTTGTTCAATGTCTTTGTCAAATAATTACTAGACTTTAGGGATGAGCCTATACATGAAACCTTGTGGGTATATCGAAAAGTGCTACAAATAGTACCACCCGAGAGAGTTTTTTAGTGCCAAGAAGGCCTTATTTTTGTACGGGATGCTTTGGTTATCCCCAACAGCCACCACACTATGTTGTTTGCCATGTATATGAGAATCCACCGAGATACGAGAATATAGACCCTGATACTTTTCATAAGGAAAGGATCCATGATATGATGTATTGGTAGATCATAGTATGATCAATACATCTTTGTAAATACTTTTCATAAATATAAAGTCTTGTTATTATTTTTGAAGAGTGTGAGTTATGATCTTATGATGATAGTTGAGCTACTTTGACAAGCTAAGGATGAAGTACGCTTCATGCGAGTGATTTCTGAGATCATGTACTCCACTGCTTGCAAATCAAACATGTTGGATTTAAGAGAAAGCATAATGGCTATCTTAGAGAAAACTCATCTATGGAGTTGTTTAAGCTTATGAAGGGGCTAAAACTAGAGCCCAAACCCACGGAAGGGATGACCCTTACTTTTATTTAGACTCAACTTTGTACGAAGATGTGAAAGTCCATCCCAAGTTGTTGAAATGGCTCAAAGACCTCAAATTGATGACTTTATAAGTATGATATTCATTGAAATGATAAGGCAAAATATATAGATGGAAAATTTGTAATGAGAAATAAATGGGTGTATGACCAATATACAAAGGTTATTTCTCCCGATAGGATATCCCTTATACCAGGAGTGTAAAGTCAAAAAATTATGAGCTTTCAGAGTATCCCAATCTCCCAAAATTTGATTGATTCCTAGAGAAGAAGTTTCTTCTCAAGCAAACACCAACACCTAGGTTTAGCGGTGAAGGACCCAAGGTGGAGCAAGATGCAGAAGCTTGGATTGAGGCTTTGGGCGACTATTTCCTAGCCATTGAAACTACTACTGCATTGCTCATCTTCATCTTACTGGCAAAGCTAAACTTTGGTGGAAACTGTTTTGCTAAGATAAAGGAGTAACAGAAGCTTCCCAAATTTGGGAGGAGATCAAAGAAGCTGTAAAAGGATGTTATCTTCCCCCATCTTTTGAATCAACCAAGATGAATGAATTCTACAACTTACAATAATTAAGCCTAACCTTGGAAGGATACTATTCCAAGTTTGTGAGTCTATGCAAATATGCACCCCCAATGACGTCTCAATATATTGCAAGGTTCTGCCAAGGACTAAATCCACCTTTGGACACTCGCCTTGAATCAAAGAGACCAACGACTCTCGAAGATGCTCTTATGCGAGCAAAACCTATGGCCAAGGAAATTGCTCGAAATGGCCAAAGGAACCATCCAATAAGGAACTATGGAAGAGGCTACCCAAACAGTGGTATTGACATGACCAATGCCAAAGGAAATGGTAGAGCTAATGCAATCACCCAAGGACCAAATGAGATAGGAATCATGCAATGCTACGAGTGCGGAAGGACTGGACACCTAAGGGCAAATTGTTCTAACCGTCCTCAAAATCCTAGCCCAAACCTGGTTGGTGGAAGAGGCCGAGGGAACAACAACAACAACCCAGGTCATGGACATGGAAGAACAGCTGGTGCCCGAGTAAATATTATGATTGAACAACACAAGGAATGCACATTAGGTGAAGAAATTGACAGAGGATCCATTCATGTTGTTGTGGAAAGGAAAGAAGCAGACCACCAATGTTCAATAATTCAATCTCTAGCTACTTACAAGGGTACATCCTTTATATCTTAATTGATTGCAGTAGCACGCATTCCTTTCTTGCACCCAAGACAGTTAAAAGATTGCATCTAGAATCCACGAGGACAAGGAAAATGATAGTAGAATTGGCTAGTGGGAAGGAAATCCCCTCAAACGAAACTGTAGGGAAACTTCAGTTTGAGTTAGACAGCCATATAATTGAAGCAAAATTTCAAATCCTACCACTAGGATGCTACGATTGCATTCTGGGAATGGATTTGGCTCAAGAAGAACAAAGCCCAGATTCTATGTGCTGAAGAGGAAATAATATTTCAAGACTTGGAAAGAGAAACCGTAAAGGCATATGGGAAATCTGGAAGAACTAAAGTCCAACTAGCCAAGCCAAGTCGGCTCAAGAAGGGATTGAAGAAATGTCAACCAAACTACATGATTCAATTGAATAAGGTCAAAAATACTAATGAAATCACTCTACCTTCCTGGATCAATGACTTCGAGGATGTCTTTCCAAAAGAACTGACTCAATTGCCTCCAAATCATGAGGTTGATCATAAAATAAAATTGATTCATGGAGCAAATGACCATACAAAATGTTTATTCCTAAAGCTATTGAGCTTAAGGAACAATTGAGGCAACTGATAGAGCAAGGATTTATCCGCCCAAGTAACTCACCTTGGGGAGCGCCTATCCTCTTCTAGAAAAAGAAAGACGGAACACTTAGACTCTACATTGGCTTCAGAGGACTAAATTAGGTTATGGTAAAAAAAAAGTACCCATACCTAGGATAGATTAACTTTTAGATCGCCTACATAGAGCCAAGGTTTTTTTCCAAGATTGATCTAAGATCCGGATACTATCAAATTTGAATCAAGGAACAAGATATTCCAAAGACTGCCTTCAACACTAGGTATGGTCATTATGAATTTTTAGTCATGCCATTCGGATTGACTAATGCCCCAACTACGTTTAATGCAATACATATTTCGATCGTATCTAGATGATTTTGTACTAGTAATCCTTGACGATATACTAGTATACTCCAAATCAATAGAGGAACATGAAGGTCACTTAAGGATCTCCCCAGTAACACTTCGTGAAAAACAACTCTATGCCAAGATGAATAAATGTGTATTTCTCACTGACAGGATTGAATATCTTGGATACATTATTTTCGCTAATGGAATCTCTATAGACCCTACCAAAGTAAAAGATATCCTAGAATGGCCAATACCTAAGACAATAAAAGACATCCGATGATTTTTGGGAGTGATAGGATGGTATTGAATCTTCATCAAGGATTATTCCCTCGCTACTGCACCCTTGACAAATCTTTTGAAGAAAAATACAATAATACTTTGGGCCATTGAGCATCAAGAAAGCTTTGATAAGCTTAAAGAAGTTGTAACCACTGCACCTGTATTAAAACTCCATGACTGATGACACCCAAAGAAGAAAAAAAACAAGGCGCAAAAATGTCCATGCACATATCACAATTTCATCTTTTGTAAAGGGGATAACATTTACATTGTTCCAAAATCACTAAAATACACACTTACATGAGGGGGCCACATCCACATCCACCATCATAAATAAATGGTATACACAAAAGTGTTACGTGCATGCATTTGTAAAGGGTAGGAATACTCAAAATTAAAGGCCAAAGGTCTTATAATATCAAATGTATTAAAAAATTCAAAGAAATAATAAAATATGGAGAGGTGTGCTTTTTGGGTGGAAGGGTGGATTGAGGACACGAGTGGTTGTGTGTCTCTTTCTCTCCCTCTCTTTCCTCAGAACACACGTTCTCTTCTCTTGGGTGTGCAAAATATTTGTATTTGGCTCTGCTCCTCTTTCTCTTTCTCTCTCTTCATTCTTTATTTCTAAAAGCTATGGAAGATAATGATGAAAGTGAGGAAGATGGTAGTGTTGTTTTATATCATTATGGATATGGTTTCTTTTAAGAGATATGTTTGCAGTTTTGGGATCATGGGCTCAGCCCACTCATAGAATTTGAAGGTTCTACCCCATCTCAAGATTCACAATGTATTTCATGTAAGTCTACTGAAACCTTATGTACCAAACCTTGATCATGTGCTTAATGACGAACAAATAGTTATGCTTGCCCAAGGAATTCCAAAAATGCAACCCGAGAAGATTCTAGATACAAGGGAGAAACCTCTAACAAGCTGAATCCTAAGAGAAATCAATCCATCCATAATTTTGGTGTGTTTTTAAAATACTAAACTGTATCAGAATGCGACGAAACTTCACACATGCACTCGTTAGGTGGTCAAGAGCCCAAATTGTCTTTTTTTGGAAAAAAAATGCATGCAGACCCTTGGTCCGAAGTCTTGGCGTCTAGGGCAAGGAAAGTGGCTCCAGAAGCTAGACTTTGGACCGGGGGTCTAGTATGGATTTACAATCACACGATGGATAGTGCATATGAAGCTGCATTAACCCGATTTTGGGGTTTAAATGGGTTAAAAGTTCATTCTTCTTCTCATTTTCATAACTTGCTTTCTTTGCTTCCTCCATTCTCACATCCCCAACCTTTGTCTCTTCTCCATCTTGCCCTCCTCAAGCTTGCATGGCATGCACTAAGCAAGCATGTCACTCTTTCGACCATGGGAAGGCCCGCCACCTGGAGCACAAGGTGGAGCCTCCTCTATTGCTGCAGCAGGTGCTCCCCATAGAGCACTATAGCCACCACAGAAGAAGAGGAGATGGAAACCAAGCATTGTCGCCCTTTGAGATATAAAGAGAATCCAGCGTGATATGAGCTTCTCATCCCGAAAATATCTTTTCATAAGGTTGTTCAGGAAATCATGCAAGACTTGGAGCTGAAAGGGATGGGAAGATTTTGGGCGCGAGTACCAGATGGCCCACCAGATACCAAGTGTGAAGTTCCAACCCTCAGAGACCCCCTCGGGACCCCGTCTAGGCCCCGGGGTAGCACTAGACCCATTCCATAAGTTTGCCATTTCGACCCCTCAACACGTCACGGGGCATCCCAACACGTCACGGAACGCGACATGGAACGCGACACGACACATAACATGGCACACGATTCACCAAAGGGCCCATCTTGAGGGCTTTACGTCATATTCACAGATAGAAAACATTTACATGATCACCGGGCTCAGCAAAGGACTATGTCACGGTGGGTGGGTGGAGCTATCAATGCGCTACAACACGACGCCACGACCGTGGGTGAGGGAGCTAACAGCAGGAAGGTAGACTGCTGCAGCTATGGAGGTCTTGCAAATGGCTACAGAGGGTTTCTCATCAACTTGTTTGATGATACATAGCTAGCGGCCATCCATGCAAAGCGCATCACAATCACAGATAAAGACATGAACTTTATCGTTCGGCTTCGACATGGCAAGGAGACTCCTCTATAGATTATGGGATTAATGATGCAAGGTTTTGTAATGAGTATTATAGCACCATAGCATCTTGGAAGGCCAAAAATTTTTGTATACTCTGCCACATTGGAATATATATATACATAATATCTCATGCGATGTGCATTGAATTCAAATAATTGAGTAAATTATTTTGTTTTGCTTCTTAAAACGCACGACTCTTAATTTTTATTTAACGTACACATGCATCGAAAGTAGTAATACATACAAATATGAGTTATGCTATTGCTTATGCACAATCAAAAGTGCAATACTATAAGTTGACATAATTAAATTGGATTATGTTAACGTATGCGAATGCATCATTCACGTACCACACATTATCGTCACACTTATACAAACCACACATTTATTCAATAAATATTTATTTATAAAAATAAAGTAAAATATATTATATTCATCAAGAAAGGTACATGCGATGGTTGATAGTGATGGAAGATACAAAAAGTCGATAGCCAACAAGAACTCTCATTTGTTCCTTGCCTTTTTCATCAATGGAGAGGAGGAGCCAGCTTCAAATGAAAATAGAAGTTCCTTCTTTGCTTCAAAAATGCCACACTCTCCCTTCAGCTCTTTCTCCAGGAGAAGCAGATTGACACTTTAGCAATGTCACCTAATGTAGCAAGTACACACATTGCTCCACCATGTGTTTGGTCAAGCAAGTAAAGAAGCTTTGACTGCTTGATTAGCACCACCTTCTCCAAGCTAGATGTCCTAGGTATCACTCAAAAAAGTCCAAACTTGGTCAACACTCGAATTTTCATGATTGTTTCTTGCCCTCGTGGTGAGCACTTCTTATAAAAGACCACCAAGTCTATAACAAGGTTGCCAATGTACTCCTTCAGAGCTGAATCCTTCCGTCGATCCAAATGCTGAGCTCCTCCTTGCCTTGATGCAAACTCATCTATATACAATATGTCCTGAATGACAAATTCAAATCAAACAATATATTTAGCAACTAACCTAGAGTTATCATAAAGTGACGAAACTTGACGGTAAGGTGCATCAGGTTCCCCAAAGTCCACCTGTGAAATCTTGGCAAAAAATGATGCTTGTAGCTACCATGTCCAAAGTCTAGCATCTGGAACCACTTTTTGGCCAAAGTCTGGCGCCCCAGACACAGGGTAGCTACAGGCATCAT
Source organism: Lygodium microphyllum (assembly GCF_053477565.2). Taxonomy (NCBI): domain Eukaryota; kingdom Viridiplantae; phylum Streptophyta; class Polypodiopsida; order Schizaeales; family Lygodiaceae; genus Lygodium; species Lygodium microphyllum. Next base: position 24,205,807 of record NC_141139.1, on the reverse strand, counting down.
TTTTTGCCAAGATTTCATCGATGGACTCCGAGGGACCCGATGCACCCTATCGTCAAGTTTTGTTGCATAAAAATATATGCTAGTTAGAAATCTCACCTTCTCCAAATCATCTTATATCTTCATTTTCTCATGTGTCAATGAGGTATCTCTTTGGGAAGAGGAATCTACAAACTCCTTGGTAGGAAGCTAGGGTCTTAGCCTGAACAAATCATGCTGTTGTGCTTCAAATTCAGCATCTGGCACAAGATAATCTTCTTCAACTGAGGTAATATGCTCATGTGCTACTATGATGGCACTCATTGTATCTAAGCTTGTGCCATCATATCTTCCAATCTCTGCCATCGCCGGATGCACATCCATGTAATCATAATCAATCAAGTCTTCCATCAAATCCTTGACTGGGATGGAAAAAAAATCTTCTTCCTTCATTTCCAAGTATTGCAGCACATCTGATAGAAGCAAGTATTGTATACCATCTACTTCAATGGGCGTCAAGGAGGTAAGGTTGGGTTTGTCGACTTGTGGCTATTTTGAAGAAGACGGCACTGTAATATTCCGCAGAAGAAATAAAATGGGAGAAAAAAAAAAAAACCCCCCCCTTATCCCTCTAGCCGACCGACGAGCTGGAGGGGGAGGGGAATAGAAGGAGCCATTTAAGCTCCTTGGTGGAGCCTTATGAGGCAGGGGGGGACATGCGTGTCGACATGCAAGGAGGGAAGATCCCCCTCCCCTCCACTATTTAAACGGGGGGGGGGGGGGGGCGCTGGTAAAAGAGAGGGAGGCTGGAGCCGTAAGAGAAAAAAAAGAAGGCTGCTGCCGCCGCTTTGCCATCAGGTGATGCCATTGTTTAGAGGGAGGGAGAAGGTCGTGTAGTGCTGCATGGAGGTAAGGAGCCGAAGGCTGGATCTGCTGCGCCTTCGCCAACAAGCTTCGCCAAACCCTCTTCTTCCTCCACGTGTTAAAAATCACGAGCCCACAAGACTTTAGAAGCTTCTTTGGAAGCTTCTAAAGCCCCCTTAGGTAGCCCCCCTTCCTCCCATAATCCCTTCCAAGGTTTATAATTCCCCCCTCCCCCCCCCCGGCGGGTTTAATCCCTCTAAAGTCTTTTTTTTTCCTTTTCCCCCCCGGTTTTAAACCCCCCTAGGATTAGTAAATTCCCTTTTCCCCTTAAGCCCTTCCCTTAGACTTTGGAAACCTACCCCTAGTTTTAATTCCCCTAAGACCTTTTCCACCCCCTTATAACCCTTTTTAACCCTTCTTCAACCCCCTCATAACTCTCATTTTTCCACAACTCCCTAAGCTTTCTTCCTAATCCCCCGTATCCCCATTATTATTTTCCCCCCCGAACCTAACCATCATCATGGCCTCGGATGGTACCCCGTAAGGGAAAAATAGCTGTGAGATAAAAGATAGGGAGGGAAAGAAAAGAGAGTGAAAAGAAGGAGTGAAGGAGGAAGAGTGGGAAAAAGAACAAAAGAAAGGGAAAGAAGGAGAAGACGGTGGAATTCTAGAAGAAAGAGGAAAAGGCTATCTCACACTCGAACTACGATGCCGCCGAAGAAAGTCCAAGGTGTAGCTATGCGGGAGGGTCATCCCCCGGTATCCATGTGGATATCTCACCTCAAAGCCATGTTTTTCTTCTTGGCATTAATTCGGTTTTAAGTCGATCATGCAAAGAAAAATTGTTAAGGATAGGATATATTTGTTCGAGTTATTTGTAACGAAGGAGTTTAGCTTATGAATGACAATGTATACAACTTAGCTTTCTTCAAATTGCATCAAGCATTATAAAACTACGAGCAAGATTAACCATTTACTATAGTAATATAATCCTAAGGTGTAGAAATTATATCTTGCACCATTAGTCTTATTCCTTTCGCAACGAATCATGGTAAATGGCTAAATTCATGAAAGGGTTCTTTCGATGCTCAAATTACTAGGGAGTTATCTTTGCTAGTTGCACATCTTAGCAAGGCAATTGTTGTTATTTGGCATGAGTTCATCTTTAAAGAAAACGGAAGTTAAATGTTAGGAATTAACAAGTATAAAAATTAGATATACGAACTCATTTGGAAAGAAAATGTAATGGGGAATTGCTGGATGACATTCTATTAATACTTTTCCCTTGCTATTTGAGGCCTTTTTGTCCCAAGGAGTATTGTCGCTCTTTGTATCACCTTGGCATTAGGCTATATGCCAAATTAAACTATATTGATTGGGAAAGTAAATTGTCACAAGGATAGTAAAACCATGACAAGACGATTAATATTACCTTCCAAAAGATAACTGAACCAATCTAAACATAGAAACATTCATACCTTAAACACTTGACTACTTTCCTTACTGTAGGGACAATAAATTCATAAAGATAAGAAACTAGGGTTTGTCCCTAAGGTTCTTAAAAGAAGAAACCCTAGGCCTGCAGCTTAAAGAATCTAAACAGGTTATTCCATCGCAGGAATTGCGCAACATGTATGAAATCATTTAGTCTTGTGATTGATTCACAAGGAGAAAGGGGAAAAACCCTCATCAAGGACGGCAGATCCTTACGTAAGTTATCTTGCAAAAAGATGTATTTTTGGATATCCTTCTAATTAAGGAAAGTTGTAAGCCGGAAACTAGCATATCTAAAGCACTTTAGGGTTAACCAAGTTGGGTATGCCCTAACACCGGAATGTAAAAGGATCTTGCCAATTTACAAGACACCTTGGGAACGAGTGCTGATACACTCAAAAAGGAAAGAACACTTCCTTAGCAGTTTGCCAAACAACTCGGCTGATTAACGGAAATGTTTGTGCTTGCTAGAGATTTTAGAGCTCTGTTTGAAATATAAATTACAAATTAAATGAGTACCTATCTTCAGGTTAAAGGCCTGAAGGGAGAGGCAGCTTTAGTTACCCCCGATTGCCTGCCTGACCCTAACCAAGGGGGTTGTTGACCGCGCCGGGAACGTGGACCAAACCCGCCGCGAGAGGTCTCTCCGTTGAGTTCTACTTGGAGCAGGAGGACGCTTGGGTGCCAGGGGGGCTCTGGCCGTAAATCCCTCACCTTTCGGGTCCTGCACAAGAGGCTAACGTGACTCGGGATTGGATCTCGAGGCCCGCATACTAGTTGACGGGCGAAAGCTTGGAATAGTGATCCCTGGAGATTACTGGATAGCCTTCGGGTGGATTATGGACAAGCCTACAGGCGGAACTCCTTGTATTTCAAAGATAAAATAATGAAATGTAAAGAAAGAACTTGCTTGATATTGTTTTTCTATGTCACGTGATAAGATTACGTGAAGGAACCAGTGCTTAACCGGGTTAATTAAAGAAGCTAATTGTTATATGTTAAATTAATGTGTTAGATAATTACATAACTAAAACAAACCGAGGAAAGTGCAGAGGATGGGCCATGAGTCCATCCTACGGTTGGGTGGTCCCGGTTAGCCAGGAAATTTTCTCAAAAATCTCGAAGAACAGCGGAATAATCATCATCATCAAAACAAATAACGAGAACGATGACCTAAAGTTACGTCTTACCCGATTTACGCTGTTTTAGGGGAACGGAATGGGACTATGCCTTATGGCAGAGAGGTTGAGCTTTGCATCCCTCTCGTTTCCCATTCTCCTTGAACCAAGTGGAGCGTGAGTCCGCTTCGGACCTGGCGTTTCTGCGTAAAGTAGTTCGCTCGGGTCTGACGCCAATTGCTGTTAGCTAATGACCAAACAGGAAAACCCTAATTCTGGTCGATCCTAAGTGGGAAACCCGTAACATTCCTTGGGAGTGCCAGGTGGAGTTTTCTAGACATCCTTTCCGATGGACTGCTAAGACGTGTCCTAGATGATACAATTGGACACGTTACAAGTTGGTATCAGAGCCGACCAACAACGGAATTGTTTTTATGAGATCTCAATAAAATGAAGTAAAGAAATTGTTGCTGTCCAAACATTTCCTCATCTTCAATGCTATCTTGCAGAACTATGAAGCGTGGGACAAGTTTTTGGTGTTTCGGGTCATGTTTATGACTGCAATGCATTCTCCGCTTTATAGACAAAGAATTGGGATGATAAACATCCTGGAGCAGATTTATAATCCATCACCTTTATACATAGAACGAAGATGGACGGGGTCTTCAGGAATCTACTATATAGCCGCCCACCGGTTTGCTTATCTACAGACCAACCTAAAGAGGATCAAGTTCAAGTGGTTGGAAGACTTGAAAGTTGTGAAGCTATTCATTTTTGTGGAAGCTCACGTAAATTCGACTTTACATATTCAAGGTCGGAGGGTTGAAATGAACTCATATGTATATGAGGAAGTAACCTGTGTAATCCCAGCCGACAGGATTAAAGTGTTGGGCCGCCATGAGAAGTATGGATTCCAACGAAAAGGGTATCCTGAACTTCCAATGAATTATCGATTCCTAAAGATCCATGACCCAAAACCTTACTATTACACAATTCCTGTAGACAAATGCAATACAACGTTGTTCTCCCCAAACTAAATGTAATGATTGGATTATCATCACACGAGACGTTGTATAAGGCTACGCCCATGTAAATATAAATAAAGACTTTTTTTATCAATATCTGGCTGTGCATCAGAGTTATTAAAAAGTTAAGTAGCTTCATTATTTACGAGATAGCTGAACTAAAGATAAGCTAACGCCAATTATCATATAATAACGTTAAGAAAACTTTTATCCAGGCACAACCCCAGGTACAGGTTCCAAATTCGCCCCCTACATCAAGCACTGCTGTGACCCAGGAGAAGAAGTTCCTCCTCAAGCAGATAAAGCCACCCGAGTTTGACGGGAGAGGCAGATTCGTCCAGTCTGATGCTGAAATTTGGATTGAATCTATGGAGGATTACTTTGAAGCAGCTGGTACTGCACCTACCAATCAGGCCATGCTCACCAAGTTAAAACTCACCGGCGAAGCCAGACTTTGGTGGAAACAATGGTGCAGGGATCAAGGGACTTCAGAGGGGTCCGTTACCTGGGAGAAGTTAAAGAAAGCCGTGCAGGGGAGATATTTGCCACCTGTATATCGTACACAGAAAATGAATGAGTTCTACGAGCTAAAACAGCTAGGACTCACCCTTGACACATACTACTCTAAATTTGTCTCACTCTTAAAGTATGCACCACAGATGGACACGACACAGTAGGTGTCCAAATTTTGTGCGGGCTTAAATCCACCCGTAAATACCCGTCTCGAATCTATGCGTCCATCAGATCTTCAGGATGCACTCATTCGAGTGGCACCTATAATTCAGGAGGTGCAAGCTAGACCAAGGGGTAATAAAACTTGGTCCTATAGTGACCCGAACAGAGGAGCATTCAGACCTCAAGTGAAGAGAGTTCAAGGTCACAATTAGGGACAAAGGAAGAAAGCAAGGACAAATAACGTCAACAACTTTGTTCCTACTCAAAGTAATGGCCGAAACCTCCGTTGTTTCCACTGCAATGAACCCGGTCACTTCAAGAGGCAATGCCCCAAGCTCAGTGGAGGACATCGTCAAACGCCTTTCCAAGGTGCAGGCCGCGGTCAAGGAGTTGTTACCTGTGGAAGAGGAAGAACTGCCTGCATTGCCAATAGGCAAAGATGCGAAGATGAAGATGAGGAAGATTCGACTATGGAAGCAGAATTCGAAAGAGCGACAGTCCATGCCGCTTTACACAAGAAAGGGCCGAATCGCCAGTTCTCGGTGATTCAGACACCGTCGGACTATCAAGGTAAAGGTTTCAAAACCTTGATTGATTGTGGCAGTACACATTCCTTTATCTCACCAGCATGTGCAAAAAGATTAGGAATAGCGACAGTAGAAGCACCTACCCTACTTGTGGAATTGGCAAACGGTCGTGAGGTAACTTGTACCAGGCAAACTGGTAAGGTGGAATTCTTTCTGGGAGGAAAGAAAACCTCAGTCAAATTTAGAGTCATGAATTTAGGTATCCATGAGTGTCTACTCGGGATGGATTGGCTTAAGCCTAATGACACCCACATTCATTGTGGAAAGGGTCAAGTTTCCTTTCGAAACTCTGAAAGGAAATTTGTCACAACTCAAGGTGAGGCAGGAGTGCCAAGAATCCAATTGGCCAAAGTATCTCGGATCATAAAAGGAGTCAGAAAAAGATTACCTGTTTACCTGATCAAACTCAACAAGTTAGATCAAAAGCAAGAGTCTCATGAGGAACCTTCTTGGCTAAAGGAATACGTTGACGTATTCCCTGAGGAATTGATTGAACTTCCGCCTCCAAGAGAAGTAGATCATGAGATTAGGCTAGTGCCTAGAGCTGCACCAATTGCAAAGAGACCTTATAGAATGTCCATACCAGAAGCAATTGAGTTGAAGAAACAGCTCAAGCAACTGTTGGATCAGGGTTACATCCGGCCTAGCAACTCACCATGGGGAGCTCCAGTACTATTCCAGAAAAAGAAAGATGGGACACTTCGACTATGTATTGATTACCGAGGGTTGAATCAATCAACAGTCAAGAACAAGTATCGTATTCCTAGAATTGATGAGCTTCTCGATCGTCTTCAAGGTGCAAAGATCTTCTCCAAGATTGATCTCAGGTCAGGTTATTATCAGATAAGGATCAAGGAAGAAGATATTCCAAAGACGGCCTTCAATACAAGATATGGGCACTTCGAGTTCCTGGTTATGTCATTCGGGCTTACCAATGCACCTGTCACCTTCAATAGATTAATGCAGGATATTTTTAGACTATATCTTGATGATTTCGTGCTTGTCTTCTTCGATGACACTTTAGTCTATTCCAAACAAGAAGAAGATCATGAACCTCAACTTTGGATTGTCCTTGAGACAATGAGGTCTCATAAGCTGTATGCAAAAATGAAGAAGTGTGCATTCTTCAAGCGTCAGATTGAATATCTGGGATTCATAGTATCATCAGAGGGAATATCAGTAGACCCACCAGCCAAAGTCAGAGATGTGCTTGAATGGCCAATACCAGTATCCGTCAAAGAAATACGTAGCTTTCTTGGATTGACAGGATGGTATAGGGTCTTTATCAAAAACTATGCTTTGATTGCAGCACCCCTTACAGATCTACTAAAGAAGCAGACTTCCATTACATGGTCAACTTCCGAAAAAAATAGCTTCGAAAAATTGAAGCAAAGTTTGGTATCAGCACCTATTCTAAAACTTCCTGACCTCAATAAGGAGTTCGAGGTAGTAACTGATGCTAGCATTCTTGCCTTGGGATGTGTACTTATGCAGGAAGGTCATCCAGTAGCATACTCTTCAAGGAAATTGAAGAGTCATGAAAAGAATTATGCCACGCATGATCTGGAATTACTAGCTGTCATCCACGCTCTAAAGCTTTGGAGACACTACCTGTTGGGTAACAAGTTTACTCTAGTAACCGATCATAAGAGTCTCAAATGGATTTTTACCCAGAACGAGCTCAACATGAGGCAACGTCGGTGGATTGAAGTATTGGAGGAATATGATTTTGAAATCAAGTACCGACCAGGGAAAGAGAATGTAGTTGCCGATGCACTCAGTCGCAAGGCATTCCTGAATTCCCTAATCTTGTAGAATCCATCAACTGCCAGATCTCTGGCTACAAAGGTATCTATGCCAAACAACCCTATACTTGAACTAGCTAAAGAGGAAGCATGCCATGATTTGGCCTACCAAACAATGATAAAGGAAATATCTACCAAGGAGCAGAATCAGAAGTTGCAAGCTAAGTATCAGGAATTTTCCATTGATGATGGACTTGTCTACTACAGAACAAGGCTGTGTATACCAGCAAGCCAGTCACTTAAGCAGAAGATATTATGGGAAGCTCATGATTCTCCTTTCGCAGGACATCCTGGCTATGCTAAAACTCTTAATGCAGTTAGGAAGAGCTATCATTGGGAGAGGCTTAAAGGTGACATTCTCAAATATGTCACTGAGTGTTTGTCTTGCCAACGTATCAAGGCCGAACATGTCATGATGCCAGGGAAACTGCAACCGCTTGACATTCCCCAAATGAAATGGGAATTCATCAGTATGGATTTTTTTGTGGGCTTACCCCAAGTCCAAGGAGGATACAATTCCATTATGGTTGTGGTTGACATGCTTACCAAGGTTGCACACCTGATTCCAGTAAAGACAAATTGTAAAGCCTCCGACATTGCGAGATTGTTTATCAAGGAGATATTCAAGCTACATGGGTTACCTAGAAGAATCATTAGTGATCGAGATTCTCTCTTCACATCACACTTCTGGAGAGCTATCTTTGAAGCTATTGGGACTCAACTCTGTTTTAGCACCGCCTACCATCCCCAAACGGATGGCCAAACAGAGCGAGTAAATCAAATCATTGAGGATATGCTTAGGGCATACTGCTGTCGAAAGCCGAAGAGGTGGATTCAATACTTGCCATTAGTTGAATTTGCCTACAATGCTTCTTACCAGCAGAGCATTCAAATGACCCCTTTTCAGGCATTGTATGGTCATGATTGTCGAAGTCCCCTAAACTTTTCTGATCCAACCCTAAGAGTTGAAGCTTCAAGACAAATGTTGGAGGACATGGATGATCAAATAAGATCAATAAGACTAGACATACAAGCGGCCAAGGATAGGCAAAAGGCATACGCAGATTTGAAACGTCAAGATAGAGTCTTCGAAGAAGGAGACATGGTCTTCATTCGTGTACGCCCTAAAAACAGTTCTCTATCCCTAGGAGAATGCAAGAAGCTAAGTCCAAGGTATTGTGGGCCATATAAAATCCTCAAATGCCTAGGACCCAACGCTTATAGATTGCAACTCCCTGAGAACCTAAAGGTTCACAATGTATTCCATATCAGCCTATTGAAAAAAATATGTACCCAACCCTAATCATGTACTTGATGACCAACAAATTGTAATGCCTAGTCAAGGAGTCCTTGAACTAAGGCCAGAAAGGATCTTAGATGTTAGGGAAAGACAGTTAAGATCTAGAGCCTTGAAAGAATGCCTCGTCCAGTGGAAAGATTATCCCGAAGAGGATGCCACTTGGATAGATGGAAGCTCTCTCAACCATCAATATCCCCAGTTTATCTCGAGATGAGGACATCTCGATTCCTCCAAGGGGGAGAGAATGTAATATTCCGCGGAAGAAATAAAATGGGAGAAATAAAAAAAAAAATTATTCCCCCCCTTATCCCTCCAGCCGACCGACGAGCTGGACGGGGAGGGGAATAGAAGGAGCCATTTAAGCTCCTTGGTGGAGCCTTATGAGGTAGGGGGGACATGCATGTCGACACGCAAGGAGGGAAGATCCCCCTCCCCTCCACCATTTAAACGAGGGGGGGCCGCTGGTAAAAGAGAGGGAGGCTGGAGCCGTAAGAGAAAAAAAAGAAGGCTGTTGCCGCCGCTTTGCCATCAGGTGATGCCATCATTTAGAGGGAGGGAGAAGGTCGTGTAGTGCTGCGTGGAGGTAAGGAGCTGCGTGGAGGTAAGGAGCCGAAGGCTGGATCTGCTACGCCTTCACCAACAAGCTTCGCCAAACCCTCTTCTTCCTCCACGTGTTAAAAATCACGAGCCCAGAAGACTTTAGAAGCTTCTTTGGAAGCTTCTAAAGCCCCCTTAGGTAGCCCCCCTTCCTGTGGCCCCCATAAGCCCTTCCAAGGTTTATAATCCCCCCCCCCCCCCGGGTTTAATCCCTCTAAGGTCTTTTTTTTTCCTTTTCCCCCACCGGTTTTAAACCCCCCCTAGGATTAGTAAAGTCCCTTTTCCCCTTAAGCCCTTCCCTTAGACTTTGGAAACCTACCCCTGGTTTTAATTCCCCTAAGACCTTTTCCACCCCCTTATAACCCTTTTTAACCCTTCTTCAACCCCCTCATAACTCTCATTTTCCCACAACTCCCTAAGCTTTCTTCCTAATCCCCCGTATCCCCATTATTATTTCCCCCCCCGAACCTAACCATCATCATGGCCTCGGATGGTACCCCGTAAGGGAAAAATAGCCGTGAGATAAAAGATAGGGAGGGAAAGAAAAGAGAGTGAAAAGAAGGAGTGAAGGAGGAAGAGTGGGAAGAAGAACAAAAGAAAGGGAAAGAAGGAGAAGACGGTGGAATTCTAGAAGAAAGAGGAAAAGGCTATCTCACACTCGAACTACGATGCCGCCGAAGAAAGTCCAAGGTGTAGCTGCGGGAGGGTCATCCGCCGGTATCCATGTGGATATCTCACCTCAAAGCCAGGTTTTTCTTCTTGGCGTTAATTCACTTTTAAGTCGATCATGCAAAGAAAAATTGTTAATGATAGGATATATTTGTTCGAGTTATTTGTAACGAAGGAGTTTAGCTTATGAATGACAATGTATACAACTTAGCTTTCTTCAAATTGCATCAAGCATTATAAAACTACGAGCAAGATTAACCATTTACTATAGTAATATAATCCTAAGGTGTAGAAATTATATCTTGCACCATTAGTCTTATTCCTTTCGCAACGAATCATGGTAAATGGCTAAATTCATGAAAGGGTTCTTTCGATGCTCAAATTACTAGGGAGTTATCTTTGCTAGTTGCACATCTTAGCAAGGCAATTGTTGTTATTTGGCATGAGTTCATCTTTAAAGAAAACGGAAGTTAAATGTTAGGAATTAACAAGTATAAAAATTAGATATACGAACTCATTTGGAAAGAAAATGTAATGGGGAATTGCTGGATGACATTCTATTAATACTTTTCCCTTGCTATTTGAGGCCTTTTTGTCCCAAGGAGTATTGTCGCTCTTTGTATCACCTTGGCATTAGGCTATATGCCAAATTAAACTATATTGATTGGGAAAGTAAATTGTCACAAGGATAGTAAAAACGTGACAAGACGATTAATATTACCTTCCAAAAGATAACTGAACCAATCTAAACATAGAAACATTCATACCTTAAACACTTGACTACTTTCCTTACTGAAGGGACAATAAATTCATAAAGATAAGAAACTAGGGTTTGTCCCTAAGGTTCTTAAAAGAAGAAACCCTAGGCCTGCAGCTTAAAGAATCTAAACAGGTTATTCCATCGCAGGACTTGCGCAACATGTATGAAATCATTTAGTCTTGTGATTGATTCACAAGGAGAAAGGGGAAAAACCCTCATGAAGGACGGCAGATCCTTACGTAAGTTATCTTGCAAAAAGATGTATTTTTGGATATCCTTCTAATTAAGGAAAGTTGTAAGCCGGAAACTAGCATATCTAAAGCACTTTAGGGTTAACCAAGTTGGGTATGCCCTAACACCGGAATGTAAAAGGATCTTGCCAATTTACAAGACACCTTGGGAACGAGTGCTGATACACTCAAAAAGGAAAGAACACTTCCTTAGCAGTTTGCCAAACAACTCGGCTGATTAACGAAAATGTTTGTGCTTGCTAGAGATTTTAGAGCTCTGTTTGAAATATAAATTACAAATTAAATGAGTACCTATACTTCAGGTTAAAGGCATGAAGGGAGAGGCAGCTTTAGTTACCCTCGACTGCCTGCCTGACCCTAACCAAGGGGGTTGTTGACCGCGCCGGGTACGTGGACTGAACCCGCCGCGAGAGGTCTCTCCGTTGAGTTCTACTTGGAGCAGGAGGACGCTTGGGTGCCAGGGGGGGCTCTGGCCATAAATCCCTCGCCTTCCGGGTCCTGCACAAGAGGCTAACGTGACTCGGGATTGGATCTCGAGGCCCGCATACTAGTTGACGGGCGGAAGCTTGGAATAGTGATCCCTGGAGATTACTGGATAGCCTTCGGGCGGATTATGGACAAGCCTACAGGCGGAAGTCCTTGTATTTCAAAGATAAAATAATGAAATGTAAAGAAAGAACTTGCTTGATATTGTTTTTCTATGTCACATGATAAGATTACGTGAAGGAACCAGTGCTTAACCGGGTTAATTAAAGAAGCTGATTGTTATATGTTAAATTAATGTGTTAGATAATTACATAACTAAAACAAATCGAGGAAAGTGCGGAGGATGGGCCATGAGTCCATCCTATGGTCGGGTGGTCCCGGTTAGCTGCGAACTTTTCTCAAAAATCTCGAAGAACAGCGGAATGATCATCATCATCAAAACAAATAAAGAGAACGATGACCTAAAGTTACGTCTTACCCGATTTACGCTGTTTTAGGGGAACAGAATGGGACTATGCCTTATGGCAGAGAGGTTGAGCTTTGCATCCCTCTCGTTTCCCATTCTCCTTGAACCAAGTGCAACGTGAATCCGCTTCGGACCTGGCGTTTCTGCGTGAAGTAGTTCGCTCGGGTCTAACGCCAGTTGCTGTTAGCTAATGACCAAACAGGAAAACCCTAATTTCGATCGATCCTAAGTGGGAAACGGCCAGGATACTTCTGCTACGTGGCAGATGCGGGAAGACCTAGATCGCAAAACCCGTAACATTCCTTGGGAGTGTCGGGTGGAGTTTTCTAGACATCCTTTCCGATGGACTGCTAAGACGTGTCCTAGATGATACAATTGGACATGTTACAGGCACCAGGAGAGCCAACCCTTGCTCTACCACCACCCAATGTTCCTCTTCATCATTTATGAGCTCTTCAATCGGTTCTTCTCCCGTATATGTGATAACAACAACCTGTGGAGTTGTATTCTCATTGCTCTCCTCCTCTAGGGGTGTATCCAATGCAAGGAGGTTAATTGCCAATGCGTAGTCACACTCCACAAGATCCGAAGGTGATGTACCTGGCGCACTACCCATGGGAACAGTACATACTCTGCGTAAAGTTTCCACATGGATACCTATTCACCACTTTTTGGTGATTCTTCCCTGCCTGAAATACCATGAGCTGTTCCAGAGGCACCCAAGTCATGTCGGACCCCTCGATGGAGTATGTGCAGGTAGCAATGGTACTCACAAAGTCTTCCAAAGCCTGAAGGGGGGGATCCAACAATGAGAGCATGCTTTCAAGGTTGAAGTTCTTAGAGAAAACCTGAAATATCTCGTCACCCTGGCTGGCAAAGATAGTCTCATGGATCCACTCATCAAAGTGTGCACAAGCATCCATCGTAGCAGGTAGGAGAGATATGGTGGATATAAAGAGATGAAGAGAGAAAGTGTGAAATGAAACAATGAAACAAGAACTAAACTAGTTCTACCTTAAAAACCTTAAGTTTTAAACCATTAAGGGATGTTCCCATATGATATTTAGTTATGGCTTTACTTACATCTTTGTAAAGTTTACATGCATATGTAAATGTGTTTATGTGAAAAGTGTATTAGAAGTGTACGATTTTGCATAAATACCATAAATTTTAAATATTACAAGTTTGCAAGCGACAATATTCTATTGGCAAATTTTTTTTGACAATTTACAAGTATTGAATATTATAACTTGTGGTGTTGGGATTTTTAGGGAGACTCTACAATTTCTAAAATATGTGGAGCCACACACTTTCCACTGGTAACAGTGTCCTCGGCTCAGCTTCAAATTTTCCTACCACTAGTTTAAAATAGAATCTAACAGGTGGATTCTGCATTAACATTGTAATTTCTTGGCACATTATACTCAAGGGCCAATCATCCTCCATTTGCAACACTTGGGGCTCGCGGCCCTCACAAATGATAGTAGCATCCACAATTGCACTTTCACGCTTGTCTTGATCAAGGCACAACCATTTACACTTGAGCATCCTCCATCCATGATACTTGAATACTAGACATAAAGTCTTTTGTGTGACAAAGTACTTATAATTGGAAAGAAAAGTTAACCGATCCATCCCAAAGTAAGATAATAGCCAACTAAGAGAGAAAATATTTACCTGAAAGCCATGTTCCTTATTGTGGCTCGACACTCCACTATGTCACGACTGTGAGTCATTTTTTATGTCCAAGTTTTGCCTAGAATCCTTATTACATAATCCTCTGATGCACTTTTTATTATGTACATGCTTTTGTTACGTCTCAAACCCTTACATTCCTTGAACATATGTGCAAAAATTGCAATTCATATGAACCAACTTAGATGTACATTCTTTGAGTTGGTGCTTGCTTCATAGAGTTCAATATGTCTATTGAAATTTTTGTGCTGCACGCGTACAAAATGTCACTACTACACAATGGCCATTCTATGCTATTGAGATTTGATATGTGCATAGACTTAAGGGTTCCATATTCTCGACCCCCCTTGGGCAATATGTACTTGGAGTCATAGAAAAAAACAAGGTCCTCTGTGAGCTGCTTAGTTGTATGCCCCTCAAAGAGCAATCTACCAATTTCGAGGTGGTAACACTTAAAAGAACCTATGAAACTCTCAACATTTTTCCACTCACACCAATCCAAATGGTATACTTCTATAAATATGAGACAAGTAGTTGCATAGATATCATGAAATTTCTCATTCTCAATGAGTTGCAAATACTTCATGTTTGTAATGTTTCGTTGAAAGGGCACAGTGGGTGCAATATGTATTTGTTTTTGCATGAATACATGTTGTACAAACGCCTCTCTTACAAGGTGAGAATCAACATTCCTTTGTTTGAGAGCTAAAATTTTACCCTTCCAATGCTTTGATACATTTGCAATTGCAGGATGCTTTTACCTTGAAAGCTCCCTTCATACTTGGACGCATATGTACCCAAGACGAGCAATGATACGTATCAGTGATACAATTTCCTTCTTTATCTTTCTGTTACGTACTTCTATTGAGAGAATGTTTGTTCTTCTCGCAGGCATTATAACCTAGGCATTAGATGTAAAGAAGTATGTATTAACCCCTAAATAATAAGCATTTTAAGTCTATCTAGTAATCACCAATATGCTATACAAATCAACATGGCATTAAGAGATGTTTACACTTTTGTAACCATGCACAAACATCGATATCAAAGCGCATGTGGATATGTACATCGACACAAAGTATAGATTTAATTTCAAGGCATCACTTTAATCATACCATTTACATGAAATATAATGAAAAGAATAGCACAAGAATACTCAGAGAATTTTTTCGAAATAAATTTTATTATAATGAATAGGAGTCTGATTTGACTCAATACATTGTATGAAACGTGGGTATTATAGAGTAGTTATTACAAGCATAGCAACCACATGGCATGCAAATCTTAATAGGCACATTGGATTGACACGTGACATATTCTATGACTCAACACATTGTGCGTTATAGTGTTGATATGATACAAGAGTTTCATGGATCATTGCCAATTCGCATGGAGATCCGAATGGACACACAAGACCAATAAAGCAAAGGATTTTTGAACCATCAACTTCTAGCATATCAATATTATCCAGCGCACAAAGGAATCACTCACCACATCAAAATAGTCGATCGAAAATTATGTGCTTCATCTAAACCTTGTGCAATACTTGCATGAATCTCTTTTAACAAAAATACTTGCATGAATCCCTTTTAATAAAAAATATATAGATAATTGCATGAATAGAAGCAACACAAAATAGAGCCAATTTACCTATAAGCTGATCTGTTGAAGATAAGATTGAATCGTTTTGCTGATCAAAACCCATTGCAAATTATGGACAAAAGAAAACATCAATCCCATCAAACATAAAAGTCGCTAATTGAATGAATAAATTTTAGCACCACAAAATATGGAGAATTTACCCATAAATTGAGCTACAAAATCTCTACTCTACCTTGTGTTAAGTGTTGCAACAACAATTGATCCTTAAGTTGGAATTAGCATCAAACCCTATTGTAAAGATAGTAGAAAAGGGAAAATGCAGAGAGGAAGAGAGTGTGCGTGAGTACCCGAGAGAGAGAAAGAAATGAGCACCTATCCAATCTTGCCCAAATTTATCTCTACAAAAGATAATAGCAAGAGTTAGTATTTACATGAAGGTATACTAAAAAAACAATAGAAAAGAGGAAACATAGAGAGAGAAAGAGAGAGGGAGAGAGAGATGAGTACTTATGCAATGTCACCCAAAATGATCTCTGCAATAAAACAACAATAAAGGTTAGAACTAACATAATGTTGTATTGAAAAGATAGCAGTAAAAAAAAACAAACAGAGAGAGAGAGAGAGATTAACACCTTTGTCTCTTCTCCAAATAAGCTCTGCAAGAAAACAACAATTAGAACCAACATCAAATTCTATTGAAAACACAACATAAAACAGAAACAACACATAGAGAGAGGGGGGAAAGAAAGGAGAGAGAGAGAGAGAGAGAGAGAGAGAGAGAGAGAGAGAGAGAGAGAGAGAGAGAGAGAGAGAGAGAGAGAGAGAGAGAGAGAGAGAGAGAGAGAGAGAGAGAGAGAGAGAGAGAGACATGAGCACCTCTGCCTCCTGGCCAAAATAACCTTTGCAATAAAATAACAATGATAGTAAGAAATGACATCAAACCCTATTGAAAAATAAGCAAACAAGAGAAAATGCAAAGAGAGATGGGCACCTATAATATTCTTGTCTCATAACACTTCATATCAAGAAACAAATTCAAGCTTGAGATGTTTTAAAAATTACTCATCAGGTTATCACGTAAGTGATCGCACTTAATTTTTTAAATATTGAGTCTTACATTAAATCAATTCCACAATCCGACACGAGAAGACACCTCAATGTTCCCGGCCAATAAGACACAAAGACGCCTCATAAATAATATTACAATGAGGATCATAATTTTTCTCATATTATATTTGATTTAGTATTCCTTATTCCATTTAATGCGTCAAAGATCGCATTGATTTCGTAACTACAAGACAATTTGCAAAAGCCTTAATCGATAGACAAAGAATGCGCAAGAATGAGCATGATATTGAGTAAGTATCTAAGAGGATGACATGACTTTATAAACTAGATAAGTCATGAGGTAACTTGGCAAAAAACCATCAGATAAAGTCGTTTTGAAGAAAAAGACGTTTTTTAAAAAATAGGCCAAAAAACATGACCTTTTTTACGCTTACAAAGAGAGAAAGCATTTTAAATCATCCCCATGCCACCATCCAACAAGTGGGCAATCAAAAAGCATTTTTTATAAAGCTTACTTAGCTCTTAACAAGTAGCCAAAAGAATGAGTTGACTACATGCTCCCCCTCATGCCTATAAATACACCCCCTCTCCTTTGCAAAGAAAGCAAGAAGGAAGATCTCCTGATGATGGAAAATTTTCTCTACTTCTCTTTTCCATTTTAGCTTAAGCCTTGAAGGAGGAAAATACCACTCTTCTACCTCATTTCCATTTTCTCTATCCCCTGTTATGCCTTCCTCCCATACAACCATACTGCTAAGCAAAAGGCTAGTAAAACTTTTCTGGACAACCACCAACTCTCCTTGAACTACCACATCAATTTCACCTGACATCCATGCTTGCACGAGGTCGTAGAAATTCAAAAAGCCCTTTTGAAGCAAGGGAAGCAAAGAACGCCGTCAATGGAAAAAATGACGCAATAGGAATTGGCGAAACCCCCATTATAGAATACCTGAGAGAGGTAGCATTTCGTCAGTTTAGAAATAATCAATGTTTTATAATATTATCGCTATATTTTTCTTTAAATGATTATAAATGCATTTTAAAGAAAATGCATATGAACTATCGCTTAGGAAAATATCCTAAGTAATATAATAATTAACTATTTAGTGAAAATATTCTTTCACTTGAAAAAGGATTATATTCTTGTCATTAAGAAAATATCTTAATTATGGTTTATTTTATGATATTTATTATTATTTTATCAATGACGCATGTGATTATAATAACTGAAAAAAGGTAGATAATGTTAGGGAAGGAAATATTTTATAATTTTCCTTTGAAAGTGACTATCTCTATTTCATTTTGCTAATGATTAAAAAATGCATATGAGTTTTATAATAATTTAAAGAAAATCATTTAGATAATATCATGAAATAATCAATGCATTAAATCAATAGAAATTTGTATAGGAAAAACATATACTAGACATGCATAAATTAGGTGCATAGTAATATAATTCGATGTCTAAAAGATGAAAAAAAAATTGCACTTATGATTTTTTCATTGCCTAGAATAAAGCTTTCAAAAAAACAACCAGCATCACACTTAGGACATAGCTAAATGAAAATTGACCTTTCTAGATAATGTTGAAAGTTCGACAAGACATTGTTGATTAAACCATGGAATATGAGTTGAACAAAATAAAAAATATTTTCTTACTGAAAACACATGCATTGTTAATATTAATGATTAAATTAGCGAGTGTTAATATCATGAGTTGACCCACGTATGAATCAGCGCGAGAAAATCTAACCTAAAATATCAAGAATGTTGAAGCAAAAACAACTATGAAATGCTCAACAACCCTGAAACTATTAGTATCACAAAATTAAATGCATATTGAAAGTCTATAGGACTTGTTGGATATTGATAAGAATTTATCGATACAAATTCTAAAGTCTAAACAGACTTGGAAAAGTATTTAAATTCCTGTTAAGTGTGGGTTAAGGCAAGGCAATGCATGAACTACCTGCCATAGATATAAATGTCCATATTATAACTTAATGTGATAGGTAATTAGAAAACTAAAGAAAACCATTTGTGGGAAGCGGGTGGGTGAGATCCCTGACGGATCTGTCCTACGAATGGGTGGTCCTGCTAAGCTAGGGGCTTCTCTTAAGAGATTGAACGAAACGTTAATTAGGAAAAATCAGGTAGAGCCGAATGTTGACTTACCTAGGGTCAGGTCTTAAAACCTTGATCAGTAATTATCTTAAGGAAAAGGTGCGGAAGTTGTGTCAAAAGTATGTTAAGGTTGAATCCTACTCAGTTGCTCGAAAAAAGTGTTCCACTCCATGAACCAAGGGTAACTACAATATCTCCAGTTGGATGAGAAGCCCTTGTGGGACACCTCTGATGGAGCTAGTTGATGCATCGAGACCTCAATTGTCAAATTAGGACCCTAAGCTTGTAGGTTGATCCTCATAGGAACGGCCAATACCTTTCGTTATAGGGTGGACTCTAGGAAACCTAGACGATAGACCCCGTGCATTCTCGCAAGTGCTGGGCGAAGCTGTCTAGGATAGTCCCCCGATGGACCACTAAAACGTGTTGCCAAGGAATTGTTAGGTAGGCACGTGGCACCTGGTATCAGAGCATAATTGAAATTAAGAATATCTATGGTTTTTAAGACCAAATGTTCTAAGAAATAAGGAGCCTGCTAATTGTTAAGGGATAAACTTTGGCAAAATAATGAAGCCTAGAACCAATTCTTTGTTTTTCAAGAAATGTACACACTTTCGTTGAATTCCACGAATGACGAGTGGAGAAGAGAAATGATGAGGATACTCGATCGCCTATATGATCCATCCTCTGTGAAGCAGGAAAGAAGATGGGTGTGGGATGAACGTTATTGTTACATCGAAACCAATTGATTCTTCAACATACAAACTAATCTGAAACGCCTTGAATGGATGGAAAATTTAAAAGTAGCTAAGGCCTTTATCTTTTGTCTATCCAGAAGGAATCCACTTATGATTACCAGTGGTCAACAAATACATACATATAATTATGTCTATGAAAAGGTACTTAAGGTAATCCCAGCATACAAGATTATAATCCAAGGATATCGCAAGTATTGAGATTATCGTATCCATGGTTTTCCAAATCTGCCATTTCCACATTATAAGTTTCTGGACATAGACAGCAATTGGCCTATCTTCTTCTATATGAATGTAACTGATATCCATCCGTGAAAAAGAAAGATATAATGATATAATGTTTTGAAAATTGTACATAGCATCCAACATATCCTATCAATGCTGATGTATCTCTACTTGTAAACATCTGCCACTTGCAAATATCCCTTACTTGTAAAAATCGTAGATTTTGTAAAAATATTGTTCTCTTTGGCCCATCATTGTTTTACAAAACTAGTAAGATATGTTAATGTGAAAACGAAGCTGAAAAGTTTAAGTGCTAAATTAATTCGTGAAACTTATAATCACCCAGGGTAATACAGCTATTGCTAGTCTGACTAAAATTCAAGAGAAGAAGTATCTCCTTAAACAGGTTAAGCCACCGGAATTTGATGGCAAGGGAAAATACATTGAAGCCAAGGCAAAGATTTGGATTGAGACCATGGAGGAATACTTTACTGCTGCAAGAACTACCCCTACTAATCAGGCTATGATCGCCAAGTTGAAATTGACCGGTGAGGCATGCCTGTGGTGGAAACAGTGGTGTAAAGACCAGGGACTCGCTAAGACAGCTATTACTTGGAAAAAGCTTAAAGAAGTTGTGCATGATAGATATTTGCCACCAGCTTATTGCACATTAAAAATGAATGAGTTCTTTAACTTAAGACAGCTGGGAATGAGCCTGGAGGCATATTACTTAAAGTTTATCTCACTGCTTAAATATGCGCCTTCCATGACTATTACTCAGCAGGTGTCTAAGTTTTGTCATGGATTGAATGCTCCTCTAAACACATGCCTTGAATCTATGTGCCCAACTGATTTGCAAGATGCTTTTATTCATGCAGCACCTCTTGTTTAGGAGATTCAATCAAAGCCAAGGAATAATAGGCTTTGGAATCAAAACAAAGGGACTCCACAGGGCTATGTTAAGCGAGCCCAAGGTTAGCATCCTCCTCGTCAAGAAAAGAGGGCCAAAACAAATACAGTCATGAACTTCATACCTATGGGAAGTAATTTAGGAGTACCTAGGCGTTTCCACTGTAATGAGCCAGACCATTTAAAAGACAATGCCCAAAGCTTGGCCAAATTCCTCTCCAAGGACAATATAGAGGTCAGAACTAAGCTTCAATTGCAAAAGGAAAAGCATCTAATGTAATTCTTAAAGAGCTTAAAGAAGAGGGAAACCCAACTATGGAAGCCGATATGGAGAGGGCATCAGTTCATGCTACCCTCCATAAGAAAGGCCTAAATTACCAAATTTCGGTGATTCAAACACTAGCTAAATATCAGGGTAAGTCCTTTAAAATTCTGATTGACTATGGAAGCATACACTCGTTCATGTCACCAAAGTGTGCCAAGAAATTAGGTATAGACACAATACCTACATCTAGTTTGCTTGTGGAATTTTCTAATGAAAAGAAATCATGTCTACTCAGCAAACTTGCAAAGTGACATTTAGCATGGGAAGCAATCTCTCTAAAATGGGATTTAGGGTCATGAATTTAGGGGCCTACGAATGTCTATTGAGTATGGACTGGCTAGTCCCCAATGACACACATATTCAATGTAGAAAAGGCCAAGTGACTTTTCAAATCCTAAAGGGGGATAAAATGATGACCCAAGGTGAGGCAAGAAAACCCAAGGTTCAACTAGCCAAATCATCTCGCATAATAAAAGGGTTAAGAAAAGGATTACCTGTGTATCTCATAAAATTAAATAAGGCTAAGCAGAATAAACAAGACAAGGGAGAACCATATTGGTTGAAGGAATATGATGAAATCTTCTTAGAAGAGCTAATTGAATTACCACCTCGAAGAGAAGTCAAGATTAGACTTGAACCAGGAGTTGCTCCAATTGCTAAGAGTCCGTATAAAATATATATCCCTAAAGCAATTGAGCTGAAAGAGCAACTCAAGCAGTTACTGGATCAAGGATACATCAGACCCAGTAATTCGCCATGGGGAGCCCCAGTATTGTTTCAAAAGGAAAGGGACAGAACTCTCCACCTTTGCATTGATTACCGAGGTCTAAACCAGGTAACAATCAAGAATAAATATCCGATCCCAAGAATAGATGAGCTACTTGATAGGCTGCAAGGGGCAGAATATTTTCCAAGATTGATCTTCAATCTGGTTATTACCAAATAAGGATCAAAGAAGAAGATATCCCCAAAACTGCCTTCAATACCAGATATGGTCATTTTGAATTTCTTCTAATGTCTTTTGGTCTAACTAATGCCCCTGCTACATTTAACATATTAATGCAAGATATTTTTTGACTTTATCTTGATGAGTTTGTCCTAGTCTTCTTTGATGGCATCCTAACATACTCCAAGAGAGATGAAGACCATGAGCTGCAATTGTGCATTTTACTGGACACAATGAGGATGCACAAGCTCTACGTGAAGAAAAAGAAGTGTGCCTTTTTCAAAAGGCAGAAGGAATATCTCGGATTCATAGTATCTGCTGAAGGAATCTCTGTAGATCCAACCAAAGTTAGAGATGTTCAAGAGTGGCAATCTCCAATAACAATTAAGCAAGTGAGAAGTTTCTTAGGGATGACTAGATGGTATAGAATTTTCATTAAAAAAATTGCGCCCTAATAGCTGCATCTCTCATTGATTTGCTGAAAAAGTAAACTGTGATTGTATGGACGCCCATTGAGCAACCATCTTTGAGCAGTTCAAGAAAAGTTTGGTAATAGTACCCATTTTAAAGCTACCTAACCTAAGTCACTTTTGTAGATGCAAATGGCACAGAATGCCACCTGAAGGTGGGTACCAATCTTCCAAAAGAGGAGTTGTTAGTCCTACATAAGCTACTAAATGAGAACTTGGACATCTTTACATGGTCACATAATGATCTAAAGGGAATTGATCACATGGTGTGTCAGTATCACATAGACCTCAAGCATGATGCTAAACGTGTGAGGCAAAGACAAAGGAGCATGAATCCAAATTATTCTGCAAGAAAAAGAGGCATTGGATAGACCAAATATGCTACTATAATACCTGTAAACAACCCCAACACTATTGCTAAAATAAGTTAAAAACAAGAGATACGGACCAAATAATGAGCTATCCACAAACTATGAATAGCATCAAATGGAGGGGACTACTCTCACAAGTAATACAACAGTCAGCAATTATAGCATGCTAAAAATGAGATACAACAGTAAGAAACCAATGCCAAACATGGGTAATCATTGATACAAAACAACATACAACATGTGAGTAAAAGTTGAAGTAGCTCAAGCTTAAATGCAAATAAAATCCAAAGCTCACTAATACAAAATAACCTACAGCACACGTGAGTAGAAGTTGAAGTAGCTCAAGCTCAATTGCAAATAAAATCCAAAGCTTAATATAACATCCAAGTGTTAGGTAAGCGGATCCCATTGGAACAAATGTCAGAATCTCAAATCCTCATGTGAGTGGCATCCAAGCATCCAAGGTACATCAAGCACATAATCGACAGCATAACACCCAATGAAAGCTTCAAGCCCATAAGGTCATAGACCTCTAAAGCATCCAATGAAGTAACTAACAACCAATGTCAAATGTCCTAAGCTCAAATGCATTCAATGGCATAACCAAGCATAGAGCTTCAATGTCATGCACCAATACATTCGATAGAATTCTCAAATAGCGTGAAAGAGCATTAGGTATAGACTATCCCTGTTGCCATCCACTATATGTACAATAATAAAATGATAGTCAAGATTGAGCAAAAGTGAGCTCAGTCAAAGCCCAAAAGCATTCTGGGAGCATGGCCATGCATGTGGCATCAACCATAGACATCAATGTATCATCCCAAGTAGTTGGGGAGTATCAACAATCAGTAGGTATATGCTTTCATTGATAAAATAGCCTTCAACCCTGCTTATTACTATAGTAAAAATGACAATAAAATTGAACCAAATATGGGCTGAAATAAGTTCAAAACCATTCCAATACATTGGCCAAACATTCCCCAAGTGTCCAACATCAAATGAGTATCCTGGGAGCATCACATAATCCAAGAGCATGACATTTCCTAGACAAATGGCATTTAGCCCTTTTATGACAACAATGATATCTATGAGAAAACTGAGCTAAAAGAGTACTCAAATCAGTCCAATAGCATCTCAAACCAATGACATATGATCTCCCAAGTACTCGGCAACAAAACATAGGTATACGGGCATCTTAGGAAGCATATACGGTAACTCGAATGAGAGCTAAAGCAATGCCAATTTGAGCTCGATCTCACAGAGAAAAATGCTCTAATACTAGTTGAAGGGAGAAGCCCAAGTGGAAACACGATCAAGTGGAAGCAAGAGAGGTGCGAGTTATGGCAAACGAAGCAAGAGAGCAAGTCAGAGAGACTCAAGATGTGGGAACTCCAATAATCACAATGTGTGACTAGCTTTCCCTTTATTAAAATGTCACTGAAAGAATGAAGTGTCAATGATGGGTTCCCATCGCATGCGGTGTGCAAGTGTGGGTACTATTAGTGTAGTAATACACGGGTAGCTAGGCACAGACACCTTTACCCCCCAACAGCAAGTACAACACCGCTTGTGTAATTGCAAGCCAATCCCATAGGTCTACCTAGATAGTGAAGTCTTGTACATCCAATATCTATCAAAGTGACTCCATTAGGTAGTCTATTGTGTGGCCCTACTCTATTTTTCCAACAACTTCATCCAAAGATGGCTAGCAAGATAGAGGATTGAAAATTCATAGACCATGCGTGCTACCTAAGGCAAAAAGGCGTCTCTCATAGTTATATCTATTGTACAAACCCACTTATAACTATATCCAACCTTTTGTATATAAGTTCATCAATGACACATAGAATTGCATGTTCACTACCTGTCATGGAGATTGAGATCCCCCCATGGTAGAAAATCTCCTAGACCAAATAATTGTATGATATCCTCCTATAATGGCATATCTGGTGAGTCTATGAGTATATTGTAACGGTCATAATTTGAAGTCTATGAATATTTACATTAATCCAAACAAGGAGTGTGACATGGTTAAAACAATTCAAACCTTGTGGTGCACATAGGGCTATTTTGACAATCTTGGATTCCATCCTTATGTGCCATAAGGTCTGGGTTTAGTCTGTTTTTAGAAAATTTAAGTGAACAAATCTAGAAAGAAGATAAATAAGTGAGTGTTTTCAATGTCTTACAACCATTTTTTACTTTATAAGTATATTATTCAAGTAGTGCTTAAAGCATAAACTTGCCAATCTTACATAAATTCATAATAAATTTTGAGATAATTTTGACTTCAATAGTAAAGATAATTGAAACCTTCAAAGAAGTCCTATATACTTTTCAATATTAGATTTTTCTTGATTAAAGAGAGGTAACACGACCAAAATAACTCAAACCCTATGATGTGCATAGGATCATTTTAGATAACTTTGGATTCCATCCTTAGGTGTTGTAGAGTGTAGGTGCAGAACACACACACACACACTTCATAAGATAACCATGCTTGGATGATATAATAGACTTGGATTATGTAATAGACTAGAACTTCATCACAATAAAAGAATATTGCTGGACTTTAAGAAAAAATAGTTTGATGAGTTAAAATTTGAGATGGAAGGCAAATACTAGTAGAAATATTCTTGATGCAAAAAAAATTTGGGTGGAGATTTTAGCATTTAAGGCCATAGATGAGCTCAAAAGGCCTATTTTGATTATTTAGAGTACTAACATGACCCCATTTCGATCTTTGGAGTGAAAGTTATAGTTCTTTTTGTGATGTAGTTGGACCTAGACCCTACAACGGGCACTTGTAGAGTCTGGGTCAAAATTCACTACAAAAGGGCCATAACTTTCACTCGAGAGTTCGAAATGGGGTCATGTTTGTATTCAACATGATCGCAATTGGCCTTTTGAACTCATCTATGGCCTTAAAATGGTCAAAATCTCTAGTTAGAAACAAATTTGAATCAAGAATTGTCTTATTTCTATTAGTGTATACTTGCATCTCAAAATTTGGCTCATGAGATTATTTTTTTCTCTAAGTAATTTTGTGTGTGTGTGTGTGTGTGTGTGTGTGTGCTTTCATCAGATTTCCAATATACTTAGATGATGTAATAGACTAGAACTTCATCATAATAAAAGAATACATCTAGAGTTGGAGAAAAAATAGTTTGATGAGTAAAATTTAGGATGAAAGGTAAATGCTAGTAGAAATAAGATAATTCTTTAGGCATAAATTTCTTTTGGGTGAAGATTTTAACCATCTTAAGGCCATACATGAGTTTAGAAGGCCCATTTGATTGTTTTGAGTATAAATATGATCCCGTCTAAGCTCTAGAGTCAAAGTTACACTCTTTTGTGGTGCAGTTTGACCTCGACCCTATAGCACGCTCCTGCATGGGTCAGATTGGTTTGTGTACAATATAGGGTTTGAGTCAAACTGCATCACAAAAGGGCCATACTTTTGACTCCATAGCTTGGAATGTGATCATGTTTGTGTTAAAAATGATCGAAATGGGCATTGTAAGCTCATCTATGGCCTTATAATGGTCAAAATCCCCACCCAAAGAATTTTACATCAAGAATTATCTTATTACTACTAGTGTTTGCCTTGTATCTCAAATTTTGGCTCATGATACTATCTTTTTCTCTAAGTAATTAGTGTTATCATATTTCTTATATATTCTAATATAAGCCCAAACAATTGTTTTTTCCTTCAACGAATTGATATAAATTCTTTGGGTAGCCTAATCTTGGTTGTCCATGGAGCTCTTCCCAAAGTTTTGCAATACTTCATCTCTAATTTGGGCAAATGTGGTTGATGAATTTTTTCAAGGAGTTTTCAATTAATTTTTAAATAGGCTTCAGGAGGAGTGTATTCTACACAAGAAGAGTTCCATTTAGAAAGGGATAAAAGATTATGTTGTACTCTCTTCAAGTTTCTTACCACCTAGACAATAATACTTATGGATGGAGAATCATAACAAGTCCTTGGAGGTTTTTGAAAGTGAAGTTATCCTTAGAAAAAAAAGGATGATTATAAGTGATCTATCTAGTTGTTGGAATCTTATTTTCACCATTATTATCATCCATGCTATCGTCTATGTATCTCACAACATTGACAAAGTATCTTTGATTGAATCTTCATGGGTTGAAGGCTTGCATGTGTCCATAATCATGCATATCCAAAATTGTAAGTCAATTCATTATTAGAAAGAAGAATGAATAATAGCCAAGGTAAAAAAGATAGCCAAATTCTATATGCATGATGCTTAATATACTTGTGAGTGATTTCAATATATACCATTCCACACTTATTGACTGGACTATAACTACACAAAGTTCTTATAGTTAAACCTAAAATTTACTTAAAATAATAATTATAATGAAAATAACTAATACAATTATTACCTTACAATAACCAACACAATTATTATCTTACAATAAGGTGAAAAATACTATGAATAAAAGGCACTAGATAAAGATCTTTTATGACCTATATAGGTTAAATGTTTACATATCTTTTTTCATCCTATAATTTGAAGCTCGGAATCCATCCTTTCTTATAAAAGTTGACATTATCTCTTTTCTATTTATTGATCTTGTGAGGATGTTTGTAAGAGGGGATCATTCTTGTCCAATGGCATCATCTTCTATTTTGATTGGTGTATATTTGTATATAGAGCTATATGGTTTTCTACAAAAAGCAATGGGAGAAGTTTGAGGTATTGAAAAGAATTGAGACACACTAAAACTAAAATAAAAAGGCTCTCAAAGATAGTTTATAAGCTTAGTGGAATATTAAAAACTAAAACAACAAAATACACATTAGACATTAGCCTATCTTAAAAGGTAAAATTTATTAGCTTACAATAAGGTCAAAAATATTGTTGCCAAGTGAAGATCCTTTGTAGATTACATGTATTGAATGTTTACATATCATTTTTAATTCTATGAAATTGGAACCCTAAAATTCATCCTTTATCATGAAATCGCACATTCTCCTTTTTCTGTTGAAACTTGTGGTGAAGGCCTTTACTTGAGAAAAGCCTTGTTATCCAATTCTGGAGCTTGTAGACTATTGGTAGATACACGATATCATCCTCTCTTGCATTGCAACATTGGAGACTTGTATAGAGCTAGATGATTGTTGACAAGAAGCTGTGGAAGAAGAAGTCTTGAATCTTGATGAGAAATGAGGTTAGGATAGATTTGAAAAGAAATGAGGGTAGAATAGAGTAGAGGTAATGCAAAAATGAGTTTCAAGGAGTTGAAGTGCCAAAATAATGAGAGTTGCAAGACAATGCACACAAAAAGGACCTCATGAGTTACAAAAACTTTTGAAATATTTGTAGATCAAGATAAAAGTTTTATTGCTTTTTCAAGTTTGATGTGACTTAAGAACCCCACTTCTAAAAAAGCCACATCACAGTGTTGTAAGCAAGAAAACAAGGACAAATCGTTTGGCTAGAATTGCCTTGTGAAGGTAAGTTTAGAGGCCCTTTTTTACCTTTTTGCTAGAGATAGATGAAGTCTAATCGAATTAGTAACGATTCAAATGTTATATTTGACCACACATGGCAATGTTCCATTGGATTATTCACTAATCTCACTAATTAAAAGGCATGTTTTCCCTCAAAATTGGCCCTAATGTAGAATGAAGCAACATAGAAAACCTCAAGATCTCCCTAAACAATTTACAAAGCTCAAGGAAAGTGGATCGCATAGTGGTGTTGATAGATGCAAAACATCAAAGATAGATCAGAAACCCAATAGAAGGATCGATCAAAGTGGAGGAAGTTAGGTGATCTCCTTGTTGGTAATTTGATCCACATTATCCATGTAGGCATATGGCCATAAGATACTTACGTTGCATTTGAATACCACACTTTTACGTAGTTGATTGTTAAAACATTAGTTGAAAATCCCATATCATTAGAAGAGGGAGGGAGATTACTAGACTTTGCTTAAGTGTTTAGCAAAATTTTAAAAGCTTTTGTAGTGTAGGTTATCATAATGACATATAAATGCATTTTTCTTAAATTCTCATCATAATGTGTTGTTAAGATTTTGGACATGGCAAGCCAATGGGAAAAAACCATGAAGGAGAAGACAAGATCATTGATGCCATTTAGTAAGAAAGAGTAGACTGATTACAAGCTAAAAATCAAGATCAAGGTGTATTGCCACCTATGGTGTGAGCAAATTCATAACATGAGGGAAATGATGACCAAGAATCCAAATTCCAAAGAACTAGTGGACAATGTAGATTAAGCACCTATATGTAAAAGCTTGAAGGAGAGGTGAATTAAGAAAAATACATCGAGTTCTTCATGACCTAAGATCCTGATACACATAATGGTGTAGTCATAGTGAATGATGATGATGGTCGATGATAGGTTCTAATCCCTCTTATACTAGAGGTGTTCCATGAAGCCTTGGGCGTACTTTTAAAAAAAAGAGAGATTGAAGAGGGACATTCATGCAGTGCTAGGCATAGATAAGTAGAAGGTGTTCACCAATGATGTTGTGAGCTTAGTAGATATCCCAAATCTAGCCAAGAGAATCTCCAAAGGACTAATACACATTCTATTTTTTTTATAATAAGTACAACTCCATGATGAGTATAATCTAAATGGCAATGCTAGAAACTATAGCTACAAGGACAATCGATAATAAGAACTACAATGCATATGTTAAAAAATATCATCCATGATGTAGCCAAGATGCTTGGGTTCGATGGAGAAGGCTCGATTAGATATGGACCCATATCAACAGAATAAATAAAGACACAAAGAAAATAAGGTGTAATCAAAGACATTATAATAGGATTTGAAGGTGTGTTAATGGCAATTATAAAAGAGGTAATCAAGGATCCATAGATAAGAGAGAGACCCATATCCTAGAAACATCCAAGCATGTTAATATAAGAAGTGTTCTCCACATATGTAGGTGCATCATAGCTTGAGCCCTTAGGATAGAAAGGGAGGGAGGATATTAGGAGATTGCAACTAGAAGCAAAGAAAACTATGAGAAGACTTGCAACAATACAACAAAACCTCAAGCATGGACAAGGATGCAACGGAGGAGGGCACCAATCCAAGAAGAGGAGGTAAATCAACTAGAGCACATAGTAGTAATCCTTTATTCTCAAGCTGTAAGAAGTTGGAAATAGTTAAAATGTTGATAATATGCCATGTCACACTGACATTGGTATATAAGGAGATAAGTTGTAATTTTCCACATCTTTTTGACATATCAATACATTTACAATCTTTCTCTCCCTTCTTGCTCCAAGCTTCCATGGCTTCTTCATCTTTCCTGTCTTTCTCTCTCCAATTCTAGTCTTTCTCTCTCCTCGTCACTCTATTTCTCTCTCTCTCTACAATCTTTCTCTCTCCTCTTTCTTTTCCCCTAGTTCTCTCTCTGACAAGTGGTATCAGAGCTTCAGTCTTTGATCCATTATTTTCTTCCATTTTCACTCCCATTTTCCTATTTCAAAACCAATTTCAGACAAAAATGGTACAAGACAGTGACTAGTGGAGTGCTGCAGGACAACTACAGTTAGCAATGACTACATCTGGAGATATCCAAGGTCAGAGATGGCGGGTAAAGGCTTAAATGGCTGGACGTCATCAAATTTCATGCAAAAATGGAGGTAACTAGGGTAAAGAATGGTTAACCGGGCTTAGTTTGAGAACAAACTATGGTTAATTTTCAAAAGAGGTCTTCCTTTCCTCTTTCTCCAAGCTTTTGCCAAGCTTTCATGGAGTTGCAGCACATATCTTCTCTTAGCTTTCAGCCATGAGGTTTTTGAAGGCATTTCATGCTGGAAACTTTCTTTACTCTTCATTCTTAACAAGTGGAGCACCATTATTGAAGGCTTTGAAGAGGCTTTAGGGATATTTTGTTCTTCTTCAAACCCTAAAGACAGGCATCACTGAAGATTTCTTCTAAAAGCTGAAGGCAAAATGGAAGAAAATCTTGGACAGCTCTTCCTCCACTTTCAGAAGGATATTTGTGGATAAGCTGTTGAAGACACAGATATGGTTTCAGCAAAAGATCTCTACATTATGTGGAGCTATTGATTCCTTCCTCTTCAGTAGCGTGGTGTTGATCACACGTAGGCAGATTTCTGTGGGCTACCATCACCGATGAATGCTCTTTTGGAGGAAAGTATATCAGACTAGCAGGGAATACGATTTCTGAAGCATTATCTCGGTCCAGGGAACAATACGTGAGAAATGGCGGCACGATCCTGCAACCAAGGAGAAGCAATATGGAGCCGTTCCAGTCCCCGCGCAGTGTTTCCAAGGTTCCTCATGATGATAGCTAGATTGTCCGTGTGCTCATTGTCAGTTTTTACACCCACATCTGACATTCCTTGAGATGGCAAAAAAAATCCAGACAAAGCTCTGAGAGAGTTGGACAGTTCAAGAACATGTATTTAAGTTGATCGCATCCTGTCAGACAGAGAGTCACAAGGCGCGTACTGCTCAGTTCCACTTCCAAGATCTTCCTACATCCCTCAATCTTCACGCTAGTCAGCAGGGAGCAATGCCTTAACAAGGCCTTTAATCCCTCCCCGGATACAGTAGTTGAGCTCCCTGTTTTCAGTGCAACTTCGAATGAGGAGAGTTGAGGACTCAAAATGGCAATGAACTGTAGCATAGGATCGCTCAACTGGCTGAAGACGTTCAGTGTAAGCCGTTTGAGGTTGGGGCACTTTCTCAGAATTAAGGGAAGATAATCACTTTGAGATGGATGACCATAAGAGTCGGATACAGAGAGATTGGCTGCCCGTACTGCGGCCCAAACATACTCCGCACATTGGCTCCATTGATCTGAACCCAAGGCTGGAGTCCCAACATGTTCATCTACAAGGACTCTGCCAGAATCTAACTGTAGATGCAGAGAGTCTGCATGCTCAGGAGCTGCAACTGTTTGAAAATCCCTAGTTCACCAGCCAGATTTGGAGCTGACAGAGACATGCCATTTTCAATATTCATAACAGCGCTAGGCCCATGATCCATAACTCTGCTTGTGTTACTTTCAGAGATTATCAAACTGTCATTAGAACTTGTAATCTGATGGGTTGTCTTGTTAACGGACTTCTGTGGTATGGAGGGCTCCATTTCAGAAAAAGCATTTACTGGATATGCATTTGAGAAGGAGGCCAGTTGTTCTGGGCCTGCATGCCTGAAGTGGCCATCCCTCCTTTTAGGAACAAGGAGCATGTTTTCAGCAGGGATATTTTGTTTATAAGGCATGTGCTCCTTATGTGGTTCCTGCTTTGAACCAGGTGCTTCGTCCATACTAGTCTAATTCTGTTGCAAATGTGGCACAGACGACAAAAGATTTGATAATACTGAAACCTGAGACTCCAAAGGTAATCCAGATGCCAGCTTAGAGATGAGCAAAGGATTGGATGGCAACAAACTGCTTAATAGTTGTGATTTCGCAATCATATTGATGAGCTCATTAGCAGACCCTCCGCTTACATTAGATCTATTGTCACCATGCCCTGAGGATAATTTTGTAGTCAGTAGGGTTCGTAGAAGAGCATCTCCACCACTCAGCAGCCCTAGCAACTTTTCAAGATCCCCCTTTCCTTGGTCTTGTCCTAAGACATTCAACAGTTGTGCAAGAGGGGTTTGATCTGCTAAAAGACATGCTAATGCTGCTGCAGCATCTGGCTGTGTTTTTCTCCTCCGCCTATTATGTCCGGCCAAACGTCGCCGACAGCTTTTTCTGTTTTCATCAAATTCTTGTAGCAAGTGAACACTGGTGACGAGCAAGAGTCTGATTCATCAGGTTCTTCACCAGCCAATAGATCAAACTGCTGCCTTAAGTTGGAAACAACAGAGTCGCTGAGATCAAGTTTCCTGTCAGAATGTTAGATTGACTCCTGCTTGCCCTAGCCAATGGACATGACGATCTATAATTTTCTGTGACAGAAACCATCGATTCCTCCAAATGGAACTCAGAAAGAGCCATGCTTTTGCTGGGAACTGAATCATGAATGGCGTTGGAGTAGTCACACATCCTTGTCACCATCTCGGACCCTTTTGGAAAAGTAAAATCTGCAGGCCTCTCCATCATCTCTTTGGTTTGATAGGTAGCAGACTTTAGATATGACTTGATAGAAATGTTGATAGCGTCCATGTTGCATTTCTGATCATTGATAGCTTCGAATGCTCGGTGATATTCAAATGATGCAAAATTTGCTGTTCAAACTGTGACTCTCTGTCTGTAGCTCACTGTGCTGAATAGTGAATCTGGCCAAGCTGCTGCTCAATTTGTGTCTGTAGCTCACTGTGCAGAACAACAAATCTAGCCAAATTCTTGAGAGGCAAATGCCATCCACTTTCTCAAATGCTTGTCCTGATTCATCGATACTGCCCAATAACGGTTCATTTTGATCTTCATTCCTGCACTGCCACAAACCTTCCTTCGGAGAATCTGGAAGTGCTGCCTTGTCAAGACACCTGCAGATCGTTTTTCCAAGATAGGAGTTGATAAACAACAGAAACTGCAGGAGGAACTCCATGCTGCAAAAATTTCAAGAGTGCTCCTGTACTACTGGGTGACAGTGGATTGAAATCGATATCTTCTTCGTCCTCTTCATCACTCTGTGTGCAACTAGTACTATCAATCATTAAGGCAGATAAACATGAGGTTACAAGTCATATAGCTGAACCTACTATGCAGAGGAGGCAAATGTTCCAAGCATTTTAAAGCCAGCTATGAACAGGATTCTTGTCACTACTCAGGAGGCTTTTGTTATCTGGGAGACGCAAGGTTTCATATTGCATCAATAGTTTGATTGTCATCCATTGACAATGCAACCAATGGCAGTTTCCCATGCTTCAGAGAAGATTTGATTGTCTCCTGGCTCACTGGAGATCCAGATTCATACATTGCATTAGCATCATCAATGATATCTGGAACTCTAGGATTGACAGTTTTGGACAGCACTAAAATTGTTCAAAAATTTTGAAGAATTTCATGGGGCTTTTTCTCTTCAACACTTCCTGAATGTTCTTAGCATCAGGACTGACAACATTTTAAGGTTCTTTCCCCAACATTGAAGAGATTGAACCATTTCTTGAAGGCTCAACAATGATCTATTTGATGAATCTTGTACCACTTGACTTCTCGTCATCAACCTATTGCCTATGGAAGACCGATGGAGCATTCTCAAGGGTATGATGCTTTGGGGATGCAATCTTGTAATGCCATATTCATGGAATGCTCTCTCCTACTCATTTGAGTGTATAGGTATTGGGTATTGACTCAAGTAGGATAAGAAGTACTCAAAACACTTGGAACAGGGCTAAAACAGGGTGCAGTCCAAACAGGGACAGATTTGGAAAAGTTGCTACAGAAATTAGTAGCATCATTCTAACGACAAAGGAACAATTGGAAGTGATACTAGTTATCATAAGCTCTGAGTGGAGCCATCAAACGTCTCATTTGGACACATATTTCTCGAGCTAGAGCCTATTTGGTACCGGCAGTTCACTAGCAGTTTACTGTGGACAGTTCTGGAAATTCTTAAACAGAGAGGGGTATTGCTACTCCTAAATTCAAACCATGATTTCTACTTGATACTAGACATCCTAACCTTCGAGTCAAGCTATCATACACCTTATTTGGACTTCTATTTTTCAAGGAACAGCATATCCCTTCAACTTGATTGCAATGGCAGCAGCTAAGAACAATAGCTCCAGCTCTAGTGAACAACGTTGGCTTCAAAATACAGGCTAATATGGACAAACTTGGACAAGGTTGGCTTCAAACACAGGCTAAAATGGACAAACTTGTACAAGATCAGCTTCAAACAAAAGCTAATATTGACAAACTTGTAGTTTCGATTCAACAGTGTATTGCTCTTATGGGAAAAACAGCAGGACCTGAATCAAATGCTTATGCTTATGGACAACATGTATATGCTAATGGTACACACTATGATCCACATGCATCTTATGAATATGAACAGCAACAATATGCAAATGAATATGAGCAGTATGCAAGTACATCTGGACAGCATGTTAATGCTTATAAATATGATGTACCATATCATAATGCAGAGTATCATTCCATTGAACCTTGGCAGCAGAATGGTTATTATGGTCAACACGCTTATGCTTATGAGCATCCATCTCTTCAGCAACATAGTTCTTATGGATGTAACAAAAATGGTTATGCTTATCAGTACACTTCTAGCTTTGATCAACAGCAAGCAAGTGATTATGACCAATACAGTGGGATCAATGATCAAAGGCAACATGCTTATGAATGTGAGCAGCAAACTGCAGTGGAAATAACTGCATATGCTCAACTAACTGTCCCTCTGATGTGTAGCAGGACTATTATCACCATATGCAGTATGGACAGCATGAGCAATATGGTTATGAGTATGGACAGCCATCTGTTGTACATGATGAGCATGGACAGCCATCTGTTGTACATGTTGAGCATGGACAGCCATCTGTTATACATGAACAGCAAGATGACTATGAGCAGCATGTCAAAACTATCATAGAGCTGACCAATGGTGATGAACAGGTGTGTAAATTGCTATCTAAAGCTAAACGTGTTAGACACCTTACTAGTGATACAATACGGGAACTGCATGCTGCGGGCTTATGCTATCGTTGTGCTAAGCCACTATCTTGTAATCACCAAGCCACATGTAGGGCAAAGTCTGCCAAAATAATCTTGTTATTTGAATATTATGATGTAAATGATGGAGAACATCTTGTTGAAGACCATTCTGGTATGAGTCCACAACAAGAAGTTCAACAACAAGAAGTTCAGTTCAAGAAGGAAGATTATGGACATCATGTGGACTTGGAAGATCATCATGCAATGGAGACTTTGTTAGTGAGTACTATCATGATGATCGTGTTTCCAGCAGTATTTGATTTCGATCTTATGAAAGTTGATCCTATGCATGGCAAAGATACAACTTTTCCTTTTGATCCGGGAGGCTACAGGCTGATTTTGACCTCCTGTATAGATTAGTACTACTATTGAGTATTAGGTAATCTTTTCTTTTATCCCTTGTAATGCTGTACAGAGTAGTACTCTGTTCTATCCATGTCCTTTTTAGCTTGTTTCTAGGTTTGTTTTTGAGGACAAAAACTTTTGGGAAGGGATGGATTGTAAGAAGTTGGAAATAGTTAAAATGTTGATAATATACCATGTCACACTGACATTGGTATATAAGGAGATAAGTTGTAATTTTCCACATCTTTTTGACATATCAATACATTTACAATCTTTCTCTCCCTTCTTGCTCCAAGCTTCCATGGCTTCTTCATCTTTCCTGTCTTTCTCTCTCCAATTCTAGTCTTTCTCTCTCCTCGTCACTCTATTTCTCTCTCTCTCTACAGTCTTTCTCTCTCCTCTTTCTTTTCCCCTAGTTCTCTCTCTGACAAGTTTGCTGCTCAGTGGAAACAACTGCATATGCTCAACCTAACTGTCCCTTTGATGTGCAGCAGGACTATTATCACCATATGCAGTATGGACAGCATGAGCAATATGGTTATGAGTATGGACAGCCATCTGTTGTACATGATGAGCATGGACAGCCATCTGTTGTACATGTTGAGCATGGACAGCCATCTGTTATACATGAACAGCAAGATGACTATGAGCAGCATGTCAAAACTATCATAGAGCTGACCAATGGTGATGAACAGGTGTGTAAATTGCTATCTAAAGCTAAACGTGTTAGACACCTTACTAGTGATACAATACGGGAACTGCATGCTGCGGGCTTATGCTATCGTTGTGCTAAGCCACTATCTTGTAATCACCAAGCCACATGTAGGGCAAAGTCTGCCAAAATAATCTTGCTATTTGAATATTATGATGTAAATGATGGAGAACATCTTGTTGAAGACCATTCTGGTATGAGTCCACAACAAGAAGTTCAACAACAAGAAGTTCAGTTCAAGAAGGAAGATTATGGACAGCATGTGGACTTGGAAGATCATCATGCAATGGAGACTTTGTTAGTGAGTACTATCATGATGATCGTGTTTCCAGCAGTATTTGATTTCGATCTTATGAAAGTTGATCCTATGCATGGCAAAGATACAACTTTTCCTTTTGATCCGGGAGGCTACAGGCTGATTTTGACCTCCTGTATAGATTAGTACTACTATTGAGTATTAGGTAATCTTTTCTTTTATCCCTTGTAATGCTGTACAGAGTAGTACTCTGTTCTATCCATCTCCTTTTTAGCTTGTTTCTAGGTTTGTTTTTGAGGACAAAAACTTTTGGGAAGGGATGGATTGTAAGAAGTTGGAAATAGTTAAAATGTTGATAATATGCCATGTCACACTGACATTGGTATATAAGGAGATAAGTTGTAATTTTCCACATCTTTTTGACATATCAATACATTTACAATCTTTCTTGATTCAAAATCAATTTTTGAGAAATCTTTGTACCTTGAAGATAGTCAAGTAATTCATTTATCCTTGGAATTGGATGTTGAGATGGCAAGCTCAACACGTGCGGACATTGATGATGGACCGCCTGGCTAGATGTGTCCGTACGTCTACACTTAGCACGTCGATGGTCATTATGACACTCACATGGCCATTGCCTTATCATTTATTATATTTAGGTTGTTACACCTACCTACAGTTGGCAAAGATATAGCGCCAGTCGATTAGTGTAGTTGGTTATGCACTGTTTGACTTAGAAGGCCACTTTTCTTTATGTTGTATCTTATCTATACTTTGTGTACATTTTATAGTGTGTGAAAGAAGAAGAAAAAATCAGCAAGAAAACGTTTTGGCCTCCATCTCTCTTGTTGTGTTCTTGCGTAAGCTTCCTCTTGTGTATATAGTGTGTGTTTAGCGCAACAGCTCAAGCAAAGTCCCCCACCACGCGATTCTTGACATGGTATCAGAGCCACGCCACAGAGAGAGGCTGATTTTGAAGGCTGAAGTGAAGGAGAAGAAGCAAGGTTCAAGTAAGCAAGCAATGAGTAAGAAGCTCTCCCATTCTTTCACTCTCTCTCTTGGATAGTACCTGTGGAGGTACCAGAAGCAAGATAGAGCGAAAATCTTAGATTGCTATGAGATTTGGTGTGCGAGTAGAGCACTGTATATTCTACAAATTAACTCTTCAGGGCTTTCTCGCAATTATTTTGGGCGTTTTAGGCCGTTTCAGGCCCCGTTTTAGAGCCGCAAGGTTGCAAATAATTTTAGGGTACACTGTGATTTCGGTTGTATTGACCGAAAGTGGGTGCACAGTTTACAGATTTTGAATCTGTAATTTTTGAGGTATTTGCAGGAAACAAATATAAGATTTATCTGTAAACAGGTTGCATATTACATTTACTATTGAGCAATCAGTGAAAAAGGTTGCTTGGTGTATTGTTGTGCACATGTTGTGAAAGATTGCAGAAGACAAGCTTGTTGCGTTGTATCCTTATTTGTGATAATGGCAGAGAACAGTGAAATCCCATTATTGAGGAGCTCGATAAGAACAAGTACCCTTCATGGAAGTTTTTGTGACGAAATTCCTCATTGGAAAGGGCCTTTATGAGTTTGTTTCGGGTGAAGAAAAGGAGCTAGAGCTAGATCCCTCCGACTGTAGATGAATTAAAAGCGTGGAAAGAATGGAATGTGAAAGACAAAAAGGTGAAGAATTGATTATTTGTAGTCATTGATAAAATGATGTTAGGACACATCAGGAATGCAGAAACTTCACATGTAGCTTGGACAATTTTTGAGAACATGTTTTCAGTAAATACAAAGGCACAAAAGATTCAACTCAAGCAAGAGTTGAATGCCTTGAAGAAAGGAAAAATGTATGTCAATCAGTATGTGTTGAAGGTGAGGAGCATTGCAGATGCTTTAGCAACAATTGATGCAATGACTAATGATGATGATTTGGTTTCATCCACTTTGAGTGGCCTTAATAATGAGAAGGCATGGAAATCATCTATTACTTCGGTATACGTACAGAAGCCATTTCCAGATTTTGATGAGCTGATCTCTCTCATGATTACTGAAGAGGTCAATATGCAAGGTGACTCATCTGAAAAAAATGGTGAACAGGTTCAAGCATTTTACTCAAGTTTAGGAAGGGGACATGGTAGATCCTCTTCGAGAGGCCATGGTATGGGACGTGCTGGCGATAACCAGCAAAACAGGTTAAATCAGAAATTTGGTGAAATGCAGGTTTTAGGAGGCCATGAAACTTTAGAGGCAGGGGGAGCTCTAGAGGAAGAGGTGGATGGCAAAATAGAGATTCTAGAAATTCTGCTATTGTTTGCCATTGCTGTGGCAAAATAGGTCATATTGTAGCCAATTGTTATGCTAAGAAGGATGATATTCGCAGTGGTAAATTGCAACAAGGAAACTATGCATCTTCTTCACGACAGAATGAAGACAAAAATGAGTGTCTGTTTGTTATGTAGCATATGATGAATGCAGTTACAAGAAAGGGGACACATGATGATGTATGGTATGTCGATTTAGGTGCATCTAATCATATGACTAGTCATGTTGAATGGTTTGGAGAGATGCAAGACTTACAAAATCCAGGTTATGTGCAGACGGGTGATGATTCATGCCACTCAATTTCACACATTGGAAAGGTTCCCTTGTCCTTGTATGATGGCCAGACAAAGAGTCTGACAGATGTATTACATGTGCCATCAATCACAAAGAATCTAGTGTGTGTTGGCCAAATGGTAGAGCAGGGGTTACAGATCCGATTCAATGCAAAAGGTTGTTTTGTAGAAGAATTTAATGATAAGTGCAGGTTGGTCGCAAAAGGAAGTAGAGTTGGCCGCATGTTCACTTTAGATGCTGGAATTCCTGCAATGGATGCTGCAATGTATACTAAAGGAAAATGAGTAGTTGTAGATATTGAAATATGGAATAAACATATTGGATATGCAAATGTGCAAAGACTAAAATTAATACAGTCTAGAGGATTGGCTACAAGGTTGCCTTCATTTAGAGTTGCAGAATTGCATAAAGTCTGTGAAGCATACCAATTTGGTAAGTAGGCAAGGCAACCCTTCTCGCATGAAAGAGAAGTAAGTAGAAAAATACTCGATGTAGTGCCTACAGATGTTTGGGGGACCAACACAAAATGTATCTCTTGGTGGTAGCAAATACTTTGTTACATTTATTGATGACTATTCAAGGAAATTATGGGTATACTTCATGAAGGAAAAGAGTGATGTGTTTGAGCACTTCAAATCTTTTAAGGCAGCTGCTGAAACAAAAACAGGCTTAAAAGTGAACTGCTTGAGATCAGATGGAGGGGGAG
Source organism: Lygodium microphyllum (assembly GCF_053477565.2). Lineage (NCBI taxonomy): Eukaryota > Viridiplantae > Streptophyta > Polypodiopsida > Schizaeales > Lygodiaceae > Lygodium > Lygodium microphyllum. The sequence continues at coordinate 24,165,931 of NC_141139.1, read as the reverse complement.
AGTACCTCTCTAATGAGTTTAATGGCTTCTTGAGGACTCATGGAATAAAGAGGCAATTTACTTACAGGTATACCCCACAACAAAATGGGGTTGCAGAAAGAAAAAATAAGCATATTGCAGAAGTCGCATAGGCATTAATGGCTGAAAAGAATATGCCCAAATATTTTTGGTTTAAGGCTATCCATACTGCTGTCTATATTATGAACAAGACCCCCACAGTTGCAGTTCATGGGATGACTCTCCCAAAGAATGCTTTACTGGCAAGAAGCCCGATGTATCGCACTTGAAGGTATTTGGATGTGTTGCATATGTTCATGTGCCAGATGAGCTACAGAAGACAATGTATTTTTATTGGATACTCTTTAGAGAAAAAAGGGTATCATTGTTATAACCCTATCACAGGTGAGTTCAGAGTGAGCAAGGATGTTATCTTTGATTAGATGTGCAGCTGGTATGCACCTGATGGTGATGTATTAGATGATGATAATGATCAGGACAACTATGTGGAGAAAGAAAAACAAAAATCACGGAGTCTTAGTGGACCAGAAACATCATCTGTACTATACCTATAGTGAGCCCTTGGTCTGGGAAACTAAGGAATAGCCCCACATCTTCAGGTGGATCTATAAGTATTGCAGGGAAGGACAAAGGAAAGAAAAAAGTGCTGGATTTTAATGATGCATCTACCAGTCATTTGGGATTTGATGGAGATTCTAGTGGTTCAAAGAGTTTGGATAATGAGCTTGGTATTCCTTTAGTCAGGACACCAGGTGTACAGAGAGCTCATAGTAATGTAAAGGCTCCATTGAGTGATCCGGTGGTATGCAAATCTAGCAGGGTCAGATACCCTGTTAAAAGATTTGGTTTTGAAGGTTATGCAGCTCACCACTATGCTTATATGGTGAAACTAGTTGAGAATGTTGAGCCCACTTGTTTTGAGGATGCTGTTGGTCATGCTCATTGGGATGCAGCAATGGATGGGGAGATGGCTGCATTAGAAGCCAATAAGACTTGGGATTTGCCCCTTACCTAAGGGTAAGAAAGCTATTGGTTGTAAGTGGGTTTACAAATTCAAGTATAATGCAGATGGTTCAGTTAGTAGGTATAAAATTGGGCTGGTTGCAAAAGGCTATGCTCAAACATATGGCATAGATTATGAAGAGACATTCAGTCCAATTGCTAGGTTGGCAATTGTTAGATGTGTGATTGCCTTGGCAGCAGCCAAAGGTTCGAGTTTGCAACAAATGGATGTTAAGAATGCCTTCTTGCATGGTGAATTGCAAGAAGAAGTGTATATGGAGCAGCCAACAGGTTATGAGGATTTAGAGCATCCCACATATGTGTGCAGGTTAAAGAAGGCACTCTATGGGATGAAGCAAGCACCTAGAGCATGGTCTGACAAGATTGGAGAGTATCTTGTCAATATTGGATTTTGTATTTCTGATGCTGATCACTCACTTAATGTGAGAAAGGGAGATGCAGGTATGGTCATCATAGTCATCTATGTGGATGACTTGACTATTACAGGTGACAGTGACAATGGGATTGCTGAAGTTAAGGACTTCTTGAAGAAGAAGTTTGAGATAAAAGATTTGGGTGAGCTGAGATACTTTCTTGGTATTGAGGTGATCAGATGTGATGATGGTATATGGCTATCCCAAAGGCAATATGGCTTGGATATGTTATCCAAGTATGGTATGACAGTATGTAAGCCTCTTTCAGTACCATTGGAGCAAAATGTGAAGTTGAGTGCCAACTTTGGGGATGAGATAGAAGACCCTACTATGTTCAGGAGGATAGTAGGGAGTTTGATTTACATGACTATCACAAGGCCAAACTTGAGCTATGTTGTTGGCCTTGTCAGTCAGTTTATGCAGATGCCTAGAAAGCCTCATTTGGATGTAGTTAGACATATATTGAGATATGTGAAGTCCACTTTACATTATTGACTTTTTTATGAGGCAGGTAAGGATGTACAAGTCTTTGGATACACAGATGCAGATTGGGCTAGTAGCATGTCAGACAGAAGATCTACTAGTGGATTCATGTTTTCCCTTGGTAGTGCAGTAGTTACATGGAGTAGCAAAAATCAATCTATAGTTGCTTTATTGAGTACAGAAGCTGAGTATAGAGGTGATGTTGTGGCAGCATGTGAGGTGGTATGGCTGCAAAAGTTATTAGGTGATTTGGATGTGCAAGGAGATGGTCCAATTGTCATTCATTGTGACAACATGAGCAACATACAATTAGCTAGGAATCTAGTGTTCCATGCTAGGACAAAACACATTGAGGTGCATTACCACTATGTGAGAGAGAAGGTACTTGTAGGAGAGATTAACTTGGTATATGTCACTACACAAGATCACATAGATGATATTTTCACAAAGGCATTGGGTGCAGAGAAGCTTCAAAAGTTCCGAAGCTTACTTGGAGTTGTAGAGATAGAGTTGAGCTTGAGGGGGAGTGTTGAGATGGCAAGCTCAACATGTGTGGACATTGATGATGGATCGCCTAGCTAGATGGGTCTGCACATCTACACTTAGCACATCGGTGATCATTATGACACTCACATGGCAACTAACTTATCACTTACTACATTTAGGTTATTTGTCACAACTCTATAGAAACAGAATTTGTATCCTTTTTCATTAATTTGTCTATATAATGATTTATTAAATTTATTTCCTTTGCACTAATTAGATATAAAGAAAAGTGCATTGGAGCTGGCCACTGATGAGTGGTCACAGGTTATGGTGGACCCACGCGGTGGGTTAGAGAAAAGATAGTTCACACTTCCACCTATATGACCCGATTGGGCGCCTGTGACTAGAACTCATGCATATCAGGGTTAGACTCGCATACAGAAAGGATTGATGCCTTGAAGTGTGGGCTAGATCCACCAGAACAAACAGTTACAATCAACAAGATGGCATGATCATGAAATGCTTGTATAATGTGCATGTGTGGGCTGAAAGCTTGAAATGCACATTTCTTTGCATAAGAAAGTCACATGAAGATTCGGATACCATTTTTGCGATGTACACGGAAAAAGCTTTCATATGACACCCATATTGGGGGGGTCCCTAAATTTTAGGAGGTCCTTAAAATTTAGGAGCCTCGAATTAGCCTAAAAATGCTAGTCCTAAAAAATAGGGATGTCATTCTAAAAATAGTAAGTTCTGTACTCTGACTATGCTTACTAAATTTGGTTGTTTCTATTCTTGACAGTATTCAACCCAAAAAGGAAGGCCATAGAGAAGAGACAAGTGTCAAGACACTTGTCACACAAGTTTCCAAGTGTCCCACCACTTGTCACATCTCATGACATGTGGCTGGACACTTGTCTTGTGCTACTCCACTTTCCCCTTTTGTACTAGCTCTCCCCTCTCCTATAAATAAGAGCTCGTTTTTCTTCATTCAACATCATTTTTCTTTGCTGTAAACTCATGTACAGCACCCACAGATAGCCAGAAACTGGCCCCATCCATCCCCATCATCATCCCCCACTTCTCCATTATCAAATTCCTCCATATTCCCTCTTCTATCACTGTTGTTTTATAGGACAGCAAGCCTGTAAATTCATTACAACACCTCCTTCTCGAGCTCTTTCTTCCATTTTAGCTACAAGAAGCAAGCCCTATCCATGTACTGCTGATCAAAGATGGAGAAAGGCTGAATTTCCCTTTTTCTTCTCTCATACTGTAAAGAAATCAGTTCTTATCATTGCATAATAGATAATGCATGTGTGTTTGTACATCTTTGCATGATCTTGTGAGAGTGAGAATTACTTCTTCTCACTCTCAGGTTGATTGTAACTGAGCTCTTCCCTAAGGGACTTGGGTTGAGCAGAAATACATTCCTTCGGGGGAGGGGGGGGGGGGTTGCCCATCTTCAACCCTCAATCTTGTCTCCATTACTTTTACATTTTCATGGCTGTAATTCTATGAGTAATTTTCATTTTCATCTTTAAGTGTTCATTCTCTTTTATATTAAATCTCGAAAACAAGCGAATATCATAATTGTTAAGCATACTACGTTGTTCGGGGCATTTACAGTGGTATCAGAGCTTTGGCTCGGTCCTCACCCCCAACACTGGTAGTGCTTACAACTATAAGTTTGTTTGTTTTCAGCCCTTGCATTGAGTGCTTGAGCATATTTTTTTTCTTTAGTCTCAATGGATCAATCGAGTGCTATCCTTCAAGCCATTCAAAGTCTTAGAGAGGAGAATCAGCAAATTCGTGAGCAACTTCTCAAACTAGAAAAAGTTGAGAATCCCAAAGAATTCAAGGAAAGAAGCCCATCTACTTCAAGGAGACAAAGCCATACCAATGAAAGGAGCCGATCAAGAAGTCCAACTACTTCTAAGAGGCAGTGCCAGTCTACTTCAAGACAAAGAAAGAGATCGCGTCGAAGCTCATCCTCTTCTTCAAAGTCATCTGGCGCCTATTCTGATGGATCCTCTTCTAGTAATGAAGAGTCTCACCCTTCTCGTGGAAGACCTCATCATCGTCAAAGGCGTCGACATTCTTCACCCTCGTCTCCATCTTTATCCCCATCAAGCACTTCATCATCTTCAACCTCAAGATCCGAGCATGGACGAAGGCATAAGAAGAAGAAGAAGACTAAGTCACTATCTCAACTTGAAAAGAAGATCAAGTTCAGTATGTATGATGGTTCCCGAAATCCTGATCTTCTTCTGAAGTTTATTCGTCAATTTCAAATTTTGTATGGTCGTGACAAGTATAAAGAAAAAGAAAAGATTAAGTTTGCAGCTTTACATTTAACCGACTTAGCCCATACTTGGTGGACGGGGTTGGAATATGATCATGCTGCCCCAAAATCATGGCGGTACTTTGTTCGCCTGATACAAAGCCAATTTCTTCCTGTTCATTTCAAAAGAGATGTAAAAATGGAATGGGATCGGCTTTGGCAAAAGAAAAATGAGTCACTTGGTGACTATACCAAGAGATTTTGGGAGCTACTTTTGAAGGTCCAACATTTTAAGAAGATCAGCAGTTCGGAAAAGCTTAGGAAGTTTCAAGGAGGTTTGCATTTTAAACTTCGTACTGCTCTTAATCATTATCATTGTTCTAGTCTCAGGGAACTCATTGACCATGCTGAGACATGGGAAATGGAGCACAATGGCAACAAATCATTCCAAAAGAATGATAAGAAGAGAGTAGCTGATGATGAGGAGTATTCAGCCCCAAATGAAGGACAAAAACAGTGGCAAAAGCAGCCATCAAATCAAAAGAAGATGAAGCCCTATGCACCTCCTAATGCTCCTCAATTTCGCTCCAATCTATACCCACAAGCAAAGCAGCTTTCCGAAGAAGAAAAGCAACGCTTCATGAAAGAAGGGAAGTGCTTTAAATGTGGACAAACAGGCCACATAGCGAAGCAATGTCCAAACAAGGGACAAAGCAAGGTTTCTGACAACAAGCCTAAGTCGCCAGTGAAAATCAATGCTATTAGTGATGTAGTTGCAAACACAACTTACACTCCAAAGACGCGCAAATTATTAAAAGCTTGGGGACAGTTGCAAGGTAAGCAAGCACTATTCTTGATAGATCTTGGGGCGAATGAAAATATTATTTCCTTGCAATTAGCTAAAGAGCTTGGATTAAAGAATGAAGAGATGGACACTCCGGCAGAAGTTCGCCAAGCTTTGAATGCTGATGAAGGTGACACAGTGAAGACTGTGATACCCTACATTGGCAAGCTCAAGTTTCAAATTCAAGGCTACAGTGACGAAGATACCTTCTGTATCGCAGACCTTGATGGTTGCGATGTGATTCTTGGTATGCCCTGGAATCATAGAGTAGATTCAACCATCTTCTCTCAGAAAAAGAAGGTAGAACTCACCAACAAAGGCAAGAAGTACGAGATCCAAGCTGGAGTTTCTGGAGACACCATACCTATGGTAAGCCATATGCAAGTCTCTAGAGCAATTAAGGATTGTGTTCAATGTTGTCTGCTTTATGTCACTGATGTAAAAGATAATATGAATGCTGAAAACCAAGAGCAACTTCAGCTCTTGGAAAAGTATAAAGATTGTTTTTCGGAAGATCTTCCTTATCAGCTTCCCCCAGAAAGGCCAGAAGACCATCATATTGATATTATCCCGGGCAGTTCTCCTCCTAATATAGCACCATACCGTGTGAGCCGTCCTCAACAAGAAGAAATCAGAAAGCAAGTCGAAGACCTACTCAACCGTGGGCTAATTAGGCCAAGTAGCTCACCATTTTGTTCACCGGTTCTTCTTGTTCAAAAGAAAGATGGCACATTCAGGATGTGCATTGATTATCGAGCCCTCAACAAAATCACTGTGAAGAATCGGTTTCCTATTCCCAGAATTGACGACATTTTGGATCGTCTAGGAGGCTCAAAGGTTTTCAGCCGCATTGATCTAAAGAGTGGTTATCATCAAATTAGGGTAATACCACAAGATGTACACAAAACTGCTTTCCGCACTTCATACGGTCTTTATGAATTCTTGGTGGTTCCTTTCGGATTAACCAATGCACCAGCCACCTTTAATCGAATGATGGAGCGCATCTTTAGAGAGCATCGACAATATGTCGGTACTTTCTTTGATGATATTATTGTCTTTAGCAAGAATGAAGAGGAGCATCATCAACACTTGGAAATTGTTCTACAATTACTACAACAAAATCAACTCTTGGTAAATGGTAAAAAGAGTGAATTTTTCATGCATAAAATAAATTACCTTGGGCATGTCATCTCTTCTGAAGGGATTCAGATGGATCCTGAAAAGATCAGGATAATCCAAGAATGGCCTCATCTTCGTGATGTACATGAGGTGCGATCGTTTCTTGGCTTATGTTCTTATTACCGCCGCTTCATCAAGCATTTTGCACATATGGCTTCTCCACTTCATGACCTTACAAAGAAGAAGATCTCTTTCCAATGGAAGGAAAAAGAGAATGCAGCCTTCACAAGGCTGAAAACAGCTCTTACTTCTGGACCTGTTCTTATCATTCCAGATCTGATAAAACCATTTGTGGTGGAAGCATGTGCTTGCGGTGATTGTATTGGTGCAGTGCTAAATCAAGAAGGCCATGCCGTAGCCTTTGAAAGCCACCGTCTAAATGATGTGGAGAAAAGGTATGACATTTATGAAAAGGAGCTCTTAGCAGTGGTTCATGCTTTAAAGATATGGAAACATTATCTTTTAGGCAATGAATTCCTTATTAAAACCGATCATCAAAGCTTGAAGTATTTCAAGACTCAAAAGCATTTGCAGGAGAAACATGCAAGATGGGAAAATTTCTTGTCTATGTTTCATTTTCAAATTATGTACACTCCAGGGAAACAAAATGTAGTTGCTGATGCACTTTCTAGAGTGCGTCGCATTGCAACTATTACAGTGGCTCATCATGAAGATTTTCAAACGATGAAGAATACTTATGATGAAGATACTGATTTTGCAGCAATTTGGTCAAATTTACAGCAAGGAGGTTCTCATCCAGATTATTCCATCAAGGACGGTTACCTTCTCATGAACAATCGCCTTTGTGTCACTCTTCTTGTTCGACAAAAGGTGCTTAAAGAAAGTCATGAACCCCCTTATGCAGGGCATAGAGGGAGGGCAGCCACTCTAAGTGCGATTGAGCGCTACTTTTATTGGCCAACATTACGAAAAGATACACATAACTTCATTGAGGCTTGTCTGGTATGCCAAAAATCCAAATATGATAGGCAGAAGATTCCAGGATTGTTGCAACCTCTTCCAGTGCCCAAAGATCCATGGGAATCTATCACAATGGATTTCATCTCAGGTATTCCAAGAACACCTCAAGGTCATGATATGATTTGGGTCATAATTGATAGATTAAGCAAACAATCACATTTTATTCCATGTCATAAAACATTGAAATCCGCACAAGCTGCAAGACTTTTCATTCAACATGTCTTCAGATTACATGGTATGCCTTCTGAGATCATTTCAGATAGAGACTCCAAATTCACAAGTAACTTTTGGCGTGCTTTATTTGAGAATTTGGGAACCACTTTAAAGTTCTCCTCAGCTTTTCATCCTCAAACTGACGGCCAAACAGAGGTGATGAATCTCACTCTTTTGGATATGTTGAAAGCTTATGTTAGTGAACATAAGTCACAATGGGAGAAATATCTTCCATTATTGGAGTTTGCTTACAACAATACAGTGCACTCATCCACAGGGAAAGCTCCAAATGAAATAGTACAGGGTAAAGTGATTCCTCCTCCAATTATTCGCACTAAAGATAAGATTTTTGCTGCTGATGAGTTTGCTTCAGATTTAAAAACCACAATGGATCAAGTTCGAGCCACTATCAAAGTTGCCCAAGAGCGACAAAAGAAGCAAGCAGATAAACGAAGAAGACCTTTGGCTTTTGAAAAAGGTCAATATGTCTTGCTAAAGTTTGATAAAAGTAGGCTCAAACAAGGTTTTGGTCAAAATTCATCTTTTCCAAAACTCTCCAATAGATACTTTGGACCCTTCAAAGTGATTGAGAAAATAAATTAAGTTTCTTATCGACTTGAGCTTCCTACTCATTGGAAAATACACAATGCTTTTCATGTAAGTTTGCTAAAACCTTACATAGGACCAGAACCAAAGGAACCCATTACTGAAGATCCCCCAGAAGTTGAAGAAACAGAGCAACTCTTGGAACCTGAAAAGATTTTGTTTCTCAAGGATCAAACCACGAGAAGTGGCCTTGTGACACGAAAATTCTTACTAAAATTCAAGAATCTACCCACAACAGATGCACAGTGGGTAGATGAAAAATTCATGAAGGATTACCCAAATATTCTACAGCAATATCAAGAAGCTTTTCAGCTGAGGACAGCTGAATAAAAGCTAGAGGGCTGTCACAACTCTATAGAAACAGAATTTGTATCCTTTTTCATTAATTTGTCTATATAATGATTTATTAAATTTATTTTCTTTGCACTAATTAGATATAAAGAAAAGTGCATTGGAGCTGGCCACTGATGAGTGGTCACAGGTTATGGTGGACCCACGCGGTGGGTTAGAGAAAAGATAGTTCACACTTCCACCTATATGATCCGATTGGGCGCCTGTGACTAGAACTCATGCATATCAGGGTTAGACTCGCACACAGAAAGGATTGATGCATTGAAGTGTGGGCTAGATCCACCAGAACAAACAGTTACAATCAACAAGATGGCATGATCATGAAATGCTTGTATAATGTGCATGTGTGGGCTGAAAGCTTGAAATGCACATTTCTTTGCATAAGAAAGTCACATGAAGATTCGGATACCATTTTTGTGATGTACACGGAAAAAGCTTTCATATGACACCCATATTGGGGGGGTCCCTAAATTTTAGGAGGTCCTTAAAATTTAGGAGCCTCGAATTAGCCTAAAAATGCTAGTCCTAAAAAATAGGGATGTCATTCTAAAAATAGTAAGTTCTGTACTCTGACTATGCTTACTAAATTTGGTTGTTTCTATTCTTGACAGTATTCAACCCAAAAAGGAAGGCCATAGAGAAGAGACAAGTGTCAAGACACTTGTCACACAAGTTTCCAAGTGTCCCACCACTTGTCACATCTCATGACATGTGGCTGGACACTTGTCTTGTGCTACTCCACTTTCCCCTTTTGTACTAGCTCTCCCCTCTCCTATAAATAAGAGCTCGTTTTTCTTCATTCAACATCATTTTTCTTTGCTGTAAACTCATGTACAGCACCCACAGATAGCCAGAAACTGGCCCCATCCATCCCCATCATCATCCCCCACTTCTCCATTATCAAATTCCTCCATATTCCCTCTTCTATCACTGTTGTTTTACAGGACAGCAAGCCTGTAAATTCATTACAACACCTCCTTCTCGAGCTCTTTCTTCCATTTTAGCTACAAGAAGCAAGCCCTATCCATGTACTGCTGATCAAAGATGGAGAAAGACTGAATTTCCCTTTTTCTTCTCTCATACTGTAAAGAAATCAGTTCTTATCATTGCATAATAGATAATGCATGTGTGTTTGTACATCTTTGCATGATCTTGTGAGAGTGAGAATTACTTCTTCTCACTCTCAGGTTGATTGTAACTGAGCTCTTCCCTAAGGGACTTGGGTTGAGCAGAAATACATTCCTTCGGGGGGGGGGGGGAGGGGGGTTTGCCCATCTTCAACCCTCAATCTTGTCTCCATTACTTTTACATTTTCATGGCTGTAATTCTATGAGTAATTTTCATTTTCAGCTTTAAGTGTTCATTCTCTTTTATATTAAATCTCGAAAACAAGCGAATATCATAATTGTTAAGCATACTACGTTGTTCGGGGCGTTTACATTATTACACCTACCTATAGCTGGCAAAGATATAGCGCCAGTCGATTAGTGTAGTCGATTATGCACTGTTTGATTTAGAAGGCCACTTTCCTTTATGTTGTATCTTATCTATAAGAAAACGTTTTGGCCTCCATCTCTCTTCTTGTGTTCTTGAGTGAGCTTTTTCTTGTGTATATAGTGTGTGTTTGGCGCAGCCACTCAAGCAAAGTCCCCCACCATGTGATTCTTGACATTGGATACTTATGCTTGATTGTCACCTAGTTTAGTCCATAGTAGTTTATGCAAAGATGGAGAGTTCCATCTTTCTTATTTTGGAACAGCATTGGAGCTACCCATGGTGAATTACTTGGCCTAATACATCATCGGTCTAAGAGTTTGTTGAGTCATTCTTTCAACTTAACGATTTTTAGAATAGACATATAATAGGGTCGCAGTGCTATATTGGAGTAGCTCCTAGTGTTATCTTAATCTCATGATAAACTTCTCTTGGTGGGGAAAGTTTTGTCAGCTCTTTTGGAAACATATCTACATATTCTCTCAACCATGATGAATCTTTTCAACTTCATTTCCTTGCTTAGTCTTATTAAGTTTGATTAGGTAGAAAGGTAGCCCTTTTCTTAGCCCCTTCACGATTCGAGAAGCTTTTGCCAACTAGATTCTAGCATCCTCAGTTTCTCCTTGAGTGGTAACTAACTCTCATTTTAAATCTTGGAATGTGATTTGGCCCTTTTTGTAATGAATATGAGAGTCATGGGGAACTAGCCATCCATCCCTAGTAAACACTCGGTAAGATCCTAGATTAATAACTCTAAACCTCATGTTGGAAAGATTGGCTCCTAAGTCAAATTCCACTCTTCTAGTTTGTTGAGTAGAAGTTGCCTTCTTCCCATTTGCTAATTCTACTAGCAACTTAGATGCAAGTGTGGTGCCTATTTCTAGTCTTTTTGCATATTTCAGTGATATAAATGATTGTGTTCTTCCATAGTCAATCAAAATTTTAAAAGCTTTATCTTGATAGATGGCGACATTCTAGATCACTAAGAATTGGTGATTTGGGCCCTTCTTGTTGAGAGCAGCATGTAGTATTGTCACTCTTTCCATGTCTACCTCTATAGTGGGATCTTCACCTTCACCTATTCCTTCATCCTTTTCCTTAAAGGTTACTCTAACAACATTTCCTTTTGTTGTGAAAATTGCTCGATTTTGGCCATGAAATGTTCCTTGATAGATTGTTTGGCCTAACTTTGGGTATTATCTTTTGAAGTGGCCGGGTTCATTGTAATGGAAACATCTTGGAGCCTCCTTATTGTCAACTGTAGCTACAAAGTTCCCAATTGCACTTATTTTGGCCTTCTTCCTTTGACTGGTCTAGTATTGTTGTTGGATCATTTTGACATACCCAAGCAGTCCTTTGTATGGAGAACCCCATCCCCAAAATTTGCTAACCTTTGATGCTGTCTTAAGCTCCTAGATAATGGGTCTTGCTTGAATTAATGCATCTTGTAAGTTGAATGGATGCATTACTTTGAGACTGGTATCCAATGGAGGGTCTAGTCTATGGAAAAACTTTGACACATTGTAGTTGATGGCCATGGGCAGGGCATACTTCAAAAGAGATACAAATCTAGAATAATAAGCTTCTAAGCTCAATCCAAATTGCTTCAAACTATAGAATTCATTCATCTTTAAGGTGGGGTATGCCGGTGGGAGGTATGGCCAATATACAGCTTCCTTCAGCTTTTTCCAAGTGACGGTTACTTCCTAAACCCCTTGGTCTTTGCGCCATTGCTTCCACCAAAGTCTAGCTTTTGAGAATGATGTGAGGTTTGCTACCTAGAATCTTTTGAGTCCCCTTCACGAAATGGAAGGTCTTGGCTATTCCCACAAGAATCGACCCAAATTTCAGGCCTCTAAGTATACTAAGGTCACTTATCAGATTGGACTTCAAGCATCTGCTTGTGCTAGATTTCTCAAGAGAAGGCGATTTGTATCATACTTGGTTCAGGGAGAGTGAGAAACAAGGGGGAGTATAGGTATGTTGACCCTTTTGCCTATAGGGCAAAGTCTCACTCCCTTCGCCTATAACGATATAGAGTCAAGGTTCTAACTAATTCTATGTGGTCAATGTTTCCTATACTATAGCACATTGAAATGTAGAGAATCTCTTAGCTTACCGAGGCCACCTTGACTTATGTGGGATTCATCAGGAATGTTGATCTCCCACTTCCCTAAGTTGGATAGTTTTAGTTATAATGTTTGTTTTAGCCATAATGTTTGTTCACATAACTTAAGTCACAACACATAAATAATGAAAACAATCCTTTAGAATATAGCTTCTTTATTTATTAGAGAATCTAATACAAGTGTTCATCTTCTTCCCATATGGAAGAATGACCAAGGTTTTTCCCCTAACTAGTAATAGGATCCTCAAGAATTCCATTCTGAGTCATCTAGGATTTTAGGCAATTCCTAGGAGCCTAAGAGTTTATTGGCTAGAGCCCCCTTGGCACCTTTAACTCCTTCTATCCAAGGATCCTCTACAGAGCAATCTCTCGCCATTAGGGTTATCCAAACTCTCCAAGATTGTAAAAAATAACCCCCCTTGGTGAAGGGATTTGCAACTAGCCATGGGGGAGGTCTAGAATGCTTTTCTTTTGATTCTATTGTAAATTTGGTACATTAGTGTTTGACTAGTTCAATAAAATCTTCTAAGTGCATTAAGTAAACTTGTATGCACTATTGCAAGCACAAGAAATTCTTTCAAACAATATTTCTATACAACAGCACGACAACCAGAGTAAGATTTTTAACCTAGTGGCAATTCTTTCTAACTTGGTCTATTCTCTTTTTGAAATTTCTAGGTTCTCTTTGGATTTTTCTAGGTTTCCTTCTTATTTCTCCATTCTAATTAGTCTTTTTTGTTGGATCTTTCCTTGGTTATTATTAAATTTTCTATTTTTTTAATATTTACTCACAATATTTCTTGACCTAAACCTTGTTGAAAGATTGGTCGATTAGCTTTATTATGAGTTTTGATTATTTTTCTAGACTTCTACGTATTAGACTATGGTTAAGATTTGTCTTAACTTGTGGAAACTTAGTTGAAAGGCTTGGAATCTTAATTCTTATCTTGGAAGCTATGAAAGCTAACAAGGCGAGTTTTTTCTTAAGAATTTTAAACTTCCATTTTCTTGAAAGAGGATCATATCGGCTTTTCAGTTGCTTCATGAACTAGGGTTCGTACTTCACTTTGTTATACTGGCAAAGAGAGCCAATTTGAATATCCTAATGGTATGTATACACAATTCAATAATTTTAACTTAACAAATAACAATGGGACTTTCTTTATGAAAGAGGGTATTTCCACTCAATGAATTTAGTGACCTACTTTTAACTACCTTAATTCACTTTTCCCTATGTTTACATGATTCCCAAATGCCAAGAAAAATATTATTGATGCAATTACTTGAATTTTAATTCATATTAAAATTTATTACAAATTTTTCTAATGGTATTTTTAATTAAAAATTGATTTATCTGATGCACTTTGCTTATACTTAGCTAGAGTAAGAGTTTAATTCAATGCATTGTGATGTCATGAAGTTTATTGTACCTTTCAAAATTTAAAATCTAAATTAATAGTCCCCACATTATTCTAACATTTCTTTCTTGTCAAAATTTTAACTTGTATAATTTGCTAATGATAAAATTTCCATTTAAATTTTGGAAGAACATTTGATAAGCAAGCTTATGAAAGGAACCTGGGATTGTGTTGTGGTGAGATGGTATATTGTTCATGCTCGCGACTATGTTTGTAACTCCCATACTCCCCACTCTAGAGTATCATCTCTTCGGGGCCATTGCAAGTAGGGATTCCTTATATGCTAGCCTTTCAAGCTTTGTTGAGCTTGAAGGGATATGATTGGGACCTTTGAGTTGAGATGGAGGGCTTATAGAGATGAAGGGGATGTTTGTAAGTGGAGTTTGGTTGAAGGAGATAGTTTTGGATTGATAACCATGATGCTCTTCTTTGCAATTCTCCTCTTCTCTTTCCTTACTACTCCCTCCCTTTCTCTTCTCTCCTCCTACTTCTCCTACTCTTTTTTCTCTATTATCCTTCCCTTCCTCCTCCTCCCTCTACTCCTCTTGTCTTTCTATTCCTCTTATTCTCTCTTCTTCCCTCCTTCTTATCTCTTTTTCTTCTTTCTTCCTACCTTCTCCTTCTTCTCATCTTTTTATTCTATCCTCCTTCCTTCCTCACTCCTATATTTCTCCCTCCTCTGTGTGTGTGTGTGTGTGTGTGTGTGTGTGTGTGTGACTCTCTCTCTCTCTCTCTCTCTCTCTCTCTCTCTCTCTCTCTCTCTCTCTCTCTCTCTCTCTCTCTCTCTCTCTCTCTCTCTCGGATAGTAGTAACTAATGCACATGAGAAAAAAAACTAAACTATGTTTAAGCATTGGCTAAGGCTAATAATTGTATGATTTTATCGTGCACTTAACTAGGTTGATGTCTCCAAGCGGACGGGTGGTGGCATGGTAGCTTTGGCCCTATCGATGAGTGTATTGTTGATTTTTGTGGTGAAGAGTATGCAGATTGAGCAGTGCTAATCAAACAGTGCAATTGGGATGAAATCGATGTGGAGATGTTGTGATCAATGGCAAAAAAATGGCTGTGCTCGAACAGTCCGATGGCAATTTCTTTCCTTTTTTAAAAAAGGGACTAAGGCTTTATACCTTTTTTATTTTCCTTCCTCTTAAATCCCCTTCACATGTTGGAACTATTGAAAAGCGAGACATTACAATGTATAAAGGCAGAAAATGAAAGAATAAGGTCATTTTTATGGTGTGCACTTGCATTTATGAAAGGGTATTGAGCAACCAATGGATTTCCCAACTTTAGGTGTAGCTTCAATCTTGACCTTCACTATAGAAACAAGTGATAAACTAAAACATCAAGAACCCACATGAATTTTCAAGATATCCCATTAAAAGCTTGTGACCCTAACCTCCAATCCATGCTTGTAATTCTTCTATGTGATTGAAGACCCTATCTCTAAGGTATTGCCCATCTCAAAGGGCCCAAAAATATCAATTTAAAGGTTTAATGAGACGGTTAATAGATATAAAAGGGGAGAGGCCTAGTTTGATGATCAAGAAAAGACTATAGAAATGCGTGACATCATCAGGGTGTCCTATTACCATACCCCGCTATCAATCAAATGATCCATTTCTACATATTTTATCATTCTTTGGCCATTAAAGTGCTTTGTATGGCAACACCATACAACATTCATGCAATGACTCCGTATCACCATTAAGTGATCAATTCTCCTCATACTCATCTTATCCAACTTTGCTGCAAGCCAAAGAGAGAATATCACTATTTACATGCACAATAGTGATGATTTGATTAATCTCAAATCCTCCTCCCTATGTCATGTAGTTAAATGGCTCGTGTTTTCACCCATACAACTCTTACTAAGGATCAAACTAAAAAATCATTTAAATTACCACAACCCCATTCACATAAGGATTTATCTACATAGCACATAAGCCCATAATACTCAAATATATCTCCTTGCAATGGATGTGTCCTCCCCCCTCCACCTCAAATAGATACAACTTCATAACATACATAGATGACATCACATTCACCATGCCATGACCATGTTTTTTTTGAGTTTTCTTGGATTCTTCTCTTTGAAAATGTTCCTATGCAACCAAGACCTCATTGCATGACCAAAAAATAAATTGAAGCTTTCACCACCTCTCGAGATCTTGGTCATGATCGTAGGACATCTTAACATAAAAACTAATAGTTGAATTGACACCACATGTTAACTAGTGCTTTAAGCATTCTAGATTTTCATATTCTAACTTGAAAAAAACCTGATACTTTACAATATGTGCAAGAATCCTAGGGTGTTACAACATTTTACAATCACGACATAATGCAATATGCAAAAATCTCCAAGACCCACATGTCCAAAGTACATTTGGACTCTATAGTAGAAGAAGTTCTATATACATGTAGTATATGAAAGAAGAGAACATAAGTATGTTGTCTCCCATTACTTTCATCACTATTTATCTCCATGCATAATGTTGCCCAAGAATCGCAAAATATCAAAAAACCACAAAATTGTTTTGAAATCAAGACAAAAGGAAATCTCTTGTGTCAAGCACTCATCAACAACACATATAAAGTATGTAGTGTAACTAAATCAAAAGAAGACTAGATATTACATATAATATATACAATATATTTTGGCCATGATGTAATCCCAGTACATCACCTTAATACTTTAGCGACAAAAACATATTTCAATAAACCTAGTACCTTGCCATAATACTAGTTTGAAGAGCTCTCAAAAAAACCCTTTAGAAACAATACTTTAGCTACAAAGAGTATGTCCTAGCACCTTGTGAAGTGCTAGCTTGAAGATCCATTTCCTACGGGAAAAAAGACACTATAAAAAGTGTAAGGAGCTTATTTAGAAAGAAAATACAAAGCTTATTGAAAAATAAAATCACTTAATTTGAGCACATACATGATTACTCGGCACACTTGAGAAATTTATTAAAGAACTTATAATCATTCTAGCCGGTATCTTTCATTTGATGGATTGTATATTAGATTTGCCAATGTGATGATTGAATCTATGGTAATCGTATTCAAGTCTATTAAGTCATATTTGAACATGCGTGATCCTTTCACCCTTTGGTACCAACCATGTTGAACTTCTATGCCTTGAGATTGATTTGTCAAATTAAAGCCTCATTTAGAATCCACAGATCTGTCTTCCACTTTCTTCCTCATCTTTTGGACTCTGTCAAGGTACCACATGCTATGACACCCATCCATTTTATTCAAGTTTGTGGCTTTCCTATCTCTCTTTGGATGCTTACCACTTCCTTGATCTTGTCTATCATACACAAAATATATTGCACAATCAAAAACTACCCTAAAGAAATTCACATTACTTGATGACTGTGATTTGGGTTTAGGGTCAAAGTAGAGACCTTGCCTCACTCTTGTCAATCGATCCTTTGACAACATCGAATTCCCATTCAATTGAATTTCCAATACAGTTTTGAAGATATACTTTCCATCAACTTCTACTATTGGGTTGATCTTTTGTCTTTCCTGTAATAGTACTTGAGTTGTGAACCTCATCTTATAGCCCATCAATTTCATGTCAAATCTCACTAATACTAAGGACATCATCATCCCCATCTATATCCTCTAATTGTTCTTCGTCATCATTGGTTGTTTGTCCAAAGTCATCATATTCATCAATCTCCCCCATTTCATCGTCTATTTTTGACCATGTAGAATATGTATCCTCCCAAGGCTATGACCACCACTTCAAGTTGCTAGCTTTGCTAGGTTTCAATCCCAATGACTAACACAAAAATTGTGCTTGTTGCAAGCCCTCTTTCAATGCATATACTATTATGTTGTTTAAAGATACACATTCATAGTTACCTAGCTTTGTCTCTAAAATTTCTTCTAGTTTATTCAAACACTTCCATATATGCTCTTGCTTCTTATGAGCCCTTGAGAAGATTAGCCCATTTGAACTACATTCATGCATGGAAATCTTATTTAAACTACCAACACTATGCATGTCTCCAAAGTTAAAGGATCTTTCTTGTCCCACCATGCCTCCAATTTTTCTAAAATCAATTTCAGCTACATCTAATCCAGTGAGATGTAATGGACACTTGAGAGTAGGAAAAAAGTCATGAAACATCTTTATGAGAAGCACAACTAAATGACATAAAAGTTGAATATTTGTGTAGGTCTCCTTACTTATGAATTTGTCTTCAAGTTATACGTGGCATTTTGATGTTACCACTACCTCCAAAGCCTGAAGAAGAGACTAACCTTGGCTGTCATCATCACATACTCCTTCAACTTGCAATCCTCTTGGTAGCTATGAAATTTTGGCGATCATCTCTTTGTATATATCCATCTCATATAGCTTGTGTTGACTGATGGAAAATGTGTCATAGACCATTGCAATATGATTGAGTTTAAACCAAACTTTACCAATTGCAAGTTGTGGAGTAGGGCTATCGAGTGGACTAATAAGCTTCTTTCCACCATGTGCAAAGTCTTGATCATGTAAACCATATAGATGTCCTTCCACAATTCTCCCTTTTGATTTCCATCCACACCAATTAATAAAGAATTGGTCCTTGTTCTTCCCAAAGTAATCTTCATAAGCTTGCTCTGTCTACTTTCCCCATATGAAGCATACACAAATATCTGACCTATTATATCCCTTAGCTTTGCATCCCACAAACATTCCACAAGAATCCATTTATTGTTGACAAAAACACTATCAAGTCAATTACATGTGGCTTGTACCACCAAAGCTAGTCATGGAAGACTCTCATGAAGAGGGCTTACTATTAAAAGTATTGCATAGCTCCCCCCCACACGGGACCTAGCACTTGACTATAACTTGAATCCTTGCATCCCCAAGCTTAAAATATGATACACATATATAAATGCAATAGACATGATTAGAAACACTTGGCTATTAAAGGGTTGATATGATTGTATTTTTGGCTTTTTTGTTGGATTTTTGGGTGATTTTTGTATGATTTGAATGATGATTTATTGGTTTCAAAGTGTTTGAGAGAGTTTTGGATATGGTTGAATAGATTTGAGAACCTCATGATGTTTTTGAGTGGAGATATAACGTGCTGAAATGTTCTGTTGAGTATTTGATAGGTTTTGTTTAGCTTCTGTTTTATTTTGATTTCTTTTTGAATGAGAGGTTGGAATGATGATTGATGGTGTTTGAGAATGTTTGGAAGCTTATGGAATTATTTTTGATGATTTTGAATAGTTTTAGTTGAGCTAAATGCTTTTTGGTGACCTTCTGTATGGTACTGTAGACATTCTGTAGAGCCTCTATTTTGTTTTGTGTGCCTCTATAAGTGTTCTGTGGGATGAGTGTGTAGCTTGGAAAAGTTTTCTAATCTTGAAAAGAGATGAATAAAAGTTTAAAATTACTCAAAGAAGCAAAAGAAGTATCTGCTAAAGACTCAAGTGAAGACTGAAGTGATAATGTCATTGTTGAGCTACAAAAGGACACTGTAGTGGCTCTCTGACCCTTCATATCAAACATACCTCTTGGAAAGAGTATCCAACAACCAAAGAGGGATTATGAATGATTATTCTTCATTATTCCAATGTACTATGGTTAGAGAGCATTTGAGAGAGAGAGAGAGAGAAAGCCAATTTTCCATGCTAAGTGAGAGATCATGATAGAGACTATGAAGATGATGAAATATGAAATCTATGTGATGATTTTCATTCAAAGTGGAGCATTTTTTGTGTTCTCTTGTTATTTTGATGTTTTGATGATGAATATGAAGAATGTGTTGAAGTTTTGTTGTGATAAATCTATGGGAGAATTGTTATATGATGCTGCATGAAGATTTGAGAAGATTGGTGTTGTTTTTCTTCTTGTGGTTGATTAAATTATGAAAAATATGCTTGTTGATGATACAAGATAGATATTATTATGGTAGATTCCTTGTTTTCTTGGTGTTCTTCTTGGGGCTCCATGTTTTTGGTGTATAGCTAGAGAAAACTGCCATCAATAAGCACCATTAGAGGCTGAAAATGGAAGAAGTTGCATTGTTGATGATGAAGAAAAGCAATAGAAGATTAGAGAATTTCTGCAACTATTGAAGGATTGCAGATCTTCATTGCTAAAGCCACTTTCTACAAGAAGTGCATGCCTAAATCGCTGATGCATGTCACTATTTTGATGCAGGTCCTATGTGACGGACTGATCCCACTGTCTTCTAAAGCTACATCAAGTTGTATCAAAATAGCCAATCATTTTTCACAAAACTGAAAAGAGAAGTATTAGAATGACTATCCATGGGAGATTAAGCCTTCATTGAAGACTTTCCAGGCTTCATCAAGTACGAGATTGTGAAGAAGCTTCAGGAGTTGTGGTTAGTTGAAGTTCACAAGAACAAGAAGGAAAAGAGTTGGAATTTGTTCTTGGATGATCAATAGCAAGATACTTGAGATGCTTGGTACATTGACATCCTTCTGTTTCTCCAATTGGCAACCCATTGGAAGCTAGTAGACAGAGTGTTCTTCACAATGTATGCTATTAAAACCCTCCAAAGTTGGTATTTTATCAAGACAATGACACTATAGTGATCCTCAGAAGAATGAATTTTGATACCTTCAAAATTTAATATCTTTCTCTCTATAGTGGAATGAAAGTTGAATTTAGAGATGTTGAAAAGAAGGAAGTAGAAGAAATGTTGGTAAGAGAGTCCTCTAGAGACTAAAGCCCTTCTGATTCTATTCCATTGAGTACAAAAAAACTGGGTGGAGCTAGCTCCCTAATGAATGATGCGATCAAGAGGCAAGCACTAGAATGAGTCCAGAGGTATGTGAGAAGAGAGAAGGAAAAAATCAAAGCTGAGAATAAGTTAGCAATAGAAGCCTCCTTTGACACCCTTGTGGCACTCTTTAAAGAAGTTTCCATGGCAAGTCAAGGTCCCCTTTCTAGTTAGATCTATCCTAGAAATATTAATGACATACCAACAAATGTAGTCCCATTGCCCATCTTTAAGAGAGAGTACAATGAAGACCCTGATCTTCATATAGCTGAGCTCATGGTAGCTTGTGTAGCCAACAATGCTAGAACCCTCGAGCATTGGTTGACTATATTCCTTGCCACTTTCAAAGATGCGACGTTTCAATTGAAAAGCCTCTGAGGGCATTTCAATGGTGTGAAGGTTTTGAAGAGCGGATGCGAGAGGAGTTTATGAACTTAAGTCAGTCCCTTGGTGAATGGGTGGAAGCATCTGTGTTTAGAATGGAATCCATACCGAAGAAATGGACCAACTATCACTTGGATGAAGGAATCCAAAAGGGAGCTTTTCTTAGAGACTTACAATCACAAGATCATAAGTTTGTGGAATTGAGAAAACTAGTCAAACTACAAGATGCAGTGGAAGGTGTAAGACTGTATGATGAAGTTGAAGCAAGGGTGTAATGACTTCATGAAGAGAAGTCTTACCTCCTCCCATGCCAGGAATGGTATACCCACCAAATCCAATCCTAGGGACTAATCCCTACTACCATTAGATACAGACAGTGCCGTAGTAAAATGCACCAAATCCATAGTGGTGACCGCAGACCATAGTACCTCAAATGATGGTTCAACCACAACAACATTGGCCTCAAATAGTTCCCCCAATGGTAAGTCAACAACAACAGTCAACAATTGGAACCAACAACCACCAGTCTCAATAGGAGCTCTGAAATCAGAATCAGAATAGAGAACCCTTTGGATCCACCCAACCAATCTATGTAGTGATTATATAGGCTTCCCAAAACCCTACTACAAGTACTCTAGGAGGAGAAAATTTGGAGGAATATTTGTCCAATTCAGTTGCAAGCATCAAGAAAGAGTTGATGGATGTGATTACAGAATAGTTGTAGATGAATACCACCAACAACATATCTAGTTCTGCAAGAGATGAAAGAAATGTGATGCAATATAATACATGGTGTGGAAAGTGCCATCAGGAGGGATATTTAGCTAGTGAATGCATCCAAAAACCAACTATCCATGGAGCCTTTTGTTCATCTTGTTTAAGGAAGAACCATACGGAAGGTATTTGCTCTCTGAAGGAGATGCATGAACGAAGGAAGATAGATGAAAAAGTAAGATTCAAGTTGTTGGAATCCAACATGACCACCCAAGTTATTGGATCAAAGCCTAGAGAATTTGGTCCTAATGTCGTCCCAATGAGGTTTTTCTCTTAGAGTCACAAAGGATGACAATCTAGTGGTGGGGCTAGAGATCAAAAGTCAAGTGTTATAGATGTAGAGAAAATGGACATATCTCGCTAAATTGCCCAAACCCTAGAAGGTTCATGGACTACAAAGCCTTATAGAATCGATGCAAAGGATAAGGCCACACTACAAAAGATTGTCCCAATCCAACTCCTATGAAAGCCACTACCACTAATATCCAATAGAAGACCTAAGAACTTGCCTCCAACTTAATGGAATTGGAAGTTGTTGCAATAACTTGTGCCAAGAAAAGAGAACCCATAGCTCCAAAACAATACAAAGAAGTCCAATACTACAGAAGGATAGAGAGATAGTTACAAAGAGACAGGACCAGAGGTCCAAGAAATAGAGGATACTGCTAGTGATAGAAGGGGTGTAGGATGTTACCATTGCTAGATGAAAAAAGAAAGATAAAAGTAGGTATCGTCCCATTAGCTGATTGGAGAAGCTTGTGGATCCTATTAAAGAGTATGACTTGGTCAAAGACTTAGACACCTTCAAACCAAACCTAAAATTTCGATAGTTGTTAATGTTGTCTCTTAGTTGTCGGAAGAAATTTAAAAGCATATTGATAAGAAGACATGGCTTACAAATTGCTCCTACAACTCTCCCCAAGTCTAATAATAAGGCCCCAAAGCATGTAAGAGAAGTAGATGTGGCTATTGCCTTCCTAGATCCTAACACCCCAAAGATCGGTGTGTAGATTGAAGGTTGCTTTATTGCAGATGCATTGATTGATGGAGGTACATTAATAATAAACATAATGACAAATGTGACAATGAAGGATCTATACTTCCAAGATATGCAGCCTACATAGTGGCTTATTAGACTTGTAGACCAAAGCAAACTTAAGCCTTTGGGCATTCTTCCATA
Organism: Lygodium microphyllum; assembly: GCF_053477565.2. Classification (NCBI taxonomy): domain Eukaryota; kingdom Viridiplantae; phylum Streptophyta; class Polypodiopsida; order Schizaeales; family Lygodiaceae; genus Lygodium; species Lygodium microphyllum. The sequence goes on along the minus strand of NC_141139.1, from coordinate 24,142,885 downwards.
TGTGAAGACAACCCTGGTAGGAAAAGACTATTGGGGCTGATCAATGTGGTGGTAAAATCTAGTTCCTATGGGACTTCATACCCTCTGCTACTACTAGGAAGACCATGGATTTTTGAAGTAAGAGCACGAAAGGATTGGTTCAAAGGAACCTTGGCCCTAGGCAAAGGACACAACAAAGTGGCGTTGAAGTTGTATGGCTCACAAAAACGTAATGGATCCACTTCCATTGAAGTGTTAATAGACTTCTCCAATGAAGTAATGGGTGGCACATTAGTACGACGAAGAAGCTATCAAATAGATCTTTTTCAAGAAAATAGAAGCAGAGTTCCTAATAGTGGGCACTGTAAGCCAACTTCTAAAAAAAGAAAAGTTCTTGTCAATGAGTAAATACCTACTATCTGTTGACCTAGGAGCGACTTTTGAAATCACCTCTGACAGTGACATAGAGGCATGGATATACTATTCTCCTTGTTATATGGCTATATCAGAGCTAGAGACAGAAGTAGAGACAGAGATAGACATAGGAGCAAAGCCAAAGATAGAAGCAGAGTTAGATGTCTAATGTGTCCACCTGTTCTCTCGTAGGACATGCCTTAGCAGCCCATCGGAAAGAGAGTCCAGAAAGCACCGCCTGGCACTCCCACGGAATGACACGGGGTTTGCGATCTAGGTCTTTCTGAGTCTACCTCGAAGCGGAAGCATTCCAGCCGTTCCCACTTAGGACCAACCTAAATCATGGTTTTCCTAGTGGTCAAATTCCTAAAATAGCAGCTAGCGTCGAACCCCAGGCAAACTAGTTTATGCAGAAACGTCAGGGTCGAAGCAGATTCATGCTGCACTTGGTTCAAGGAGAATGGGAAATGAGAGGGATGCAAAGCTCAACCTCTCTGCTCATAAGGCATAGTCCCATTCCGTTCCCCTAAAACAACATAAATCGGGACTTCTAGTTTCCTAGATTCTAGGTCAACGATCCTTGTTGTCAATTTCCTTTGAGAAAAGTTCCCGGCCAACCGGGACCACCCATCCGTAGGATGGACCCATGGGCACATCCACCGCACTTTCCTCAAGGTTGCTTTAGTTGTCTAATTACCTATCACATTTAGTTTGACACGCAAAAATAGCTTAATTTGCCAATTAATCACCGATTCCTTCACGTAATTTAAGCACTGACATAGAAAAACAATGTCAAACAAGTTCCTTTTCAACAACTGATCTTATTTATCAATCTTTGGAATACATCATAATAATCCAGCCCGAAGGCTAATCCATAATCCACCCAAAGGCAATCCATAATCTGCCGAAAGGCTAATCCATAATCCGCCCGAAGGCTAATCCAGCAATCCTCAGGGATTACTAATCCAAGTTTTCACCCATAGGCTAGTATGTGGGCCTCGAGATCCAATCCCGAGTCACGTCGGCCTCTTGTGCAGGACCCGGAGGCAAGGGATTTATGGCCAGAGCTCTCCTTGCACCCAAGTGTCCTCCTGCTCCAAGTAGCACCCACAGAGAGACCTCTCGTAGCGAGTTCGGTCCATGTACCCGGCGCGGCTAACAACCCCCTTGGATAGGGTCAAGTAGACATTCAGGGGTAACTGATGCTACCTCTCCCTCCAGGCCTTCAACCTGAAGCATTAATTATTTTTCCATTTTTAGTTCCTTGAGCAAAGCAATACAAACAGTGCTCCTAACTATACAAACACAATCACTCTAGTGGTCGTTTGTTTGGCCAATTGCTAAGGTGTGAATCCTCTTCTCTGAATGCATCCAACATTCGATCCAGGGTCGATTGCGACTTGGCAAGATCCCCAAGGGTTTCATTGCTTGTTTACCCTTTTATCCTTGGGTTAGGGCTTATAACCTATTAACCCAAATTAACAACACCTTACGTTCCTTAACTAAGACAGTAAATCCTGGGCAACCTCGTCGCCCTAACTTGATTGGTCAATTGCTTGCTAGGAAATACATAACTTCCCTAACTTGGCAAATCGGTCCAAAGAAGGGTGATGTAGTAGGATGTCTACTCATCCTGTTGCAAATTAGACTGGCACTAGAACCTGCCAACCTTGTCCCAAGGAGTGGCAAATATATCTTGTGATTCAAACACAAAGCCATGCAACGTTGCAACTTGTTGTACAAGATAAGTGTCGCACCTAACTTGTGGGATCATTTCTCCCATCAAACGATCTTCCTTGGTCAAGAGATACGTTTGGTCAAGATGTAGGGTTTGGGATGTCCTCTTGACCCAACCCAACCCTAACCATACTAGGCTGACTACGGTTTCTAATCTCAATCGGAAGTCTAGTATTAGGCCAATTTGCCCTAGGGTAAAAACCCTAGATCGTTATTGTATGGGCGTCCAATTAACCCAAACATTGCATGAATGTGGGTAGGACCTTTGAGGTTGGAATTATCAAGTCGGTTTTTCCGAGTGCGATACTAAGCAGAATTTTTTAATGCGGCTTAGCTCTACCTAGCGTATTGAAGTGGTCATCATTTGAGTTACAGCCTTACAACGAATTACCTAACTGATCCAATTGTCTAGCGACAAGAGGTGATCTTTCCTTAAAAGAGATGCAAATCCTTTTCCTAAGAGATGTAGATAATTGCAAAACATAACATTCTATGCGAGTCATAGACTTTTCCTTCTATGCAGCTAAAAGATTTTCAATGATCATTTCTTTTCCCTTATGCTAAAACTATAATGATGCAATGGAACCAAGCTTTAATGATTGACAATTTAGGGCTATCTTGTATAAACCCTACGTTGAGATTCAACAAGAACTATACCTATAAACCCTTTGTCCAATGCATTGAATTCATGATTTAATATGAAATACATCTTTTTCTAAAACATCTTCGATAAAAGAAGTTCATGCAAGAGTGAATGTCATAGGACCATTTAATTGACTTAATCCGTCCTACAGCATTTACCCAATCTAGGATGTAATTAACATCGCATGCAATATGCATGGTACTTTCATGCAATGCAACTACTTGGACAACATTTCTATGGATGTTAACGATTATTTCTTATGCGCTTGTTCTTTCTTGCAAGGAAGACAAGGATGAATTTAAACAAATTTTCATCCTTTTAACCTATTCAATATGCGTTTAGGATTGTCACTTTGGAAATGCAAGCAAAGTGCAACATGCAACTACAACTCGTAAGACGAATGAGTAATTGCATTCATAACTTCCCCATGAAAATTAAACGTGCCCAATGCATTCCTTTTATGCGGAATTAAACTTCTAAGAACCTGGGCATTGGGGTTTGAGGTATTGTCCACACATGTGCTTGGGGTAGAAACTCCCGCGTGAGCGCCTCTCGCCGGGAATAAGCAAAATGATAAAACAACCAAAAGGGAAAAAGAAGACCATGGAAACGAGGTAAAATAGGTTGAGGTGGGGGAAGAAGGGACCCTATAGGGCATAAATAAAACAAGATATCATGTAAGAATTAATTAATAGGATGTTCATGAATGTATGCAACCGAGGTACACATAGACATGTCCCCACACTTAACATGGAAACAAACTAATTTGCCTAATCAATAGGGACCTAACACTTGACTATGACCCATACACATATGCCCCCATACTTAATACATGACATACACATAAATGAACGTAAGACATAGGATTAGAAACACTTGGCCCATTCCATTAGTTGATGTGGATCGTTGTTGATACATGCTGGGGAGTCGAAGTCATCCAAAGGAGGTACCAAGGCTTGCCACATCATGCTTCCATCATCACGATAGAGACAGGCAACAACACCCAGAGGGTAGCATTATTAATGAAAAACAGGTAAGCCGTCAATGGCGAAGAAGACAACACTCAATCTTGACAATCACTCATGTTGGGAGAATAGATCGATCACTCACCCCATAGCTCACATCACTTGAAAAAAATGATTGGAACCCGTATCTCACACTCGATTTAGAAATCGACAAGAGGGATGGTTTTAATGGTGCATCAGTGCATCCCAACCCATGTGGCATAGGTGCAAGAAGGAAGGCCAAGGAGCTTTGTAGTGCAGTGCGCGGAACAAAGTGATGTGTGTGTAGTGATGGCACATGTCCATCCTGTGTGTGTACATAGGAAAACGGAAACATACCTTATGCCAATGGTTGTAACACCCCTCAATCCTCACCTATCAGTTGTTAATGGAAGGAAAATAAATCACGCTCAGCCCTCTCTTTGTCTCACGCTCTATTGATACATATAGGAGGCCAATCGAGTTCCTCACACTTATTGATGTAATCCTCACTTCCACTAGTGTGAAGGTTGTATGCCTTGTGTGCAATTGATGGTACAGTAGTACATTCGGCCTTGGGCTGGCATATGGTGCAAGAAGGAAGGCTAGGGAGCCTTATAGTACCATGCACATGAACAAATCATACTTTGTGCATTGAAAGGCCCAACCCGTGTGCTCCATTCAGACATCTCACCTCTCATTTGGATTTAAAGGGCAAAAGCTAGTCATGCACCATGAAGAGGTGTACCCAAGGAGGTAGCTAACAAATTTGGAACTTCGATTTTGCATGTAAGAGTTGTCGTTTGTTGTAGGAGTTAAATGCATTGATGGAGTTACAAGAAGGGAGATAGCTTCGAAATTGCATTCTGGGAGATCGACTGAGGAATCAAGTGATCTAGACTGTGGGATGTTACCATCTTTTCCATATCTGGCTTCCCGTCTAAGGACGTTTGCCACCTTTTTTTGAAACAAGGCCTGTTATGACAAGGAATTTCTTCCTTTTCTCCCATAACAATTTTGGTTTTTTTTTTCTTTTTTCCTTTTTTTAAAACTCTTAAGGGTGTTTCCACCTTTTCTCAAAAATAGGTCAACATGACAAGGACCGAAGTCATTTTCTCCCATGACTAATATATATTTGTTTTATTTTATTTTCAAAGAGGAGAATGGCAGGAATACCATGTATCAAAACCACCCTCACCACCTCTGCTGGATCAGACGAGAAGGGAGAAAAGTAGGAGTGGGAGGGGGCTATTAGGGGCTAGAAGAATGAGGCCACCTCATTAGGATGGAAAATATGACTATCGCATGAGAAGGATTACAATGCAACACCCAAAAGGAAAAGGGTTAGTCGACTATGATTATGTGAGGTGTCGCCCATCGGCTTTCCAGACACTTTTTTAGTGGTCCATCGAGAAACGAATCTAAGCATCGCTGCCCGGCACTCCCAGGGAATGTTTTGAGTTTTGTCGCCTAGGGTTTCCCAAATCCGTCTCGCAACGGAACATTCACGACCGAACCCACTAGGATCGACCTGAAATTCGGGTTCCTAGTTGTCAAGGTCTCCTGATAGCATTCTAGCGTCGGGTTTTGGACATCCTACTTTACGTAGAGATACCCAATCCGAAGCAGACCCATGCCACACTTGGTTCAAAGAGAATGGGAAACGAGAGGGATGCGCTGTTCAACCTCTCTGCCCGTAGGGCATAGTCCCATTATGGTTCCCTAAAACGGCATGAATCGGGCTCTAACCTAATAGTACCTAAAGGTCGAATGACAGTAAAATCTTGTGAGAAGCCTTCCAGTTTTCTGGGACCACCCTGTCGTAGGACAGACCCGTTGGGGGTTCCGTCCACCCGCTTTCCTTAATAGCTTTAGTTTTCTAATTAGGTCCTACCACACTTATGTGTGACACTTAAAGTCAGCTTCATTAATTAAGCATTTTAGGAACAGGGTTCGTTCGCATAACTTATAGCACAGACACAAAAACAGAGCAAAGCAATCTATTGAGAACCAAGTTCAAACAAGTTTCTTAACTTATCTTCAAGTTAATCTTTGTCTCCCACCCATACAGGAGAGATTATGTATCGCTTCTGTCCAACAAAAGTATCCCTTCTGCCCTGCAGAAGTAACTGGTCCAATTCACATGGCATCACAAACTCAATCCTTTATCTAGAATAGGATCTCCCAACATGCCCAGATGTTAGGGCCATGGAGGTCTTCAACTCCATTCTAGACCTAGCAAGGGGTGTCCAGAGCTCCAACTGACCCGCAAGCTGTCTAGGAGCGAAACATCATTCCCGTGGTTGGCCTTTTCACCACTCGACCTTAGGCCCATGAATCGAGCAGTGCCCTCTCAGGTTAATCCACGGTGCGATCATGGAGGTGATCCACCCGTGCAATATATCCTTCCTTAATTAAATCCTTTAAGAATCAAGCACAAACAAGGCATTCAACCCTAATATCATTCTCCAAGAAAACATTCCTTTATTCCCATGTCGACTTGTCATCACAAACCCTTGCCATGCATTTACCATAAATCACAAGCACTTGGATTAATCATCCAAACAACAACTAACAACCAGTTGAATGTAAAAGCATTTAGGATGTTGTTCGATCAATCAACAAAACCAATTGCATTCTTTCCAACCAATGCAAGAATAAACGATATAATATTTTCATCGTATATGTGCTCTCCCCCTTGGGATCTAAGAGCAATACTATGCAAAAATGTTTCTTAACACTTCCTTCCTTCGGCTAGGGCATATGTTAAGGGTTCAAACACTTTTCATGATGTAAGTTCTATTGGTCACTTGCCTTGATTGATAACCCAAACTTGAATTTGGATTGGCAAAAGTTATCGTTATCTGACGAAACTCAAGACATCTTAGTTTTAACCCTTATGATTAATTTCTTATACTAGCTCTTAGTCAAGTCATGAGGCAACTAGAAAATTATCCTCATATATCAAACATGTTATAGGGATAACATGTGAATACTTAATAAGATAAGTGCGAGATGATATCAAGTAATTAGACTCCAATAGGCCTTGCATTGAGCTAGAATCCAGTTTTTCTTAATATTTGGGCTCTTAGGCTAAGTACTTTTGAAGTATCTAAACTTTAAACTAGTACTTTCTATTCATTATTCTCAATGTCAAATTCTTTTAGTAATTATGCTATTTGTAACCCTTGACTATACTTTAATCTAGCACTTGTATGCACAATCTTTTAATGTCGTTCTTTTGATGACTATGCCATTCATAACCCTTGACTAGTTCTTCCTTGTAATTGCTCTACCAACAAATAAGTCATATGTAACTAGGTGCAATTATCTTCCCTTGATATATGCACTTCACAAACTCCATCTTCCGAGTAGGTGAGATGAAATTTATCATTTCCCATGACCTATACTTGTGCATCGTAGTATGAGGCCTAACGTATCTCATACGAGAATCAAAGCAAGCATCTATCAATTTGAAAATACATTACTTACGATGGGAACCACAGTTGGATTGACAGTGATGCAATTGCCCGAAGCCTTGTTGCTGGTTGCAGGATTGTCATCCGCACGTGACATTCTTCGCTTGGAGGCCATCGTCCGCAAGTAGACTCAAGAGATTAAGAAGGTGGAATAGATTCAAGATGGGAGAGCGTAAGAGAAGATGGTTAAGTAGAGGATCGAGATAGAGGGAATTGAGCTAATTCTCTTCCTTGTAGCCTCTCAGGGTGACTCTTTTCTCTCTCTCTCTCTCTCTCTCAAGCTCTCTTTCAAGCTCTTCCTCACAATCTCTTGGAGGGGTATCCTTCTCTCTACCTCTCTCTTGCAGCCTCTCGGGGTCTCCTTATGCTTTCTTATGCCTCTCCCATGCCTCATATTTATAGTGAATTAGAGAAGAGGGCTTGTGATTGAGAAGTGGAGCTCTTTGTGGAGGGGGATCTTGGAAAGATCAGTGATCTGATGCTCAGATTATAAATCTGATAGTTCCATTGGCTCCGAAAGGGGGGTAAAACACCAAGACACTTGGTTAGAAAGCTCTTAGTTCACTCCTTTTTCTTTTCTCTGTTCAAAGTGCTGTCCACTGCTTGTGTACTGCGATCGCAGCGATTTTGCAAATCCTCTCTTTATTTTTTTCTTTTTATAAAATCTCCAAACTAACTAAAATATCACTTTTCTTTTCTTTTAAATGATATCCAGTTCTAAAAATCTCCATATCTTTTTTTAGGATAATATCTAAAATATACTAGTTTTGCCCAAAATTTAATATTTTTGGACCATCCAAACTATACACATTAACCTAGTGATTAATATAACTCATAAGTCTCGTTCACATTGTAATTTACGTAAAAGGTGGCTACAGTCCTTTTCAATCCAAGAAAAATATCAGATTTATGACTCTCGATTTTTCTAAATAAAATATTTTAAATCAAATAAAAAGTATTAATAATTAATGTTAATTAGTTTTTACCTTAGTTAGTCTTTAGTTAGTAATCTTACTATTTTATTAATTGACTAGCTAACTTTCAAACTAACCAACTAACTTTTATTGTGTGGAAATATTACAGATTGTTAGGATCCCCAAGGAGGGAAATGCTTCTTTAGGTGATAGCCATTAATTTGGAAGGGATCTTCAAAGGCAACCCTAGCCTGAACAGAGCCATAGGGTTGACAGCAGGTACCTTGTAAGGGCCCATCCAGTGCTATTGTTTTCCTGGGAACGTGCCAAATCCTGATTCATAGGCCAAGACTAAGTCACCTTTCTTGAATTCCTTATGCTTTGATGAAGCTATCATGGTAAGCCTTCCGTCGAGCCTAGGTAGCTTCTATATACTACAGAGCCATCCTGTGAATCTCGTCTAGACATTCCAAATGCAAGAGACGGCGCTGCATGGACTCATCATTGCCTAGGCGTTCTTTGATAGCCACGCACAAAGAGGGTAGCTCTAACTCAACAAGGAAGGCCGCTTCTATATCATGCACCAATTGGAAGGGTTTCTGTCCTATAGTAGCCTTATGGGAGGTTATGTATGCCTAGAGGGCCTGTGTAAGTCAATCATTCCAATCATGGCAATGTGCAGTGATCATCCTCGTCAGGATTAAACAAAGGATGCGATTGATAACTTCAAATTGGCCTTTGTCTCTAGGGTAGTAGGGTATGGGCTTGCAATGGCGTATCTTGTACAGCTCTCTCAATTCTTCCATAAGCTTATTTAGAAAGTGAGTGCCTCTATCACTTACTAGCTCTAAAGGACTGCCAAACAGGTGATGATGTTCTCATGTACTGGAACATGGCCATGATGCTACCGTCATCCCACTTCAGAGCTTTGGCTTCACACCACTTCTTCATATAGTCTGTACAGACCAAAATATATTTGTTCTGCTTCTTTCTAGTTAGCGAATCGATTGGGCCAACAAAATTGATGCCCCACTTCTCAAATGGATTTAGGGAAAGGATGTGATAAGATCATAGCACTGGTTTTGGTAGGCTTTTCCATTTGTTGACAAGCATCACAACATTTGCAGTAGTCATAGGCATCCTTGTGGAGGGTCGACCACCAGCATCCTATGCAAACACATCCACATTCTCCTTCAATAGGTCACGCAAGATCGACAACTTCTCTTCTAGAAGAGTGGTTTTCACTTTCAAGTGACGTTCAGTACCATCTGTATCCACGAAAGGTAATTGCTTTTCACCTTCCACTTTACAGATGAAGGTCCCATGAACTGCTTTTGGGTACAAATTTGACTTCTTCAAGGGAGTGGTCTTCTCTTTTAATGCTCCATTAGAACCAACTTCCTCTTTAAATGTGTAATATTTCCATGCAATAAAAGTTAGTTGGTTAGTTCGAAAGTTAGTTAGTCAATTAATAAGTTAGTAAGATTACTAACTAAAGGCTAACTAAGGTAAAACCTAACTAACATTAACACCTAATAATATTTATTTAATTAAAATATATTTTAAAATAAATCGAGAGTCGTAATCTGACATTTTTCTCAAATTGACAAGGACCGTAGCCACCCTTCACGAAAGTTACAACGTGAACGAGACTTATGAGCCATATTAATCACTAATATTAATGTGTATAGTTTGGATGGTCCAAAAATATTGGATTTTTGGGAAAAAAACTAGTATTTTTTAGATATTATCCTAAAAAGATAGAACTGAAAGTCATTTAAAAGAAAAGACAAGTGATGTTTTAGTTAGTTTTTGAGATTTTATAAAAAGAAAAAAATAAAGAAAAGTGACTAGCGAAATCTCGCGCGTTGCAATCACAGTCTACAGGCAGTAGACACCACTTCGAACAGAGAAAAGAAGGAGTGAACTGAGAGATTTTTAACCAAGTGTCTTGAGGTTTTAACCCCCTTTTGGAGCCAATGCAACCATCAAATTTATGATCTGAGCATCAAATCAGCGAGTCTTCCAAGAGCCCCTCCACTCTTGTTCTCAGCCTTATCCCCTCCTCTCTAATTCATTATAAATATGAGGCATGGGGAGGCACAAGGGAGCATAAGGAGACCCTGAGAGGCTGCGAGAGAGAGGTAGAGAGAAGGATACCCCTCCAAGAGATTGAGAGAGAGAGAGAGAGAGAGAGAGAGAGAGAGAGAGAGAGAGAGAGAGAGAGAGAGAGAGAGAGAGAGAGAGAGAGAGAGAGAGAGAGAGAGAGAGAGAGAGAGAGAGAGAGAGAGAGAGAGAGAGAGTTACCCCGAGAGGTTGCACAATTCTCTCTATCTCGATCCTCGACTTAGCCATCTTCTCTTACACTCTAACATCTCGAAACTATTATGCCTTCTTAATCTCTTGAGTCTACTTGCGGATGATGGCCTCCAAGCGAAGAACGTCATGCGCAGATGGCAATCTTACAACCAGCAATGAAGCTTTGGGCGAAGGCATCACTGTCAATCCAACTACGGTTCCGGTCATAAGTAATGTATTTCTAGATTGATAGATGCTTGCTTTGATTCTCACATAAGATATATTAGGCTCCATACTATGATGTACAAGAATAGGTCATGGGAAGGGATAGGCCTCTTCTCACATATTTGAAAGATGGAATTTGCAAAGTGCATGTATTAAGGAAAGTTAATTGCACTTAGTTGAATATGGCTTATTTGTTGATAGAGCAATCGGTCAGGGGCTATGAATAGCATAATCGTAAAAAGAATAACATTAAGAAATGTGCATACAAGTATTAAGTAAATTTTGCATTGAATCGCTCTTTGATCCCAAGGGGAAGAGCGAATATGCGATGGAATTAATATCGCATCTATTCTTGTATTATTTGGAAAAAATACAATTAGTTTTGTTGGTTGATTGAACAACACCCTAAATGTTTTTTTTTTCAATCAACTGATTGTGGCATTGTGATTTGGATAAATATTCCAAGTGCTTGTATTTGATGTCAAAAGTATGGCAAGGGTCAGTAATGACAAGTAGCCATGGGGAATAAAGGAATGTTTCCCTAGAAGATGATATTAGGGTTGATTGCCTTAATTATGCTTGATTCTTAATTGGATTGATTAAGAAATGATATTTTGTGCGCGTGGATCATCTCCAAGATCGCACCACGGATTACCCCGAGAGAGCATTGCTCGATTCGCAGGTCGATGGTCGAGTGGTGAAAAGGCAATCACGGAAATGGCATCTCACTCCTAGACCACTCGTGGGTCAGGTGGAGCTCTGGACACCCCTTGCCTGTCCAGGATGGAGTTACAGATCCCCGTGAGCCCAACATCTAGGGCGTTGGAAGATCCTATTCTAGATAAAGGATGGAAATGTTGGTGCCATGTGATTTGGACCAGGTACTTCTATTGGACAAAAGGGATACATAATTCTCTTGTATGGATAGGAGACAAAGATTAACTTGAAGATAGGAACTTGTTTGTCAAAAGGTCTACTTGCTTTGTTTTCATGTCTGCGTTGTAAATTACGTGAATGAACCATGTTCCCTAAAAGGCTTAATTAATGAAGCTGATTTTAAATGTCACACATAAATGTGATAGGACCTAATTAAAAAACTAAAGCTATCAAGGGAAGCGGGTGGGCGGAATCCCTGATGGGTGGGACCTACGATTGGGTGGTTCCACAGAACTGGGAGGCTTCTCACAAGGTTTTACTGACGATGACTTTAGGTATTGTTAAGTTAGAACCTGATTCATGCCATTTTAGGGGACCGGAATGGGACTATGCCCTACGGGTAGAGAGGTTGAGCAGCGCATCCCTCTCATTTTCCATTCTCTTTGAACCAAGTGTGGTATGGATCTGCTTCAGATTGGGTATCTCTGCGTAGTAAAGTAGGATGTCCAAAACTCGATGCTAGGATGCTGTCAGGAGACTTTGTCTACTAGGAACCCAGATTTCAGGTCGATCCTAGTGGGTTCGGCAGTGGACGTTTCGTTGCGAGGTAGACTCGGGAAACCCTAGGCAACAAACCCCGAAACATTCCATGGGAGTACCGGGCGGTGACGCCGAGAATTGTTTCTCGATGGACCGCTAAAACGTGCTTGGACAGCCGCCGATAGGCGGGCACGTTACAAAATGAAGGACTAAGCTTGCTCCTTGGGATGTTGAAATAGTATCAGGGGTATTTTGGGTTTTGTTTGGGAATTAGTTACCTCTTGGCTTGAGGTCTCATCTTCTCAGGATGCCTCTAGGAACGTCACACAATAGGAACTATCTAAGTTTTTCTTGGACTGCCAGGACTGGTGGTTGTTGACAAGGTCCATCATCATCATCCTATCTTGTGGGAAGGGTAAATTTGAGCAACAAGAGCCACTCATGAAGGAAGGCTTATTTCAATTAATCTATTTCTTATAGAGGTTTTGTATGTAATGCAATTCATTAACCAATCCAAAGAATACCATTGTCATTCCGTCCAACAACATGGGATCTTTAGCTTCTGCAGCCCCCTCCTCTGGGACTTCACACTCATTTGTATCCTCTTCAAACTGGATAAATTCTTCCAATTCACTTTCATAATCTTCTCCTACACTGTCATCATTGTTCTCTTTAGACTTTGTCTCTACCTCGGTAGGGGCTCTATAAGAGAAGAATAGATTGTCTCTTGTATCCTCTACCTCTACTTTCGCATTTTGTAATATTTTCGCACGAAATATTAAAGAATTTTGACCACTATATACGCTCACGCAAAAGCAGTGCTAAGTCATCTCCCGCAATGGAATAATGTTAGTGGTCAAGTGCTTACCCTCATGCGCTAATAAACTCCACCCGTATGGGGCATAAGAGACCGCGGCTTGAAGACCGCAAGGCCGCATGAGAACACCCTTTACGGGAAAGGCAAAAGGATAATGGTTAAAAATTTTGCAAATTTCTTATTATTAACCCCTCCCCTCAGCCGATGCATGGCAGGGGAGAGGAGTGTGAGAGGAAGTGAAGCTAGACATCGTGGAGTGCATGAGGGTGGTCATAGGTGGGAGAGGACACATCTTAGGCATACCTCGGAGGGGTATGGATACCTTGTAGATGATAGGACAAGAGCCATCATCATGAATGATGAGGGGAGGAGGGTGATGGCTCATATGAGAGAGTTGTGCCAATAAGTTTTTTGGCACAATGTCTTGGATCATTGTAAGAACATACTAGAGGGGAGCAAGGACTACATAGTAGCATCCTTGCATGAGGAGTTTTTGGTACTTTTCGCAGCAGATAGGTTTTTCACATGCTAGATGATGGAGTGCATGCATGCGTACATGTCACATAGACGATCGGATGCACGCAAGGCACTTAAGAGTGGGGCCTCAAAGCTCGAGTGGCTAGACACTGACAACTGGCGCCGACTCAAGGAGAAGGCTATAGATTCTCCAGGATGTTGGAGACAGCAGTGCGAGGCGGCGAGGGCACGACTCGAGGTAGGAGTGGTCCATCATCTTGGGAGTGGCGGTCATAAGACATATCTGGAGGACTTTGTAAGTTTTTCTTTTGTTCTGCTTGCTTATTTTTTTACAATATCCTTTGTACGAATAATTGTATTTCTAACAGTTGTATTTTGTTTTCTTTGCAGCACTCCATTACAAACCGCGATCCCACCGACCTAGAGACTCGATATGCAGAGAGACATGGTCTCACTGCATTGGTTGATTGATTGTATGGATGCGGCGGCCCTGTAAGTCATTCATATTTCTTGTCCATAGTTGCTAAATTTAATTAAAATGCATTATTGTATGGTGGATTGATATGTAGTTGTTTTTTTTTTTGCAGAGTCCATTCAATGCTCCTTTGCGGTGGGACAAGGTTTCGGATGGCGAGGATCTATAGCTCACCCTTGGATCTCTGGAGCTCACATACTCTTCTTTTTTTGTCACATGATTTGTATAGCCATTTTCTATGTAGTAGTAGTATCTTGCCATGATTGTACCGTCGCTTTCATTACGCGATCATGTATTTATTTCATGTATCAATGTTATGATTCAAGTACACTTTGCCTTCATTTACATGAGCAATGTACACATTACTGAAACTCTTTTGTATGGCCCAAATAAAGCACATAGTGCTATTTGTGGTAGGGCAAATTGCTGCCCTACCACAAAAAAAATAATCACTGTTACCATTGCTATTAGCATCGCAAATTTACTATGCGTGTCAGTATTAGTATCACAATATGCATCGTAAAGCGTCGTTATCATCATCATTATTAGCAACGCTGATAGTGACGCTGATAATGACGTTGATACCAATTGTTCTATGGTATCGCTAATACCGATATTTTTTGCGACGATGGGGGTAAATTTCTTTATGAACATTTTCGTCGCTTTGAACATTGGTATAAGGCATGTATCTTGTAGTGTCACCCTTTCTCTCTCTCTCTCTCTAAAATTCTCTCTTACAATGGTATATAGGAATAATGAAGAATAATCATCCATAATCCCTCTTTGGTCATGGATATCCCTCCCAAGAGGTTGTCTGATATGAAGGGTCACCAGAGCCATTATAGTGTCCTTTCATAGCTCAATAGTGTCACTATCACTTCAGTCTTCATTTGAGTCTTCAACAACTACTTCTGCTTCTTTGAGCTATTTTGAACTTGTATTCATCTCTTCCCAAGATTAGAAAACTTTCCCAAGCTACACATTCATCTCACAGAATATTTACAGAGGCACATACAGAACAAAACAAAACAGAGACAAAGACTCTACAGATGTAATGTTCCCATTACTTAGTTTATTTTAATAAACAATGTGCATACACATTCCAAAAATTGATCTATGTTGAAAACAAAATTGAACATTTTTTAAAACTAGCTCTAAATATGAAGATAATTGTTATTATTAATGAGGTATTATATGCAAGCTCATGGAAGAAAGACTTGGAAAACCCTCCCAAGACTAGCTTATTAAAACTATGTTTGTAGTATAGAATAGCAAAAAGAACTAGCCTAGTGGATAGTCACTTGGCAGTTAAGTGCACTTGGGTGGCAACACTCTCGGGATGGGTGACCTCCCGGGAAGATTTTCTTACAGCTAATGGGAGCTTCTCACTCGCAGCCAATGGTGCAATATGAAGCCTTCGTAGCCGGTTGCCAAGTATGCCAAGGCCAAGATGCCAAGGTCTATGCCTTGGTTGTGAGCCTTAGTATGATGCCCACTGACGAGACAGCACGACGCATGGTGCTCGCCCATATATTTGTAAATTTTTATCTTTGTGCTATAAAAATGGGGTCCCCTCTCTGACGTCATCAATGATGTTATCAAAGATGCTAAAAGAAAGTGTTTTCTCTTTATCATCGATGATGTCATAAAAAACGCTAAAAAGCAAGTGTCCTCCCTTTAACCCCCCGACCTCCATAACCCTCTCCTTCCCCCCCATTACCACCCCCACCACCTCCATTACTATATAAACAGGGGTATTGTGTCATGTCAAGGGCAAACAACTACCCGCGTAAAAGTCTCTCTACTATTGACCCAATGAAGCTCTACTCAATCAATCGAGCCTCTCTCTCTCTATCCACACCTATGTAGAAGTGCTACCCGAATCCATCAAGCTTCTTCCATGGCTCCCAAGAGACATCGAGGTGTTGAGTGAGGTCACACTCAGCAAGCTCCCCAACGTGAGGAAGTAGTCGCTGTTGTACACGAAGCTGAAGTGCAAGCAGAATTTGGCCCTCGAATCCATTCAACCCGAAGGACTAGTTATTCCACAACAAACCAAGGTTGCGACCATAAACCGTAATCATGATGGATGGCCAAATGAAGATAATCCGGTTAGTATATAAGAAAAGGATTACAATTAGCTAGAACTTACTTAAACTTACAAAATCATGTTAGTATTATCAAATGCTTTTTGGGAAGGAATACGGAAATTGATGAAGGGGATAGATTGTATGCATCACATACATTGATAAGTGTGTTAAAAATATTTTATGGTTATGACTGCTTTTGGATTTGTGAATGATGAATTATGGCTCTTATGATTACATGCTTGCATAGATGGTGGAATGTGGTGATTCGGGACATTGGGGTCTCCAACCCAATGCTCCCTAACACTCTGCGGAGTGTGGAAAAACTCACCTACGGGGGTGGGGATCCTACACTCCTAAGGGAGGTATGTGTTTTTTATTTTTTTATCACTCGAGCACTTGAGAGGGCAAAGGCCCGAGTGATAAGTGCCCCTGTTATGTAGGACGGCTCCTGAGTCTCAAAGAAGCTTAGAGGGGCTCAAAGCTAGTAAATTGCCTATTGACCGCGGACGGAGTGTAATCACATATAGCCCAATCCCGAGGGATTGGAAAGTCCTATCCTAGGTTGAACGGCGTCTTTCTGCGAAAAGACAATTTTGTACCACTCTACGGAGAGATGGTTCTAGATATTACTATGAAATAAAGTATCTGATTTTTGAATTGTTTCTTATGTGCTAAAGATTGAGTTTAACAAAGCTAGTTTAATAGAGTAATAAAAGAATGTTGATTTTATATGTCCAAACAGCATGGTAGTATGCTTTTCTAATTAGAAAACTAAGCAAACCCCATCAAGGAAAGTAGGAGGCTTCAATCCTGACGACTGAATGCCTATGGCTGGGTGGACCCGATAAGTCAGGTAACTTTCCAACATTAGATAGAGCTTATTAAATCGTGACCCTCCCAATACCGATAGGATTAGTTACTAGGTTTAACATTGTTTTAGGGGAGCGGAGCTGAGATTTTACCTTATGGGTAGGGGGATCAAGTTACACTCTTCCTCCCCTCTCACTCTCTTTGAACCAAGTGCGGTGTTAACCTCACTCCTCAAAGTGGTCTTTCTTAGGTGGGCATTAGATTGTTGTTAGGGGTGACTTGTCCACGCTTCCCATGTGAAGTAGAACTGAGACTCCTTCAGGTTTGTTGGAGGAGGCACCTCACAACAAAAGCTTTACAATATACCATACAGAAGGTCATAAAAAAGTATTTAGCTCAACTAAAACCATTTAAAACCCTCAAAAATCATTCTGTAAGATTCCAAACACTGTCAATCATCATTCCAACCTCTCATTCAAAAAGAAATCAGAACAAAACAGAAGCTAAATAGAACCAATGAGAACCTATCAAACACTCAAAATAATCTTTTAGCACATCATATC
Source organism: Lygodium microphyllum (assembly GCF_053477565.2). Lineage (NCBI taxonomy): Eukaryota > Viridiplantae > Streptophyta > Polypodiopsida > Schizaeales > Lygodiaceae > Lygodium > Lygodium microphyllum. Next base: position 24,125,565 of record NC_141139.1, on the reverse strand, counting down.
TCCACTGAAGAGCATCATGAGCTTCTCAAACCTATTTGACCTTATCCAAAACTCTCTCAAACACTTCCAAACCAATCAATCATAATTCAAATCATACAAAATTCACCCAAAGTCCGAACAAAAAACAGCTAAAAGCACAGTCATATCAACCCTCCACATATCCCAACACTTCATCAAGGAATGTCCTCGCGACCTTAGAAAAAGAGGATAAAAGTTTAAAATAATAGCTCATCACTTTATCTTCAAATATCCAGTTAGCAACCAAGAAGGGCTCTAGCTTCATCTCTAGAAAAGAAAACATGTATCTAATCCATTATTTAAGGAAAAATCCCAAAAGAAGAGATCATAAATAATACTTAATCAACCAACCAAAAATAAATAAACTCTTAAAGGATATGAGAGTTTCTTTACCTGCATCCATCCATCTATCGTCACCACAAGTCTTTCAAAATGTATTTTCTCAAACAGTTTGAATATCCAATCAATCAGGACCCCATCTTACAAATAATATATAATACAAACACTAAACACTAAACAACCATCTAAATGGCACCTCCAAAAGAGAGTTATCACATTATAAATCATGAAAATACATCTAACAATATCAATGAAGATGATTTCTCTTAAAAGCTTGGTGGTTTCGAAAATGATCCATGGACAAAGATTTCATCTACAATATTTTTGGGAGGATTTTGGAAAAATTGCAAACAACACATCCTCTCCACCAATACAAGATACTAGCTAGGCAAGAAAAGGACATAAAAGTACAAAATATCCAATTGTTGGGGGTTAATATCCACATTCACTTTTATACACAACTTCGAGATTGACTTATGATCATTATGCAAATGCTGGTGAATGTAGGCAAGATACCAAGCAAAGTGAACAATCAATCTTGCTAAAGGATCTGAAGATTGAGAATACTTTTGAGCAAAGTACAGATAATTCTGAAAAGCTTAGCTGGCAGCTATCCATTCCCTTGGAATCAGTGGCCAATTTATTTGAGGTTCAGTTAGAGAATCTGTTGAACTCTATCCTCGACATCTAAGAATCTTGAGATCACATCCTATGTAACCACTAACCAACTAAGGGGGATGACGGATAAAAGTGATAGGAAATGGAAGAGAAACAAGTAAGAGATGTTGAAGGTATGGATAAGCAAAATCATAAAAGGAGGAATGGGTTAAAGAAGGATAATTTGTTAATTTAGGAGAATCAGCTAAAAAGGTTGTTAATAAGTATGTTGAAAAAGTGAAAAGAATAGTTGTGGGGGATGGGAAAGGACAAGGAGGAGGGAAAATATACGATTCTCAATAAAAGAACATTGGGTGAAAATAGGGATTTGAAGGGCATCTTGGGGTTGAAAAAGAATAGGTAGAATAATGTGTGGTGCAGATTGATAAATAGAAAGATAGGCTTCATATATATGAGCCACCTACTGATTAATAAGATAAACAAGGTACTGATGGACCTATCACAAATCTGTAATGATAGGCATCAAAGAAAGATGAATCAAAGGGAGGTTATTTGGAAAGGTGGGCTAAGAGATCCACCCTTAGTTGGTTAGTATTTTGCACATGAGAAAAGGCTTTGTTTTGACATTGATTCAAAATCACAAGATCAATCATTGTATGCCAAGAAGTTTCAGGGCAATCAGCCACTTTGGAGGAATATGTCTAGAACATCTGATCTATGTGCAGCTCCAAATGTCTGACATATAAAACAGCTTGTAATACCGCATCTCTAACATAGTAAGACAAATGTTCATCATCCGGGATCAACAAATCAGGTCCTCCCAGGTATGTGTAACATATAAGCATGGTATCTGAAGTCATTGAATCTTCAAAGACCATTCTAACCACTTCAATTAATAAATCAAAAGACCAAGCTCCACTCAATCTATCCTCTCTGGAGGAGATAAATCCATCGTGGAAAGCTTAATATAAAATGCCAGCTCATATTGTTGATAGTACACAAAGGAGTGATCTAGAGAATAAATTATTGGAACTGCTCAAAACAAGTCCATAACAAGTCCATTCTTGATTGAAGCCTCCTTGACTTGGAATAAAGAACATAATGTCAAATTTCTTTGAAGAACGGCTAAATCTGCAGGGGATAAGGAAGGAATTAACTGCACAAGACTTTGTGAAGCAGAATAGGACTAAGCCAATTGTTCCTTAAGTTGTTAAATTTGAATATTATTCTGGTCTATGATAGTGTTGGCTGATTTGAGCTCTTCCATTTGGACAACTATCAAAGCTTTTAGCTCTTGGGCTTTCTTCAACAACCTATCCCTCTCCTAAACCACAATGGCTACTTTAGATTTAGTATCGGCCAACTGAGCTTGCAAAGTAGACATCTTTGCTTTCTAGGCATCAATGAACTTAGTCTGTTGCTCTATTTGTGTACAAAGGTCAGAAAATTTTTCTATGGTACACCTCAATATTAGCCTTGTTCAACTCCTCCTTGGATTGATGTATCTCCTCATAAAAAAGAAGAATAGAGTTGTTGAATACAAGCAGTAAACTGAGATTTTAATATAGCTTTGAATGTCTTTGCACAGAAATGGAATTGCATCTTCTGTCACCACATGTTGCATAGAAGGAATTGAAATATCTAGAGTACCATCTCTATGTGCTCTGAAAAGATTGGGTGTTGTAAGGAAAGTAGGTGGCGGATTACAAGATTGAATAGGAACTAGAACTGAAGGAGTAGAAACTGGTACTAATTTAGCCACTCGCTTAAGATGTTCTTCTAAATGACCACGGAGGAGGATCAATATCCACAATGATAACATCAGGACCTTTAGTAGGAGGAAGAGGAACAACTAGAGGATCAACCGGTGTAGTGTGGGAATTTCCTTCACATAGGTAGTATATGTCAAGAAAACATAAAGATAGGAACCAAATGTGACATTAGTCATATTACCCCTCATGACTCAGATAAAATGTTGATCCATTTTGGTGAGGAGATATGAACTCCAATCAATAGTGATACTCTTCAGCACCATGCAGGAAGTTGTAAACAATTCCTTCAAAAGATAATTAGAAAGGGTTTTGGCAGGCATGTACCTATCCTGAAGGAACTGGCACTACTGTTTTCAGAATAGGTTAAAAATCTTGGATACACTAACTCCCAAAGTAGTAATGGCCTACTTAGGATCCAAGACATCTGTAGTGGTTTGCTTCTATAAAAGCTTCAAAATGTCCTCATTTGAGAAAAGTTGATAGGAAATAGGAAAAGATTCCCTAGGGTAGGGTAAAGAAAGAGCTTTGCCCATGCTCTTATGCATGATGAGGATAATCGTGTCATGAGCAGAGCTAGACCTCTTGTTGTAAGAAGTTAAGAATTGGTTACACATCAGGATCATTAGGGACAAGTGATAGTGTAAGAGCCACAATTTTGGATAACCTGGCCTTAGAAATAAGGTATGATTCCAGCAATTGCAAATAATCATAAGAAATCAATGGAACATACTAGACTGGGGGAGAAGTATGAGGCATCATTCATATGGATCATATACACCACACACACATAGACAATCACAATGAATGCTTGCAAAATAACATAATAGCAACAGATAAGATATCGACAACAGAAATGGCTCACATGGACATGACCGACTAACCACCCCAAGCAATCCACATCCTGAAAAAATTTGGCATGACCTCTCTACATATATGATCGAAAGCTTTATGCTATGCAAACATATATATACCCAATATTCTCGTAATCGGATAATAATAATAATAATAATAATAATACTCACTGTATCCTAACTCAAATCAATACGACCAAAGAAAACTGGACAAAATCAAACCACAACACACTGATAACCAAACCACACCTAACTAAGACGGCCAATAGGGATTGAGATTGACATCCACATCACCCACCTCACGTAGTGCTTCATTTAGCAGGGGGAATTGTGCAATGTGAGGGAAAGGGAAATTTTAATTGAGTATAAATTTTAATAAATAATTAACAATGGGTAAGTTTTATTCAATGATAAATCTTTGCAAGAAAATGGTGATTCATTTTACCCATTAATTAAAACTTATTAAGTTCCATGGTGCTTTAAAGTTTTTGAAACATCATTCTCAACTCAAGGTCTCTAAATGCAAGTTCATTTTTAGAAATTAAATGTGTATGGAGTGCTTTCTTGTTACCACATGTCTTTGTGATGGTGGGTTCATTTTATTACAAATTTAAAAATGTGTGTTTAGCACACAAAGCGCGTGCTACGTGAATGGCTAGTTCATTTTATTAAATCATACATATGTGCAGCGCAAATGCACATGAAAAATTTGGTCAACTAGTTCCTTTTAGCAAATAGCTATGATGTTTGGTGCAAAAAAAGAAAATAAAGAAAGGAACGGGGTATCTGGAGAGGCTGTGAATGCAAGTGTATCAGAATGCACACACAAATCAATTGATAGGATGAGAAAGAATTGCAACCATGGTTGAATCCAAAATACACTTTAGCTAGCTCAAATTTTTTTGACATAAGTGAAAACTACCACAACATTATGTGTATTTTTTTTACTTTATTTTGCAGGGCAAGTGCAGAGGTGCCCATAGGGCAAGCAGAGCAAGGAGGGAAGATAGGCGGCGGTTGGGTGGGGATGGGGAGAAGGAGGAGGAAGGGGGGAGGCAACGAAGTAGGAGGAGGAGGAGGAGGAGGAGGAGGAGGAGGAGGAGGAGGAGGAGGAGGAGGAGGAGGAGGAGGAGGAGGAGGAGGAGGAGGAGGAGGAGGCAAAGGCAACTGCGACAGCATGCAGCAGCCAGCAGGCGGGCGGCATCGAGTGGGTGAGGAGGGCGTAACGGCTCTACTAGGGGCAGCGTAGAGACAGCCACAAGGTGAGCGGAGCGAGGAGGGTGCAACGAAGACGGACAAGCAGTATGCAGCAACGGCAAACAAGCGCGGGTGACATTGAGGGAGCAAACATGGCAAGGAGGAAGGGGGGAGAAAAAAGTGGTGAGAGAGGAGAAAAAAGGAGAGAGAGAGAGAGAGAGAGAGAGAGAGAGAGAGAGAGAGAGAGAGAGAGAGAGAGAGAGAGAGAGAGAGAGAGAGAAACACGAGGGGAAAGGATGGGAGGTGAGTTAGGGAGAGAGAAAGAGAGAGGGAAGAGAGAGAAGGAGATAGGAGAGATATGGGACGGTTGAGAGGGGAGTAATGAAAAATTTGTTTTCCGTGTTCGTTTTTTTTAATACTTTTAATTTTATAAAAAAATAAATCATGCCCCATGTCTTGCGCACCAATGTGATCAGGGAGTAAAAAAATTTGCAGTGATGGGAACGAATGGGAGCGAGGAAAAATTGGTAAGCCAAACATGACATGTCGAATGCTTGGCACATATTACAAGGCAAACATTGACCGTGCACACAACACACAAGGGACAAGGGATCAAAAAATTTGTAACAAAATTAATTAGGAGGGATCTGGACATCGGATGAACACATTGTAAAAAGTATAACTGGGCAGGGCAACGGGAGGAATGGCATAGACAACATGTTTGGTGCGTTTGATGGCAAATAGGGGGTTCACGTGGAAAAATATGAAAAATCAGCCATGAAAAAACACATGAAAATTAATTTCAAAAAATTTGTTAGTCAGAACAAAATGCAAAAATAAGAAAAAAATGACTAGAATGAATGTTAGACAAGTCTCTCATGTCAAAATGCAATTCTGACGATAAAAGGATCCATTTCCATGGAAAAATGGAAAAATAAGACCCCAAAACGTAATTGGAAATTAATAATAAAAAATCAAAAAGTAAGAATGGAATGTAGTGATAAGCAAAAATGTGTAGGTTGATGAGTTGGAAAGGGCTATCTAGTCAAAACATGGTTTTGATGACAAATGGTGTGATTCGCATGAAAAAAATGATAGAAATACACTTAAAAACCCAAACAAAAATTAATTCCAAACAATCTATAAGTCCAAACAAGGGGAAACAAAAAGAAAAAATATCTAAGAAATGGTGATTGATAGGGTTATTATGTCAGAATATGATTCCAATGGAAGAAAGACGTGTTCACATTAAAAAAAGAGAGTAAAAACATGTAAGGAAACACAATTAGAAATTAATAGCAAAAAATCAAATAGTCAAAAGGAGGAAAAAAATAAAAAATGTTTGGGGATACTAACAACTAGAGGTATCTAAACAAAAGGCCATTCCGACAAGAAAAGAGCATGTGCACATGGAAAAAATAAAGAAATGTTAATGTGGAAATGAAGCTGAAAAGTTTAAAGCACTAAACTAATTTGTGAAACTTATGATAGCCTAGGGTAATATGACTATCGCTACTCTGACTAAAATTCACGAGAAGAAGTACCTCCTTAAGCAAGTTAAGCCACTAGAATTCGATGGCAAGGGAAAAGACGTTGAAGCCGAGGCAGAGATTTGGATTGAGACCATGGAGGACTACTTTACTGCCGCGGGAACTAGCCCTGCTAATCAGGCTATGATTGCCAAGTTGAAATTGACTAGTGAGGCACGCTTGTGGTGGAAATAGTGTTGTAAAGACCAGGGACTTGCTAAGACAGCTATCACCTGGGAAAAGTTGAAAGAAGCTGTGTGTGGTCGATATTTTCCACCAGCTTATTGCACGCTAAAAATGAATGAGTTATTTAACGTAAAATAGCTAGGATTGAGCCTGGAGGCATATTACACAAAGTTGATCTCACTGCTTAAATATGCACCTTCCATGACTATTGCTCAGCAGGTGTCTAAATTTTGTCATGGATTGAATGCTCCTTTGAACACACACCTTGAATCTATGCACCCAACTGATCTGCAAGATGCTTTGATTCGCACGACACCTCTTATTCAGGATATTCAATCAAAGCCAAGGAATAATAAGCAATGGAATCAAAACAAAGGGACTTCAAGTGGCTATGTTAAGTGAGCCCAAGGTCAACGTCCACTTGGTCAAGGAAAGAGGGCCAAAACAAATGCAGTCGAGAACTTCATACCTACGGGAAGTAATACAGAAGTACCTAGGTGTCTCCACTGTAATGAGCCAGGTCACCTTAAAAGACAGTGCCCAAATCTTGGCCAAATTCCTCGCCAAGGATAGTACAGAGGTCATAACCAAGCTTTAATTGCAAAAGGAAAAGCATATGCTATAATTCTTAAAGAACTTGAAGAAGAGGGAAACCCAACTATGGAAGCCGATATGGAGAGGGCATCAGTTCATGCCACCCTCCATAAGAAAGGCCCAAATCACCAATTTTCAGTGATTCAAACACCAGCAGAATATGAGGGTAAGTCCTTTAAAATTCTGATTGACTGTGGAAGCACACACTCTTTCATGTCACCAAAGTGTGCCAAGAAATTAGGCATAGACACAATACCTACATCTAGGTTACTTGTGGAACTTGCTAATGGAAAAGAAATCATGTCTACTCAGCAAACTTGCAAAGTGACATTTAGCATGGGAAGCAATCTCTCTGAAATGGGATTTAGGATCATGAATTTAGGGGCCTACGAATGTCTATTGGGTATGGACTAGTTAATCCCCAAGGATGCACATATTCAGTGCAGAAAAGGCCAGGTGATTTTTCAAAACCTAAAGGGGAAAATAGTGATGACCCAAGGTGAGGTAGGAAAACCCAAGGTTCAACTAGCCAAATCATCTCGCATAACAAAAGGGTTAAGAAAAGGATTACCAGTGTATCTCATAAAATTAAATAAGGTTGAGCAGAATAAACAAGACGAGAAAGAGCCATATTGGCTCAAGGAATATGATGACATCTTCCCAGAAGAGCTGATTGAATTACCGCCTCGAAGAACAGAAGTGGATCACGAGATCAGACTTGAACCGGGAGCTGCTCTAGTTGCTAAGAGTCCATATAAAATGTCTATCCTTGGAAGTAATTGAGCTGAAAGAGCAACTCAAGCAGTTACTAGATCAAGGATACATCAGACCCAATAATTCGCCATGGGGAGCCCTAATACTGTTTCAAAAGAAAAAGGATGGAACTCTCCGCCTTTGCATTGATTACCGAGGTCTAAACCAGCTAACAATCAAGAATAAATATCCAATCCCAAGAATAGATGAGCTACTTGATAGGCTGCAAGGGGCGAGAATCTTTTCCAAGATTGATCTCCGATCTGGTTACTACCAAATAAGGATCAAGGAAGAAGATATCCCCAAAACTGCCTTCAATTCCAGATATGATCATTTTGAATTTATTGTAATGTCTTTTGGTCTACCTAATGCCCCTGCTACATTTGATAGATTAATGGAGGACATTTTTCAACCTTATCTTGATGAGTTTGTCCTAGTCTTCTTTGATGATATCCTAACATACTCCAAGAGAGACGAAGACCATGAGCTGCAATTGCGCATTGTGCTGGACACCATGAGGATGCACAAGCTCTATGCGAAGAAAAATAAGTGTGCCTTTTTCAAAAGACAGATGGAATATCTCAGATTCATAGTATTTGGTAAAGGAATCCTTGAAGATCCAGCCAAAGTTAGAGATGTTCAAGAGTGGCAACCTCGAACGATAGTTAAGGAAGTGAGAAGCTTCTTAGGACCGACTGGATGGTAAAGAATTTTCATAAAAAATTACGCCCTAATAGCTGCACCTCTCATTGATTTGCTGAAAAAGCAAACTGCTATTGTGTGGATGCCCATTGAGCAAACCAGTTTTGACTAGCTCAAGAAAAGTTTGGTAACAACACCCATTTTAAAGCTACCCGATCTAAGTCAACTGACCTAAGTCAAGAGTTTGAAGTCGTAACAGATGCAGGTTCTCTTGCACTAGGTTGTGTGCTTATGCAGCAAGGTCATTTAATAGCCTATTCCTCAAGGAAACTGAAAATCCATGAGAGGAATTACGCCACCCATGATCTCGAGCTATTAGCTGTGATCCATGCTCTCAAATTGTGGCGACACTATCTGCTTGGAAGCAAGTTTACTTTGGTCATTGACCACAAAAGTCTCAAATGGATCTTTACTCAACCAGACCTCAACATGAGGTAGCGTCGGTGGATTGAAGTCTTGCAAGAATTTGATTTTGAAATCAAGTTTAGACCTGGGAAAGAGAATGTGATTGTTGATGCATTAAGTCGTAAAGCTTTTTTGAATGCACTTATTATGGAAGAGCCATCTAAAGGAGAGACTTTAGCTACCATGATATCAATACCTAGCAATCCAGTCATTGAGCTAGCCAAAGAAGAGGTAGACAAGGATCCTAAGTATCAACTAATGCTTAGAGAAATCCTAATTAAGGACACTGATCCTAAGCTCAGAGTCAGATACCAATATTTCAATGTGGATACTGGGCTTGTCTATTTCAGAACAAGGCTATGCATTCCCCTTAGTTAAGTGCTAAAAAAGAAGATATTATGGGAAGCCCATGACTCCCCATTCTCAGGACACCCTGGCTATGCAAAAACTCTTAATGTAGTTAGGAAAAGTTACTACTAGGAAAGATTGAAGCATGATGTACTCAGATATGTTACTGAATGCCTAAGTTGCCAGCAGGTGAAAGCTGAGCGTGTCAAAATGCCAGGTTGGAGCCCCAAGAGGAACACCAACAAGGAAAAGGGAATTCTCTTGCAAGAAAATCTATCTTGTAACATCAACAAGCTTTTATTTCATTCTTTTGATCATCAAAGCAAAGAAAACAACAATTCTTCATGCAACATCATAGTAGATTTCTCCCACGGATTTGATAGAATCAACCATAATCTTCAACATCTTCATAAAATCCATCAATATAACAAAGGACACAAAGGAATACACCATCTTTGAATGGAAATCAATCACATATTATTCATCTTCAATGTCTTCATAGTTCTCTCTCTCAATCTCTCATATACAGTTACATTGTTTTGATAGAATTGACTATCTCTCTCTCTCTCTCTCTCTCTCTCTCTCTCTCTCTTTCTCTCTCTCTCTCTCTCTCTCTCTCTCTCAATAATACATCATCTCCTCACTAAAATGCTCTCATAATAACCCTCAATAATCCCTCTTAGGTCGTGGATGCACCTCCTAAGAGGTATGTCTGATATGAAGAGTCACCAGAGCCACTACAGTGTCTTTTCACAGCTCACTACTGTCACTGTCACTTAGTCTTCTCTTCAGTCTTCAGCAGCTACTTCTTCCACTTGTTTTAGATCTTTAGAACTTAGATTCATCCTTTCCAAAGGTTAGAAAACTTTCCCAAAGTCACACATACATTCTACAGAACACTTACAGAAGGTCTACAGAATAGTTACAATACAGAGACAGAGTAGAGACAGAGGCTCTACAGAAGGTCATCAGAACCTCGTAACTCATACTCAAACCTTTCCAAACTATAAAAAAATATTCAATAAGCTTCAAAAGATCTCAATCTTCATCAATCATCAATCCATGCTTCATATAAAAGACAATCAGAACAAAACAAAAGCTATACAGAAGGTATACAGAACCAATCAGAAGCTATCAGAACATCTCAAAACTTCATATCTCCACTAAAAATCATCATGAACTTCCAAAACATAATCAATATCATTCAAAACACTCTCAAATACTTCCATTAACAATCATACATCACTCTAAATCCATCAAAAATCAATCATTCAAACCTCAAAAACAACAAAAATCAGTCAAAAATTCAGTCTTTTTCCACTCTCAACATATCCCCACACTTAGAAAGGAAGCGTCCTCACGACCTAAGGAAAAGAAGAATATAAGTTCACTAAAGAGCTCAATTTTATCGTCCATCCGATCTTCAATAATCTCTCCAAACCATGACCCCAACTTATCACCTGTATCTGATAGAAAAATACTACTAAAGGAAAACTTACATTATTCATTAAATCATTTGATTAATCATTTAAAAGCCATAACAAATTTGTAAAGGATATAAGAGGTTCTCTTCAACTTTCCACCATAGGCTGTTCATCCACCATCAATCTTTTGAAAAGAGCTCTCGAACAAGTTATTCACAATCAACACGAATTCATCACACACAATTATTACAACACATACACAAACACTAACACAACCATCTGAATGACACCTCCAAAAAGAGATATATCATTAAGAATCATCCAAGATACATTGCAAAGGCATCAATGAAGATGATCCCTTTTGAAGGCTTGGTGGTTTCGAAAGCGATCCATGGAGAAGGATTCATCTACAAATGCCTTTGGAGGATTTTGAAAGAACTGCAAGCAGCACATCCTTTCTAGTAAGACAAGGTATCTGTTAGGGAGACATAGGGCATGAAAATACAGGACATCCAACTGGTGGGAGTCAATGTTCACATTGACATTCATACAAAGTTTTGGAATAGCCTTTTGATCATTATGGAAATGTCTATGCATGTATGCTAGATACCAAGCAAAATGAGCTATCAATCTCACCGAAGGATCCAGAGATTGTGAATATTGGTGAGCAAAATGAAGGTAGTTCTGATATGCTTGACTGCTAGTTGTCCAATCTCTTGGAATTATTGGCCAGTTTATCTGAGGTCCTATAAGAGAATCAGTCGAGCTCCATCCTCTTCTTCTTGGAATCTGCAGATCAAAGCCTTCATATTCACTAACTAACTGAGGGGGTTGAGAGATAGAAGTGGCAAGAGATGAAAGTGGAATAAGTAAAAGTGGATGAAGAGATGGGTAGGCAAAATCATAAAAGGAGGAATAGGTTAAATAATGAGTGGCTGAAAATTTTAGGGAATCAGTTAGGAAGGGTGCTAATTGATAAATAGGAAAGGTAGAAGGTACATGGATGGATGGAGAAGGGCATGGTGGAGAAGGGGAAAAAACTCTATCCTCGATAAAAGAGCAATATGTAAATATGGAAATTTGAGGAAAAGATTGAGGTTGGAAAAGTAGGAGTAAGATTGCTGTTGAATTGTGTTGATAGAGGGATAGATATGTATCATAACGGTGAGCCATTTGTTGGTAATACAGTAGGCTAGGAATAGAGGGACCTAAGATTGATATTCTCTGATAGGCATAAAAAAAGGTTGAATCAAATGGATTATTTTGGAAAGGTGAGCTAAGAGATCCACCCTCAGTTGGTTAGTGCTCTCTACATAAGTAGAAGCTGTGTTCTGTCGTTGATTCAGGACCACATAATCAATCATTGAGTGCCAGGAATTATCAGGGCAAGTAGCCACTTTTGAGGAGTAACTCTGAAATGTGTCATATATTCGCAACTCCAAATAGTTGACATACAAAACAGCTTCAAAAACCACATCTCCCACATACTAGGCCATATCTACTTCATCTGGAATCAACAAGTCTTCCTGTAGATACATATATGATAGCAATATGGTATCCGTCGTGATAGAATCTTCAAACACCATATGGACCACTTCTGTCAGTAACTCAGGAGACCAAGCCACACTCCAACCATCCTCTGGAAGAGGAAGATCCATCGTTGAAAGCTTCATGTAAAAGGCCAACTTTTGCAATTGATAGTAGACAAAGAAAGAATAGTCCGGAGGAACATATTCCTGGAAATGTTCAAAGGTAGACCATAGCAGATCCCCTGCATCTCCCAATACTAGACTGTTCAGTGAGGGGACTGATATGTCCAAGGAACCCTCTCTATGTGCTCTGAACAGGTTGTTACATGTGAGATAAGCAGGGAGGTCACTGCCAGATGTAGCAGGAATTGTAACTGAAGGAAGAACCGAAGGAGCTTTATCTGCTACCCGCTTCAAGCGTTTTCGTTGTATGACCAGTGGAGGAGGAGAACCCAGATCCTCTATCTCAATTGGTTCTGACTTTTCTGAAGGTGGAGGGGGAGGTATTGGATCAGATGGAGGAGGTGGAGGCACACCCTTCTTTAAACCTGAGTAGGTCAAGAAAGCAGACATGTAGGATCCATAGGTGACATTTGTAACATTGCCCCTGGTTACTTTAACGAAATGTTGATCCATTTTGGTGAGTAGGTAAGTGCTCCAATCAATAGCTACTCCTTTTAACACCATCTTTGAAACTGTAAAGAGCTCTTTGGACAAGTAATGGGATGGCGTTTTGGCTATCTTGGAGAAACTGCAGACCAATTGCCACACAGGATTAGTGATCATGGAAAAGGAAACTCCTGAAGTGTTGATCACTTTTTTGACATCCAGAATTTCCTTGGTCTATTTTTGTAACAGCTTCAAAATCTCATCGTTATAGAACAGTTGTCTAGCTGTAACAAAAGGCTCGCCTTTGTAGGGAAGAGACACCTAACGCTCGGGGTGTCAATGCCATGGAAGTACCATGGACCAGTCCCGACTTCTTGCTGTATGAGGCAATGAACTCATCACACATGGATGGATCTTCTGGAGTCAAGGAAAAGGAGGCAGCCACGAAAGTCGCGAGTCCTGTCTTCGTGAGAGGCTCAAAAGTGAGTAGGGAAGAGTAATCCTGACTAACTAGCGGGACATACTGCATAGGGGGAGGAGCGTGAGGCGCCATTCAGATGGAAAACACACACACCACAACACAAATAGTCACAAAGAATGCTTGGAAGGGGTGTGTATGCAATGGCCGGAAGACGCACGAAAGAGTCCCCCAAAAGCAATGAATCCAGTCAAACAAAATCAAAGATCACTGACTAAACAAAACAGAAAACACCTTAGTGGGTTTGTCAATTTTTAATATTATGATTTATCATTATGTTTTGTTTAATTATTATTACTTGTTTAATTTTATATTTTGTTTGTTTGGTATTGTAGGTGTGTTTGTTTTGGTGTGATAGTGTAGTTTGGGTAATTTATTTTATTATGTGTGTTTGTTTGGTTTGGTTTATGTGTTTTTTTTGTGCTGTTTTTGTTTTTTAATAAATTGTATGTGGATGTTTTTTTGTTTTTTAAAGGAATAATAATTAAATATGGATATGTGATGAAGGAAAAAATAAAATTTTAGCCATTTAGGAAATATCCACAATTTATGTTATGAAAATAAGATGTTTATTTGTATATTTATTTTGTTTTTTTTCCAAAGAATAGTGATACCTTGTATGAAAATACTTGAAAGTGAAAAATTAGTGGAAAAAGGTCAGGGGATGGGTGTAATTTTCTAGAAATTTTCAAATTTTTTGTATTTTTAAGTAATTTTAAATGAATTTTCTACATTTTGTAGGTAATTTTGGAATAAATTGTCAAATATTTAATTTTTTGTAATTTTGGTTATGGAAATTTCCACTTGAAAAATTTTCCAAAAATTTTTCAAAATTAGAGGGGAATTTTTAGAATTTTTTTAGAATTTTTTCTAAGTTGAAATGAATTTATAAATTAACTAAATCAATTAAAGCATGGAAATCAGGGTAGTTTGGTAAGTAGGGTCAAGTCAAGTCAACTAAGTCCTATTAGGCTGGGTAAGTCAGGTAAGTGAGACTAAGTCAAGTCAGGGTAGTCAAGGGGGATTAGGTTAGTCTGGGTACTAGGTTAGTTAGGGTAGGCTAAGTCAAGTCAGGTTAGGTTAGTCTGGGTTAGTCTAGGTTAGTTAGGGTAGGCTAAGTCAAGTTCTAACTAACCTAGGGTAGTTAGTAGGGTGGGGACTAACCCAAGGTAGGTTAGTGAACTTACTATAGTTAGGTTAGGGTTAACCTAAGTCTAGTTAGGTTAGGGTTAGGGTTAACCTAAGTCTAGTTAGGTTAGGGTTAGGGTTAACCTAAGTCTAGTTAGGTTAATCTTTAACTAACCCTAGTTAAATTAGTGTTTAGCCTAAGCCTAATTAGGTTAGTGTTTGACTACGATTAGGTTAGTTGTAACTAATCTAAGGTTAGTAGCTAACCTGGGGAGGTGGGTTAGAGATTGGGAGGAGGTGGGTGGGAGGAGGAGGCCGCTTCGGCAGCGGCGGTGGCGGGCAGACGGCGACGATGGCTGGAGGAGGCCCAGGCGGTGGCAGCGGCGGCGGCCACAACGGAGGGGAAGGGGCGGCCGCTGAGGAAGAAGGCGGCCGCTATTGGTGGAAGGCGAGGGCTGAGGGAGAGGGCGGCTGAAGGGAGAAGGTGAAGGAGAACGCAGGCGAGGGCGTAGGATGCGAGGAGGGTGGTGGTAAGGGCGAGGTCGGCGGTGCAGCCGCATTGGGGTGGAGGTGCAAGCCGCTGCGGTGGAGGAGGCCGTCGTGCAGGAGGCGCTGGGAGCTGCCACGCAAGAGGAGAGGCCGCCGGGCAGGAGGACAGGCCGCCACGCAAGAGGAGAAGGAAGAAGGAGGGGTGGAGGGAGGGAGGGAGAAGAGGTGGAGGGGAGGAGGAGGAAAAGAAGAAGAAGAAGAAGAAGAAGAAGAAGAAGAAGTAGGAGAGGAGGAAGGGGAGAGGAGCGTGGGATAGGTACGTAGAGGTTTGTTTTTCTTTTTTTTCTTTTCTTTTTCATCATTTTTGTTTTTTTGTTTTTTTTCTTTTAAAAAAATGGATTTTCCTTTTTATGTGTATGTGTGTATGTGTGTTTGTGTTGCTCTTTTTTTCTTCTTCTTCTTCTTCTTTCTTTGTTTTTTTTTTCCTCTTTTTTTAAAAAAGTTAGATTTTGTTTTTTATTTTTTATTTTTTATTTTGGTTTGAAATTGTGTGTATAGTGTTTTTAATTTTTTTTCTTGGGATATTAAATAATGAAGAAAAGAAATTGCAATGACAGGTTCAAATAAGCAAGGATGGGGACGCGCGAGCCACGGATGCCACGAGGGCGTCCCGAGGCGCGTAAAACCAAAAACAGACGTGTTCATGTGCGAGACGAGAAACATGGTTAATGGAAAAAATAAAGAAAAATTAATAAAAGCCAAACCATTTGTCGGATCAAAAATTCGTAAAAAGGAAAAATGGCCCCGGAGACGAGGGGAAAATGTTGGAGACATGCAACACAGGTTTTGCCCGAAAATGTTCACATGGAAAAAACACAAAAAATAAACCCGAAAACACTTACGGGCATTAATATCGGAAAATTTGTGCATCGGAATGAAGTACGGAAAGAAGGAAAATTGTGTAGAACAATGTGTTCGATAAGCCTAACATGTCAAAACACAGTTCCGATCGAGATAGGATGCGTTCACATGGGAAAGACCCCAAAACTAGGCCCAAAAATAGACTCAGAAATTAATACAAGGAAAACCGTGTGTCAGAATAGCAGGCAGTAAAAAGGAAAAATGTCCAAAAAAAAGGGATTCACAGGACTGGCACATCAAAGCTCCGTTTGGGGGAAATTAGGAAGGGTTCACATGGAAAAAACACAAAAAATGCATTAAAAAACACTCGAAAAAATTAATAACTAAAAATTCGGTAGTCGAAAAAGGGGGGAGGAAAAAGGAAAAAGTGGGGGAAAGGTTGGCAGGACAGGGCTGTCAAATGAAACTGGAATTCCGGTGAAAATAGGGCAGGTTCACATGGAAAAATGTAAAAAATAGGTGCAAAAAAGACCCGAAAATCCACAAAAATTAATAACGGATGAACCGTGCATCGAAATGACACAGAGTAAAAAGGAAAAATGTCAGGGGAAAGGAGTAGAACAAGCCTGAATCATCAGAGTTCCAAAGCAATCATGACGTGTTCACATGGACAACTGTCCAATTTACAGGAATTCCTTCAAAAATTAATAACTTGAAAACCGTCTGTCGAATAGGGGTTGATAAAAAGGAAAAATAGGCAGTTCAAAGGGACGAAGAGGGCTGTAAGGTTGGATTGAGTGTTCGATGAACGTAAGAGCCGTTCGGATGAAAGCAGCGCAAAACCTAGAATAAGAACAAACGGTTAAGGAACAACCCTTGGGACAGGGTGAAATAGAACGAAAGGGTGGGAAAGGGACCCCATCAGGGTAACATGAAGTCAGGGCATAGATGCATGATTAGAACAGGGTGTATGCATGGGGATATACAACGTGGATGCGCAGGGACGCGTCCCCACACTTAAGACCTTAACAGGAAGGATGAACCAAACATCAAGGACGTGGTACTTCACATCAAACCAACCACAAATGACCCCACACTTAAAACATGACCAATACTGAGAAACAAAAGGTGTAGGGTTAGAAAAACTTGGCCCATATTGTCGAGGAGGAATGCTGACTATCGAGGTTGCATCTGGAGGCGTCGTCAGCTGCACGGTGTAACAAGGTATCGTCATAGCACACATTCTTCGGCCTTCGTGGCAAGGATCACACGGCAGCACCCAGGGAGGTAGCTGGGTGAAGGAATCACAGGAAATTCGTCGATAGCGAGGGATATTGCACTCAACTCACGATCACTCAAATGGATTGAAAGAGTAAGCACTCGCCCCATGACTAATATCACTCGAGGAGATCAAAATGAAACCCATAGCTCACACCCGGTTTAGAAATCGACAAGGGAATGATGCTGAGGGAGTATGCCAAGGTGCACAATTGATGGTGCATCAGTGCGTCCAACCCATCTGGCATAGGTGCAAGGAGAAAGGCAAGGGAGCCTTGTAGTGCAGTGTATAAAATAGAGTGGTTTGTCCTGTGCCGATGGCAGAAACCCAGATCATGGGTGCATAGGGAAATGGGAACATACTTGACTCCAAAGGTCGTAACGTCCCTCAATCCTCACCTCTTGATAATTGATTAAAGAACTCTAGTTACACTCAGCCCACCCTCTGTCTCACGCTCGGTTGAAAGATACAGAGGGCAGCCCTTTCTTGAAACCCGTTGATGTAATCCTCACGGTCGCTTGTGCAGAGGTTGTATGCCTTATGCGCATTTGATGGTGCAACTATGCATCCCGCCCTGTGCCGGCCTACAGTGGAAGAAGGAAGGCTAGGGAGCCTTATGGTGCAGTGCACAGGAACAGATCGTGCTTTGTGCATTGAGAGGCCCATCCCGTGCGTGCAACACTCCGTTCACACATCTCATCTCTCATTTGATTTGAAGGGAAAGACTGGTCACTCACCCCACCCTCTATCTCACTCTCTAATAGATACAGAGGGTAGCCCATACTCACATCCCCATCCTGTTAGGATGAAAGCTCACATCACTCGAGGTGTTGGTGATGAAGATCATGTCGGTTATTGGTGTTGTCAGGGTCTTGAGGAGGAGGTGTACCTAGGGAGGCAGCCTACAAATCTCATACTTCAATGTTTGGTAAGAAGAGTCGTTTGTTAAGAAGGGCAGACGGACTGATATTGTAGAGACAGCGCACCAAGGGAGGTGGCTTCAAATTACTTGCTAGAAAGATTCTGCTGGTGATGAGTCAACTATCCTTAACTGCGGGGTGTTACCACCTTTTCCACAGTCAGCTTCTCGCCCAAGGATGTTTCCACCTTTTCTTGGAACGAGGCCTGCTATGACAGGGAATTTCTTCCTTTTCTCCCATAACAGTTTGTTTGTTTTTTTTTTCCTTCTTCTTTTTTTCTTTTCTTTTTTTTTCTTTTTTTTTCTTTTTTTGTTTTTTTTTCATTAAGAAAGAGAATGGTAGAAATACCATATGTTAGAACCAACCTCGCCACCGTTGTTGGATCAGACGAGAAGAGAACAATGTCGGGTTGAGATGGTTCTGCGAGGGGTAGTTGAACGAGACAACCTCATGAGGAGAATCATAATGACTATCAGAAGCACAACAAGAAGGACAGTGCGACGCCCAAAAGGAAAGGGGTAGGTCGACTGTGATTGTCAAGATCCCCAGGGAGGGAAATACTTTTTCAGGCGATAGCCATTGCCAGTACCTTGTACGGGGCCATCCACCATTGTTGAAGCTTGCCAGGAAACTTGCCAAATCTCGAATCATAGGCTAGAACAAGATCACCTTCTTTGAACTCCTTGTGCTTAATGAAACTGTCATGATAGGCCTTGCGTCACGCTTGAGTGGTTTCCATGCATTGTAAGGCCATCCGCCATATCTTGTCCAAGCATTCCAAGTGCAGGAGACGGCGTTACAGTGACTCATTATCTCCTAAGCGTTCTTTAACTGGTACTCACAAAGAGGGCAATTCCAGCTCAATAGGGAAGACAAGTTCTGTACCATACACTAACTGGAAAGGGGTTTGTCCTATTGCTGCCTTATGGGAGGTTCTGTACACCTAGAGGGCCTCTGTAAGTCGATCGTCCCAGTCACGACGATGTGCGGTAATCATTCTTGTCAGAATCGAGCAAAGGATACGATTGGTGACTTCAACTTGGCCGTTGGCTCTAGGGTAGTAAGGAGTGGACTTACGATGGCGGATCTTATACAGTTCCGTCAGCTCCTCCATGATTTTGTTAAGGAAATGGATACCTCTGTCACTTACCAGCTTGAGGGGACTGCCAAAATGAGTGATGATATTCTCGTACATGAACAGGGCTACGCTATTACCATCATCCCGCTTCAGGGCTTATCTTCACACCACTTTGTGACATAATCTGTACATACTAAGATGTATTTGTTCTGCTTCCGTCTGGTGGGTGGATCAATGGGACCCACAAAATCAATCCCCCACTTCTTGAACGGCTTTAGGGGAAGAATGGGTTGCAGTGGCATGACACTTGTTTTGGTGGGTTTCCCCATTCGCTAACAAGCATCACATCTCTTGCAATAATCATGTGCATCCTTGTGGAGGGTCGGCCACTAGTATCCTGCTAATAGAGCCTTCTTGGTTGTCGCTTCTCTTGCGAAGTGTCCACCACATGGTTCGTCATGGCATGCTTTCAATACTATGCCGATTTCATCTCCTGCAACACATCTTCATAGCACTTCATCTTTGCCTTTCTTGTACAGGGCACCGCCTAGCAAAGTGTAGGGGGCTGATTCTAACAGAAGCTTCTTCTTCTCACGGCTTGAGATGCTAGGAGGATACTGTTGAGTTGCTAGGAGATTGGCTATGTTTGCATACCAGGGAGTAACTGTTTCAACTAGAAACAAGGAAGCATCAGGAAGGTCTGGATAATCCTGTACCTCTTCTTCTGTTTGAGGGATCCGTGATAGATGATCAGCTAGGACATGGGAACGGCCAGGCTTAGTGACTACTTCAAAATCAAACTCTTGGAATAGGAGCAACCATCTCATCAGCCGTCCTTTAACGTCTGCTTTGTTCATCAAGAAGGACAGGGCTTCATGATCCACGTAGAACTTGAAAGGTGTTGACAGTAGATAGTGTCAAAACTTCTCCAGTGCAAACACCATTGCCAAACACTCAAGCTTTGTCACTGTGTAGTTCCGTTCCCTATCAGTGACCTTTCGGCTTGCATAATATATCGGTTGATCTAATTTAGAGGGGCCCTTTTGACATATGACGGCACCTAGCCCTTCAACTGATACATCTGTGTGCACATGGAACTCCTTCGTCCAATCAGGAGGTTGTAAAATAGGTGCTTGGATCATGCATTGTTTTAGGGTATTAAAGGCTTCTTCATAGTCATCCGTCCAAAGGAAATCAAATTCTTTCCTTAGGAGCTTGTGCAGAGGGGCTGCCTTAGTTGCAAAATGTGCAATAAATCTTCTGTAATAGCCCACATGGCAAGAAATCCTCTCAATTTCCTGAGGTTTGTTGGTGCTGTTAAAGCGACAATCTTCTTGATCTTTGCCGGGTGTGTTGCAATCCCTTGTGCAAAGACAATATGGCCCAAAAGAACTCCCGAGGAGACGCCAAAGACACATTTGTCGGGGTTGAGAGAGATCCCATACTCTCGGCATCTGTCAAAACATTGCTCTTGGTGTCCCCAGTGCTCACGGATCAAGCTATAGACACAAAAGTCATCAAGATACAACTCAATGAAATCATGCAGATGATTCTGGAAGGCAGCCATCATTACTCTTTGGAAGGTGGCAGGAGCATTACAGAGCCCAAATGGGATCACTCTGTAGGCATAGGTCCCCCATTCTATGGTGAAGGTTGTTTTGGATTGGTCCTCTTCTGCGATTTGGACTTGGTTATATTTGCTGAATCCATCCAAGAGGGAATAAAGCTCATGGCCTGCCACTGTGTCCAACAGTTGGTCCGTAAAAGGGATGGGGAAATGATCCTTCTTCATCTTTGAATTGAGCTTTCGAAAGTCAACACATATTCGAAGTTTCTCGTTCTTCTTGGATACTACTACAATGGGCGAAACTTATTCACTGTTAGCCACAAGATAAATGAACTCTGCTTCAAGAAGTTTTAATAATTCGGCCTTCACTAGAGCAGAGTAATTAGGATTCATACGCCTTTGTCTTTGCCTTACAGGTTTGGCATCAGGCTCTAGGTCAATGTGACGTTGGCATACTATGGGATCAATTCCCTTTAGGTCTTTATAGGACCAAGCAAACACATCTAAGTTCTCTTTGAGTAGGTCTCGAAGGACCACTAATTCTTCTTCTGGAAGATTGAGACTCACTTTCAGGTGATGTTCAATACCCTCAGTATCCAGGAATGCCACTTTTCTTTCACCTTCCACTTCGCGGATAAATGTCCCATGAATTGCTTCTGGATAGAGGTTTGATTCTTTCAAGAGAGTAGTATCCTCGTCTAATGTTCCACTAGAATCAGTGTCCTCCTTCTGTACAGATGACTCCTTCGTCTGTTTAAGTTGCTGGAAGGGTATCAGAGCTTTGTTTGCTTCGGTGTGAGTGGTAATTTCTTCTGGACTTAAGGATTCATCTTCAGAGGATGCATCCAAGAATGTCACATAGCACGGACCTTCTAGGGGCCGTGGCTCTGAGGGCTCTAGCTTCTGTTGGCAGGGGGCCATCATCATCTTTTCTTTGGGCTGAATGGTCAGGGCGACAAGAGCCAATGGTGAACTTAATTTTTATGCCTTTAATCCCTTGCTCATACAGATTCTGCATACTTTGTGGTCTATTGATCAACCCAAATGGAACCATAGTCATTCCATCCAGTACCCTGATATATTCGGCCTCTGAGGTCTCTGTAGGGACATTAACAAGATCATCCTCTATCAAAGGGAATTCTTCATCTGTACTTTCATAGCCTACTTCATTTTCTTCCTCATCAGTTTCATCCTTGTCCTTTGGAGGCTCTATCTCTGCTTCTGTAGAGGCTATGTAAGAGAAGAACAGATCTTCTGCCTCTGCTTCTGCTTCTACTTCTGCTTCTGTTACAGCATTTGACTTTGCTTCTGCCTCTACCTCTAGCTCTGTATATGTTACTGTCTCTGTAACTGTCTCTCTATCCGCTCTATCTCTGTTCTGTAGTCGCTTTGTATCTGCTCTGCCTTTGTACTGTCTCTGCTCTGTCTCTGCAGCTACCATGTAACAGGGAGAACAATACATCCATGCTTCTATTTCACTGTCAGAGGTGATTTCAGAAGTTAATTCTAGTTGAGGCAGGACGTATTCTCCCACATGGACAAGGATTTTACATCTCGTGGCAGTTGGTTTACAATACCCACTGTTAGGGACTACGCCTCTGTTTTCTTAGGAAAGATATGCTTAACAACCTCTTCATCTCCTGATGTACCATTTGTTACCTCGTTAGAGGAGTCATTTATGAATTCAATGGATGTGGATCCATTGCCTTTTTGCGATCCATACAGCTTCAATACCGCTTTGTTGGGTCCTCTGCCTAGGGTTAGGGTTCCTTTGAACCAGTCCGTCCTGGCTCTTGCTTCAAAAAGCCAAGGTCTTCCCAATAGCAGAGGGTATGAAGTCCCATAAGAATTTGGTTTGACCACCAAATATGCCAGCCAATAGTCTCTTCCTACAAGGGTTGTTTTTACGTATGGGAGGATGCCCAACGGTTTGAATCTACTTTGGCCTGCCAATCTGATAAGCCACTGTGTAAGTTGAATTCCTTGCAACCCTAAGTCCTTCATTGTCACATCCGTCATTATGTTTACCGATGAGCCCCCATCAATCAGTGCATCTGAAATAAAGCACCCTTCTATCCATACACTAATCTCTGGGGTTCCAGGATCTAGGAAGGCATTAGCCACATCTACTTCCTTTACAGGCTCCGGGGACTTATTGGTCTTGGTCGCTGTTAAAGGAGTGATCCTTAGTCCACATCTTCTTGTCAAGATGCTTTTGAATCTCTTTCGGCAGCTGGGAGACAGCATCAGCAAACTGTCGGAATGTTGAGTTTGGTTTAAAAGTGTCTAGGTCTTTGACCAAGTCATTCAGTAGGAACAGAAGGCTCCAGGAATG
This sequence comes from Lygodium microphyllum, assembly GCF_053477565.2. Taxonomy (NCBI): domain Eukaryota; kingdom Viridiplantae; phylum Streptophyta; class Polypodiopsida; order Schizaeales; family Lygodiaceae; genus Lygodium; species Lygodium microphyllum. Next base: position 24,102,556 of record NC_141139.1, on the reverse strand, counting down.
GTTGGTTTTTGGGTACATTCAGTGGCTAAATGCCCCGCTTGATGACACTTTCGGCACCATGTATTAGAGCGCATCACGTCTCTTCCAGCTCCCGTAGGAGTGGATATATTGGCGATATTCACCTTCAGTGTTTGTAGTTGCTCTGTAATCACATCCAGAAGCTCTTTCTTGATACTTGCAACTGAGTTAGATAAGTAGTCCTTCAGATTTTCACCTCCTGAAGTGCGCGTCTGTAATTACTGCATAGACTGGTTGGGTCGATCTAGAAGGTCCTCTGTTCTTGCTTTGATTCAGAGCTCCTATTGTGACTTGGGGTTGTTGATTCCAGTTGGTAGGATTCCACTATTGTTGAGTCGCCGTTGGAGGAACTGTTTGAGGCCATTGTTGTTGTGGTTGAACCATCATTTGAGGCACTGTCGTCTGTGGTGACCATAGTGGATTAGGTGCATTATACTGCGGCACTGTTTGCATCTGGGGATAGGGGTAGGGAACTGTCCCTGGAACTGCATTTGGTGGGTATACCATTCTAAGCATGGGAGGAGGTAAGACTCCTCTTCCTGGAGTCATTGACAGCCTTGCTTCAACTTCGTCATACAATCTTGCACCTTCCACTGTAGCTTGCAGATTGACTGGTCTTCTTAATTCCACGAACTTGCAAACTTATGGTTGTAGGCCCCTGAGAAACACTCCTTTTTGGATTCCTTCATCCAAATGATGGTTAGTCCATCTCTTCACGATGGATTCCATTCACGAGACATAAGCTTCTACTCTTTCTCCAGAGGAGTGACTTAGGTTCATGAACTCCTCTCACATCCGCTCTTCAAAATCTTCGCGTCTGAATTTAGTGAGGAAGGCCAACTTTAGGTCGTCCCATGTGCCAAAATTTCTTGCTGCTTGTCTCTCATACCACTGAAACGCCGTGCCCTTGAAAGTGGCGGGGAATATTGCTAACCAATGCTCAGGGGTTTTGGCATTGTTAGCCATACATGTTACCATGAATTCTGGTACATGAAGATCAGGGTCTTCATTGTACTCTCCCTTAAAAATTGGCAATGGGACTACATTTGCTGGCCGGTCATCAATATTTCCAGGATGAATCTGACTAGGAAGGGGACCTTGAATCGCCATGGGGACTTCTGTAAAGAGTGCTTTTAGGGCATCAAAGGAGGCTTCTGCTGCAAGCTCGTTCTCAGCTTTGATTTTTGCCTTCTCTCTTCTCATGTACCTCTGGACTCGTTCCAACGCTTGCCTCTTTATTGCGTCATTCATCAGGGGGTTGGCTTCAACCAGTTGGTCTGGACTCAACAGGATAGTATCAGAGAGGGGTTCAGTCTCTGAGGGATTCTCTAGCCAACATCTCCTCTACTTCCGTCTTTTCAACATCTCTGAATTCAGCTTTCAAACCACTACAGAGGGGAAGATATTCTGTTCTGAAAGTATCAAAACTCATTCTTCTTAGGATTGTTGTTGCGTCATTATAATAATGCCAGCTTCTGATGGTTTCAACAATGTATGTTGTGAAAAACACTTTGTCCACCAACTTCCAGTGGGTTGCTAATTGGACAAATAGAAGATTGTCAGTGCACCAAGCATCCCATGTATCTTGCTGTTGAGCATCCACAAACAAATTCCAACTCTTTTCCTTCTTGTCTTCGTGAATCTCCACAGACCAAGACTCCTGAAGCTTCTTCACAATCTCCCACTTGATGATGTCTAGAAACTTCTCAATGAATGCCAAATCTTCCATGGATGGTCATTCTCTCTGTTTCTGCTCTTCAGTTTGTTCCCAAACAGTTTGCCACCAAGATGCAAGTTTCTGCTGCTTCAACAGGAAGAGGAAACAGTCCACCACATAGAGCATGCATCATGACGGTGATATGTTTCCGCCATTGTGGGATGAACTTCTTGTGGAAAGTGGCTTTTATAATGAGAAATTCCAACTCTTCAGTGGAAGAAGGAACTTTGCAAACATCAATTGAATTCTCCTCTTCTTGACAATGCCATTTCCTTCATTTTCAGCCTCTTCTGGTGCTTGTTGATGGTAAGTTTCCCCGGCTTTGCGCACCAAAAAAAAATAATCTCTCATATACAGTTACACTATTTTGATAGAATTGACTATCTCTGACTCTCTCTCTCTCTCTCTCTCTCTCTCTCTCTCTCTCTCTCTCTCACAATAATACATCATCTCCTCACTAAAATGCTCTCATAATAACCCTCAATAATCCCTCTTAGGTCGTGGATGCACCTCCTAAGAGGTATGTCTGATATGAAGAGTCACCAGAGCCACTACAGTGTCTTTTCACAGCTCACTACTGTCACTGTCACTTAGTCTTCTCTTCAGTCTTCAGCAGCTACTTCTTCCACTTGTTTTAGCTCTGTTGAACTTAGATTCATCCTTTCCAAAGGTTAGAAAACTTTCCCAAAGTCACACATACATTCTACAGAACACTTACAGAAGGTCTACAGAACAGTTACAGTACAGAGACAGAGCAGAGACAGAGGCTCTATAGAGGGTCTACAGAAGGTCATCAGAACCTCATAACTCATACTCAAACCTTTCCAAACTATCAAAAACTATTCAATAAGCTTTCAAAAGATCTCAATCTTCATCAATCATCAATCCATGCTTCATACAGAAGACAATCAGAACAAAACAAAAGCTATACAGAAGATATACAGAACCAATCAGAAGCTATCAGAACATCTCAAAACTTCATATCTCCACTAAGAATCATCATGAACTTCCAAAACATAATCAATATCATCCAAAACACTCTCAAATACTTCCATTAACAATCATACATCACTCTAAATCCATCAAAAATCAATCGTTCAGACCTTAAAAATAACAAAAATCAGTCAAAAATTCAGTCTTTTTCCACTCTCAACATAGGTAAGCTCCAGCCACTTGACATTCCACAAATGAAATGGGAGTTCATCAGTATGGATTTCTAGTTTGCTTACCTTCTGTTCAAGGAGGGTATAATTCAATCATGGTGATAGTGGATATATTGACAAAGGTTACTTATCTTATCCCAGTCAAGACCAACTACAAAACTTCAGATATTGTACAATTGTTTGTGAAAGAAATCTTTAGGCTTCATGGATTGCCTAAACGGATTGTTAGTGACCGCGACTCTCTGTTTATGTCACATTTCTGGAAAAGCCTATTTGAAGCAATTGGAACCCAACTTTGCTTTAGCATAGCTTACCATCCCCAAACTGATGGTCAAACAGAGTGAGTTACTCAGGTCATTGAAGATATACTGAGAGGTTACTATTCCAGAGAAGCGACAAAGTGGATACAATATTTTTCCTTAGTAGAATTTTTCTACAATGCATCATATCACTAGAGTATTCAAATGACTCCATTTCAAGCATTGTATGGACAAGATTGTTTGACGCCATTGAATTTCTTTGATCCAAACCTAATGGTTGAGGCTTTTAAGAAAATGCTAGAAGACATGAATGATCAAGTCAAAACTATCAGACAAGACATCCAAGCTGCCAAAGATCACTAGAAAGCTTATGCTGATCTAGGACGACAAGAGCACATCTTCCAAGAGGAAGACATGGTTTTCATCCATGTACGCCCAAAGAAGAGTTCTCTGTCATTGGGAAAGTTCAAAAAGTTTAGTCCAAGGTATTGTGGACCATACAAGGTTCTCAAATGCCTAGGAGCTAATGCCTACAAACTGCAACTTCCTGATCATGTGAAAGTCCACAATGTATTTCACATTAGTCTTCTGAATGCTTATGTGGCAAATCAAGATCATATTCTTGATGACCAGCAAATTGTAATGCCTAGTCAAGAAGCCCTTGAACTCCAACATGATACGATCCTAAATGTAAAAGAGAAACATCTTAGAAATAGAACCATTAGAGAGTATCTTATCTAGTTCTTGAGGAGGATGCTACTTGGATAGAAGAGACAGCTCTAGAAAAACAATTTTCCCAGTTCTTTTCGAGATGAGGACATCTCGATTCCTCTAAGGAGGAGAGGATGTAATATTCTTGCCATAATACTTCATAAAACAAATTTATTCCTACCATTAGAGAGTATCTTATCCAGTTCTTGAGGAGGATGCTACTTGGATAAAAGAGACAGCTCTAGAAAAACAGTTTTCCCAGTTCTTTTCAAGATGAGGACATCTCGATTCCTCTAAGGAGGAGAGGATGTAATATTCCTGCCATAATACTTCATAAAACAAATTTGGGCTTGAAATGTTTTAAAAATTACTCGTTGAGTTATCACATAAGTAATCGCATGTAATATCAAATCTTGTATTAAATCAATTCTGCAATCCGACGCAAGAAGATGCCTCAATGAACCCAGCCAACAAAAAAGCAAATACGCCTCGTAAATAATATTACGATGGCTTGATCATAATATTTCTCGCGTTATATTTGATTTAGCATTCTCGATTCCATTTAATGCATCAAAGATCGCATTGATTTTTCAGCGGCAAGACAAATCGCAAAAGCCTTAATCGGTAGACAAAGAACGTGCAAGAATAAGCATGATATTGTGTAAGTTAAGTATCAAAGAGTATGGCATGCCTTTATAAACTAGATAAGTCATGAGGTAACTTGGCAAAAAACTACCAAATGAAGTCGTTTTGATGAAAAAAAGACGTTTGCGAAAAAATAGGCAAAAAATCATGACGTTTTTTATGCCTGGAGGGAGAGAAAGCATTTTAAAATCACCCCATGCCACCATCGAATATGTAGGCAATCAAAAAGCATTTTTTATCAAACTTAGCTTTTGACAAGTAGCCAAAAGAATGAGTGACTGCATGCGTCCCCCTCATGGCTATAAATACAACCCCTCTCCTTCACAAAGAAAGCAAGAAGGAAGACCTCCTGATGATGGAAAATTTTCTCTACATCTCTTTTCCATTCTAGCTTGAGCCTTGAAGAAGGAAAATACCCCTCTTCTACCTCATTTCCATTTTCTCTACCCCCTGTTATGCCTTTCTTCCATACAGCCATATCACTAAGCAAAATGTTGGCAAAATTTTTGTAGACGACCATCAACTCTCCCTGAGCTACCACATTAATTTCGCTTGACATCCATGGCTCCATGAGGTCGCTAAAATTCAAGAAGCCCATTTGAAGCAAAAGAAGCAAGAAACACGGTTGATGGAGAAAATGATGCGGTAGGAATTGACAAAACCCCTGTTATTACAAACCTGATAGAGGTAACGTCTCGTCGGTTTGGAAAAAAATAATGTTTTATAAGCTTATCGCTATATTTCACTTTAAATGATTATAAACGCATTTTAAAGAAAATGCATATGAGCTGCCGCTTATGAAAATGGCCTAAGTTATATAATAATAAACTATTCAGTGAAAAGAATCTTTCACTTGAAAGAGAATTATATGCCTATCATGAAGAAAATATCATAATTATGGTTTATTTTGTGATATTTAGTGTTATTTTGTTAATGACGCGTGTGATTATAATAACTAAAAAGAGGTTGACAGTGTTAGGGAAGGGAATATTTTCTAAATTTTCCCTAAAAATGACTATATCTATTTCATTTTGCTAATGATAAATAGACCATATGAGTCTTATAATAATTTATAGAAAATCATTTAGATAATATCATGAAATAATCAATGCATTAAATCAACACAAAATTGTATAGGAAAATATATACTAGAGATGCATAAATTAGGTGCGTAGTAATATAATTTGATGTCTGAAAGATGAAAGAAAAGTTACACATGATTTTTACATTGCTTAGAATAAAGTTTTCAGAAAAACAATTAGCATTGCATTTATGACATAGCTAAATGAAAATTGATCTTCCTAGATAATGTTGAACGCTCGACAAATGGTCGGACTTCGTCGATTAAACAATAGAATACGAGAAGAATAAAATAAAAATTATTTTCTTGCTAAAAACACACACAATGTTAATTTAATGGTTATATTAGCGAGAGCGTCAATATCATGAGTCGACCCACATATGAATCAATGAGAAAACCTTACCTAAAATATCGAGGATGTTGAAGTAAAAACAACTATGAAATACTCGACAACTCTAAAACTATCAGTATTAGGAAATTAATAAATATCGAAAGTCTGTAAGACTTATTGGACATTGATAAGAATTTGTCGATACAAATTCTAATGTATAAACAGACTTGGAAAAGCATTTGAAATTCTGCTAAGTGTGGGTTAGGGTAGGGCAGCGCATGAATTGCCTGCCATAGGTATAAATGCCCATATTATCTTTTAGGGCGAAAATACTAAGTTTTCATAAGGATAAAATAGACTTCATATTCTCGAAATAACTTGCGGATTCGGAAAAAAGAGTTGCAAGTAGGAAGAGAAACCCTAAGAATAAGGTGGGACCTTAAAAGAGAAACTCTAAAATTGGGTGGGGCTACTTTCTATGCTAAAAACACTTGCTGTCATTTTTAAAAAAAATTTGTGCATGTATTGATGGCTGCACAAGAATGATTAATTGTGCTTGTAGCAGTTATATCTGATTGTAAATATATAATGAGGATAATAAGAGGAAAGATCACGCAATGCCTCCCCCACGGCTAGACGCAGAATCCTACTCCAAGGGGGATTGTTTTGTATCGCCACGAGGAGCTTTGGATTGGCCCTGATGGCGAGAGGTCACTTGGTGAGGAATCCATTAGGTAGGAGGAGGCGCGAGTGCTAGGGTGCTCAGGCCATAAATCTCTTGATCGCTCCTAGGAACTGCTCGACCCTCACGCGAATCAGGATGGGATCCTAGAGTCCTTGGTACTAGTGAAGGGATGGAAACCTTGAGGGTTTGCTTTCTTCTACACATATAGAAGGGATTTTTCGATGAACAGAGGTTTTATCTTCTGCACAGGCAGAAGGGAAAAAACATTGTAAATAACTTTTGCAAAATAATAAATAAATATGTTTTGCCAAAAGATTGTTTTTCTTTGTCTTTGTGTTGTATCGTAAAATTACGCAAAGGAACCTATGATAATGGGTTAATTAACAAAGTTGCTTTCATATGTCATAACTTAATGTGATAGGTAATTAGGAAACTAAAGAAAACCATTTGTGGGAAGCGGGTGGGTGATATCTCTGACGGATCCGTCCTACGGATGGGTGGTCCTAGTAAGTTGGAAGCTTCTTTCAAGAGATTGAATGAAACATTAATTAAGAGAAATTAGGTAGAGCCGAGCATTGACTTACCTAGGACCGGGTCTTAAAACCTTGATCAATAATTATCTTAGGAGAAAGCCCGTGGGGGAAAGGTGCAATGGCTCTACCAAAACTCCGTTAAGGTTCCCTGAATCCTAACTAGTTGCTGGAAAAAAGCATTGCACTCCATGAACCAAGGGTAACTACGATCGCTCCAATCAGAAAAGAAGCCCTTGTGGAACACCTCCGATAGAGCTAGCTGATTCATCAAGACCTCAGTTGTCAAATTAGGACCCTGAGCTTGCAGGTTGATCCTCGTGGGGACGGCTAGAACCTTCTGTTATGGGGTGGATTTTGGGAAACCTAGACGATAGACCCTATGCATTCTCCTGAGTGCTAGGCGAAGCCATCTAGGATAGTTCCCTGATGGACCACTAAAACGTGCTACTAGGGAACTGTTAGGTAGGCACATGACAGCCATATTCAGGTCATACAGTTCACACTGCCTCTGTGTGCTGTGATCTGGTCTGTGTCCATAGGGAAATTGAAGCTCATTACCCAAGCTTCCTTCCCATCAAGTCTTGTGCAAAATGGTTATGTCCATGAACTGCATGAGCTGAAAAACCAGGCTGCTCCCTATAAAACCTAAAGGGTAGCCATAGCCCTTGAGCTTAAAGCTTATAAGCCTATTCAATTTCTCATTCCTTTGGGCTCAACCGACAATTTGCAACTCTGACCTACTCAGTGCCTCATTCAAATGAACAGGGGAAGTGAGAAATTAAAGCTCAAGAATCAACATCAAGTGCTTGAATTACGTAGTATCTCTTGATACTAGTCTAGTGCTTCTTGGCACTCGTGTTTTTTTAACACGTTCAAGATCGTCTAGATTTCTGGTTATTCTCAGTCATTAGAAGTTGATTCTTGGTCATACTAATACCAAACATGAAGGTCTTTAAGTGGATACTTCTCATGAATGTCAAGAATCACGTGGTGGGGGGACTTGCTCAAGATGCTGTGCCGAACACACACAGAATGCACAAGGAGAAGCTCACTCAAGGGACAAGAAGAGAGATGGAGGCCAAAACGTTTTCTTGCTGGTTTCTTCTTCTTCTTCCACACTCTTTTCAATGTACACAAAGTATAGATAAGATACAACATAAAGGAAAGTGGCCTACTAAGTCAAACAATGCATAACCGACTACACTAGTCCACTGGCGCTATAACTATGCCAGTTGTAAATAGGTGTAACAACCTGAATATAATAAGTAATGAGTCAGTGGCCATGTGAGAGTCATAATGACCACCGACATGCTAAGTGTAGACGTGTGGACCCATCTAACCAGGCAGTCCATCATTAATGTCCGCATGTGTTGAGCTTGTCATCTCAACAATGAAGAGTAGCATTACTCTTGCTGCTCATTTCAATTACATAGAAGATGTTTTTACTCTACCTGCAAGAGGAAACGGAGCTGCTCACACTTGAATGCAATCAATGATTCCATCTAAAGATTTTGAAGACACTCCCAGCTACCTTGGTCATCATGCAAACTTCAAAGATGACACCTTTGCTTTTGAGGGGGACATGGACATAAAGTCTAATACAACTAGTGCAAGCAAAGTCAATAAAGAAGAAGACCAGGAGAACCTAGAAGAAGAGGACCAAAAGATCAAAGCGGTGAACATTGAAGCTGCAAAGTGAAGAACAAGTACAAGATAAAAAATATCAAGCTAGACTACATCAACAAGAAGACCTGTAATGAACTGAATATCCATGTCAAAAGAAATGCTGAAAATTGCAAGGGCTTGACGGTCCTTGACCCAATTTTTTAATAGACTTTTTTAGCCTTGTATTGCCTAGCCCTAATGCTCCTTTCATAGGCTTGTAAACTCCTCATGTAGCCTTGTACTATAGCCTCTATACACTTTCTGAGGCCCTTGTTATAGCTTCTGGATGACTATCATGTTTGTGGTACCCACACAGCCTTTTCTACGGCAGCCTTTTGTGTTTTGCAATGTTTATGGTGTGCCCACACTTTGCAGATGTTGCTCTCACTAAAGCCTCTACACACTTTGTACTTTCTGGTTGTGATTGAGGAGGGGTGTTTAGATATTTGCGATCACACCTAATGTAGCCTCTTTGTATGAGGCAGTTTTGGCTGAAGACATGTGCAGGCCGCAGGAATCCCATATGCACAGAGAGGAAAAACTGCTACCCATCCAGCAACTATAAAGCATTGTACTTGACTACCACTTTTTCATATATGATGAATACACTGTCATGATGCTTTTCCATCTCAGTTAGTGTCTTGGTCATTGTCAGTCTCATACTTAAGATTGTGTTTATGAGTCCAAGATTTCATCTTGGAACCCAATTCACTTGAGTAACAGTTGAGTCTATGTCATCATGAACTTAATCTTCATCTTCCATCCACCATAGCCATGCTCTAGATCCGTGTCTTTCAACGGGGCCAATAGTGCAAGGTCTAATGGAGGAAAACTCACATTATTAGCTTAAAAATGGCCTAATCTGATTAAATGGCAATATTACATTATTTTCTCTACTTCTTCTTTTACACAAAAAAAATCTTCGCCTTAGTTGGACATCTTGGAGTTTTTAAAACCTATGATAAGATTAGTAAAAGCTTTTATTGGAAAGGATTGTGGAAAGATGTTAAATAATTCGTTATGCAGTGTATGCCTTGTCAATAGAATAAGGACAACATCCATAAGCCAGGTGGTTTGTTGCAGCTAGTACATATTCCTATGGGCAAGTGGATGCACACTACCATGGACTTCATTATAGTTTGCCTACTATAAAAAAGGGATGGAATAATATATATGTGGTGGTGGATAGACTCGCCAAGGTAGCCCATTTTATTCCAACCAAGACACTATTCATTGTTTCATAGGTGGCTAGTTACTTTATAGAGCATATTTTTAGATTATATGGATTAATGTAGGTGATTTTTCATGACAAAGATTCAAAGTTCATAAGTAACTTTTGGCAGAGGGTATTCAAATCCATGGGTACTAAATTGGATCCTTCTACAACCTATCATCCACAAACTGATGGATAGACAAAAAGGGTAAACAAGTGATTGGAGACTTAACTTTGCCATTTCTGTCATGGTGTGTAGCATTCATTCATGATATTCTTGGTTGCACTTAGTTAAGTTTGGCTACAATAAATCCACTCATGCTAGTATTAGAGTTTCACCCTTTGAGGCTATGTATGGTTACAAGGTGCCCTTATCCATAGTCATTTTCAATAAGAAAATCAATCCTCATGAGAAAGAAGAATTGGAAAGAATACAGACCCTTCTTTAGTAGTGTAAGATGAATCTTTGGATGGCCCAAGTTCAGATGAAGAGGTATGCAGATGAGAAGAGGTGACCCTTAGATTTCCAAGAACGAGAATTAGTTTTGCTGAAAGTGCTCAAGTCTTGTTACTCTACCTTGAAGGATGGATCTAATAACAAGCCCGCTCACACGTTTTATGGGCCCTACAGGATCCTAAAGTGCATTGGAGACTTGGCATATAGATTGGAACTACCCTCTTCAACTAAGATTCATAATGTATTCCATGTTAGTCAACTGAAGCCTTTTCTATAGTGCTTTTGTAGATATAGTTGATGAGCTACCACTAGATGAAGAAGATCTTATTCAGTATATCCATGAGGCTGTGATAGGCCAGCATGAGAAGAAGCTTTGCTCTCACTCTATCATTGAATATTTCATTAAATGGAGAGGTTTACCACTTTAAGAGGCTTCTTAGAGGCAAAAATCTATATTAGATGAGTTTCCTTACCTATGGGACATATTGGTGGCCTTGAGGATGTGGAGTTTCAATCCTTGTTGCATACAAAAGCAAGGCTAAGATAGGTTTGAAAATGCTCTTAACCATCTTTCAATACTCACAACCATCCATCCATGTGGTTAATCTTAACAATTGTTTAATCATGTTAGGCTTGATCCATGCAATCGATGTCACTCATAAGACTTGTACTTCTTTAAGTATATCTAGGACTATACTTTTGGAGTCTTCTCTCTCCTCTTTCTCTCTCTCCACTCCTCTCCTTGACATAAAATGTGATGGCTAGAAAGATAAATAAAGTAATGATTTTAAGCTTTACATGTAAACTCTAAAATGTGATGACTAGAAGGATAAATAGACTAAGGATTGTAAGGTTTACATGTAAGGTCCAAGACATAGTGATTCAATTATTCAATCTCTTCCTAAAATGTGCAATAACCCAATCTCTCATCAAAGATTCATTGACACCAATCCCCACTAGGAATCTAGCTAAATGTATGAATAAATTGCCTCTTCTAATGAATTTGCCCTTCCATCCTTGATTGACTATCATCCTTAGTCACACTAACTAAAGAGGATTTGTGGAAATTGATTTTGAATACAAAAACTTTATTGTGTAGATCCAAGATTTTTGTTGCCTCATTTAGACTAATTTTTTTACTTTTGACATTAGCAACAACTCACCATAGTGAAGCTCTATCCTAGAAGTTGGTTTCCTTGAAATCTATTGCCTTCAAGGCTATCTATTGGTCAATCATGGAGAACAAAGGTTGTCTGGAAATCATGAAAAGTAAAGGATTCAATGTGCATCCTTGACAAACACCTCTTTTGGCCACAAAGAGGTCAATTAATGAGCCAATTATGGATGAAAAGACCTCTACACCATCTTCAAGGATGAATTGAAGATTTGCAGTTTCTTTATTGAAGCTCACATTCATCATATGAGTCTTCTCAAATAATGCCAATTTACCTAGTCAAATGCATTTACCACATTTGGCTACATGAAGACAATTTTCAAAATTTGACATATTTTCCTATTCCACTAGAACATTATTCAAAACTAACCTATCTTTTATAAAACTATATTAATGTCTATTTATGACTTTTTGTAGCATGGGGGGCTAGTGGAGGACCTCATTCTATTATTTACTATGTTGACTCTTTGTAGCATGGGGGACTAGTGGAGGACCTCATTCTATTATTTACTATGCTCATTCAAAATTAGCCAAGGGTGGAGGACCAATATTAGACACACCAAGCAAGTGGCATTCAACTATATGGCCGAAGGCATAGTAGCTCTTGAATATGATATTGCAGTCAAGACACCATATTCTTGGGATAGCTTCATAATAAAGTGCAACCTTGCATAAGATTGCAATATTTGGCTATGCAACAAGGATAAAAGGGACATGGAATGGGTTGATATTGTATATAATAAATTTTCTAAGATAGTGAAATGAAGGAAGCTTAATGCAGAGGAATTTGCACTATTGTAGTCGGCTATAGAAATTAGATAAGTTATTGCAAAAATAAAAATGGTGAAAATAAGTCCACATTTTAATTACAAGTGGTTATTGACCCAAACTACATTCCTTGTAATTTTATAATTAATTGAAAATCCTCAAAGGCCAAGACCAAGGGTGTGGATTATGGATCAAAAGGAGTTGTCAAATTATGGATTATGGATAAAAAGGAGTTGTCAAATGTGTGTAAAAACTACCTAGTTGATTTGTATGGCAAAGAGGGATGCCATGGATCCTCTCCTTTATAATTGCAAAGAAGTAATTTCTAGTGCTAATAATGACTTATTGATAAGAGAATTCACTAAAAGGAGAAACTATAGCTACACTCAAAAGATTGGAAGCTATGAAAGCTTTGGGATATGATGACATGAAATTTGAATTCATCAACCATTTTTGGATTAATCCTAAAGAACAAGTGTGAAGGAAGATTAACCATCAATGGAAGACGGGTAGCCTACCACACTCTTGGAAAAGGGGAGTAACAACTTTGTTGCTTGAGTAGAATCAATGTATGGAAATGAGCCACTGGAGGTCCATTTCTCTCATGGGAGTTATCAGGGTAAAAAATAAAGGATCCCTAAGATATTTAGGTTGTAAATAGGTGGGAAAATTCTTGGTTGATCAAAGGTGGAGGTTAGAACATTAGATGATTGTTATGAGAAAACCCTATTTTAAAGTTTTTTTGGGTAAATTTTAGATCATTTATGTGATTTTCTATATATATGGGGTACTTTTTTTAATTTTCAAGCCCAAAAGTCTAGCCCTATGACCAAGAAAATATCTAAAAATTTACTTTGGGCTAAATTTCACCCTAATTCTTACTTAGGAGTCATATATATAAAGTTTTCATAAAGACCTTGGCTTTAAGACTAGCCCCCATGCTACAAAGAGTCATAAATAGACATCAATATAGTTTTATAAAATATAGGTTAATTTTGAATAATGTTCTAAACATATTTATGGTATTGGAATGGGCAAATATGTCAAATTGTGAAAATTTTATTCATGTAGCCCGATGTGGTAAAGGCATTCGACTAGGTAATTTGGCACTATTTGAGAAGACGCATATGATGAATGCGGGCTTCAATAAAAAAACTGCAAATCTTCAATTCATCCTTGAAGATGGTGTAGAGGTCTTTTCATCCATAATTGGCTCATTAATTGACCTCTTTGTGGCCAAAAGAGGTGTTTGTCAAGGATGCACATTGAATCCTTTACTTTTCGTGATTCCCAGACAATCTTTGTTTTCCATGATTGACCAATAGATAGGCTTGAAGGCAATAGATTTCAAGGAAATCAACTTGTAGGATAGAGCTTTATTGTGGTGAGTTGTTGCTAATGTTAAAAGTAAAAAAAGAAGTCTAAATGAGGCAACAAAAACCTTGGATCTACACAAGAAAGTTTTTGTATTCAGAATCAATTTCCACAAATTCTCTTTTATCAGTGTGACTAAGGATGATAGTCAATCAAGGATGGAAAGGAAAATTCATTAGAAGAGGTAATTTATTCATACATTTAGCTAGATTCCTAGTGGGAATTGGTGTCAATGAATCCTTGATGATATATTGGGTTATTGCAAATTTTAGGAAGAGATTGAATAATTGAATCACTATGTCTTGGGCCTTACATGTAAACCTTAAAATCCTTAGTCTATTCATATTTCTAGTCATCACATTTTAGAGTTCACATGTAAAGCTTAAAATCATTACTTTATTTATCTTTCTAGCCATCACATTTTATGTCAAGGAGAGGATTGGAGAGAGAGAAAGAGGAGAGAGAAGACTGTAGAAGATAAAGAAGATGAGGTGTAGAAGAGAGAGAAAGAGAGTGAAGAAGAGAGAGAAATACCAGAAAAGGAGAGAGAAAGACGGAAAAAGAAGAGAAGCCATAGAAGCTGTGAACAAGAAGATGAGGTAAGAGAGTAATGTATTAATGTTCCAGAGAGATGTGAAAAATTACATGTCTCTCCCTTTTATACCTATGTCTATGTGATGAGGTATTATTATTAATTCTACACTAAACATATCTTCTTCCTAGCTTCTTATAGTCCATCCCATCCCAAAGGTTTTTTCCCACAAAAAAAACTTATAAGAGTTGGAAAGATGGAATAGCTATACAAAGTAGGCAAATGAATGAAAGATTGAAGACATATGGATTGAAATAAAGAGATTGAAGTAAGCCACAGCTATATACATGATCATGAGTTCTTCAAAAGAGTGTGGATCCTTTGAGTCTTCAAGAAATAGACTCAAAAGGAAGAAAACAACTTGCTATAAGAACACACCTCGCTGAACCAAATCTGCCATAACTTCTAGTAGAAGCATCCAAATGAAGCGTACTGCATGTCAAGATGTAGCTCTTGAAGAGTACGTTGACCTCACTTTGACCCTATGTAGGTGGTATAATTCTGAAAATTTGGTAGAATAAAAATTGTTCTAAAATACACTGTTGTCAGGACCTTATTTGCATCATAACTAGCTCCATAGTAATTATGCTTTAGCCACCAATATGTCCCATAGGTAAGGAAACTCATCAAATATAGATTTGTGCCTCTAAGAAGCTTCTTAAAGTGGCAAACCTCTCCATTTAATCAAATATTCAATGATGGAGTGAGAGCAAAGCTTCTTCTCATGCTGGCTTATGACATCCTCATGGATATACTGAATAAGACCTTCTTCATCTAGTGGTAGCTCATCAGCTGTATCCACAAAAGCGCTATAGAAAGGCTTCAATTGACTAACATGGAACACATTATGAATCTTAGCTAAAGAGGGTAGTTCGAATCTATATGCCAAGTCTCCAATGCACTTTAGGATCCTATAGGTTCCGTAAAACGTGTGAGCGAGCTTGTTATTGGATCCATCCTTCAAGGTAGAGTAATGAGACTTGAGCACTTTCAGTAAAACTAATTCTCCTTCTTGGAAATCTAAGGGTTGCCTCTTTTCATCTGCATACCTCTTCATCTGAACTTGGGAGCATCCTAAGATTCATCTTACACTGCTGAAGAAGGGTCTATATTCTTTCCAAATCTTCTTTCTCATGAAGATTGATTTTCTAATTGAAAATGACTATGGATAAGGGCACCTTGTAACCATAAGTAGCCTCAAAGGGTGAAACTCCAATACTAGCATGAGTGGAGTTATTGTAGGCAAACTTAACTAAATGCAACCAAGAATCCCATGAATGGTGCACACCATGAAAGAAATGGTGAAGTTAAGTCTCCAATCACTTGTTTACCCTTTTTGTCTATCCTTCAGTTTGTGGATGATAGGTTGTAGAAGGAGCCAATTTAGTACCCATGGATTTGAATACTGTATGCCAAAAGTGATGCCAAGAGGCATATTTCACGGTGGATTCTGTGCCACGGTGGATTCCATGAGGTTTTACGGTGGATTCCGTAAACTTTGATGACCGGGGCTCATACACAAAGTGGATTCTTTGTGCGAGAAGTTGATGGGGACGCCTATCCTTTTCGGGCGTTTCATTAATTTAGTGTGTACATGGGTGATTCCATAGCGGGTGATTCTGCAAAATGCATATTAAATTAATAAACATTTATGAGTTTAGAGTGCGCACTCGTAATAAATTAAGGTTAGGATTGATTTCTAACCATTTGATTTATTTATGTAGCTGAAGACTGCTAGGTATTCACTTTTGTCGGTTTAATTGTATTATTTTACTAATGATTGTGAATGCTTCAGTTGATGTGTAGAGATAGCAGTAGTGGCGGAGGAAAGCATTGGAGGATAGCGAGTATTCGATTTATCATTTATATTTTGATGGGCGCATACCTTAGGCATGGCACCTATATTTTGTCACACCTATTTCTTGAGGCGTTGGATATTTATTTATTATTTTGTATGGGCATGGGCACACGATTATGTTATTTGTACTTGGATATTGTATTGGGTATGCCAGACTCTTTGGGCACCGCCCATTAGCTTTATTTCTATTTTGTGCTAAAGCAAACTCAAAAGCTAAAAGCTTGCTATTTTGTAATTTGGGCTATTATTTGAGCTTGAAGATGATTAATACATAAAATACATGCTTTGTGGAGCGCTCACACAAGGCATGGGGGGAGATTGCACCCAATTGGTCTCTTGTTCATGTCGTTCATGCTTTTTGTGCAAAAAGTAGAGTTCTATTATTCTTGGGGACCTTCCGACATTCACTACGCAAGTGTACAGCATCCAATTTGCACACCAGTGGTATCAGAGCGAAGCTGAGATCAAGAGCTTCCAATCGCTACCCATCTTGTGCAAAGGCGGAGCTCCTGGAACGATCGAGCTCTACGCTGAATCTCGTCGTGAACAGTCGATACGGGTGGATTCCTGGCGATCAAGAACCTCTATTTCCATCATTAGACTGCGAAGGACCAGCTTGCAGAGGCGGAGGACCACTCCTATATCCTCTTCTTCAAGTCGTGGAGTTTCAGAGAGATAAGCCTTCTAATCCACAAGTTTAAAAGCTTAATCAAGCTTCAAAAGCTTAATAAGCTTAGCTTAAGCTTAAAGAAGCTTAAACCTTCACGAAATTCAGCGCGAGGTATCTGAGGATGTCCGAAATTTGCGCCGCCTAAAAAAAAAACGCCCTCCCCCCCCACGATTCGACGTTTTTTGTTATTAATCTTAAAGCTTAATCACTTAAGCTTTCAATCAGATAAGTCATATCAATTCTGCAAGTCACACACAAACAATCAAGTTCTGCAAGTCTATCAAGTCGAAATTCTGCAAGTCAGATAAAGCAACTAAGTTTTGCAAGTCGTGGAACTCTGCAAGTCACATAAGTCTGCAACTCTACAAGTCAGACAAGTCACCTGAAGTCAAAACTGACTTCTGTTCAAAACTCATAGAAAGGTTGTTCCTGCGCAGAAACTCCGAATTGCAAAGTTGTTCATTGGAAGGTACTCTTTGCATACGCAGGTTTGCTGAAGCATTTTCAGCACACGTAGAAGATTAAAACGAAAATTTTTCAAAGATTGCAAATCCCACAATAGTCGAAGACGAAGATTGTGAAAGCCACACCCAAAAATATATAAGCCTTGTATACTCGATCTTGAGCTACGCTCATCCCGCTAACTTGATTTTGAGAGTGAGAGGTCTTTTGAGTTTTGCAGGATGACGGAACCACATATGGATGATTTAATGGCTGAAGGTGACCTACCTGAACCTACGATGGAGCAAAAGCTCGACTTAATTATGATGCAGTTGGATGAAGAACGACGAGCTAGGCAAGCATTGCAAGTTCAATTGGCTAATTTACAAAGATCGACTACCGACAAAGAGGAACCTCAATCTGAAGACCTTATTCGACGTACCATTGATGCGACTCTCGAAGCTCAATCCATCCACAAGGAAACAAAGATAAGTAAAAGAAATTTCAAATTCCGTACTTTCAATGGCACTCGAGAGGGAAAAATTGTTCTTGCATTCATCAGTCAGTTTGATGACTACTTTCATGAGGAAACATATGCAGAAAAAGATAAAATCAAGTGTGTCACTAATCATTTAGTGGATAGAGCATCTCTTTGGTGGACCGTGGTTCACAAGAGTATAGATTGTCCCACTACCTGGGAGAATTTCAAGAAGAAGTTTATGCAGAATTTCCTTCCTCCACAATTTCATGAAAAATCCATAAAGCAATGGGACCTTCTTCAGCAACGGGATCGTGAGCCTATTCCTCAGTACACCGAATGCTTTTGGAATGCATTACTCCAGTTACGCATGCTTGAAGACGTACCTGAAGCGACACACAAGCGCAAGTATATGTCTGGATTACTTGGGCATTACTACGCTGAAGTTAATATGTTCAAGCCTGCAACTCTTGAAGACGCAATTTCATTAGCTCATGACACTGAAGACAAGCTGCGAGGAAGAGATAGACGTCCACATCAATTCCAAGCCAATGGTAACTATGGATATAAGCAATTCAACTCAAATTTTAGAAGATTTAATCAATGTCGTTTTCCTTCATCATCTTTCCGTAAGAATTGGGTAAAACCACCTGCTTTACCATCCAATGCCAATCAAAACCCTAAGCCTATTCCACAGCCAAATCCTAATGTCCCTGGACTTCCTGCCATTGCAAACAATGTAACCAAAGCCAAGCCTGTAGTGTGTTATAAATGCCACCAACCTGGACATCTAGCAGCAAATTGCCATTCGAAGAAGCCACTTGTCCATATCAACTACCTTGGAGCAATGGAAGATGACGAACATGAAGAAATGCCTGATTTCACGAAAGATGAGGACGACATTACCACTCCTTCGGATACTTTACCAGGTATGCCAACTCCACATTCTTCAATGAAATGTTTAGTGCATGGAAAGGAAAAGATTATTTTGCATGATGATGGTAGTACTCATGATTTTATTTCTGCAAAGCTAGTAAAAGAATTGAAGTTACAGACTGTTCCTACGCATTATCGCATTAAAGCAGCATTCTTAGGCACTAGGTATAATGGAACACAGGAAGTGCATGACTAATTGGTGAATACACTGAAAGAAGAAATTTTCTAGTTGTACCATTACAGTCGAGTGACATTATTTTAGGTATGCCTTGGCATCATCAGCATAATCCAGATATAGATTATTCCACACATTCAATTAATATCAAATTTCAAGGAAAACATATTACATTGTATGATATGCATGCATCTAATGTTTTTCCACTGCTTTCGCATACTCAAGCTAAACGTGCATTACGCAAAAGTAATAAATCTTATCTCATTTGGGTGAATGAACTGCAAGTTAAAGAAAATCATATGCACCCTAGGCATAAAGAATTTCTTGCACACTTTAAAGACTGTTTTGTGGAAGATCTACCACCTGGTTTACTCCTTTACGTCCATAAGACCATAAAATAGATTTGATTCCTGGCACACAACCACCTTGTAAAGCACCATATAGGCATAACCAGATAGAGCAAAAAGAAATTCAAAGTCAAGTTGAGGAATTACTAAATAGAGGATTGATTAGACCTAGTAGTTCTCCATTTGGTGCACCTGTTCTGTTAGTAAAGAAGAAAAATAATACCTATCGTATGTGCATTGACTATCGTGCTTTAAATAAGATCACAGTAAAGAATAGGTATCCAATTCCTAGAGTCGATGACCTTATAGACAAACTGCAAGGTTCTGCCATATTTAGTAAAATAGACCTTAAATCTGGTTATCATCAGGTGAGACTAGATAAGTCTGACATATTCAAGACTGCATTTAGGACACAGTTTGGTCATTATGAATTTTTAGTGATGCCTTTCGGATTGACTAATGCACCTGTTACATTTAGTAGAATGATGAATCGTATCTTTTTGAAATATCAGTATTGTGTTATTGTCTTCTTTGATGATATTTTGGTGTTTAGTAAAAATGAGCAAGAACATTATGAGAATTTGTCATTGGTTTTCCAGTTATTAAAAGATAATCAACTGTATGTCAATCCGGAAAAGAGTGAATTCTTTAAAACAGAAATTGAGTATTTAGGTCATATTGTATCATCTGATGGTATTAAGGTTGACCCTAAGAAAATAGAAGCAATATTGAATTGGCCTGTACCTAAAAATGTGCATGAGTTACGATCATTCCTAGGTCTTGCTAGTTTCTATAGGAAGTTTGTACGTAATTTTTCATTACTTGCTTTACCATTAACCAAACTTCTGAAGAAAGGTATTGTTTATCATTGGTCCGATAATCAACAGAAATCCTTTGACTTATTGAAACATGCATTAACCCATGCTCCTGTACTACAGTTGCCTGATTTTAATAGACCATTCTTTTAGTAGTGACTGATGCTAGCGGATCAGGAATAGGAGCCGTACTTATGCAGGACAATCATCCCACAACCTATTCTAGTTGTAAGCTGAAACCCTCCGAACTGAAATATTCCACATATGATAAAGAATTATTAGCTGTAATACAAGCCTTAAGACATTGGAAACATTATTTAATGGGTTCTGAATTTATGATTAAGACCGATCAACAAAGTATTAGACATTTACTTAGCCAACCTCAAATATCTGACCGACATATCAAATGGGCATCCTTTATTCAGAGTTTTCATCCTATCATTCAATATCAACCCGGTAAAGAAAATGTAGTGGCCGATGCATTAAGTAGAAGACCTGCCATTCATAATATTTTTGTTATATCATTTGATTCTTTGATTGCTATGAAAGATACTTATCATCAGGACATTACTTTTCATACTGATTGGAATAAATTAGTTCAAAATAACTTGATTCCTATTGATTCACTATCTTATAATGATGGATTCATATTTTATGAAAAGAGATTATGTGTTACAGTTCCATTCAGATATTTTGTTTTGAATGAAATTCATTGTCCTCCATATCAAGGTCATAGAGGTATCATATCTACTTTACGTACATTAACTGAAGATTTTTATTGGCCGCATATGGACACTGATGTATCTAACTTTGTTTCTGAATGTTTGATTTGTCAAAGAGTTAAGAGACATCATGGTAAACAGTATGGATTACTTATGCCTTTGTCTATTTCATCGAGACCATGGGAACAAATTTCTATGGATTTTATTACTGGTTTACCTAATACTAAATCTAACCATGATATGATTTGGACTGTAGTAGACAGGTTTAGTAAACAAGCATATTTCATTCCATGTAAGAAAACTTTAACAGCATCACAGGCATCACAGTTGTTTTTGAAAACTATTTTCATTAACCATGGATTACCAAAAGTTATTATTTCTGATCGTGATTCTAGATTTTGTAACAACTTTTGGATTATTTTGTTTGCTAACCTACGCACAAAAATTGATTTCTCATCTGCATTTCATCCTAAAACTAATGGACAAACAGAAGCTACTAACAGTACTATACTAGATCTTTTACGTGCTTACACTATTTCTAAACCACAGACATGAGATACACACTTGCATTTATTATAGTTTGCATATAACAATACACCACACACATCTACAAAGAAAGCACCGTTTGAAGTGATTTATGGTTATAGATTATCTACACCTGTTGTATCTTTGTCAAATAGAATTCAAAGTGCTGATGATATTGCTAGTATGCACAATACTATTTTTGATGAGGTTAAAGCCATGATTGCCAAAGCCCAGCAATCATATACCAAACAAGCCAATAAGAAAAGACAAGCAATGAATTTCAAAGTTGATGACTATGTTTGGTTGAGAATAGAAAAACGTAGACTACAAAGTGTAGATAAACACCCAGTTGTTAAATTAGCCCCTAGATTCTATGGACCATTTAAGATCATTCACAAAATTAATGACAATGCATTCAAGTTAGAATTACCACCTCACTGGACAATTCACAACACATTTCACATTAGTTTATTAAGACCCTTTAGAGGCCAATTACCTGTACACCCTGTTTATGAAAACCCACCTTTGTTAGAGGAAGAGACTGAAATACTTGAACTTGAAGCTATCATAGATACTGATTTTATGACCACTAGAACTGGCCGAAGATATTCTAGATATCTAGTTAAATTTAAGAACCATCCTGTAGAAGAAGCCCAATGGATGCACGCTAGAGACTTAAATGCTTTCCCCACTCTGTTAGCTCCACATTGAGCTAATAGCAATTGAGGTCAATTACTATCCCACCCCAGGGGTATGATGCCAGGAGGCATATTTCACGGTGGATTCCGTGCCACGGTGGATTTCATGAGGTTTTACGGTGGATTCCGTAAACTTTGACGACCGGGGCTCATACACAAAGTGGATTCTTTGTGTGAGAAGTTGATGGGGACGCCTATCCTTTTCGGGCGTTTCATTAATTTAGTGTGTACATGGGTGATTCCATAGCGGGTGATTCCACAAAATGCATATTAAATTAATAAACATTTATGAGTTTAGAGTGTGCACTCGCAATAAATTAAGGTTAGGATTGATTTCTAACCAGTTGATTTATTTATGTAGCTGAAGACTGCTAGGTATTCACTTTTGTCGGTTTAATTGTATTATTTTACTAACGATTGTGAATGCTTCAGTTGATGTGTAGAGATAGCAGTAGTGGCGGAGGAAAGCATTAGAGGATAGCGAGTATTCGATTTATCATTTATATTTTGATGGGCGCATACCTTAGGCATGGCACCTATATTTTGTCACACCTATTTATTGAGGCATTGGATATTTATTTATTATTTTGTATACGCATGGGCACACGATTATGTTATTTGTACTTGGACATTGTATTGGGTATGCCAGACTCTTTGGGCACCGCCCATTAGCTTTATTTCTATTTTGCGCTAAAGCAAACTCAAAAGCTAAAAGCTTGCTATTTTGTAATTTGGGCTATTATTTGAGCTTGAAGATGATTAATACATAAAATACATGCTTTGTGGCGCGCTCACACAAGGCATGGGGGGAGATTGCACCCAATTGGTCTCTTGTTCATGTCATTCATGCTTTTTACCTTGAATTTTGTGCAAAAAGTAGAGTTCTATTGTTCTTGGGGACCTTCCGGCATTCACTACGCGAGCGTACAACATCCGATCTGCGCAGCAAAAAGTTACTTATGAACTTTGAATCTTTGTCATGAACAATCACCTGCAGTAATCCATGTAATCTAAAAATCTGCTCTATAGACTGACTAGCCACATATGAAGTAGTGAATTGTGTCTTGGTTGGAATAAAATGGGCTGCCTTGGCGAGTCTATCCACCACCACATATATACTATTCCATCCCTTTTTGGTAGTAGGCAAACTAGTAATGAAGTCCATGGTAGTGTGCATCCACTTGCTCGTAGGAATATGTAGTGGCTGTAACAAACCACCTGGCTTATGGGTGTTGTCCTTATTCTATTGACAAGGCATACACTACATAACAAATTCTTTAACATCTTTTCACAGTCCTTTCCAATAAAAGATTTTACTGATCTTATAATAGGTTTTAAAAACTCCAAGATGTCCAACTACAACTAAAGGCGAAGAATGCAACTTCTCCATAATTTTTTTGTGTAAAAGAAGAAGTAGAGGGAATAATGTTATCTCACCATTTAATTAGATTAGGCCATTTTTAAGGTGATAATGTGAGTATTCCTCCATGAGACCTTGCTATAATTTTTGAAAAACATGGCTAAGCTCATCATCCAAAAGATAGGCTTCATGTAATTCTTCAATCTAGTCATTGTATAGCTCAGTCATAGCTGAAACTTTACATGCTCACATATGAGAAAGAAAATCGACCACTACATTGTCTTTGCCCCTCGTATGAGTGATGTAAAAATTATAATTTTGCAAAGTAGCTACCCCACCTATGCTATTTAGGAGTAAGATTGGACGGAGTGAGGAAATACTTTAGGACCCAGTGATCACTTTGAACTCTAAATTGACTGCCATACAAATAATGGTGCCATTTCTTTATTGCATATAAGATAGCCAACATCTCTTGGTCATAGACATTCATAACTATTTTCTTATGTGTAAGCTTGCGACTTTCAAAGCAATCACTCCATGCTCCTGTAACATAATAGCTCCTATGCCTCGGCCACTAGCATCACATTGTATGCTAAACTTTTTTGAAAAATTCGAGCATACTAGAATAGGAGTAGAAATAAGGAATTTCTTTAATTGGTTGAAGTTAGTATCTGCAAGTGTATCCTAAAAGAAAGCTTCCTTCTTCAACCTGTCAGTCAAAGGATTTGCAATAGCCACATAATGATTAATGAATCAGTTGACTAAAAAATGAGAACAGACCAAGAAATCCTTTAAGTGAAGTAGTGGTAGTAGGTGTTGGCCAATCTTTGACATATTGCATCTTCTTGGGGTCAGCCTAGATCCCTTTTTTACTGACAATATGGCCCAAGTATTCCACCTCATTTTGCATGAAAGAACATTTATTATCCTTATCCAAGAGTCTATGACACCTCATTATATCAAAAACCTTTCTCATATGTGATAAATGGTTCTATAGAGTCTTGCTGTAAATCAAAATGTCATCAAAGAAGACTAGGATCAATTGAAAGAGGAAAGGCTACAAAATCTTGTTCATCAGACTCTAGAAGGTAGTTGGAGCATTAGTTAGCCCAAATGGCATCACTAGAAAATGTTATAGCCCTCGATCAACCCTAAAGGCAGTCTTGATTGCATCACCCTCTTGCATATAGATCAAATGATACCTTGGCCTCAAGTCAATCTTTGTAAAGAATCTCTAGCCCCCTTGAGCTTATTAAGAAAATCATCAGTTCTAGGTATTAAGTACCTGATCTTCACTATGATCTTGTTTAGATCCCTGTAGTCAATACACATCCTGAAGGATCCATCTTTCTTCTTCACTAATAAGAGCGGAGATGCATAAGATGAAGAACTAGGTTTAATGAATCCCATTTCAAGAAGCTTCTTGATTTTTTGGCTACTTCTTCACGCTCACACTTAGACAATCTGTAGGGTGGCTTATTAATTGGATTTGAGTTAGGCTCCAAATCGATAGTGTGATCTACTAATCTCTTTTAGGAGGCAATGTAGTAGGTAATTCAAACAAATCCATGCACTCCTTAAGAAGATATTTCAAAGCTAGACGATCTATTGAATTTTTGGACTAATCTTCAACCTCTTTGTTCAGGTGCACAACAAAAATTTGTGAGCACCTCTTGTACTCCTTCTTGAGTTATTGAATGGTGATAAGTTGAAAATCTGATTTACTAGAGATTCCCTATAAAGGAATGAGTTGTCCATCAAAGATAAACTCCATATATAGCTATGAGAAATCCATAGTAATTTTTCATAATGCCATCAGCCAATCACGCCTGAGTACATCTATGGGCCCCATTTCCAAAGTAATCCGGTTTACTTTTGCTTCATAATTTTCAACCAACTATAAAGAAACATGTGGGTGTATCTGAGTGTCGATTTCTTCTTCAACATTTTCTATTTGAGCTCTTATGGGGCTGCTGTAAATCAGGGGAAAGAGAATTCAATTTATCCACAATGGACTTTTTCACAAAAATGTATGTATTGCTACTATCTATTAGGATAAAAAAATCCTTCCCATGAATTTACCCTTAGGGCTCTTAGGACCTGTCCAAGCATACATGGAAATGGAACAATTAGTGGTAGCAAACGGCTGATCATGAGTTCCTCCCAGATCAAAAGGAACACTACCACCCTAATCAAAAGGAAAAGTGTCGGCATGATCATAAAAATGTTCTTGCCCAACTTCCTTCTCAACATCCTCACTTTCAGTGGTAGTTACAAATGCATTGATTGCATCATTGTCATCCTCTGAATCTTCAAAGACTAACATACTATGGACCTTGGCTTTTGCACTTTTGTATACACTCTTTGTTACATGACTATATACTTTTCTCCACATTTGAAACATAAGCCATTTTCTTTCCTTTGTTTGTAGAGGTCCATAGGAATAGACTTTGGATTCACATTGACTGAAGTAGATATAAAGTTACTGTCCCCTTGTTTAATATCCACTCTTGGACTGTTTGTTGTATTGAAATTTCCTTGAGAACTTGAAGCATTGAATTATGGATAAGTTGGCACTCTTAAGCTCCCAGTTGGTGCATGATTGTTGCCATAAGCACTGCCAACTTGTCCAAATTTTAAAACAGTCCTTGGTTGTCCATAACTAGGTTGAAAGGAAGACTCCCTTCTATACTTCCTTCGATAATGTTTCGCAAGCTCAATAGCTTTGAAAATATTGATATGCTGCCTATGGGCTAGTCTCTCCGGCCATGTCATCATGTAGGGGGGGGCAAAAGCCAACAAGTGTAGGAACTCATCATTTGAGGGGGGTTGTTGAAAGATATGACAAATGGTGCATGCTCCAAGAAGAGATGCCCTGAATCCCATATGCAAAGTGAGGCAAAATGCTACTATCCAATTACTATAAAGCATTGCACTTGACTATCACTTTCAGTGAGTTGAATGCAATACATCATGATGCTTTCTTCTTTTATTTAGTGACATTGTAATTGTCAGTCTCCTACACAAGATTGTGTTTATGAGTCCAAGCTTCCATCTTGGAACCTAATTCACTTGTATAACAGTCAGTCTTGGAACCTAATTCACTTGTGTAATAGTCAGTTCATTGTCTATGTCATCATGAGTCTTGTATTCATCTTTCAACCTCCATAGCTCCTACCATGCTCTAGATCCGTCTTTTTGACATCTCCCATGGCATCCACCTTTTTCCTCGGTGGAAACATCAATGTAATAGTAACATACTATAATCAATCAGTATGATATGCATTATTGAAATTTTCATTCAACCTTCCATGATATGCATGATTGATCAATTAAAATTCAAAATGAAGAAATGAGTGGTGGATAAGGGTCTTACGAATGCAATTTTGTGACTCATTGATTGCTAGTACTTACCCTTTACAATATTTCAATCTTAGGTAAAGAAAATCAGCTAATCAAGTCAGCAGGGTTCTGCATCAAGACATTGTAAATAATATTCATGATGGAATAGGATTGAAATGAATGCTAAAATTCAATGTAATAGGCTTTGATTAATGATAAGAGCATTAATCTTTGATCTATTGATCAATTCAAAGAATTAATTGATCATAATCGCTCATCAACAAGTGGAAAAGCTTTAAGCAAGTCGATTTTGAGAGATTTCAAAGATTAAGCTAGTGGAATGCCTTGATCACACTTGAAGAAGATGATTCATGCAAGCTTCAATCCAATTATTAGAAGAGCCCCCCATAATCCACCATGAATCGAGCATAAAACTTGAAGATTCCATAAGGTCAGCCCATATAAGCTCAAATATGATTGAATCCGTGAAGAATCAATGCTTGGGCTTACTTGAACACTTGAATATTGAAGATTCAAGCTTCTTGAAGAAAAGCCCCAAAATAATCCTTCAATATGAGCTTCAAGAACCTCAATATGCTGAAATCATTGTGATGCCTTCAATCTTGAAGTCTATCCTGCTCCAAAATGATGGTAAAGAAGCTTTGAAGGTAAGATGAGCCAAAGATGGAAGAAATTAAAGCTTCCTAGTCAAAAGCAATGGTTTCCTTGCCATGTATTAAGGTTTCAGAGAAAATAAATGAAGATTAGTGACTTTCAAGGCTTGTCCCTATTGCTAAGTACAATGCTAAGTAATGGTTCAAATGATAAGAAATTTGAAGACAAGTGATTGTTGGATACTGTGGATTGGACAAAGAGCAAAAATTTAGCACATTTTTTGGGCTGCTTTTTGATGCTTATGCTTCATCATTGCTCACACTATGGTGCTCTATTTGATGCTTAAAGGCTGAAGAATCATTGTCCCATGGCTAGACAAGAAGAAAAGGTCACTAGAGAGTAGGATGTTGCATTTCTTGGTAGCCACCATGGAAGATTTAGCCAAAAGCTTGAAAGAGAAGAAGGAGAAAGCTCTACGTACTTGTCTAAAATTGGTTTTTATGATGAAAATTAGACTAAATATGAAGAAAAAGAGGAGAAAAATGGATCCAAGACCAATGCTTTGATACCACTTGTCAAGGAGAGGACTAGAGAGAGAGAAATAGGTGAGAGAAGTCTGCAAAAGAGAAAGAAAATGAGGTGCAGAAGAGAGAGAAAGAGAGTGACAAGGAGAGAGAAAGACTAGAAAAGGAGAGAGAAATACTAAAAAAGAAGAGAAGCCACAGAAGCTATGAATAAGAAGGTTAAGTAAGACATAGTAATGCATTAATGTTCAAAAAGTTGTGAAAAATTAAATGTCTTTCCCTTTTATACCTATGTCAATGTGACAAGGTATTATTATTAATTCTACACTGAATATATATTCTTCCCATCTTCTTACATTTTATATGCATCTATTAGTATGGGTGAAAGAAATGATAAGGCCATGCTATATTAAGGAGTTTGGGAAATTTCATACACTTTGCGAATTTATAGGATGGTGGTCACAAGATCAAATTGTTACCTCGTTCCTTGAAGGTAAAACTTTTTCTAGATACTATATAGATGATAGTACGAAGTTCCATCTTCAAAAAAGGGATTAAGATTCAGCCACATGGTCAAATATTTATTTCTACTTTGAGAGTGGAATTTGGGAGATTCCCAAATTCTCTAATATAGTGTTATGGGAATTTATGTTGGGTAGATTCCTATGGGGCAAGCAAGGAGGGAGAGATACCTTGCCCTAATCACTCTCAACTATTGAAAAAAAAATCACAACAAAGGCGAGTTACAGTTAATAGAACTTGAAGAGGAAACTTTCAAGAACATTAAGAGATGCTTGGAGATGGAAGCTTCATGGGCACTAATGCTAATTGAAATTTCTTGCATAAGGAATATGGAGTTTTGTAAAGTTTGGGGAAGTAGGAATGTAGACATAATATCAAGTCAAGTCATCTTGGAAGTTGACTTAGCGGCCTGAGTGCCAACCTCATCAAAGACTAGGGGCAAAATTTGAGTAACATCAATGCAAATAGTAGAAACATGGTCATAAATCTAGAAGAAAATGTCTTTTCGACTTGGCTATTCAAACCTCCTCTAGCCTTGTGATTGCGTACAAAGGTAGATTTTTGGCTAAGAAAGGCCCACACAAAATCAAACACCTGTTGAATTCTAGTGGTTAGATTATGCTGTTTTAGAGAAGCTATCAACCTATAGTTTGCTCAATCTTGTAAACTAGCCTTGGAGGTAGTAGAAACTCACATGGGGGGACTCATCAAGTTCCCTCTCTCTTATGAAGGACTAAGTACCTTACAAATGAATATTGGAGATACAATTCTTGATAAGGCAATGAAGCTCAAACACTAGCTTAATTAGCCCTAGGAAAAGCAAAGAAGTGGATAGATTGCATCGAATTTTGGGAATCAATTTATTAAATGCTACATTTATCCAAATATTAGAGATTATCAAAGGTTGTAAACCCCTCTTTGAGAGACTAGATATTTTAATGGAAAACTACAATGGAAGTGCTATTTACACCAAACAATATGGAAACAAAAGATATCTCAAATGGCAGGTGTTCATGGAAGAGCAGAAATAGCCAAACATGTCCTTTGGGATGTTCCCATGGCTTTGATGGCTTGATGAGAAATTACAGCTTGCATTGGTCTTTAAAGGATAGTCTCACTATGCAGTGCTCTATTTTCTAAATGCCAAGAGGCCCATGATAGGGTGAGAAATATTGGCTTCTAGAAGATTTGCATACTAACACTTCAATTGCTTTGGGAGTCTAGAATCAAGATGCTATTTGAGCTTCGATGTGAACCTATAACTTGGAATCTATTATGGCAAAAAGGAAAGTATTTTTGGAATATCTCCTACATGGTAAGCAAGTTGGAGAGTAGGGACATGGCTAGACTTAGTAATCTGTTTGGCTAGTCTCTTGACTCAACTTGTAAGGAGATTATTTTCTATATAAATATAAAAGGGTTTCTCATATCCAAAGTACTATTCATTTTCATTGTACCTTTGCATAAATAAATATTTAATATCCTTACAAAATAAATATTTAATGTAAATGGACAATAATAAATGGAGGGCTCTTAGAAGAATATTTCTTCCTTAAACCTTCTAGAAGTCCAAGACCACTGGGTGTGTACCAATAATATATCATCAACATGGTGCTAACCATTTCATTTCACCATACACATTAACATATGACTAAGAGAGTTCTAATTTAGACAAGGCTAATAGATTTACAACTACATGGTTTCTTGGTGGTTGTAGGTGTTTGCATGAAATGGCACCTATCTTGCTAGCTTCCTTCTATGTTAAATCCTTGGATGAGCATAATGTATCTAAAATTTTTCATGAAGTATGCAAATCCCTTTTTTGTCGGCCCTTCTATGTTTCTAAATTACATATTGTGAAGTTCTTCTACAGCAACCAGGTTCTCTTCAATCTTCTTCACTTCCCTTGCCTTCAAGCGATTATTTCATGGAAGCATTTTTTGAATCCAAAGTCTTTCTTTGAACAAAGGACATGTTAAAACACAATATAATGAACATGTGTCATGGGGATTGAGCACTTCATTCAAAAAATCATGACTTAAGGTTAAAAATTTGAAGTTTGGTTCCATTACAGGATTATTTAGAAAGTCAAGATCCTCAAGTCAAATCTCTATTATAAGAATATGAGGATTTGATATTCATAACAGGTAATCATGATGTTAGGCCCTCAACGAAGACACTCAAAAAGCCTAAAAATAAGTTATGGAAAAAAACGAGTCACATTCTAGTTGAGATATTTGGCAATTGATACAAATCCTAGTAGTTTTGACATCCCTAAATAGGTTGATGAATAAGTCTAGTAAGGGATTAAAGGTATACCACTTTAATATTTTTCATGTTACCTAAACCTATATTTTTTCTTGACCACATTAATCCCATAGATAACATTGCAATGTTGGCCATAATAGGGTGCCCTAACAACAAGTTACTATAAATGTGATATCTTCCATGTCTAAACCTTGTATAAAGAGAAATCGAGTCCTTAGATCCCCAATTTCAACTACCTAAATCTTAAGGATAATGGGTGACCTTATGTTAAAGATAGGGAGTACTTATTAACATGTGGGGAGATCCAAACCTATAAGAGGCCAATACTGTAGACTAAATTTTGATTCTACACATCTTTGTGTTTTAAAGTGAATAGTAAAGTTGTATTTACTATAGAATTGTCAAGAAGGAGACTAAGAGGAGAGGGAAGACTATAGAAGAGAGAGAAAGAGGGAGAGAAAGTCTAGACAAGAAGAGAGAAATACCAAAAATGGAGAGAGAAAGAGAGAGAAGCCATGAAAGCTACAAGTGAAGGTGAGATGGAATAGATTAATTGATGAAAAAATGAAAGTCTCTTACATCTTATACCAAGCTAGTGTAGATGGTATTTTAGTTTGCCCAAATTATTAATATATTCCCTATCCTTTACATTTTATGACCTTGAGGGAGGTTTTCCTTTTGATCTAGGTGGACAAAAGAGTAGTGAGCCAATGCTACTGCCACTTCATCCTATCAGCAAGATTTATACTAGATAATAAGGTATCTATTACTTGCAAGTATCTTTTCAAGAGGATCTAATGGCCAAGAAACTCACTTGTTATACATAAGAGAGGCTCACTCTTCACTCTTCACTTTAATCATATTCTTTGATATTTCACAAGATTTTTGTTTCTTTGTGATGTTGAAATAGAGCAGTACTTTGTCATTCCCATCATTCCAACTATTGTAATAAGTCTTTACATTGTTTTTTCAGGCAATAACCTTTGGGTGGGGATGGAACGTAAAGAACTGAGAGGATATTAATAATTTTGAGAAAATAAAATACTAGCTACACTAGCTTGGTATAAGATGTAAGAGACTTAAAATTTTCTATCTTTCAATAGTAACAGAGAGAGTCTCTTTCATCTCACCTTCTCTTGTAGCTTTCATGGATTCTCTCTCTCTCCCTCTCCATTTCTAGTATTTCCCTTTGTCTAGAATTTCTCTCTTCTAAATTCTTCTCCCTCCTCTTAGTCTTTTTTTTTTTTTTACAAAAGTAGCATTAAAGTCATAGGTATTTGGTCCCTTTTTAGTTACATTTCGAACCTATTTTCCCCAAATAATTAATACCGTCCCAATCCTTTATAGAAACACAATTTTGTTATAGTCACATAGTATTTAAAGGAGATAGATCTTGAGGAGCTCAAATTTATGTTGTGCATATTGTATGTTTAGAGGAGGAAAACATTCAAATCTGTATCTTAGTGAGTCAAATAATTTGAGGTTACAATTGGTGTATGACTAAGCCATTTGTGATGATTTGCATCGCATGAGATTTTTACTTAAGTTGTCCAATACTTTCATTGACAACTTTGTTGGTTAAGAACCTAGATAAGGTTTGTTCAAGAACTTGTTTTCTACATTTTGAAATATTGTACATTCACATACACATCGTAGCATACACAATCATGTTTGATAATATCATAGTCTATGCATGTATACATTGCAAATCAAACTAAAAGGAAGAGCACATGGAAAAGTAAGAACCAATTGGAGCACATATGGACTCTTAAAGGTCCTCATAAGGAATGCGCTAGAAAAACTAATATTATGTTAGTCCCTCTTCCACCATCATCATTACATGCCTTCTTGTTCCCTAGACCCCTACATTTCTAGATTCCACCTTACTTTTTGGGGAGGGACCAACCTAGAGAGTGGAGGATTGAGGCATCTCACTAACTTCTTGCTCCAATTATTGCCCTTCTAAAGCTTTTTCACCCAACATACAAGTGGGAATTCGGCCCACCAAAGAGAGAGCTAGATAACTATCTTATGTGCCCTACTCTTTTTTTAAAGTGCCACATCAAGAAGGCTGGAAGGGTTTCCCCCATCTCCTCCTTCCCCACAATAGGTATTCTCCCTCTCAACACCACCCAAAGATGTTGAAACTTGGAAGTTTAATTTTTCCCCATTCTCACACACTATCTTTGCACACATGGCCTTCAACAAAAGCAAACTTGCAATTTTAATGAAAGTGCTTCTAGACACAATACTCTTAACATCCTTAGCTTCTTTAATATTTTGGCTTTGCTTTTTCATGCGCTCAATGGAATCACTTGTTATAACTAATCCTAAAACAATTTAAGCAAACCTTGTTGCATTGAATGTATAGCCCTTATAGATGTAGAGTGTTTCTTAGCAATTAGACACAAAATGCTGTAGTACTAAAAGGATTGGTAGACATCTCTATGAAGTAATGTATACTATAAGAGTAAATGAAATTAATTTTAACAATGTAGAGCCTTTGATTTGACCTTGTCAAGCAATAAGGCAAATAGTAATATTCCCATCACTAATCCATTTGGCCAAATAATTCTTTATTATGACAAATATGAAAGTTGAGGTATCAACAATGGAAAAAAAAATTCACATGAGTATGATCAAGTAAACAATATTTTTAACTATGCTTAGTTTTAAAAGGTTGAGTGGATGGAATGTAGCGATTCATGGTGGATATATTATAGCACATAAACTCTTATATGGTCTACCCTTTCATATAGATGAGTTTATGAACCTTTTAAAAAAAGGTTCTAACTAAACTTTGGATTCTTTTTGGCAAGCTTGACTATAAAGAGACACAAAGCTTGAGGTACTAGGTCTCACTTTAATGAGTTGTGCGATGGATTATGCTAAGAACACATTCATTTTTCAATTGTTTAGTGTGTAATTGTGAAAGAATTGATAGTTATAGGAAAACTCAATGTAGAAAAGGAAACAAACAAGTACTTTGGTTGAGAAAATTCCTTATTCAGAGATCATTCCTAGAGAAGTAAGTGGTGAGAGCTTGTAGAACTATATGTCCATTGGCACTTGAGTAGCAATATTAATGTTTCAAAATACATGTTCCTTACTAAAGTCTTAGTATCACTACCATGCCCTACTTTTATGAGAGAAATGACTTGTTCCATAGAGGAGAATTGGAATGCAATAGAAAAGGACCACCAAATGTATGGAAATTTGATAAAAATTTTGGAAACTTTGTTTGAAAACCTTTTAACACTGCACACTCACCTTCTTTACACTGTGCTCCCTTTAAAGAGAACATAGCTATTAAGGAAATTGAAGAGTCTATTAGTTGTGCATGAAACAAACAACTTTTTAAACTTGTCCTAGCAAAACTAAGCGTAGAATATCAAGCTTTCCATGTGACTTGCTTGGATTCAAATAAAAAATATAATGTAATTTTTGAAAATAAAAAGTTAAAAGAAAAATCAACCCTTCATTGTTACAAATAACATATATAGTATGCAATGAGAGAAATGGTAATGGAAACAGTTATCAAGGGATGTTTGTCGGACTAAAATAATATGTACTTTAGTTATTTTTTTGGGAAAATAAATTAATTTAGTCAGTAGATATTTGTTATCATTGTATAAGACATTTTTGTTGTCAAATCGGTGCCCATTCAACACTAAATCCATCTTTTAGATTGTATTGATATGGTTTAATTGGCTGGGTAGCTAATATATATGCACTAAGGTAATTGCACTTTCATTTGAGCCCATAATGGCATAGATGGCATTGCCATTTATTGTTAATGAATAGTGATTCTTTATATAATGACATGATAAAGAGAGTGGCAGGAAATACTAATTTTAGGTTTAGACAAAAGGCCTGGGAAATGCTTGAACAGTATTCGTATCGTGAACCAATGGCCACTTTTTTGGTCAAAGGAAATGCCTAATAAATAGTCAATGACTACATCGGCAAGAGGTATGCTTAATTTCCATAGCACCTCACACAAAGGAAAAAGCAAAGGAAGAAAAGAATGTTAAATAAGAAAATGCCACAATGATAGGAAAGGTGTATGTGTAATGATGAGACAAGGCATAAGCACTTAACAAGTATAGAACATAAAACCATGCTAGCATGATGAAGAGTTGGCACTATACTCTCCAATAATTTATAGTCATGGGAGAAATTGTGTCTTTCCTGTTAGTTAGTATTACATAGGACTATACTATATTGTTCTTTCTTGTTCTATTCTGTACTGTAGCAAAAAACAAAACAAATCACAATAAATAAACCTAGACCTTTAGTGTTTTAAGTTGTCAAAATGTTAGTTATGAGATATTGGTCTCCATCCAAAAATAAACATTGTCAACTTGCACCAACACTAAACCAATATCAATATAATACTCAAAATATAACTTAATAATTTACATTTACTATTACATATGACTTTATACATTAAGTTAAGCATCAAGAATATCCTACCAACTTCATTAGTAAGCATGAAGTAATATCTACTAAACTAATTTTAAGAGTTTTCTCATTAGGTTCTTATATGGTTGAGGTTCACATCACTAGGTACTAGGAAAACACTTGTATGCCAAGTTGGATTCCACACTAGTATACAAAGTTGGACTCCACGTCATAACCTATCCTTGCAACTTTTTACCTTGATGGTGTGATCATAAATTTAGATGATATATTGAAGTACTTGGGTTTTTTGCTATAGACGGGGTGATTGCTTCTATATCCTAGGTATCCTAAGAGATGGCTTTGGATGAAACACAAGAAGTAGGTTGCCACTTAATATGGTTTTGCAATTAGACTTCCAAACTGCTAGAGGAATCTCAATAAATTTGTGTGATTCACAAATTTCTAAGAGTCCAATTCGTGTATTCATCATCAAAGCATTTAGAGCTCTTTAAAAGTTCATTCTAGATTTATTACAAGTCACAAGGTAACATATGTACCTTCTCTATATGATGAATTTCTCAATAGTTGAGAATGTATCTCAACTTGAAATCTTGAAATAGTCATGAATCTTTCAAATTATGTCCAAAGTGCTCCAACATATGATATAGTAAATCCTTTAGTGTTGAAAATTTGGAAAGCATTTATAGCTTGGAGTCAAATGCATGTTTGTGCATTTAGGAACCTCGACCCCCTCCCTTGGAAAATGATTGTGAGACATAACATGCTTGATGATTTTTTTAGAGAGAGTATTCAAAGACAAAATTCATTGTAAAATGGAGTTTTAGACTACAAGGTACTAGTCATACCTTAATCAATAGAATTATTTCCAATCGAATAAGGGAGGGAAATTTCTTGTGGGAGTTCCTTTTATATATTTTGGGCCATTAGTTTCTCTAAAAGAGATTGTAAATGGCTTCACATCTTTAAAGCAAAGTTGGAATGTTATCAATCTTGTATAAACCATCACCATTTTCCAAGTTGTCTTCATGCAAAGAAATTCCACGCCAATGTGATAATATATAAAGTTCCATCCAATGATATTGTGTGCATAGGCTCACACAAATAACCATGAATCACATCCAAGCACTCTAATCTTCTAGCACAATCACCTCTCTTATGTGGCAATGTAGTTAGTTTATAAAAAAGGCAATGATCACAAAAAAAAAAGATAAGGAAAGTTCAAACACGGATGATTTTTTCAAATGCACAAAGCTTTCATTCCAATAATTGACTAATGCATAAAGAAATTAAGGCTATTCAATGAAAAATACAACATGGTCTTTAATCCCAAATACATGCAAATGATACAAAGTACCATATTTATGCCTTTTGGAAACAACAAGAGATCCATTGCAAAATTTTCATACACAGGACCTTCAAAGATCACCTTATAACCATAATCATCAAGCTCTCTAGTACTAATTGGATTCTTAGTCAATGTTGGAGCATATCATGCATTCCGTAAGACAAAAGAGAATCCATTAGGCAATGAAAAATGTATATGCCCAATATCAACAATGCCACATGCATAGTCGGACATATCCATCCCCAAAAATCATAATTAATAGACTACTCTCTATCTAGAGTGACATGGAATGATACTCATGAGTCCAAAAGCTAATTTTATGATATACCATCATCCATGGTAGCCAATAATGTTTTATTAAAAATAGAAAACATATAAAAAATCTCCATCATCACTTCCACATGAATTAATTCCCTCAATCTTTGCCTTTCTCTTCTCTTCCTTTTGCCCATCATCTTCATTTTTCTTTTTGCCCTTTTGCTTGTTCGTTCACTTGTAGTAATCCTTCTTTATATATATTTTCTTATTACAAAATAGGCATTTCACAAGAGTTACTCCTTGACTTGCCTCTCTTAATAAGAGTTTCCCTTGGCATTTGACTTTCCTCTCACAACACTACTATAGTTTTCTAGGTATATCAGTGGGATGTAAATGTTGTTGCCATAGCCATAACTATAGTTCGTGGATTAAGCTACTTTCATAGCAACATGTGGTTATGTGATTGCATCTTATAAGTTGAAAATGTCCCATTAGTAATGCATTTGACCCAAGTCCCCATAAGCAATGTTATTATTATTATTATTATAATATAAAATCAAACTTGAGTTCTAATACTCTCACTTTCTTTGTCTCTTGCTTAGTCTCTCTTCCTCATTGTATCTCTATTTCCCTACCTCCCCTCATTCTTGCACTTCCCCCTCCTCTCTCTTTTTTCCCACCATATGGCCCTATATACAGTATGGTCAAGTACCCTAATCACAACATCTGGTCCTTAGTGTGATCAAGGTTATCACATTACTCAGCATTGCTATCTTCCACATGGCTAACTGTAGTCTCTCTTATCAACTACACACTCCCCTTTCAAATAAGAAACAAAGAATGCACATTACTACAATTTGTAGATTGTAGTAATGGTGAAATGAGTTGCCTAAGCATTGTTTAAACTCATTGCACACATACACTCTTACTGACAAGTTAGTGATATATTTATATTTTTCTAATCACAATTTGTGAGATTAAACAAATAAAAGAGAATATGAAACAAAGCAATATCATATTATAACAATAAAATATGTATGTAAATATGAGAGTAGCATGATATGTGAAAGACCAAGAAATTGACTAATAAGTGAAAGGACGACTTAGGCAATGGTCAAGTAGCCAAGTAATAGAATCACTTGAATCATCATTGTGCTCCTATCCTCCTCTCGAGCAATAACCTTCATATTGCATGTCTCATGAGTCTCCTACACATTGTGGAATATTTATTAGCAAAACAAACTTATTACTTATGAATTTCATTGGTTTATAGATATATGTAGGCACTTACAGAAGGCTTTCTCAGAGGAAGTATCACTTACAAAGCTTGATAGCCATGATATATCATGAACTCAATCCCTGCAGAACTGGGTGGATTACCATAGTCTTTCATTTGTTAACAAATAAAAGAATAATAAAAAAAAACCACCTCAACATTAAATAGAACATATGAGAATGTGCTTAATACTCACATATGTGATAATAAATCCCCTCCTTCCCATCCATCATAGATGGGATGTGTAGCCTACTCATAGGACATGTGTCATCTCCTATAACATTTCAAAAACAAACATTAGACTATAAAATTTTTCTTGCTTAGATATTCTTAAAAAAAAAAACAATCATACCTTTTGCTAAGTCCATGTTGTCTACAAAGGCATCTCTTAGCAAAAATGGCTCCATGATTCCTAAAAAAATGTTGGCTGTCACTTGTGCTTGATCATCGTGTATTTTTTGTTCAAAAAATTGAATAAAAAACTAGTAGAGAAAAAAGATGACATTTATATTTATTTATATTTTAAGTTATCATGGTTCTTAATCCTATATAATGCAAATGGAGATTCAACATAGCATCAACATACCCTTGCATTGTGTTCCATTATAAACTCTTTGATGTGGGAATGTACTTAATGTTCAAAGACAATGGTTTAAACAATCATGAGATTATAATAGATGAATGAAGGATATCAAAGGGGTTATTTGAAAAAGAAGAAAGTGTGATGAAGAGGATAGGACATTGATTTTCTAGCATGATTTATAGGTTGCAAGTGCAAAGGAAGGAAAAAAGCAAGCCAAAGAGAGAGCACAATCTACATTAAATTAATAGAAGCAATGGACTATTCTAGAACAAGAATAGTTTACTACTATCCTGAAACAAAAGAAGGATATGCTTGGTGAATCAAGAGAGTTGTTCTTGATCAAGTGTAGGAAAACAAGAGAATATAGGATGAACAAGAGTAAGGCTATCCAGATACAAAAACAAGGCTATTTCTAAACAATAGAAGCGTACAAGGCTGTCCATGGACTATTCATAAACAATCATGGTTGTTCACTGCCAAGGATATGCTATACATAAGCCTTCAAAATTGAATCACATGCTTTATTTGAAATGCATACTCTCATTTAGAATCCAATGATGCTATAGACATGGTTTCAATGTATTTGTATATGCAACTTGATTCTAAATCCTCTTCTCTTCTCTTCTTCATATATTGAAATCTATTTCCTCCTAAGTAGAACTCTTACAATCTAGGAGTTCAAGTCTTCTTGGCCATACATGATAAGCCTCTTGACATATTTTTGGTGAACCCAATGTGAAAAAGTTAGGGTGAGAGTTTAGCATCATGGGAGACACTTTAGATACAAACTTTGTACAACAAGAAGATTTGAGGTAGATTACACAGACATATGGAATGTATAAACAAGAGGAAGTAGTGACAAATGCTCTCGAATTAGCTCTTAATGAGATAAAGTGATTTGAAGGTGAGATGTATCTAAATTCCCAAGAGTTTATGTAGAGAAATTGGAATTTATTTGAATTCTTGTAGATTAGATAAGTTAGTATTTCATACAGATTGTAGTCCTAGAGATAGGTCACATGTAAGAGACATTTTGGTAGATCATGGATCAACATGGAATGATTTTAAAAAAGTTCTCAAGCATGAATATTCCATGGAAGATGTGGGATGGGTGATGACTAGAAATCTCTTGTATTGGGTTACCAAGCACAATAAGGTGTTAGCAATGATGAAATTATTGCATGAAGTTGAGCAAAGATATATGTAGTTATTGAGAACATACCAAGTGACACTCAAGATGGTAAAAATTAAGAAGGCTGCAGCATAAAGACGTGTAAATCATCATGAACTAGAATTCTATAGCATGAACTTTTGAGAAAGGCTAAGGGTTTGGCTCTTGAAGTATGTTTTGTTCTTCTTAGATGGACCATGTGGAATTTGAAGGACACATGTATTAATGAGACCATGATTTTGGAGTTTTGATTTCAAATTTACAAAGAAAAATCTATCTAAATAATAAAAAAGTGATTTGCACACTTCACATGCCAAAAAGGGCTAGGCAAGTGCAAGCCTTGAGGGAGCACATGTGAATGCCCTTTTATGTTCACTAGATTTTGGCTACTTGTAAAGGGGTCCTACCAGGCGTGCTATGCTAGAGTGGGTGAATCTTGGTTTCACCAAAAGCTATCCATAGCTACAACAAGAGAACCATAAATAAAAAGAAAGCACATGCTTTTACTTCATACTTTTAAGCATTTTTTATCGGTGTATGTGTATGTGTATGATTTATGCGATTTGAGTATGTGATTAGCCACTAGATTATCATTTTGAGTGGGTGCCTTATACTTACTATAAGTAAGTATGCATAGTTTAGTTAATTTGTGTAACCTTTTAAGCGTACACAACTTACTTGCCCTATTACAAGAATATGTTCTTACTCCTAAATGAGTCAAGGATGCGATTACACTCAAAGATGCTTAACATGCCTATCATAAAATGTGTCTACCATTGTATATGCAACCCCTCAACATAACCATGGGTAATAATGATCAAAATCCTACCTTTCAAATGCAATTAAAGGTGGTTATATTTGGAATAAGTAGTCCTCACACATTCTTGAGACCTTAACTAACAAGGGATGCAACCCTCTTCCCAAGGTCAACTAAGAAGGGCTAAGATATGCAAAAGGATACATGATTTACATGATTCTAAAGGCCTTCTAAGTCACCCAATACTAGAGCCTTTTTTGGTTCATGAAAAGGGACTCCACTTTGAACTCCTCTCATGTATACTTTTATGATATTTGATTTAAAAGAAAGCCAACTTCCTCACAATGGATAATGCCTTTTGAGAAATGATTTGGAATGCCTTAATGATCTAAGCCTCTATAAACACATCACTTGGAACATAGGCTATTGTTGTGCTAAAGGGTAAATTGAGCACTAGAAATTTTCCTTCTTTTTATGTTATTATGGTAACAAAAATCTAGTGTGTTATTAAGATTCTTGGAAGGTTATTAGGATTTGAATGTAAATATAACTTCTATGCAAGTCTAACATATGTGTAAGTTTGTGATTATAATTGGTATGTAGGTGTAATATATGTGTATAAGTACAATTAGGCCTATAGACCCTTGGTATAATGGGCATATAGACTTGATAATATGTCTTATTATTTCAACGATGGAGCACTTTAAGAGTATTGGGTGCTTCAAATACACAAATAATAAATACTCAACACTATCAATATCAATGAGAGCTTTCATTTAATAATTTGAAAATGTATCCTTCCACTTGCAAAATGAGAATTAGACATAAAAAATAAGTTTATAATTATTTAGGGATTGCATTCATCCATGTAGGAGTATTGTGCATCCACACTATAAAAGAAAAGGAGATCATTTCATAATATTTCCTCAAAGTCATCACATAAAGTAATGTGTTATTGCACTTGTTCATTGCTTTTTAAAATGCCCTCATAATAACCTAATGACTTCTCTCCACTTGCAACTATTGCTACTACATCTAACTTGCCTTGCATGTTCACTCTTTTTTTTGTGCAATAGAGGGGAGGGGTTTGGGATTATCATTAACTAGCCTATACCTTTGCCTTGAAGCATGACCGCTTTCAATGAAAGGGCTTTCTCTTCTTAGTATATCATTGAACCATCCTTGATGGACTTGAATTTGGTGCAAGGATGTGCACATATGTTTGGAAAGATGTGCTCTTTCTCAATGGTGGTAGGAAGTGCGTTTCCTCAATAGGCCTTTAGTACTTTTCTATTGTGATATGTCACAAGAACTATGAGATGGCTTGTTTAAAAAAAGGTACATCGACATTGCGACCTATACCCATATGCTTTCTTGGCCTATGGCTTACATCAATACCTATTGATTTAAGCTCCCTCCATTTCTATAATGAGGAAAGACTTCTTAATTTCTCTAGTTTTTTAAAACATTATCTCATCTTCTCAATTTTATTTGGTGTGTTTGCTAAGCTTTTCCATAAGTTGAATCCAATTTACTAGGCTTGACTACATTCAACATTGAAAGCTCATCAGACACTTTTTATGATTGTGTAAGAAGATCTCCCACACAAGAATGGTTTCATTTAGTGTTCTAAAAGTGGAACCAAAGATATTGATCTCTTGCCATTTCAAACTCTTATTCTTTTAAGATTTTCCTATCAAGTGTGAAATATGGCTATCTCTCATATATTTACTTATAGTCTAGCTCCAAGCCACATATACACACTTGCTCTCCCCTTCCCCCGAAAAAAAGAAACAAAGAAGACTCAAAGGTTGGAGTTAGCTCATCTACACTCACCTTCTTTGTTGTAGTCAACTACCAAATGAGAAGTAGATGATCACACAATTTGATTGTGCTCCTCTTGCATGCCAAGTTCTTAATCCATTGTTGTTCTACTCTACTCCATGCCATTAGGAAGTAGTCTAAGAAGAGAAATAGAGGAGAAGAAATATCCCCCTGTTAGTTTTTCACTCTCTTTATCTCTTCCAACAAATATAAAGACACCAAAATGTGATACATGAAGAGGGGAAGAAGAAGAGAAGAAAGGGAGTGCAAGTAAGAGACACTTCACTCTCTAACTCCCTCACTCTCTCTCCCCCTGTTAGTTTTTCACTCTCTTTATCTCTTCCAACAAATATAAAGACACCAAAATGTGATACATGAAGAGGGGAAGAAGAAGAGAAGAAAGTAGAGACACTTCACTCTCTAACTCCCTCACTCTCTCTCACCCCCTCAAAACTCTCTCTCTCTCTCTCTCTCTCTCTCTCTCTCTCTCTCTCTCTCTCTCTCTCTCTCTCTCTCTCTCTCTCTCTCTCTCTCTCTCTCTCATAAGGTATGGTGGAAGCAAGAAGGTGAAATACAAGTGTATTTAGAAAAAATTAACTCATAATGTTAAAACACAAAAAGCCCACACAATTTAAATTGGTCCATTTAACATTGAAGATGAGAAAATTTAATAGTGCATATGCATTTGTCTCAAGAAATCAATCACTTTACAATAACATATTAATCTGACACTAAGAGGGCATTTGATCTTACATGCAATGAGAGAGTAAAAAGATTATGAGAAGAAGGGGAAAACAATTTAGAGTGGAAAAAATAAATTTGAATTTTCTTTTGAGAAAAAATAAAAAATAAATTTGAATTTGCTTTTGAGAAAAAATAGAGGAGCTAAAAGAATGTATGCTTTTTAGGAAGAGAACACTCTCAATAAGGCCAACATTTAAAAAACAATGCAAAAAAAAGAAGGGGAAAAGGGACTGAAATATTGTAAGCTTAATCTTAAATAAGAACGTTGTCCAAAAATGAAGAAGCAAAAATAGGAAAAGCATATCATGCTTATTGCTACTTCTTTCCTCTCTCCCCCCCAAAAATCTATATAAATCCCTCTCCTTGGTCAATGTGGGCTTCAATATTCAAATAAGCCACTCATGCCTCTCCTCTCTTAAAGTATGTTCACATCAACTCTCCCTTCCTAGCCACTTATTCTAAGCAGTCATTTCTACCTATAATCTCCAAAGGTTATCAAAAGTTCTCAATGATGTTGGAAGGAGCTGATGTTTTTTTAAAGAAGTCATGATCTTGCTCTATCTTGGGCAACAAGAGACTTGGATCTTAAGGTTTGTCCACGGATGCTTGTGAAACCTATAACTTGAAGATTATTTCTATGGCTTCCAAGATATATAGAGACAATGTGTAAACTCTCACTATTACTGAAGAGGTTGTTGATGGTGAGACTCAACTAACATTAAAATACACCATAAAGAGATCCTCAAACCCACACAACTTGAAAAAATGATTGTTTCCCACCAATCCAAAATTGCGATCATACCCCAACACAAGAACAGTGATAATCATGTTTGGTGCAATAATCAAATGGCATTTCTAAATTTCCAAAATTTCTCTCAAAGTTTTATAATTTCTTTAATTGTTGTTACGATCACTCATATGCATCTCATAATAAGTAAAAGAATAACCCTGGGATAATAGGCATACAATTGTTATTAGTGACACCTATAATTTTAGTTCCCATACTCATAGCATGAATTGTATTCAATATGTTTAACTTCTTTTGCATAGTGACTCTCTTTGAGATTGCCTAAAGTCCACACTTCCAAAGAGATCCTAATTTTCATATCTCATTGTGTGTTGCCACATCTTTATAGCATGTCTACATAAAGTTACATTTTCTCCTTGGCATGGTAAGATTTTAGGGTTTTATTGCATGATGTCCTAAAAGATTTCTTAGAAGACATCATCACTTGAAAGAGAGGAAAATCCAGCTACTATCAACACCTACATATGGTACAAGTCATGTGGAAAAATTAAATATGCCTATGGTACGAATGAACAATCATATGATTATAACACATTGTGAGACCCAATTGAAGCCATAATTAAGGAGTGATTTGTTGGGCAATGTTGCACAATGAGTACGAAATGGAAGTCTCTTTGTGTGGATATATCCATTCTTTACTCCAACAATAGCCAAATCATATGATTTTAGAGCATTACACTCACTACCTACTAGGACTACTTTAGAGAGAGAGAGAGAGAGAGAGAGAGAGAGAGAGAGAGAGAGAGAGAGAGAGAGAGAGAGAGAGAGAGAGAGAGAGAGAGAGAGAGAGAGAGAGAGAGAGAGAGAG
The DNA here is from genome assembly GCF_053477565.2 of Lygodium microphyllum. Lineage (NCBI taxonomy): Eukaryota > Viridiplantae > Streptophyta > Polypodiopsida > Schizaeales > Lygodiaceae > Lygodium > Lygodium microphyllum. Next base: position 24,057,874 of record NC_141139.1, on the reverse strand, counting down.
AGAGAGAGAGAGAGAGAGAGAGAGAGAGAGAGAGAGAGAGAGAGAGAGAGAGAGAGAGTCATGCATGTGTAGGTGCCTTGCTTTTAGTGAACACAAAAGTTAGCAAAAGCTTGGTTAACCTCCCCACCACTCAAGATGATAGCCTCTTTTAGCATCACACTAGTATCTTTAGGCAGATCTATGGACTAACTTTTAGTAAGTCCATTCACACTAATTGTCTATCCTTTGTTCTTTTGGTCCATATACCCTTGTGACCTAATGTAGGCTAGCTCTTAACCCCTTAACCCCGTCAACACCTTAGCATAATAGTCTATTACATATTATTAGTGCCATACTCAAGCTACGCTATAGATCAGGTTTCCTTATCTTCCCATATTACTCCTCCTTTTGGAAGAGTTTTTCTCCTAAAAAATAAAAGTGGAAAATTAATTCTTGAGTACAAAAACATTCTCCCAAGTAGAAAATGCTTTGTATCTATCTTTTCTCTTGAACAAAACTTATTTTTAAACATGATGGTGTGTATGATGCTCATGGAAATCCAATATCTATTTTGGTTCATGATGTTGCCTTGGTAATTCGCTAACATGAAAGACAAGATGGACTTTACTAGAGGATGATAGATGTTACTTCACCAACACATTTAAGGATTGTAAATGGGCCACAGTATCCTAGAAATAACTTAGGGACTAGTCCAAACTTCAAATTTCTTGAATGTTTTGGAATATGTAAGTAGACCTTATCACCTTCTTCAAAAGTGACCACGTATCATATATCTTATAATGGTCTTGAGCTTTCTTAACATTTAATCATACTACTTTTAGCATATCAAAATGATCTTGAAGAAAGTCCTTGGCATCTTGGATTTTCTCATTGGCCAATCCCAATGTAACTGGTGATTGAGGTTGAAATCCATACATAAGTATGAATGGACTAAACCCTGTAGTCACATGCTTAGCATTGTTATGAGCAAACTCTAACATGGGTAAATAATATTTCCAATTATTTGTATAAAAAAACATATGCTCATAACACATCTTCTAGAGCTTGGTTTACCTACTCAGTTTGCCTATCCATTTAAGGGTGATAATTGGTACTTAGATTAAGCATTATATCTAGCCTTTTGAATATAACTCTCTAAAACTGGATACTAAACTTTTGAACACCAGTATCATGCACAATAGGTGCCCTTCCTTTAGCAAACATAAAATTTAAAAAAAATGTTGGTTAACCTCCTCGCCACTCAAGACAATAATCTCTTTCAGTACCATTATGGTATCTTTAGGTAGGTCCATGGACTATTATTAGAATAACTTTTAGTAAGCCCCCTCACACTAATTGCTTATCTCTTGTCTCTTTGGTCTATATACCCTTGTACCCTAGTGTAGACTATCTTATGATCCCTTAATCCCATAAATGTCTTAGCATAATGGTGCATTACCTACTATTAGAGATACAATTGAGCTACCCTATGGACCATATCCACTAAGGACCCTTGTCTTGACATTCTAGGATTGAAGCAATAGAAATATATACTTTAACTTTATCAAAATTGTATTGTTGTTCCTCATCCTAAGAGAAAGTGCGACCTAGAACTTTCAAGTGGTTTGTCATTGGAACAACTATCTTAGCATAATCTTTGATAAACTTACAATAAAATCCTACCAAACTAAGGAATACTTGTAACAAAATTTCCTTCTAAACATGTTTTGGCAATTATGAGTTTTTGGTTATGCTCTTTAGTCTAACTAATGCTCCTACCACATTCATGACATCTATGAATAGTGACTTACATCCATATGTTAGAAAATTTATTTTTTTTCTTTATGATATTCTTATTTATAATTGTTTAAAAGAAGAACATTGAAAACATCTTTACTTAGTGTTTGAGTTTGCTTAGAAAGCACAAACTTTATGCTATAGAAAGTAATTGTGAATTTTTAAAGATAGAACTTCATTACCTTGGCTATATCATCTTTATAGAAGGTGTTAGAATGGATCCAAAAAAGGTCCAAACTATATTTCTCTGTGTGTATTCGTACTTGATGGTATCCCAACCTCAAGTCAATCTTTATAAAGATTGCACCCCTTTAAGTTGATCAAATAACTCATCCGCATGAGGAAGTGGGTACTGATTTTTTTATTTTGATTACATTTAGACCATGATAGTCTATGTATACATGGATTGTTATAAAATTATATTTATTAATGAAATTTATATGATTTTTATTGTTGTGGATTTTGTTATTTGTCACATAATCCGTGACTTATTGTGCGAACACGTATGTGTGGTACTAGTCACATTATTCTTATTAGCTAGATGAAATGATACTAAAGTATTTTGTGTTGTGGTGAGAAGATAATTAGATGAAGTTAAGTGAAATTGTTATTTTGGGGTGCATATTTTAATGCATGAAATTTATGCGCTTCAATATAGTTTGGAAAAATATTATAAAAAATAATATACTTTGTATGCATCTATTAGTGCAAGGACTTTGCATGTGCAAATAACAATTGATTTATTTTGGATGTACTTATCGAAGGAGATAAAATATTATTCTTAATTATAAAGCTATTTAGAATAGGGTGTATTTGATTTATTTGCACAAAATTAAGTCATGTAAGGAGATGAAAAGCAACTAAAAAAGGAAGCTTTCAGTGTATTTTGAGCACAAAAGCTTAATTGAATATTATAAATACATACATAGGGGAGGTGCTTATCCATGCATAGGGGGAGATTGCACCCAACATTGTATCATATAAATTTTGGAGATCTCTTCCCTTGTGATATTTGTTCTCTCAATTTTCTCTCAATTATTGGTTATTGTATGATGAAGGCTAGCAACATTAGTATCAGAGTAAGGTGATGGGCGCGCACCTTATTGTATGACACGCCTTTAATAATAAGGTGCGCGCCCATCAAAAATGATAATTTCATCTAGGTAATCTGAATACACGCCATCATCTGGTGCTTCCCAACGCCACCATTGCCTACTCTACACATTAATTCAAGCATTCAAAATTTTTAGAAAATAATAAAATTAAACTGACAAAAGTGAATACCTAACATTTTTCAACTACAAAATAAATAAATAGGTTGGAACTCTGTCCAAACCTTAATTTAATATGAGTGCACTCAAAACTCATAAATGTCCATTAATTTAAATATATATTTTGCAAAATCACCCGATGTGGAATCACCCACATCCACATTAAATTTATCTGACACCTGAAAAGGGCAGGCGGCCCCGTCAACTTCTCGTACAAGGAATCCACCTTGTGTATGAGCCCTGGCAAATAAATATAGTTTTACGGAATCCATCGCAAAACCTAACGACACTGTGAAATAAAAACCTCATGGAATCCATCGTGGAATATGCCTTTTGGCATCATCCCCCTGGGGTGGGATATCAATTGTCCTCAATTGCTATTAGCTCAATGTGGAGCAAGCAGTGAGGGGTAAGCACTTAGGTCACGGGCATGCATCCATTGGGCTTCTTCAACAGTATGATTTTTAAACTTAACCAAATATCTAGAGTATCTACGGCCAATTCTAGTGATCATAAATTCAGTGTCTAGAAAAGTTTCAGGTTCAAGGATTTCAATTTCTTCTTCTAACAAAGGAGGGTTTTCATAGACAGGGTGGACATGTAATTGTCCTCTAAAAGGTCATAACAAACTGATATAAAAAGTATTATGGATCTTCCAATGTTGGGGTAGTTCTATTTGAATGCATTGTCATTGATCTTGTGAATTATTTTGAAAGGTCCATGAAATCTAGGTGCTAATTTAACAACATGTTGTTTCTTAACACTTTGCAATCATCTCTTTTGAATGTGTAACCAAACATAACCATCAACTTTGAAACTCGTGGCTTTTCTTCTCTTATTAGCTTGTTTAGTGTATGATTGTTGGGCTTTCACAATCATGTCTTTAACTTCAGCAAAAATAGTAGAATGTGTATTGGCAATATTATCAGGAGCTTTACTTTGTTTGACAATGATGTAATAGGTGTAGGCAATCTATATCCATAAATGATTTCAAAAGGTTCTTTATGTATAGTTGTGTGTGGTGTATTATTGTATGCAAATTGAAGTAGATGCAAGTGTGTATCCCATGTTTGTGGTTTTGAAATTGTGCATGCACGCAAAAGATCTAGAATTGTACTATTAGTAACTTCTGTTTGCCCATTGGTTTCAGGATGAAATGCAGATGAGAAATCAATCTTATTACCTAAATTAGCAAACAAAGTAGTCCAAAAATTGTTATAGAATCTAGAATCACGGTCAGAAATAATAACTTTTGGCAAACCATGGTAAGTGAAAATAGTCTTCAAAAATAGTTATGAGACTTGAGATGCAGTTAATGTTTTCTTGCATGGTAGGAAATATACTTGTTTGCTAAATCGATCTACGATAGTCCAAATCATATCATGATTAGCTTGGGTGTTAGGCACAAACTGCATGAGCTAAAAAACCAGGTGACTATTTCATTCATCAACTTCATTCATGGTTCAAGGAATATGGAAATGCAAAAAATGGTGAGAAGGGATTTGAAAAGTTGGCTATTACTAATCATCCAAACAATGAGGGTGTTAGATCAAACTAAATTTTCATCTTTTGAAATAAAAGGACTCAATGGTGAACTTCAAAACATATTATTCGATCATGTCCCCATTCTAACAATGAGGGTGTTATATCAAACTAAATTGTCCTCTTTTGAAATGAAAGGACTCAATGGAGAAGTCAAAAGAGCCTTGTTTAAGAGATGGGCATATTTGCATGAACTTGATGCAATTATTATTTGGGAGCAAAAATTACATAATTGGAGTGGCTCTATCTCCTCATGTAGAGATTAGACTTGTTTTGTGGTAGGTATGTAGGTTGCCAAATCGGAATGCCTTGTTATGGTAAAGAGCAACATAAATCCTAAACTAAAACTTAACTCATAGGATGGAAAATTGTTGTAGGTCACTTTTGAAAGGGAGGACTCTCCTTTAGATATCATTAATGTTTATGGGTATAATGTGGCAAGTTTGAGGAAAGTGCAATGCTAAAAGCTTGGCAACTTAAATGTAGATTGAGGCTTGATAGGTAGTTGGTGATTTCAACATGGTTTTGGATTAGCGAGATGCCTCTACTTCATCTTTTGAGCACATGGAGAAGACTCTGTAATAGTGTGAATGGGCAACCTAGTAGCTAAGTTTTGTAGAATCACCTATCTACAAGACAATAGCAATCCAAGCCTAACATTTAGTTCACTCAATCTAGGGGTTATTAGGAAATCTTGGATAAATGGTATTGCCCAAGAAGAACAAAACCTAACGTCCACGAACTGCATGAGCTCAACCAACAATTTGGGCTCAACAATTTGAGTATATTCCTTCCTTTGGGCTCAACCAACAATTTGCAACTCTGATCTACTCAGTGCCTCATTCAAATCAACAAGGGAAGTGAGAAATTAAAGCTCAAGAATCAACATTGTGCTTGAATTACATAGTATCTCTTGATACTAGTCTAGTGCTCCTTGGCACTCATGTTTTTTTAACACATTCAAGATCGTCTAGATTGCTGGTTATTCTCTCGTTATTCTCAGTCATTAGAAGTTGATTCATGGTCATAATAATGCCAAACATGAAGGTCTTTAAGTGGATGCTTCTCACGAAGAATAGCAATACTCTTGTTGCTCATTTCAATTACATAGAAGATGTTTTTACTCTACCTACAAGAGGAAATGAAACTGCTCACACTTGAGTGCAATCAATGATTCCATCTAAAGATTTTGAAGACACTCCAGATACCTTGGTCATCATGCAAACTTCAAAGATGACACCTTTGCTTTTGAGGGAGACATGGACATAAAGACTAATGCAACTAGTGCAAGCAAAGTCAATAAAGAAGAAGACCAGGAGAACCTAGAAGAAGAGGACCAAAAGATCAAAGTGGTGGACATTGAAGCTACAAGAAAACTGAAGAACAAGTACAAGATCAAAAAGATCAAGCTATACTACATCGACAAGAAGACCTGCAATGAACTGAATATCTATGTCAAAAGAAATGCTAAAAATTGCAAGGGCTTGACAGTCCTTGACCCAGTTTTTTAATAGACTTTTTTAGCCTTGTATTGCCTAGCCCTAATGCTCCTTTCATAAGCTTGTAAACTCCTCATGTAGCCTTGTATTATAGCCTCTATACACTTTCTGAGGCCTCTGTTACAGCCTCTGGATGACCATCATGTTTGTGGTACCCACACTTAGCCTTTTTTGTGACAGCCTTTGGTGTTGCAATGTTTATGGTGTGCCCACACTTTGTAGGTGTTTCTCTTACTAAAGCCTCTACACACTTTGTACTTTCTGGTTGTGATTGAGCAGGGGTGTTTAGATATTTGCAATCACACCTAATGTAGCTTCTTTGTATGAGGCAGCTTGGGTTGAAGACATGCAGGCTATAGGATGCCCATATGCACAAAGAGGGAAAACTACTACCCATCCAACAACTATAAAGCATTGTACTTGACTCTACCACTTTTTCATATATGATGAATACAATGTCATGATGCTTTTCCATCTCAGTTAGTGTCTTGGTCATTGTGAGTCGCATACTTAAGATTGTGTTTATGAGTCCAAGATTTCATATTGGAACCTAATTCACTTGAGTAACAGTTGAGTCTATGTCATCATGAACTTAACTTCATCTTCCATCTGCCATAGCCATGCTCTAGATTTGTGTCTTTTAACAGGGCCAATACTGCAAGGTCTCATGGAGGAAAACTCACATTATCAGCTTGAAAATGGCCTAATCTGATTAAATGGCAAGATAACATTATTCTCTCTACTTCTTCTTTTACACAAAAAAATTATGGAGAAGTTGCATTCTTCGCCTTTAGTTGGACATCTTGGAGTTTTTAAAACCTATGATAAGATCAATAAAAGCTTTTATTGGAAAGGACTATGGAAAGATGTTAAAGAATTTGTTATGGAGTGTATGCCTTGTCAATAGAATAAGGACAACACCCATAAGCCAGGTGGTTTGTTGCAGCCACTACGTATTCCTACAGGCAAGTGGACGCACACTACCATGGACTTCATTACTAATTTGCCTACTACTAAAAAGGGATGGAATAGTATATATGTGGTGGTGGATAGACTCACCAAGGTAGCCCATTTTATTCTAAACAAGACACAATTCACTGTTTCATAGGTGGCTAGTTAGTTTATAGAGCATATTTTTAGATTACATGGATTAATGTAGGCGATTGTTCATGACAAAGATTCAAAGTTCATAAGTAACTTTTGGCAGATAGTATTCAAATCCATGGGCACTAATTGGCTCCTTCTACAACCTATCATCCACAAACTGATGGATAGACAAAAAGGGTAAACAAGTGATTGGAGACTTAACTTTGCCATTTCTGTCATGGTGTGTAGCATTCATTCATGGGATCCTTGGTTGCACTTAGTTAAGTTTGCCTACAATAAATCCACTCATGCTAGTATTAGAGTTTCACCCTTTGAGGCTATGTATGGTTACAAGGTGCCCTTATCCATAGTCATTTTCAATGAGAAAATCAATCCTCATGAGAAAGAAGAATTGGAAAGATTACAAACCCTTCTTTATTAGTGTAAGATGAATCTTTGGATGGCCCAAGTTCAGATGAAGAGGCATGCAGATGAGAAGAGGTGACCCTTAGATTTCCAAGAAGGAGAATTAGTTTTGCTGAAAGTGCTCAAGTCTTCTTACTCTACCTTGAAGGATGGATCCAATAACAAGCTCGCTCACACATTTTATGGACCCTACAGGATCCTAAAGCGCATTGGAGACTTGGCATATAGATTTGAACTACCCTCTTCAACTAAGATTCATAATGTATTCCATGTTAGTCAACTAAAGCCTTTCTATAGTGCTTTTGTGAATATAGTTGATGAGCTACCACTAGATGAAGAAGGTCTTATTTAGTATATCCATGAGGCTATGATAGGCCAGCATGAGAAGAAGCTTTGCTCTCACTCTATCATTGAATATTTGATTAAATGGAGAGGTTTACCACTTTAAGAGGCTTCTTAGAGGCAAAAATCTATATTAGATGAGTTTCCTTACCTATGGGACATATTGGTGGTCCTGAGGATGTGGAGCTTCAATCCTTGTTACATACAGAAGCAAGGCTAGGACAAGTTTGAAAATACTCTTAACCATCTTTCAATAATCACAACCATCCATCCATGTGGTTAATCTCAACAATTGTTTAATCATGCTAGGCTCGATCCATGCAATCGATGTCACTCATAAGACTTGTACTTCTTTAAGTATATCTAGGACTATACTTTTGCAGTCTTTTCTCTCCTCTTTCTCTCTCTCCAATCCTCTCCTTGACATAAAATGTGATGGCTAGAAAGATAAATAAAGTAATGATTTTAAGCTTTACATGCAAACTCTAAAATATGATGACTAGAAAGATAAATAGACTAAGGATTGTAAGGTTTACATGTAAGGTCCAAGACATAGTGATTCAATTATTCAATCTCTTCCTAAAATGTGCAATAACCCAATATATCATCAAAGATTCATTGACACCAATCCCCACTAGGAATCTAGCTAAATGTATGAATAAATTGCCTTCTCTAATGAATTTTCCCTTCCATCCTTGATTGACTATCATCCTTAGTCACACTAACTAAAGAGGATTTGTGGAAATTAATTTTGAATACAAAAACTTTCTTGTGTAGATCCAAGATTTTTGTTGCCTCATTTAGACTGATTTTTTTAATTTTGACATTAGCAACAACTCACCACAATGAAGCTCTATCCTACAAGTTGATTTCCTTGAAATCTATTGCCTTCAAGGCTATCTATTGGTCAATCATGGAGAACAAAGGTTGTCTGGAAATCATGAAAAGCAAAGGATTCAATGTGCATCCTTGACAAACACCTCTTTTGGCCACAAAGAGGTCAATTAATGAGCCAATTATGGATGAAAAGGCCTCTACACCATCTTCAAGGATGAATTGAAGATTTGTAGTTTCTTTATTGAAGCTCACATTCATCATATGAGTCTTCTCAAATAATGCCAATTTACCTAGTCAAATGCCTTTACCACATCTAGCTACATGAAGACAATTTTCAAAATCTGACATATTTTCCTATTCCACTAGAGCATTATTCAAAACTAACCTATCTTTTATAAAACTATAGTGATGTCTATTTATGACTCTTTGTAGCATGGGGGACTAGTGGAGGACCTCATTCTATTATTTACTATGCTCATTCAAAATTAGCCAAGGGTGGAGGACCAATATTAGACACACCAAGCAAGTGGCATTCAACTATATGGCTGAAGGGATAGTAGCTCTTGAAGATGATATTGCAGTCAAGACACCATATTCTTGGGATAGCTTCATAATAAAGGTGCAACCTTGTATAAGATTGCAATATTTGGCTATGCAACGAGGATAAAAGGACATAGAATGGATTGATATTGTATATAAGAAATTTTCTAAGATAGTGAAATGAAGGAAGCTTAATGCAGAGGAATTTGCACTATTGTAGTCAGCTATAGAAATTAGACAAGTTATTGGAGAAAGAAAAATGGTGAAAGTAAGTCCACATTTTAATTACAAGTGGTTATTGACCCAAACTACATTCCTTCTAATTTTACAATATAATTGAAAAGAAAGAGGCTAAGGAAAGCTTGGTTACTCCTCAAAGGCCAAGACCAAGGGTGTGGATTATGGATCAAAAGGAGTTGTCAAATGTGTGTAAAAATTGCATGGTTGATTTGCATGCCAAAGAGGGATGCCATGGACCCTCTCCTTTATAATCTAGTTATGAAATCCATTGAAATATGTTCCCATGGTCGTTCAGGATTTGGTAAAGGCATTAACAAACCATATTGCTTACCATGGTGTCGCTTGACTCTTTGACAAATTAAACACTCAAAAACAAAGTTAGAAACATCAGATTCTATTTGTGACTAGCAAAAATCTTCAATCAATGTTCTTAAAGTAGAAATAATACCTCTATGGCCTTGATATGGGGGACAATGAATTCTATGCAACTCAAACAATCTAAATGGAATAGTGACACATAATATTTTCTCATAAAACATAAATTCATCAAAATAAGACAAAGAATCAATTAGAATCTTGTTATTAGCAACTAATTTATTCCAATCAGCTTGAAAACTGAGGTCATAGTCATAGGTAACCTTCATAGGGATAAGGGAATCAAAAGATAGAACGGAAATATTATGGATACTTGGTCTTCTACTCAATGCATCGGCAACAAAATTCTCTCTTCCGGGTTGATATTGGATAAGTGGATGAAAACTTTGAATGAAAGCAACCCATTTAATATGACAGTCGGAGATTTGTGTGTCTAACTAAGAAGATGTTTTTGGTTAGTTTTGATCATGAATTCACATCACATTAGATAGTGTTTCCATTGACGTAAGGCTTGTACTACAACTAACAATTCCTTATTATAGGTAGAATACTTCAGCTCAGAAGGTTTAAGTTTGCAACTAGAATAGGCTATGGGATGTGAATCTTACATAAGGATGGTTCCTATTTCTGATCTTGCTAAAAATAGTGGCTCCTTGTAGTTTATCCATGAGGTCGTCTACCCTAGGGATTGGATATCTATTCTTAACAGTGATCTTGTTTAGGGCACGATAGTCAATGCACATCCTATAGGTATTATTTTTCTTCTTAACTAACAGGACATGTGCACCAAAACGAGAACTACTGGACCTAATAAGTCCTTGGGTTAACAGTTCTTCAACTTGTGCTTGGATTTCTTTTTGCTCTATCTGATAATGTCTATAAGGTGCTTTACATGGTGGTTGAGAACCTGGGATTGTCTATTTTATGATCTTTAGGACATGTAGGTGGTAAACCAAGAGGTATATCAGCACCAAAACAATCTTTAAATTGTGAAAGAAATTCTGTGTGCCTAGGATGCATCTGATTTTCCTTAGCTTCAATTTCATTCACCCTTACTAAGTATGATTTGCTACCTTTTCTCAATGCACGTTTAGCTTGTGTGTGACTAAGCAATGGAAAATTATCAAAGGTGTGTGTTCCATGTAATGTGATTTGTTTTCCGTTAGAATGAATTTTCATTGAATGTGTAGAATAATCTACGTTGGGATTATATTTGTAATGCCAAGGCATTCCTAAAATAATATCACTATCTTGCAAAGTCGCAATTAAGAAATTTATACGCTCAATATAATCACCGATTTTAATTTCTAAGTCATGAACTTCTTGTGTACCATTGTATCTAGTGCCTAAGAATGCAGTCTTTATGCGATAATGAGTTGGAACAATAGGTAAGTTCAATTCTTTTACCAGCTTTGCAGAAATAAAATCATGTGTGCTCCCATCATCATGCAAAACAATCTTTTTTGTGACCATGCACAAGACATTTCATTGTTAATAATGAATGAGGATTTGGCATACCTGGTAAAGTATCTCAAGTATCACAGATATCATCATCATCTTCAGTGAAATTTGGCATATCTAGATGGTCTTTGTCTTCAGTCATTTCCAAGTAGTTGATTTGAATAGATGGCTTCTTGGATTGATAGTTCACTGCTAAGTGTCTAGGTTGTTGACACTTGTAGCAAACTATAGGCTTTGCTTTGGAAACATTATTGGTAATGACTGGAAATTTAGGTATGTTGGGATTTGGCTGGAGAGATGGCTTAGGGTTTGAATTTGTGTTTGATGGTAAAGAAGGAGGTCGAGTCCAGGATTTACGGAAAGAAGATGGAACAAAGTGATTTTGATTGAATCTTCGAAAGTTAGAATTGAATTGCTTTGTATCAAAGTTACCGTTAGTTGGAAATTGTTGTGGTCACTTATCTCGTCCACGAATTTTGTCTTCAGCATCATGGGCCAAATAAATCACATCCTCCAAAGTCTTTAGCTTGAACATGTTCACTTCTGCATAGAAGCGACCAAGCAAACCAGACATATACTTGCACTTGTGGATTGCCTCAGGAACATCTTCAAGCTTTTGAAGTTGTAGTAAGGCACTCTTGAAACACTTAGTGTATTGCGGAATGGATTCACGATCTCTTTGTTGCACAAGATCCCACTGTTTGATTGCTTTTTCATGGAATTGAGGTGGAAGAAAATTCTGCAAAAATTTCTTTTGAAAGGCATCCCAGGTAGTAGGACAATCAATACTCTTGCGGACAACAGTCCACCATAACGATGCTCTGTCTACTAGACGATTAATGACACATTTGAGTTTATCTTTTTCAACATAGTACTCTTTATGGAAATAATCATCAAACTGATTGATAAAAGCGAGAACAATTTTTCCATCACATTGCCCATAAAAAGTACGGAATTTGAAATTTCTATTACTTATCTTGGCTTCTTTCCTCATAGACTGTGCATCGAGTGTCACATCAATCGTACATCGAATAACATCTTCGGGTTACGCTCCATCTTGATCAACAGTGGGTCGTTGAAGTGTAGGCCAGTTGTGCTTGCAAAGTTTGATGTGCTCTTTGTTCCTCTTGAAGTTGCATCATAATTAGATCCAATTTTTGCTCCATGGTTGGTTCCGAAAAATCACCTTCGACCATAAAATCTTCTATGTTTTGATTGGACATCCTGTAAAATCTCAAACAACCTCATACACTCGAAATCTCGTTAGAGGGATGAGCATAGCTCAAATTTTGAGTTTACAAGGCTTATTTTAAATTAAAAAAAGACTTTTTGCGATCTTGCTTCTTTTGCAGGTACGATAAATGATGATGGTCTTCTTCCAAGCGAACGCGTCTTCCGTATAGTCTGCGTGTGATAGTCTACTTGCTGGAAATCGACTCTATCAAATTGCAGGTGTGAACAGAGGCTTGAAGAAATTCCGAAATGGGTTTGGGATTAATTGAAAAAGAGCTCAATGTGAACAACTGCTAAGCAGGAGATTAAAGAGTGAAATCTTTAAGCTTTAGTAAAGCTTAGTTTTAAGCTTTAATAAGCTTAAAACTTTAAGCTTTTAAAAAGCTTAACTATTGGAAATTAATTGTGGTAGGACGACGATATGTTGATACCGAATTCGACACCAGTGAGTACGTGCTGCCGCCATTGACGTTAAGTTTTTTGGAGCTTAAGATTTTTCTTAAGCTTATTAACCTTATGAAACTCCAAACTAATGGAAAATTTCTTCTTTGCTTCTCTAAGAAAAAAAACGTCTTGATAAAGGAGCTTGGGAAGTGGTCCTCCGTCGCCTAGAAGTGGTCCTTCATGATCTGACAACACATCAAGGGGTTCTTCACTGCCAGGAACACGCTGATATTGACAGTTCACGAGACTGCATGTAGAGCCCATTCATTCCAGGAGCTTCGCCTTCGCGTGAGATGGCAAGCAATTGGAAGCCCTTGATCTCAGCTTTGCTCTGATACCAATGATGTGCAAATCGAATGTTGTGTGCACACGTAGTGAACGCCGAAAGGTCCCTAAGAACAAAGAACTTTACTAAAACTCATAAAGTAAGAAGAAGGTTTTGCATGACATGAGATAAAGATACAAATTGGGTACAATCTCCCCCAATGCCTTGTGTGAGCGCTCCACAAGGCATGTATTTATAAATTTATTAATCTCCAAGCTAAAAATAGTCCAATTTACAATTAGCATGCTTTGGCTTTTGTGTTTGCTTTTACCCAAATAAAGAATAAAGCGGTTGGGCATCCCAAAAATCGGGCTATGCCCAAATACAATGTCCAATAATGCAATATTTAAATCGAGCGCCTATGTGCATACAAAATAATAAATGTTTGTCAAGCGCTTCAATAAATAAGAGCCCCTAAATAAATATTAGCGCACGCCTTTAATGATAAGGCACGCGCCCATAAAAAATGATAATTTTTTCTAGGTAATTTGAACACACATCATCACTCCATGCTTCCCAACGTCACTGTTGTCTGCTCTACACATCAACTAAAGCATTCATAATGGTTAGAAAATAATAAAATTAAACCGACAAAAGTGAATACCTAACAGTCTTCAACTACAAAATAAATAAATAGGTTGTAACTTTGTCATAACCTGAATTTAATACAAGTGCACTCTAAACTCATAAACGTCCATTAATTTAAATGTGTATTTTGTGGAATCACCCACATACACATTAAATTAATATGACACCCGAAAAGAATAGGCATCCTCGTCAACTTTTGGCACAAGGAATCCACCTTGTATATGAGCCCTGGCAAATAAATATAGTTTTACAGAATCCACCACAAAATCTCAAGAAATCCACTGTGGAATAAAAAACTCACGGAATCCACCGTGGTCTCATGGTGGAATCCACCGTGGAATATGCCTCCTGGCATCAGTTTGGGCACATATTTAGTTAAATTAAAAAATTAAGTATTAAAGTTTAAAGATTTAACCATTAATCTTTTTATATAAAATCTTATTTGAAATATAGATGGGTAGTGTGATTTAAAGAAAGGGGGAGGGACACTTCATTAAGCCCCTTCCCATTATCCCATTGATCCTTTTGCTTTACAAGTCTTGTTCTTACACACAGTGGGATTCCCCATTTATTTTGACATCTACAAAGATATTCTTAAGCCATTTTTTTTGTGCAAGAGAGCTCTTGAGTATTTTTTGTCACATGTAGAAAAGTGTAGTACTTATTTTATACTCAAGTTCCGGCCATATGCATGGAATTTATTATTACGAGTTCTTCAAATGTTTATTCACATGCAAGGGAATCTATTAATGGCTATTTCTTTTGTACCAAATTTATTATACTATATTGAGATCTTCCAACACTGATGAAGTTAATATGGAGGATATGGAATCATCTCTTTTGAAAAATTTCTTGTAACAAAAAATCTATTTTCTTCAACACAATTTGAACATAGTCACAAGGGAGCTTCATAAGTGTAATAATCAACAAAATTTTGTGGCAGCTCAAGGCAAAGATGATTGCATTGCTCAAATTTTAAAAGGTGGATTCGATGCACAATAAATTAAGAAGGACTAGAAAATAGTTGTAAGTCTTTCTAGTTTTCTAAATTTGATGGAAAAAAGAATTACAATTTTATTTTGTGTTGGTAGAGCTAGGTTGATGATTATTTCGACAAAGAAGCTTTTCTTGACAAGAAGGATAAAATCAAGTGTGCAACCAATTATTTGATGGGATAAAGCTTCACTTTGGTGGAATGTTATTTACCATGGCACTGATCGACTGAAGATGTGAATTAACTTCTAAGAAAAAGTTGAAGAATTTTTTCTCCTGCCCAGTGTTATCTTCAAGCAATGCATAATATGTCTAATTTATCTTAATAAGAAGATGATAGTGTTTCTATCTACACCAAAAGATTCTAGCAAAGGCTTATTACACGTACTTGAGGAAGTTCTTGAGAGCACGCTGCAATACATATACAAAGATGGCATCCAAGCTAAACGAAATTCTCTCAAACCTAATTCTTTTCATGAAGCTATTTTTAATGCCCAATGATACTGATAAAGAATTTCTAGCTATTTTCTAGATGCTTCGCGATTAAAAATCCAATCTATTTCATTCCTTCAACAATAATCGCAACCCAAAGAAACCTTTTATGTCTTATCACTCTAACTCTTTTCCATCTAACATCTTCTGATTTCCAAACAAGAATTGGTAATGTGCAAATATATCCCGACAACAATCCAAACAATAAGGTAAAACCCTCAAACTATTAATCTTAATGTTCAAAAGAAAAAGGCTAAGTTTACTTGCTACAATTATGGAAAACTTGGATATTATCAATTGGATTATTGAGTCCCATTATCACCCAACAACAATCAAAGCATAGCTCAATTGCAAAATATCAAGGAGGTACTTGACTATGCCCTTGATTGGACTACCAATACATTGTAGCAAGAAGCAACAATTAATGGAAAATCAAGTATACCTACCTCTATACATGCTTTATTGAAGATGAAGGTTCTGTGCATGATTTATATGTGACTATTTTGCATGATGATGGTAGTACTTATGATTTTATTTTAGAAAATTTGATTAGGAGTTTGCAACTAGTAATTAGTTCTTCAATGTACAAGGTTAAATCTGTATTTCAAGGCATTAGATACAATGGAACATGAAAATTTGAGGGGTTAGAAATTTCTATGGATAAATACAAAGAAAAACATGATTTCTTACTTGCACTTCTTTGATCATCAAGCATTATCCTTGGTATGCCTTTCAAACATTAATTTGATCATGCAATTTATTATCATACTTCCACAATAACTTCTAAACTCCAAGGATAAATAATCTATCTAATTAGCATCTTCGAAATTGAATTATTTTTATTAATAAGCCATACACAAGCTAAGAAAGCACTTAGAAAGAAAGATAAACTATGTATGATTTTTGTGATTGAATTTGAAAAGTCAGAACCTTTTGTATTGTCACTCATATAGAAAAAGTTTTTATAGTGATATAAACATTGTTTTACAGAAGATTATCCACTTGAGTTGCTACCATTACGGGAAGAATTAGATAATAAACTTAAACTTTTTTCTAGTGTTACTCCACTTGACAACGCTCCATATAGACATAGTCCTTTCCAACAAAAGGACATTTAAAGACAAGTGAATGAATTTTTAGTTAAATGTTTAACAATCCTACTTCTTTTTCTTTTGATAAACATGTCTAGTTGGTTGAAAAGAAAAATAAAGCGTACAAGATATGTATTGATTATCAAGACTTAAACAAAGTGACTATCAAAAATTTGTATCTGATTCCTAGAGTTGATGATCTCCTTGATAAACTTAAAGAAGCTACAATTTTTTGCAAGATAGATCTCAAATCAGGATATCATCAAATTTGTGTGGATTCGACTAATGTATTTAAGATTACATTTAGGACACAGTTTGGTAATTATGCACCAGCTATGTTTACTTGAATGAGGAATATATTTTTTCTAGATTATCAATGTTTTGTACTTGTTTTCTTTGATGACATACTTATTTTTAGTAAATTGGAAGAGACATAAGAAACGTCTTCACATTATGTTTGATTTATTGTTAAAAAATAATTTATATAAAAAATTGATAAGAGTTTATTCTTTCAAATTGAATTGAATATTTGGATCATATAGTTTCTGCTCAAGGTATCATAATTGATGCTAAGAAAATTCAAACTATAAAAGATTGGCCTAATCCCTAAGAGTGTGCAACATGAAGTTGGATATTTTCTAGGATCAGTCGAGTTTTATAGAAAATTTGATATATATTTTTTACTTGTTTTGCCTTTAACTATGTTCTTACGCAAGATTATTGTTTTTTTTTGAAGCCTTAGCTAGCAAAATTATTATGATACTTTGAAATACATTTTGACCCATTCATCTATTCTTCAATTGATTGATTTCTCTCAACCTTTCTTTCTTCTTATCATTGATGCTAGTGGTTCAAGAATATGTGTTATTTTAATGCAGAACTATCATCTTATTGCTTATGAAAGTCATAAATTAAAACCTTTCAAATAAAACTACAATGCTTATGATAATAAAAAAATATTAGTTTTAGTTCATACTTTGGATATTTGGAAACATTATCTAATGGGATCCAAATTTCTTATAAAAACTCATCAAACAATGAGCCATTAAACATTTATTGAACCAATGTTCAATTTTTTATTGATACATTAAATGAGCTCCCTTTATTCAAAATTTCACCCTATGATCTAGTATTAGTTAGGTCATGTTAATATTGTTACAGATGCATTAAGTTATAGGCCAATGGAAAGTACTTATTTACACTATTTGCTTGGATTTAATAGAATCAAATGTAAGAAGTTGGGAATAGTTAGAATGTTGATAATATGCCATGTCACACAGACATTGGTATATAAGGAGAGAAGTTGTAATTTTTCACATCTTTTTGACATATCAATACAATTACAATCTTTCTCTCCCTTCTTGCTCACAGCTTCTATGGCTTCTTCATCTTTCCTGTCTTTCTCTCTCTCTAAATCTAGTCTTTCTCTCTCCTCGTCACTCTTATTCTCTCTCTTCCTGCAGTCTTTCTCTCTCCTCTGCAGTCTTTCTCTCTCCTCTTTCTCTCTCCCTGGTTCTCTCTCTGACAAGTGGTATCAGAGCTTCAGTCTTTGATCCATTATTTTCTCCCAATTTCAGTCTCATTTTCCTATTTCAAAACCAATTTCAGACAAAAATGGTACAAGACAGTGACTAGTGGAGTGCTGCAGGACAACTACAGTTAGCAAGTGACTACATCTAGAGATATCCAAGGTCAGATATGGCGGGTAAAGGCTTAAATGGCTGGATGTCACCAAATTTTATGCAAAATTGAAGGTAACTAGGGTAAAGGATGGTTAACCTGGCTTAGTTCGGGAACAAACTGTGGTTACTTTGAAAAGAGGGGTTTCTCTTTCCCCTTTCCTGGAAATTCCTACAGGTTTCATGGAAGTTCAGCACCAAGATCTGTTCATATCTCTCTCATCTCTGATCTTCTTGACCAAAAACCACCTGGAATAGATCCTACTCATCAGGACCTTTAGGTTGAGCACAAGATTGCTCAAGATTGGGCCAGCATTCAGGCCAGAAACAGCCCCGAAAATTGCGGCGCAATTTTCGGGCTGATTCCAGCCCTGCCCTGCTTCAGCTTGCCTCCTCTCAGCCCTGGCACTCTTCTTGATCCATTTCAAGCATAAATCTTCAACCATATTGAGATTCTCAGCCACATTTAAAGATTCCTCAGCTCCTCTTGAACCCTAGGTGAACAGTCCATGGACAACCATGAAAGCTTCAGCCCAAGCTTCCATTTCTTGACAATTTCTTGAATATTCTTCATCCTTTTGGCCCCTGGAATCATTTCAGCAAGGATTCTTCAACAAATTGCAAGGATTAAGCATGGGATGGCTAAAGATTGAGGATCAAGAGCTTCTATGGAGCAAAATTTGGGGGAAACGGGTTTAATGCTTCAATTTCAAGCATTTGAAGCTTCAAGATTGGTCTCAACCATCAGATAAGCAAGCCTTATGGATTATTTTGCTAACATTGGACAACCGGGAGCCCTATCAAGCATTTGACAAGTCATTTTCAGCCATGTCAAGGTATTTCTCTTCAATTTTTAATCTCTCTCATTAATCCAATTGCTGAGCTTAAGCCATTTGACTGAGAGATTAAAGAATTGAACATTTTCATCAAATTCTCAGCCAACCTTTGCTTGAATCCATCTATTCATGAATGCAATGCTTGCCTAATGCATATTAGCTTCAATCAGTGAATTAAAGGCCTCAATCTGAGATTTCAGCATAACACTTGAATCTTATTGACTGAATACATTGATTGGTGCCTTTGTTTACTCTAATCCAATTGATTGGTTGATTCTCTTTTGCCTAAATTGGAATATTGTAAAAGGGTAAGTACTAGCAATCAGTGAGTCACTGAATTGCATAGGTAAGACCCTTCTCCCATCTCAAGTTTTCTTATCTCAATCAATTGCATCTCATGAAAGGCTGAATGGATATTTCTGAATTGCATATCATGCTGATTGCTTAGCACACTAGCCTCTGCCATGTTGATATTCCCACCGAGGAAAAAGGTGGATGCCGGGGGAGATAGTGGGACAAAAGAGAGGTGACCCTCCCTCACTATCAAAGATCTCAAAGGGGTGCAACCAACCGACCCAGGGGGAACTTTGCCCACCTCCCGGTGATTCGGAGCCCGTGTAGGGAGTCTGTCATGCCATTTTATCCCTCACACAGGTACAGCGAGTGGAGGATTGAAGATTGAAGACTTTCCAAGGACTCAAGTACCTACAGGACTAAAACAGGGTAAAACAGGGAATTTACAGGTCACTTACTGGGTATTTACAGGTGGATACATGTACACCCTTCATTGCTGAAGCACAGGTGCAGGTACTACAGGGTACCCACAGGTCCTATATACCCCTTTGCAGGGTTTGGTAGCCATTTGAGGTTACTTTCTTGCATTACAGGGTCAAAACAGGGCACTTACAGGTCTAGACAGGGTGCAGGACTGGACAGTTCAGACTCTGAAATCCAGCTACAGAATTTTCTGTCCTAAACTTGTTATAGCGTGCTATAGCTCATCTTGAAGAGGGCATTGTTAGCTTTGATTCGCACAAAAAAGTTCTGAAATCTGAGTTTCCTAGCCAAAGTTATAGTCGTTTTACTGACAGGGGGTATTGCAGGACTGCACTAGTATGGCAGGACATAAATGCAAAAATAAGGTCCAGGAGGATTATGCACAGCAAATCAAGGATTCCATGATGGAAAGCACACTTAAGAGAACCCTGAAGAGCTTCAACAACAAGGAGAAATTAGTATACTCACTGATACTTTGTGTGCTCATGAACTAAGACATAGGGAACATCATGAGGCCATTTTGTCAACAATGGAGCAGATGATTTTATTTCATGGTCAAACGAAGTCTACAATGGAGCAGATGATTTTATCTCATGGTCAAAAGAAGTCTACCGTTGATAAGTTGATGGATTCAACTACCCAAACCAAGGCTTCCATTGATAAATTAGTAGAATCTAATGCTCAACTTATGGCACAATTTTCTCAATTAATGCAGTTGCAAATGGGATCAAAAGAAGCCAATGAGAAGGCTTATTCAAACAGTGGCCCTTCAGTCCCACTTCAGCCATCCAACCAAAATGGTCATGGAGATGGAATCATTGGAAGAAGAGGCATTCCAAATAGTCAGTATGAAGTAGAAGAAGCTTCACAAAGGTATGATGACTATTTGGGCAGTTTGAACGGAGCCAATACTCAAGCTTTTGGACTGCATACTCAGAATTCTAGGGGTGCTTTACCAACAGGAAGATTACATGGTAATTCTTAGCCACCTGTTGGAAGATTTCAGTCTCAATTTGGAGGTTCTGTACTTGGAAATCCTGATCAGCCAGTTTTGGGACAGCAACCCTTTCATGATAGAGAATTCAAGGATAAAATTGTTTTATCCAAATTCAATGGCCAGTCATCTTCACCATCAGAATTAGAGGAATGGACCTCTAAGATGGAGTCCTACTTTGACATATTTCCTAAAACTGATGATATGAAGATACACTTTGCCTCCTTGCACTTAGAAGGATTTGCCCACTCTTGGTGGAGGTATATCAAAAAAGAGAATGTACTTATTGAGAATTGGGAAGCTTTCAAGGCACTTATGGTTGAAGTCTTTGTTTCGCCTCTTGAAAAAGAGAAGCTAGCACGAAGATGGTATGGTTTGGAACAAAGGGGCCTAAGTGTAAGAGAATATACAAACCAATTCCTCAACTTGACCATGTATGTGGAAAGCATCAGTGATGAGGCCAAGTTACACAAGTTTATGTATGGTTTAGAACCATCCTTGTCAGCTGATGTTATGGTGCAAAATCTTACTTCACTTTTCAAGGCTATTGAGCTTGCAGAGCGCTATGGAAGAAAGTATAGGAAAGAGCCTTCATTTCAGCCAAGTTATGGACAACCAAGGACTGTTTTAAAGCAAGGACAAGTTGGTAATATTTATGGCAGCAATCATATGCCTAGTGGGAGCTTACGGGTACCAACTTATCCTCCATTTAATGCTTCTAGGCTTCAAAGCAATTTCAGGACAACAAACAGTCCAAAGGTTGAATTTAAGCAGGGTGACAATAAGCCTAAGTCCACTTTAGCCAATACAAATTCCAAAAATATTCCCATGGATCTTTACAAGGAAAGAAAGGACAAAGGCTTATGCTTCAAGTGTGGAGAAAAGTATACTCCTGACCATGCTTCAAAGTGTGTATACAAAAATGCCAAGCCAAAGTTTTAGAGTATGCTAGTTCTTGAGGACTTTGAAAATGACATAGATGAAGCTAATGCAGTGACAATCAATGCTGAAAATGAAGATTTCGAGGATGATGGTGGACAGGAGTGCTTCTATGATCCATCTGACTC
The DNA here is from genome assembly GCF_053477565.2 of Lygodium microphyllum. Classification (NCBI taxonomy): domain Eukaryota; kingdom Viridiplantae; phylum Streptophyta; class Polypodiopsida; order Schizaeales; family Lygodiaceae; genus Lygodium; species Lygodium microphyllum. The sequence continues at coordinate 24,035,960 of NC_141139.1, read as the reverse complement.
TTTTTCTTTTGATCCAGGCGGAGATGTTCCATTTGATCCTGGTGGATTTTGTAATGAGTTGCCTGCTGCTACTAATTGTTCTATCTCTATGGATGCTTGGATGGGATCTAAGAGCCCTAATACACTTCGTATGAAGGGAAGCATATGTGGAAAGCCAGTGTTCATCCTGATAGATAGTGGCAGTACTCACAGTTTTATTAATAAATCCATTATGTACAAGTTGAATTATGTTCCCACCGACTTACAGCAGCCCATTCGAGTACAAGTGGCTAATGGTGAAGAGGAAATCAGCACACAGATTTGCCCACAGGTTTCTTTGCAGATGGCTGAAAATTTTGAAGTCAAAGTAAACCTGATCACTTTGGAAATGGGGCCCATAGATATTGTACTTGGTTGTGATTGGTTGATGACCTTAGGCAGGATTACTATGGATTTATCACAGTTATATATGGAGTTTTTCTCCAATGGACATCTCATCCATTTACAGGGAATCCCTAATAGATCTGATTTTCAGCTTATCACGATTCAACAACTCAAGAAAGAGTACAAGAAGCGCTCACAGATATTTGTTTTGCATTTGAACAAAGAAACACAGGATCAGCCCAATAATTCAGCAAACCATCCAACCTTGACAACTCTTCTTGAGGAGTATAGAGATTTATTTGAAGTACCTACTTCATTGCCTCCTAAGAGAGCGGTGGATCACCCCATTGATTTGGAGCCCAACTCAAAGACAATCAATAAGCCACCTTACAGACTATCAAAATGTGAACAAGAGGAAGTAGCCAAGCAAATCAAAGAGCTTTTTGAAATGGGATTCATTGAACCAAGTTCTTCACCTTATGCATCTCCAGTCCTGTTAGTCAAAAAGAAAGATGGATATTTTAGAATGTGCATTGACTATAGGGATCTCAATAAGATAACAGTGAAGAACATGTATCCTATACCCAGGATTGATGATTTGCTTGATGAGCTTAAGGGGGCTCGATTCTTCACGAAGATTGATTTGAGATCAGGGTATCATCAGATTCGCATGAGAGAGGGTGATGAAGTCAAGACTGCTTTTAGGACTGATCGTGGACTCTACCATTTCTTGATGATGCCATTCGGGCTTACAAATGCTCCAGCTACCTTTCAAAGCCCGATGAATAAGATTCTGCAACCTTTCCTCTTTCAGTTTGTCCTGGTGTTCTTTGCCGACATTTTGATCTATAGCAAGACTTTACAGGATCATTTGTCACATATGAGGAAGGTTTTTTATGTGTTGAGACATCATAGGCTTTTTGCTAAGGAGAAGAAGTGTTCTTTCATGCAGGCTGAAGTGGAATACTTGGGACATATAGTCAGTGAAAAAGGAATACAGGCTGATCCCAAGAAGGTGCAATGCATAAGAGATTGGCCAACGCCTACTACTACTACCTCTCTTAGAGGATTTCTTGGTCTATCTTCATTCTATCGCCGATTTATAAAGCATTATGCGGCAATTGTAGCTCCTTTGACTGACAAGTTGAAGAAAGAGGCTTTCTTTTGGGATGCTCTTGCAGATAGCAGCTTCAACCAGTTAAAGGAATTACTTACTTCTGCTCCTATCCTTGTATGCCCGGATTTCTCCAAAGAGTTTACTATACAGTGTGATGCTAGTGGCCGTGGCATTGGGGCTGTTTTGCTTCAGGAGCATGGAGTAATTGCATTTGAAAGCCGTAAGCTTACAGATAAGGAGATGGCCATGAATGTTTATGACCAGGAAATGTTGGCTATCCTGCATGCAATCAAGAAATGGCACCATTACTTATATGGCAACCGATTCAGAGTACATAGTGATCATCGGGTACTCAAGTATTTCCTTACTCAGTCAAATCTCACTCCAAAGCAACGACGATGGGTAGCAACATTACAAAATTATGACTTTGACATCACTCATACAAGGGGCAAAGATAACATAGTGGTGGCTGATTCTCTTTCTCGCATGTGGGCCTGCAAAGTGTCAGCCATGACAGAACTACATAGTGATTGGATTGAAGAACTACAAGAGGCCTATCTTTTAGATGAGGAATTCAGCCAAATATTTCAGAAATTACAGCAAGGTTTTATGGAAGAAAACTCGCATTACCAGCTTAAAAATGGTCTTATTTGGTGGAAGGGAAAGATTGTTATTCCCTCTACTTCTTCTTTCAAGCGGAAAATTATGGAGGAGTTACATTCTTCGCCTTTAGCTGGACATTTGGGAGTTTTCAAGACTTATGACAGGATCAGCAAGAGCTTTTATTGGAAAGGACTGTGGAAAGATGTCAAGGACTTCGTTATGAAGTGTATGCCTTGTCAGCAAAATAAGGATAGCACCCATAAGCCAGGAGGTTTGTTGCAGCCGTTGCCTATTCCTACGGGTAAATGGACTCATATTACTATGGACTTTATCACTACCTTACCTACTACCAAGAAGGGGTGGAATAGTATTTATGTGGTGGTTGACAGACTCACCAAAGCAGCTCATTTTATCCCAACAAAAATTCAGTTTACTGCTTCTCAAGTGGCCAACCATTTTATGGAGCATATTTTCAGATTACATGGATTACCACAGGTGATTGTCCATGATAGGGACTCAAAGTTTATGAGTAACTTCTGGCAAGCGGTATTTACATCTATGGGTACTAAGTTGGCTCCATCTACGGCTTATCATCCCCAAACTGATGGACAGATAGAGAGAGTTAATAAATGGTTGGAGACTTATCTTCGCCATTTTTGCTATGATGTCCAAACCTCATTCTTGGTTACACCTGGCTGAGTTTGCTTATAACAATTCCACTCATGCGAGTATAGGAGTTTCACCCTTTGAGGTTTTGTATGGTTACAAGGTGCCCTTACCCACAGTCATCTTTAATGAAAAGATCAACCCTCATGGGAAGGAAGAGTTGGAAAGAATGCAGACCCTTCTTCAGCAATGCAAGGTGAATTTAAGGAAGGCTCAAGATCAGATGAAGATGTATGCTGATGAGAAGAGGAGGCCTTTAGAGTTTCAAGAAGGAGAGCTGGTTTTGTTGAAGGTGCCCAAATCCAAGTACTCTACATTGAAAGATGGATCCAGTAATAAGCTTGCCCACAGATTTTATGGCCCTTACAGGATCCTTAAGAGGATTGGAGATTTGGCATACAGACTAGAGCTTCCCTCTTCTACAAAGATTCATAACGTCTTCCATGTTAGTCAGCTCAAGCCCTATTATGGTGATCCATTGGATATAGTTGATGAGCTGCCACCTATTGATGAAGATGGTCTTGTTCAGTACATCCCAGAGGCTGTTATAGGTCAGCGCGAAAAGAAGCTTCGATCACATTCTATTGTGGAATATTTGATTAAATGGAGAGGTTTACCCTCTGAAGAGGCTTCTTGGAGACCTGATTCAATATTGGATGAGTATCCATACTTGAGGGATACATTGGTGGCTGAAGCCTATTGCTTATGGAGCTAGTATTGATGCAGACTGGTTCAGGACAGCACACTGTTTTAGAACAGTTTTTATCGTACCTCATTTTCAGAATTAAGCTATCTACATGAGCTTAAAGTACTCTTCAAGAGCTTCGTTTTGATATGTGGTACATCTTATTTGGACACCTCTATCAAAAGTTATGGCAGATTTGGTCCAGCAGGGACTGTTTATTCAGCAAGCTGTCTACTTTTTTCTGGAACTATTCGTTGAAGATTCTATGGCTCCATTTGCTTCTGAAGTACTTCAAGTCATGTATATAGTTGGGTCCTCTTTCCGTTCTTCAAATTCAGCCCTTGTAATGGTCATTCTTCATTCATTTTCCATTTGTAAAGCTGTAAAACAGAGTAGTACTCTGTTCTATCCATCTCTTCTTTAGCTCTTTCTAGGTTTGTTTTTTAGGACAAAAACTTTTGGGAAGGGATGGATTGTAAGAAGTTGGGAATAGTTAGAATGTTGATAATATGCCATGTCACACAGACATTGGTATATAAGGAGAGAAGTTGTAATTTTTCACATCTTTTTGACATATCAATACAATTACAATCTTTCTCTCCCTTCTTGCTCACAGCTTCTATGGCTTCTTCATCTTTCTTGTCTTTCTCTCTCTAAATCTAGTCTTTCTCTCTCCTCGTCACTCTTATTCTCTCTCTTCCTGTAGTCTTTCTCTCTCCTCTACAGTCTTTCTCTCTCCTCTTTCTCTCTCCCTGGTTCTCTCTCTGGCATCAAAAGCATGTATTTAAATTATATTTTCACTGTTGAAATTCAAATCTTTGATGCCATAATTCTTTTGTATGCTTCCAATCTTGATGTCTCTTTTACTTGGTAAAGATTCTAGAATACTGGCACCACTATTTTTTATAATTATTTTTATGTGAATGGATTTTTATATTATCAAAGAAAGTTGTGTTACAATATCTTTTAGAAATATTGCTATGATTGAAATACATCATTTTGGATATTCAATTTATGATAGATGCATGCAAAGAGTATTTTTATTGGCCTATCGTGTACCAACAAATTAAGTGTCACCAATGAAAAATCATACAACTTTCTTATGCCTCTCTCAGTTTCTAATGGCCCATGGGAGTAAATCTCTACAGACTTTCTCATTGGTTTTCCTACTATGTCTTGTCACCATGATATGATTTGGAGAATTATTGATAAATTTAACAAATATGCAATTCTATATAAGAATCACGATGGATTTAGAAATCAACCATAACTCCACAATATGACAATCTAATTGATGTCTACCACCCACAACCACATTAAATATCCCATGCGGATAGATTCCTCACAAGAGACAATACTATATAGAAATTTACATTGCAAATTTACCATAGGAGGGAGCACCTAATAAGTGCATATGATTTGCCACCCTTGCATGTTTTTGTTTGAGTTTATAACTAGGGATAATTAATTTTTAATTTTTAATTTTTTTAAAAAGTATATTTAGTTATGAAATTTATAAAATTGAGATGATTTTGATTATTATGGATTTTGTTTATTTGTCACGTAATGTGTGACTTATCGTGTAAACACGTGTGTGTTGTACTGGTCGCATTATGTCGTGTAGATAGATGGAAGGATACTAATGCGTCTTGTGTTGTGGTAAGCATATCATTAGATAAAGTTAACTAGAATTATTATTTTAGAGTTTCTATTTTAGTATGTGAAATTTATACACTTCACAATGTGAAAAAATATTATCACATATTTATTTTATTTTGTATGTGTCTATTAGTGTAAGAATTTTGCATATGTACATATATAATAGATTTATTTTAGATGCATTTATTGAAAAATATAAAATATTAATTTTTTTTGAAAGCCATTTAGAATAGAGTATGTTTGATTTATTTACACAAAATCAAGTCATGGAAGGAAAGGAAAATCAAGAACTCAAAAGAATGCTTTCAATGAATTTTGAGCACAAAAACTTAATTGAATATTACAAGTACATGCATGGGAAAGGTGCTCATCCATGCATGGGGGGAGATTATATTGAATCTTATGTTGTGAATTTTGGAGCTTTCTTCTCTTGTTGTGCTATTCGTTCTCTTCTTATTTTTCTCTCAATTATTGGTTATTGTGTGATGAAGACTAGTAACATTGACCCATCCTTTTTCTTGACCAATAATATTAGAGAAGCCCAATAGAGAAGAAATAGGTTGAATAGATCCTCGTTGGAAGAATCAATCAATTACTTCTACACTTCGCTAGCTTCACTAGCACAAAGTTGATATGGTGGTTGATTGATGGGTTTAGTTCTTAATAAAACATCAATACTATGCATTACATTACATTTAGGGGGTAAATTTTGAGGTAAATCTAAAGAAAATATGTCATTATATTCATTAAGTAGTTGATATCTTATGTACGTGTGGTAGATAATGAGTAAAAGAGTTTGTAATAGAATAATATGGTGGAAATATTTCTTTTAAAGAGAGAGAGAGCATGCACTTAATTTATCATTGGATTTTAGTAAAGAAATATCCACAATATCATTAATAGAAGATAAAGACTTGTGCAAAGAAACAAAGAGAGATAATACAAAACAAAAATAGATATTTTCTAGCTGTACATATAAGAGGGGATGGTGGAACATTCTCCTCACCTTGTAATAAAACTTGCACACCATTGTCCTCAGATATAATAGTGTTATAGTGAGTACTAGGTACTTGGGGAAAATTCTAAGTATAGTTAATGAAGTTGTGAGTTGACCCATCATCAATGAGAATACAAACTCATCGTCTATTAATCATGCCCCATGCATATGGACCAAGGTATGGGGGCCAAACATGGGTTGCCATGGTGGAGCAATCAAGCAACACTCATGCTCACCAGTTTGATGGCTAACTTGTATTACTGAATATTTAGAACAAGCTTCCAGAGGAGGTACTTGGGGCAAATGTAGCTTCTTAACCAATGTATTTTTAATGATGTTGTGAGTCAACCCCTCATCCACAAGAATATGGACTCATCATCCATTGATTATACCATGCATATAGACCAAGACATGGGGGCCAAACATGGATTGGCATGGTGCAATAGTTAAATAATATTCATGCTCATTAGTTTGATGGTTGCTAATTTATATAGCTAAATATTTTAGAACAAGCTTCTAAAAGAAGCATTTGCACCATGTACACTCCTTTTGCTTTGTTCTTGTTTTTATTAGGCTTGTTGCCTTTGAGTTTGGGACAATCCTTTTTTCATGAGAGCCTAAGTAATTAAAGCATAACTTATCCTTATAGGATCTTGCAAGCTCTTCACTTGAAAGTGGCCCTCTAGCCCCTTTGGACTTCTTATCATTCTTCTCTTTGGGTGCAACATTGAACTTTCTCTTCTCTACTAACGGCGATGTAGTTTTTGAATGTATAAATGTATATGCAGATTTTTTTCTACCTAATATATCACAAAAAATCTGTGTACTCTTGATGCCTTCTTCTAATGTTTTAGTATATATTGAGTTTTAATCTTGGCCTTGTACTCATTATCTAAGCCTTGAATGAATCCTCTAATCTTTTGAAAATCATCTAAGCCATCAGTGTGAGAATGATATCTCTATATTTGGAGATGTACTAGGCTAATATCAAACCCTCCATTTGATACTTATCCCAAGCAGTATAATTTCAATCCTTTTCATTCTTAAGAAAAAATTCCTTTTCAAAACATTTCCTCAAACTTGGCCCATGTTGTAGGACAAGTAGTAGCATCAAGTCTTATCTAGCACGTAGGTCTTGCCCTCAAGTGTGGGGCTTGCCTCAACAAGGGCCCTAATATAATCTAAGTGTATAACATAACTGATGCAAGTCACTTCATTTTTGTTAAAAAAGTTTTGACTTCATCTTTTTTATAATCTCATTCGTCTCCTTTGTGTAACATTTTCATTGAGCGTAGCCAATTTTTTTAATGGTGCCAATGTGTGAGCCATTAAATGTAAAAAGCTCGGAAGAATATATATTTTAGTGTGGAATTGTTAATAATACCTTGTCACACTAATATAGGCATAAAAGTGTGAGACTTGTAAATTTTAATATCTTTTGACAATAATACAATAACGGTCTCTTACCTCATCTCCTTTCTACAACTTCTACGACTTCTCTCTTCTTTCCTAACTTTCTAGTATTTCTCTCTCCTTATCATTCTTTTCTCTCTCCTTTGCTCTTCTTTCTCTCACTACTTGACTCTTTCCTTGACAAGTGGTATCATAGCTTAGGCTTTTGATCCTCGATTTTCTCATTTTTAGGCACATTTTCTCCAAAATTTCACCATTTAATCTTATACAATAGGTACAAGAGCCACATGGCAAGTACTTGTAGGCATTCTACTTAGAGCAAAGACTAATCTTGGGGCTTTGACAAAGATCTTGGAAAGATTTAGCCAAACCGTGGCTAAAATGATAGTTCATGCATCCATAACACGCTACTACGAAGGTAACTTGATAAAATAAGGATTAATCAGACTTAGGAGAAGAACAAACTGTGGTTACTTTTCAAAGAGAGGATTCTCTTTTTCCTTTCTTGAAGCTTCCCTTCTACTTCACAAACCATGGCTTGTTGGTGGCTTTCATCACTTGAATCTTACTTTGATATTTATTATCTACGTGTTGAATACTAATCTTGAGTCAAGCTGAGCAGGAAGGAGTAGCAAATAGCCCCAAAAATTGTGGTGCAATTTTTGGGCTAATGCAACCTCATTCTTCACATTGACATGATCATTCATCTTGCTTTTGGCTTCTTACTTGGTCTTTGGTAATTGGTCTTTGGCAAGTGAAAGCTTTATAAAATTGTCAAGATTGGTGGCATTCTCTTCTTCGTCAACTTTTAAGAAACCCTAGCCATGGTAGCCATGAAAGCTTAAGTTTAAGCTTCAATTTCTAGAAAATTTCTTGAAGATTATTGTTTATTTCAGTCGTGGGATTCATGCTTGTGAAGATTCTTTGAAGAAATTGCAAAGATTGAACAAGATTTTGGCAAAGATTCAACCTCAAGAGCCTCCATGGAGTCAAGATTTGGAAAAATCAGGTTGAAGGCTTCAATCTCAAGCTATTGAGGCTTCAAGATTGCTTCCAAGCATCCAAAGAATGAGTATTCAAGGTTATTTCATCAACATTGAGCAACCAGAGGCTTATTCAAGCACCGAGGATTATTCAAGCCTTCATCAAACTATATAAGATGTATTTCTCTTCAATTCTTGAATTGTCGTCTCATCTATCAAATTGTTGAGCTTCATCCATTCGATTGAGAGATTTAAGAATTGAAAAGTTTCCATCAAATTTCGGCCCATCATTGGTTAAATTAGCCCATTCATTGAGTGCATTGCTTACTTGATTCAAATATTGAATAAGAAGCTTTTGTTTGAGCCTTCAACATTACATTCGAATTATCTTATTTGTTAAAGAACCAATTGATTGGTTGAATTATTCACTCAAATCCAATGATTTGGTGATGATTGTTTGATTCATGGCAAAGTATATTTTAATCCACTGTAAAGGGTAAGCCAATAGTGCGTCCCTCTCCATACTCATTTGCCAATTCAAAGCTTATAGCATCTCATGGAATGAGATGAATGGATATTTTTAGTAATGCATATCATACTGATTGGTTAGAGTAGCATATATTTTCCATGTTGATATTTTCACTGAAAAAAAAGATGGATATCGAGGGAGATAGTGGGACAATAGAGAGGTGACCCTCCTTGACTATTAAAGATCCCGAAGGGGTGCAACCAACCGATCCTGGGGAAACTTTTCCCACCTCACAGTGATTCAGAGCCTGTATAGGGAGCTTGTCCTACAATTGTACCGTGAGTGGATAATTGAAGATTCAAGATCTCGCAAAGATGCAAGTCTCTTGAAGATCAAAACAGGGTGAAATAGACCATTACATGACACTATAATATATATATTACAAGTGTCATCTCATCATTAGGATACAAATATGGGTAGTAGAGGTTATCTACAACTCCTATCCAACTCTCTATAGGATTTGGAAGCTCTTAGGTACAACCATTTTGGTCTCATAGGTGGAAACATGGCACTTATAGGTTAAAATAGGATGCAAGCTTGGAAAGTTTAGCCTCAAAGATTAGATTACAGAATTTTTTGTTCTAAATTTGTTATAACATGCTAGATCTGATCTCGAAGAAGGCATTTTTGGTTCCATTTTGAATTAAAAAATTTAGAATCAAAGTTTCTAGCTCAAGTTATAGCCGATTTATTGACAAGGGATCTTGTAGGACTGCACTACTATGAAATGTCATAAAGGGAAGAATAATGCCTAGGATGAATATGCCCAACAAATCAAAGATACCTTATTGGAAAACACACCTCAAGAGAGCCCTGAAGATCCTCAAAAGCAAGGATAACTTAGCCCTCTTAATCATACCATGTGTGAACATGAGAATAGACATGCTCAAAGGCATATAGAGCTATCATCCAGAGTTGATTAAATGGTGTTGTCTAGTAATCAAATGAAGTCTTCTATTGAAAAGTTGCTAGGTTCCACTACCCAAATGAAGACTTTAATTGATAAATGGATAGAGTCCAATACAAAAATCATGGCTTAATTCTCTCAATGGATGTATATACAAATGGGAACCAAGGATGCCAAGCAGAAAGCACAATCAAACAATGACCCATCATTCCCGCTTTAGCCACCTAATCTTAATGGTCATCAAAGTCAATGAGTTATTGGACAAAGAGGCACTCCAAATAGTCAATATGAAGTAAGAGAGACTTCACAAAGGCATGATGAATATTTGGGCAACATGAACAATGCTAATCCCCAAGCTTATGGGTTGAATCCTCAAGTTTCTAGAGGTCCTCTATCATCGAGAATACTCCACACTAATTCTCAGCCACCTTTTGAAAGATATTATGTCATTTTGGAGGTCTAATGCCTAGTAATCATGATTAGCGTACTTTGGGATAGCAATTTTTTCATGAGAGAGAATTGAAAGATAAAATAATTTTGGCAAAGTACAATGGGCAATCATCTTCATTATTCAGAATTGAAAATTAGAGTCTTATTTTGATATATTCTCTAGTATTGATGATATAAAGATTCATTTTTTCCCATTATATTTGGAAGGGTTTGCACATACTTAGTGGAGATTCATTAAGAATAAGAACATACTAGTAGAGAATTGGGATGCATTCAAGACACTTATGGTTGAGATCTTTGTTTCTCCACTTGAAAAAGAAAAATTGGCATGAAGATGGCATGTACTAGAGCAAAAAGGCCTAAGTGTGTGAGATTATATAAACCAATTTCTCAACCTTACCATATATGTATAGAGTATAAGTAATGAAGATAAACTCCACAAGTACATGTACAATTTAGAACATTTTTTTAAGATGATATTATGGTGCAAAACCCCACCATTCTTTTCAAAGCCATTGAGCTTACAGAACATCATGGAAGGAAGTAAAGAAGAGAGTCTACATCTCAATCTATTTTTGGATATCCAAGGACTGTTTTGAATAGTGACAAGTTGGTAATGTTCATGGCAGCAATCATACACAAAGTGGAAGCTTTAGAGTGTTAGCTTATCCATCATTCAATGCTTTAAGATATCAAGGTAATTTTAGGATAGCAAATAGTCCAAGATTGGATTTAAAATAAGGGGACAACAAGTTTAGAAATACTTCAACCAATGTTAATCCAAAGTTTATTCCTATGAATCTATACAAAGAAAGGATAGAAAAAGGCTTATGTTTCAAATGTGGAGAGAAGTATAGAGCTGACTGTAGAGGCGAGCTTACGCTCAACTGCCAAGACCCACGGACCACTTATTGTTCAAGCATTTCAAGTGAGCACCTATGGCTATCTCTCACCTAGCCGACATGCCTTCGATCCTACCGAGGTGTAGTGAGCTTACCTCGATGCCCAAATGAGTTGCCTCCTCCCTCAAGCACACCAGTAGCTCCACGATTCTTGATGCAAGCTCAAGCATCCTCAAGCCTCCACCTCCAAGCTCCATCCTTCGTAGCCGCGTGAGAGACAAGAGAAGAGAAGAGAAGAGAAGAAGAAGGGAGGAGATGGTGGAGAGCTTCACCTCCTTGCTCCCTCACCCTCACACACCCACTCCCTCACACTCTCACACTCCCTCTCTCAAGCACACACAAGCAAGAAAGAAGAAGAAGAAGAGGAGGAGGAGAAGGAGGAGGAGGAGTCTCTTGCCACACACCAAAGAATGAGCTCTCATTCAATTTTTGAACTTTATATACATGCCCTAAAATCCCATGGGCACCCATCCCCTTTTTTATATGACCGGCCATTGTGACAAGGTCCTTTTTCCCATTCCCTTCTACTTGGCCTATTTCTTTAGTTTATGCCCATCTACCCTTTTACAATTTGCACATGAGGGAGCCTGGCACTCTTTTACAAAAATTTTAGGGCACCTTTCACTTAAAAATGTGCTTTTTCCTTTAGCTTGATTTTAGAGGCCATCCTTGCATCTTTGCTTGTTTCTGCTTCTTCCATTGCCTTTGTATTTTACTTATTTTTCTTTCGTCTTGAGTTGGGGCTAACATTACCCCCTCCTAGTATAGTCCCAATCCCATGGCACCGATGTAGAGTGGTAGGAAGGAGGGATGAGCGTAGCCGGGTGGCTTTTTTTGAGTGTGTATACAAGCCCTTGTGGCGGTTTGTGTTGGGTGGAGTAGCCCTTGAAATTGGAGATGAAGTTGGGGTGGGCCCCCCTTTGCTGTTGGCCATGGGAGGATTTGTCCTTTGAAATTGAATATCACGTTGGACGGATCCATGCATGGAGAGAGTCTGATGGGCGGATCCATCTTTAAAATTGAATATGGTGTTGGATGGATCCCTGGGTGGAATGAGGTTGATGGGCGGATCCATCTTTGAAATTGAATATCGTGTTGGATGGATCCGTCGTTTGGCCCTCCATGGTTGCCTTCCCCTGCACTGTTCCAAAACTAGGGCTGCCTTGGTTTGTGCTTCTACCTTCTTTCACCTACATGGTGACATTGTCTCATGAGATGATCCCGTTCTTAAGTGGGTGTTGGTTCCAAGACACTTGCGATTTTGAGTGGGTGAGGGTTCGATGAGAAAGGAAAGATGTGTGAGTCGACATTGATGGGGTCTCAGGAAAATTGGGCTTGGGAAGAAATAGATCACTTGGTTAAGGTGGTGGAGGCTAGGAGCGCATTGCATGGATGATGGGGCCTTCGGAGCTGGTGGTTGGGGCCTTTGTTTGTACCTGAAAAGAAAAGAAGGTGCACTACCTAGGGGTGTGCTTGGTTTCCCATGTGCGTCATTGTGCTTGTGCTAGTGGGATTTGGGGTTGGGTCAAGCAAGTCCAGGCATTTTCCCTCACTTGAGGACCCAATTGTGCATAAGGGAGGTGCAGTGCATGTAGCTTAGGGTGATAGATCTACTAACCATAGGCAAATGTTACCTCTCTAGGTATGTCTTACCCTTGATGTGCCCTAAGCATGTGTAGTGGGGAATCAAAAAGGGCTAGGGGGTTAGACATGGAACCAACCGACATTGAGGCCACCGAAAGTGCCTAACTTGAGAGCCCCTAGGTGCAATAACTGTGATCTATGTGTAGCTTGTTGTGTCTTTGTGTGATTTCTCTTTCCATTTCCATTCTCTTTGTTTGTCTTTTTGTTTTGTACTTTCTTGCCTTTTGTTTCTTTTTTTCCTTTTTCTCTCTTCTTCTTTTTCTTCTTCTTCTTCTTCTTTTGATAAGTTACATAGTTATGACAGAAGTTAGTCTTCGTCATCGAGTGAGGCTTTATTGATTTCTTAAGGAATCAGCAACTTTGGAGGTACCCCTTGAGGTCTAGGAAGACATGAAGGGTGGTGATGGAGAGAAATGGATTATTGTAGTGGGTGAAGCGGCTATCATTCATGTCCTCTAGAAGAGCTAAGCAAAATGAGGGTAGTAGAGCAGCTCGCATCATTAGTCGAGCCATCACACAAATATCTATAGCATTAGGATCAAAATGGAGGACTGTGAGGCCGCGCTCTTGGGGAGTGGGATCCTGCCTAAGGAGTATCCTAAGCAATCTAAGGTAATTACATGTGGTAACAAAGATGGGGTTAGGGCATGAAGCGAATTAGTTGATGAAGTGGATTAGGGTATCATACAAATTTTCTGACATGAAAACGAGGGCATCTTTATATGTAGTACAATGTGGATCATAAATTATTGGAAAGTCATAGCAAGCATGGGCACTGGAGTCAAAATCCACTCCCACCCTTTGAGGGTATGGCATGAAAGTTGGGTCATTCTGCTCAAAGGGTTGAGTGTTGCAAAAGGCCATCCAAGTGTCCATGTTGGTGTCGCAGATCCTCCTTCTCCATGTAGGTTGGCATTTGTAACCAAGCACAGACCTTGGCACCTCAAAAACTTTGTTTTGCCAAAATTTTGCATCTTTAGTGCCCCATAGTGTGGGGTTCTGCTCTCTCTCCTTCAGCCACTTCTCCTTGAGCCTGTCTCCAATATTAATCACCTCCTCCACCACCTTGATGGAAAACTCGACACAAAGTGGTGAGCAATTGGAAATTAAAGTCAAAGGGGTTCTTGGCCATTTCTTGCCTCTCCCAGATTACAAGGTCCGCATGGAAGCTTACTAGGGAATCGTCCTCACAAGGGGGGATAGGTGCCGAGGGTGCCCTTACTCCTCTGGCATTCCATTTTCTTATTGTTTCCTCCACCGTTTGTTTTCTTCTTTCTCTCAGCGTTGCCTTTCTTTCTGCAGAGGTATATGCATGTCATTGCTTGTCAGGCCATGGGGAGGGAGGCGGTGGGACAAGCTCTTCCTCGTGTGGTTCTATTTCCAGGTCTATGCCTGCCTCCTCCTCCTGCCTTAGCTCCTGCTATTATCCTTCAGCAAATCCAAGCGCATCCACTTCTTCTGGGGTTAGACCTGCCAACAGGAGATAGTGACACTGCTCTTCCTGGCTAAGGCCAACTCCCACAAGTTGTGGCGGCACCTACCCTCAGGACCCTTCATGCCATTCCTAGCTTTTTCTTAATGGCTTATATGAACTCTCCCTCCTCTGCTTGTGTGATGTCCAATAGGGTATTCAAGAAGGTGTGTTGCTACATTTGGAAGCCCACCTAGGCAGGCTCTACTCTACTTTCAGCAAGTATTTTGTCTTTCCCTACTTTAGCTAGACAGTGTGCCAGGGTTCTCACCCTCCCTTCATTGCGGGCTCCCCACTCTTCTTCTCTCTTCGTCATCTCCTCGGAGCTCTCCCCCTGCCCCTGTGTTAGGGCTATTATGATTGACTATTGTTCTTTCACCTTGTGGGTGAGCCCCTCCTTCTCCTTTTCTAGGTGTTCTATTTCTCTCTCCAGTCTCTCATGCTCATCTATCTCCAGTAATACCTTAACCACCAGGTCTTCGACCTCTCGGTAGTGCTCCTCCTATTTCTACTCTCTTTCTACTTCTCTTGTAGGGAGCTCCTCCATGCCCAGTTGGAATCTTTGCAGTTGAGCTTCCAGGTCCTGATGCTGCAGTATTAAGATTTCATAGCCGTGTTATAGTGCAACCAGCTCTTGGTTCTCGTCTTCGAGCTGCTGTCTCCAGGTTTTCTCTTTTTCTTCCTTGGCGCTGAGCTCACCCTTTAGCTCGCTAACTTCTTTTTGGTACAAGGCCACCTGCAGAGTTTTTTCCAGCTCGAAGGCTGCCAATGAATCTTTCTCGGGTTCCAACTTAGCCACACCGATATTCTCTTTTCCTCCTTGTCTTTCTCCAATTGAGAGAGTAGCTTCGCGAAATACTCGTCGTAATTAGCAGGTGGTGTCATAGTTGTGGGGATGGAAGTTATGGAGGCTCCCACATTTTTCTACTTAGGGTCCTACCTTGACTCAACATTTGCTGCTATTGCTGGTCTTTTTTGCCCCGCAGTCAAGGTTTTCATGCTCTTTGCCTAAGAGCTAGTTCCTTGTTGACAAAATATTGCACCCATGCCATAAGATTAGTGGCATCGACCATGGCCAGGGTGCTCTGGGTGGGCATTTCCATTGCGAGGGTAGGCAGCTGGAATGGATGAGGGTTTTGCCCTTGCCCTCCTGCACTGTGGTTGGCATGCCTTCAGGTACCTGAGTGCTTGAACCCGGGCCCTCCTCTCTCCTTGGGCTCAAGGTGTCCATCTCACCTTGTTCACCTTGTTGCTCCATTGATCTGTGTTTGGCCAACTCAATGTCTTTCTCTTCCTTCTTCCTCAACTCCTCCTACTGTTCAACTGCATTTCTCCTCCTCTCTTCCTTGGCTCTTTTTGACTCATTCTTAGCTTTTTGTAAGTCTGCTTCCTCCTTTTTCTTCCTCTCTTTCTCCTGCTTTTTTTCTACGTCATCTTCTTCTTGAGCGCTTGATCAGCATCAGAAATAAAAAATCCAATATTGACTAGATACTCTCCAATCTTGTCAGACCATGCTCTAGGTGCTTGCTTCAGCCCATAGAGCGCCTTCTTTAACTTGCACACATATGTGGGATTCTCTAAATCCTCATAACCTGCTGGCCGCTCCATATACACTTCTTCTTGCAATTCACCATGCAAGAAGGCATTCTTAACATCCATTTGCTGCAAACTCCAACCTTTGGCTGCTGCCAAGGCAATCACACATCTAACAGTTGCCATCCTAGCAATTGGACTGAATGTCTCTTCATAATCTATGCCATATATTTGAGCATAGCCTTTTGCAACCAACCTAGCTTTATACCTGCTAAAACTGAACCATCTACATTATGCTTGACTTTGTAAACCCACTTACAGCCAATAGCTTTCTTACCCTTAGGTAAGGATACAAAATTCCAATTCTTATTGGCTACGAGCCATCTCCTCATCCATTGCTGCATCCCAATGAGCATGACCAATAGCATCCTCAAAACAAGTGGGCTCAACATCCTTAACTAGTTTCACCATATAAGCATAATGATGAGCTGCATAATCTTCAAAGCCAAATCTTTTAACAGGGTATCTAACCCTGCTAGATCTGCGTACCATCGGATCACTCAATGGAGCCTTTACATTACTATGAGCTCTTTGTACACCTGATGTCCTGACTGAAGGAATACCAAGTTCATCATCCAAGTGGGCTCAACATCCTCAACTAGTTTCACCATATAAGCATAATGATGAGCTGCATAATCTTCAAAGCCAAATCTTTTAACAGGGTATCTAACCCTGCTAGATCTGCGTACCATCGGATCACTCAATGGAGCCTTTACATTACTATGAGCTCTTTGTACACCTGATGTCCTGACTGAAGGAATACCAAGTTCATCATCCAAACTCTCCGAACCACTAGAATCTCCATCAAATCCCAAATGATTAGTAGATGCATCATTACCATCCAACACTTTCTTCTTTCCTTTGTCCTTCCCTACAACACTTATAGATCCACCTGAAGATGTGGGGCTAGTCCTTAGTCTCCCAGACCAAGGGCTCAGTGTAGGTATGGTACCAGATGATGTTTCTAGTCCACTAAGACTCCGTGATTCTTGTTTTTCTTTCTACACATAGCTGTCTTGATCATTATCATCATCTAATACATCACCATCAGGTGCATATGAGCTGCCCATCTCATCAAAGATAGCATCCCTGCTCACTCTGAACTCACCTTAACAGGGTTATAACACCGATACCCTTTCTGCTCTAAAGAGTATCCAATAAAAATACATTTTTCTGTCTTTGGATCAAGCTTCTTTCGTAGCTCATCAGGCACATGAACATATGCAACACATCCAAATACCTTCAAGTGTGATATATCGGGCTTCTTGCCAGTAAAGCATTCTTTAGGAGTCATCCCATGAACTGTAGCTGTGGGAGTTTTGTTCATAATGTATGCAACAGTATGGACAGCCTCAAACCGAAAATGTTTGGGCATATTCTTTTCATCCATTAATGCTCGTGTGACTTCTACAATATGCCTATTTTTTCTTTTTGCAACCCCATTTTGCTGTGGGGTATACTTGCAAGTAAATTGCCTCTTTATCCCATGCTATGTCAAGAATCGCATGGTGGGGGACTTGCTTGAAGTGTTGCGCTAAACACACACTGTATATACAAGAGGAAGCTCACTCAAGAATACAAGAAGAGAGATGGAGGCCAAAACGTTTTCTTGTTGATTTCTTCTTCTTCTTCCACACACTATACAATGTACACAAAGTATAGATAAGATACAACATAAAGGAAAGTGGCCTTCTAAGTCAAATAGTGCATAACCGACTACACTATTCAATTGGCCTTATATCTTTGCCAGTTGTAGGTAGGTGTAACAAACTAAATATAATAAGTGATAAGTCAGTGGCCATGTGAGTATCATAATGACCACCAACGTGCTAAGTGTAGACGTGTGGATTCATCTAGCTAGGCAGTCCATCATCAATGTTTGCGCGTGTTGAGCTTGCCATCTCAACAGCTTCCCATGGATACTATCCCACACTCCTTGTTAGGGATATATGCCCTTAGGAATTCCACCCACTTAGTGTGGTCAACAAGCTCTTGTTTGAACTTTTTGATGTACTTGGCAAGGTTGCACTGGTCTATAATCCTCATGATAACCTCCTCACTGGTTACCACATCTTTGATGCTGTGAATGCTCTTGAATTTGAGCTGGCTGTATGCCCGGTTTTCAAGGGAGAGGCCACACTTTTCTCTTTCCTCTTCTGTGAAGTGAAGACGATGGGCTCAGTCTTGCTGTGACATCTTTAGCTTCTGTCTAAGCCATGGTTTGTCATTAGTTCTTTTCAAAACAGTCACTTGCTGGAAGAAAAAACTTCATGCTTGCTAAATTAAAATGTTTTTAGTACAGAAATAGACTTCCCTTCCAAGCTTTATTTCAAAGTTTGTGACATTTTCCTCAATCACTATTTAATGTTTTCCTTTCTTTTGTGTTCTTAGATGTGGATTGAGGCTTTTAAGATGTGTTTTTCATTTTCCTGTTTCCTTAGGTATTTGATTTGATTTTGATTCACCTTACCCCCCCCCCCCCCCTTTTTGAAATGAGAAAAATCCTTCCTAGGATTAGAGGGTTAGAGGATGAAGGGCCTTCAACACATCTTAGTTTTTATTTTTGCATGAGCCAAGCATAGAAATTAGGGTTATATTCTAAATTAGCATAGTTGTCCATGTCCAAAGGGCGGATGCCTACATGCATAACGTAAGTGAGGACATCAAGCAAGAAGTTGTTGAAGTCCACTCAGCTAGCAATGTGCAACTCCTCCTTAGTGAGGATGGGATTTAAAAAGGATGTCCCTTAATGTGTCCTTCTAGAGTCAATTAACAAAGGGTAGTCAACACCCTATAGGAAGTTGGAGCTAGATAGGTTGGGTCGTATTCCGATGCCTTGATTGCACATCGCTGCTCAGCGTTGATCATTATTTGGCATCCCTCTAGCTCCCATTGCAATCGAAGAGTGTACCATTTTCTGCAAGAAGAAGGAGTCATTGTCAGTAAGGTGTTTCAACTTCTCGATTTCTTGGTCTGTGGCCATGATTGTGTTCTTGTTATACGACATAATGAGACACTATTTGATTGCCTATTCCCTAGATATCTTAGTTGCAATTAACTCCTCAACTGCTTTGGAAGCCTTAACAAATACAAATTCTAACTCCTCCCAAGAGCAAGGAAGTGTTTGTACTTTTGCTGCTATTAGTTCTTCCAAGAGATCTAAGTCTAGTTGATCGTAGCTTTTAGCCAGTGTCATGAAAGTAACGTCCAAGCATCTTAAGAAAGTAACCAAGTTGTCTCCTGTATTTTCATCTAAGTCCACGACCAAGGTTAGAATTGATTGCCGCTCCTCATAAGAGGGTCTAAGGCCAGCAGATGGTTGGGGTTTGACCAAACTAGAGAGTTTAGAGGCTGATTGTTGCGGCTTGAGGGGCTTTTGAGGTTGTGGCTTGCCTTAATGTACAATAAGATGGGCTTTCATGGCTACTAAGGGTGCTTTCGTTGCCTGAGGAGTACTAGCAGGCACATGTTGAGATAGGTTTAGTGGTTTTGGCCTATAGATTATGTTAGATTCTACGAGCTTAGACCTTGGAGGTTCTATGGATCTAGCAACCTGAGTTTCTTGGGGCTTGAGTGCCTCTGGCTGGATGTTGTGTGTGGTCAAGCTTGAGGGTGGCATTTGAGTAGGGCCTTTGGTTGGTTTGGCTTTAGGTACCCAAATCCAGGTGTTACCCGCATAGTAGCCTTGCACTTGCAATTAGGTTTTGGGGACCAATTGCGGCTTGTTGACCGTACATCAATGTCCATAGTTTCGACTTGGCCTCTTAGGTTTCAAGTGTGGGTCATTAGCCTTGCGAGGCTATGGATGTCTACTCCTAGGTGGAAGGCCTTGATGTTTACGTATCCATTGAATCCTTGGTTCAAGGGTTTTAGTTTTGGCTTCAACGGTTTGCTGGTCTTTAGGTTTGGTAGGTGGTGATGAGTCACGATCCCCTTCCTTAGACTTGATGGCAGGTTTCTCTATCGGTGGCTTAGCAAACTCGGAAGGAGTCACATAGCCCTTTCTGAAGGCTGTAACTATGCAGATGTTACCCATGGCTAGGTGGATACATTGAAAGTCATAGTCAACGTTATAGTGAGCTTACTTCTTGAAGGTTCCTCCTAATAGCAACTTCGTGCCTGCCTCTTTAGTGTTGGGAAACACATAGAACATCATCGATATGTTCTCAGACTCGATAGAAACTACAATTTTGTATCTTCCCAAGAGTGCGTACGACTATCCTCCATATGAGTTGAGTTTGGAATTAGTGGGCTGTAACTGCGGTTTGCAATTTGGGTCCAATGATCACGAGTTAAGATATTAAAGTTAGCCCCCTCATTGATCAATGCATCGAAGATGCATGTGTACTTGGCATCGATTGTTATGCGTAGGTAAGCTGTTTCTACCACTTCTTCATCCTCATTATCCATCTTAGTGATGGTGGCTACTCTTACATTGACAAGGAATGCTAGCATTGTGGAGGCTCATGCCGTGGGTGTGTGGGAGGGAAGTACTTCTTATGCGGCTACCATTGAACAAGCCTATGCCCTCACCTTCGAGGGTTTTGAGCTCTACATTGCCAATTCAACTAATGGCTTGAACTCTGAAGGGACCTAACCCCCTAAACTTCATTTTCTATTTATGTCCCTTGACTAAGTACAACAGTACTAAGTCACCCTGTTCAAAGTCTCGTTTCTTGACGTGCTTGTCAAACCAGCTTTTGCATCTTGTCTTCTCGCATATTAGTGCATGGGTGGCTAGAAGCTGGGTTTTTGATTCACTGACAAGTTTGATGGGGCAACCAAATCGTGAGATCACTTGCTCCCATAAGAACTTGACAGTGGTCCTAGTGTCATTTCTTCTTGTAGCGCATGCTTCTGCCCATTTTGTTAGATAATCAGTGGGTGGCGACAATGATGTACTTATGAATATTGTGCCGTCGTACTAATGGGTCCGGTGAAGTCAATCCCCATTTCTCAAAGGGTTGTTGTGCGGTGATTGGGGTTGGCTCTATATGGTCCTTACGAATAGGGACCTTAGTCTATTGGCACTCATCACAATGCTTTATAAATCATGTTGCATCTCGAAAAAGAGTGGGCAGCCATAGCTGGGACTGTAGCACCTTGTAGGTTGTCGTATATCCATTGAAGTGTCCTCTTGCAATTCCACCATGCGCCTCTATTTGTATGCCATGTATTTCATGCTCACACACACATCTGTGGAGCAATCCATATTGCCCCAACATGTAGAGTTGGCCTACTATTAGCTAATAGGGTTGGATCTTTAGGATGAGTCGCCTGAGTTGGGCATTTTCTATTGATCATTCAAGTAGTCCATGCTCAAGTACTTGAACTATGTCATTTTTCCAATACGGCGTCATGTTGGCTCTAAACAAATCCCTTTCACCGAACAAGCCAAACAAATGTGCATTTGGCAGTTCATCTACAATGCCTTGTCCAGTGGCTTCTCCTGTGTGGCGATGCAAGACATATGGTCAGCCATGTAGTGCTTCTTTCCCTTATGTACCGCCACGGAGAAGTCAAATTCTAGAAGCAAAAGGAGCCATTGAGTGATGCATCTAGTAGCACAAGGTTTATTAACAAGATATAACAAGACTTGATGGTCAACAAAGAAGGTAAAAGGCATAGCCAAAAGATAATACCAAAATTTCTTTACAGCAAACACCGTGGCCAAACCCTCTCTCTCCATTGTTGAGTAATTTATTTTGGTCTCAATGAGTTGTTTGCTAGCAAATCTCACTAGGTAATCTAGGTTGTGTTCACCATGTTGGCACAACACAGCTCCTACAATGAATTTTAAAGCATTAATGTGCACATGGAATGTGAGTGTCCAATCTAGGGCTCTTAGAACTGATGCAGTGGTCAGATCCTTTTTCAGTTCCTTATATGCGTGTTGGCATTCCTCGGTCCATTCGAATATGATCAACAACTTGTATAGAGGTCTAGCCATCAATGCATAGTTCAACATAAATCATCGATAATACCCTATATGGCCTAAGAAGCAGTGAATGCCCTGGTAATCAGTTGGGGGTGGAAGATCGACAATGACCTTGACCTTCAAGAAATCTGTGGCAATGCCGTTCTTTGACACTACGTGCCCTAGGATGCATCTATGCTTTACCCAAAATTGACACTTCAAGGGGTTCAATAAGAGACAACATAGTCAACACCGTCTTTATCCAAGTGTTCCCTCCACGTAGAGTGAACTCACAAGTCATGCACGAAGACCTATAACTCCTTCTTAAGCATATCTTTGAATATAGTGCACATAAGTCATTGGAAGGTAGCTGGCATGTTAGTTAACCCAAAAGGCATGAGTATGTAGGTAAATATGCCCCACTTAGTGGCAAATGCGATCTTATGCCTATCATTAGGATGCACTTGCACCTGATTGTATCCAGAGAAGTCGTCCAGGAAACTGTAGGCCTCTTTGCCAACCACTCTCTCGAGCATGTGCTCAATGTACAGAAATTGATAGTTATCTCTCTTTGTAGCAGTGTTTATCTTCTTGTAATTATCGCACACTCTAATCTTTCCATTCTTCTTTAATATGATGACTATGGGCGAAACCCAATCCATGTGCTCAATTTCATAAATGAGTCCTGCTCTCATTAGCTTGTCAATTTCTTCCTTGACAGCGTGGGCATGCTTTGGATTCATGGGATATGTATGGTTGTTGCTTGACCGGCATTGCATCTAGTGTCATGGGTATGTTGTGAGTCACTACCCTTTGATCGACCCCTTTGAGCTCTTCTAGGGACCATGCAAGGACGTCTATGTATTCTCATAAGAGAGCAATGAGGCTTGCTTCCTCTTCCTGGTTAAGTCATTAGCTATAAAGACGGGTCGAGGTGTCTCCCCTTCCTTGGCTAAATTGCCTCCTTGACCTTGGCGGGTCCAATTGGTTCACTTCCTTGCCCTTGTCACATGGCTCATGGCAAGATCACTACCCTATCCCCTTTTTTAAACTTTGTGAATCACTTTGGTAGGTCTTGCAGTTTTCACTACTCTTCTACTTGTGTTTCCTTAGGCAGCTTCCGTTGTTCCTCCCTCAACCAGTGGCGCCTTAGGTGGACAGGTAGGTTCCCCTTGGTGCATCTAGTCTTGGAAGGTTGAGGAATCTTAGGATCACTATCTGAGCTAACTTCCAACTCAAAATCAAACTTGTCATCCTCGCTAGAAGAGGGAGTCTCTCCTGGTGGTCGTAGCTCAGAAGGTGAGTCTATTCTTAGTAGTGATGTGCCACTTGGTTGGGCTAGGCCTACTTGCTGGTAGTCGATTGTGCCCATGTGCTCAAACTAGGTTTGATCACACTCCATGCTCATGACTCCTTTCTCTATCCTAAAGGCGTTTTGATTGCGTGGTTTGGAGTCAACTTATATTTTTTTTATTTCATGTCCCTCAGTTTTGTAGTGTCCATTTTCCTTTTGCTCTCATCACTGAAGGAACAACAATCTTCATATTTATGGTAAGAGCTATCTTTATCTGACTGCTCATCATCCCAAAAGTCCTAATATGTCTCTTCTTGTTGGCCAGGGACTAAAGCCCAATTTTACATCAAATTTAAATCATGCACCTTGGACCATCGCCACTTAGGCTCATCCAAGAGATCTTGGAGTGGCTTGAGATTCATTACTGGATTGCTAGCTAACTTGTTAGTCAGATATCCTAGGATCTCAAGGAGCTCTCATCTATTACTTGGGACTTTGAATAAGACAAGGTTGGGTCTTCAGCATAGGCTTCCAATCATCCTACTACAGACTGGTACTGAGGGTGTGTCCTTGGGCTTGCCAATAATCTTGATGGCTTGTTTGTACTCCTCATTGTCAGAGAACGATAGGTCGATGGTTGAAGAACGTGCATCTAGTCTCGCTCCCTCAGGACACAGGATATACTTGGTTAAGGGCCCGTAGGATTTCCTAATATGGCCTTCATCGCCCTTCAGCATGGTGAAGATGGCATCTAGGTCAACGAGCATGGTCTTCTAGATGTCCATCTCTACGATCTTCACTAGCCAATTCTTTAACACGCTGAATAGTTTCACCTTCACTCCATTAGCCAATGTGACGTTGAACCCAGCAGTCTCGACTGGTGGGTTACCCCAAGTTTGGAGTACCGCATGGCTTAGCACACTAACTCCTGTTCCTATTCTACGATTCCCTTTCTTGTGACATCTCTGAGAGCTAAGACTAGCAAGAATGCATGCACCTCTGTGCCTTCCCAAAAGGCATTCATATGCAAGGACTTAGGCATAGAGTGCAGCGTCAGGCTAGGTATTTACATTTTCACTTTGTACTCGTGCAAGTCTGCAAAGCAGCTTGCTCATTTGATTCTTTGACCCACTATTTTAGTTCTTACCATAGCGTTGGATGTTGCTTAAGTAGGCCTCCTAAGCTTAGAGTCATAGGGGTAGTCACCAATGTATTAAGGAGGTTGCTAGCTGCCTGCCTCTCTCCTAACCCCACGGTTCTTAGCCAATGGCCTTGACTAATTTGCTAGCCTATCGCATTTAGACTTTGCCTAAGCGACACTGCTTGTGGTGCAGTTGCATCCCTCGATTTTAGTCGTGGGGTGAGACTGGCATGCTTATGCTCCAGAATTCATCTATCTCCTCCTCTAGTACGGGTTCGACATCTTTTAGGTGTTCTTGGGCTTCTTTCACCCACTCCTTCACCTTCTCAATGGCTTCAAGCTGGCGCTTTGGGTTGGGGTAATCCCCATCCCTACAACTTCCCATCGCAGCCGTCTTTGGAGCTAATGTTTCTACCTCTGTGTCAGTGACCTTCTGTCCAGCAAGCAGTGTCGTGGCACTTTTAATTTTGAGTGTGACCTTAGCATCTGGTCTCTTCTTCCTCCTTCTTCAACTCTTTTTTCCAATTGAGGTTGCATCAAGATTGCTAGGCCTTGGAAATGATATGCTGACTTACCTTGTTTGCGCACAGGTCGTGACATGCAAGGGGATGGGTGTGGCCTTCCCATCGAGTGTCTCCACACCGAACAACCCCAATGGGACCGATGGCCCGTTTTCCAAACTAGAGGATGGCTTCCATCTAGGGCAATTGGCAAAGAGATGAGTGATTCCACACTCAACACATCTTAGGTCAACATTGTCTCTATTAGATTACTCCCTCTCGAGGCAGCATGAAGAAACGTGTCCTAGGTGATCGTAAGTCCAACACATTGGCTCTTGTGTCTGCCCTCCTAGGCATATGCCTCTCCCTCTACCTAATGCCATCACCATACTAGTCGGTAGTCCATAATGACTACATTTTTGTCTCCATCGTACGATACATAAGGGTTTACACAAGGCTTATCATCGTTCGGCTCCTCTACATAGTGGATTGGAGTATCACTCGGTGGATGGGTTACATAGGGTCTAGGTGGTCTAGGGATACTCGTAGGGTTTATCTCCATCCTAGGGATGGTCGACTTAGCGTCATTAGGTGCTAGGAGGGCCAATGGGGCTCCCCTTCCAAAGAAGTCCGGCAGTTTTTTCACAAGGTAGGGTTGACCGTAAGGCTGCGAGTATGGGAGTCTCTGGGCTAGTCGACAATGCATGGCATCATGGTCAAACCTACTACAATTAGCACAAGGTCATGAGCTAGGGTCCTAACACTCAACTAGCAGTGAGTGGTTTTTGCCACAATGCACGCATTGGACATGTGGGTGCATTGGCTGTCTTATCATCTCCTACAATTTGGCTATTTTCATCTTCATCTCTACTAGCTCTTGTCCTAAATCACTGCCCTTCCCTTTATCTTGAATGCTTGGGCCTGATCTCTC
The DNA here is from genome assembly GCF_053477565.2 of Lygodium microphyllum. Taxonomy (NCBI): domain Eukaryota; kingdom Viridiplantae; phylum Streptophyta; class Polypodiopsida; order Schizaeales; family Lygodiaceae; genus Lygodium; species Lygodium microphyllum. Next base: position 24,010,195 of record NC_141139.1, on the reverse strand, counting down.
ACTCGACATTGAAGCCCTCTCAGAATTCCTGGCACTGGACTCTTCTTGATTCGAGCCCCTGGATCTTCTCTCCTTGAGCTGGTTGTCCACTCTAATAGCTTCCTTGAAGACCCTTGCCAGTGCGTCTCGCTGCAGGCTCGAGTTGTCAGCCAAGGCTTTGTAGAGCTCCTCACTTAGTATTCTATTAATGAATACCATGGATACCACTCTTTTGGTTGGTCTCTTGCCCATAGGGATTCTCTTGAAGAGGCTCCTCACATGGGTCACGTAATCTTAGATGTCTTCTTTCTCTCTGTTTGACGTTCATAAGTCACACTAGCAGGTTATCGGAGTATCCATGTTCGAAAAATCTCTTAATAAAGAGATTTTTCATGCCATTGAAATTGGCTCACTCTACATCATCTAGACTCGTATACTAGGTCCAAGGACCCTTATCACCTAAGCACTGACTAAAATCTTGTGAGTGTTGAGTGGGATCAGTGAGGCCGTTGGCCTCGCAGACTTGTTCGAATTGCTCCACAAAGTTGTACGGGCCATCATTCGCTTGGTATTTATCCAATTGCTTCACTACCACGGGAATTTTTTATTGGCTCTTAGAGCCTTTGGTTGACTCCTAACCTTGCCAATAGCGATGTTGCTAATGCTATAGTGCTCTACTCTGCTATTGTGTTATCTAGCAGCTACTTCATCAAGAGCTCACTCAATGTGAGGTCTCCTTCTAGTACTCTCTCGCTCTTTGTCTGATTTCTACCTGCTAGGGCTAGCACTCTCTAGATCTCTTGGCCCAGGCTCGAGCCGCTTGAAGGGGCCGAATGTGGCTCGTTTTTTGCCAGAATGATATAAAATTCGTTGCACCAAGTGATTCAGAGCTTCACATTTTCCAAGCACTTACAGATTCTATCTATGCTTGAAGGAGGTGTGGTATACCTATAGTGGGCAACAAACTTGTCGGCAGAAAGATTGAAGTGGATCCACGCAATGAAGCTCTCTCTCTCTCTCTCTCTCTCTCTCTCACACACACACACACACACACACACACAACTAGGGCTTCAAATGAGCTCTCCCTTGGCCTCTTGGCTACTAAACCCCTTCCTAGCCAAGGACTTGCCACTCCTAATCCCTCACTTGTCGACCTTAATCCCCTTGAGCCCTCTTTCTTCCCCGTTTTGCTTGATTTGTGCCTTGTTTAGGCTTGTTTTGCTACAACAAACCCTATGCCTTTCCAATCTGATTTCTTAGTCTTAACCTACTCTAAATGCAACAAAAATCAAAAGCAAAGTACTTAACTGATTTCTCTTACTCTCCTAATCATTAAACCATTAAAAAAACCAAAATACTTACTTGTTGTGAAGATTAAACAACCCAAAACTTCTACTATCTCAAGCTCCAGTTCGGGGATGAAACCCTTACTTCGATGCTCGATTTGAGGCACGCAAGTGCTCAATCTTGAATCCATTAGTTCGGACAATGGAACCAAAATGTAGAGATGAGCTCAAGCTCAATTGCCAAGACCTAGGGACTGCTTGTTGTTCAAGCATTTCAAGCGAGCACCTATGGCTATCTCTCACCTAGATGACACACCTTCGATCCTATTGGGGTGTAGTGATCTTACCTCAATGCTTGAATGAGTTGCCTTCTCCCTTAAGCACACTGGTAGATTCATGATTCTTGATGCAATCTCAAGCATTCTCAAGCCTCCACCTCCAAGCTCCATCCTCCATAGCCACGCAAGAGACAAGAGAAGAGAAGAAGAAGAGAGGAGATGGTGGAGAGCCTCACCTCCTTGCTCCCTCACCCTCACACACTCACTTCCTCAGACTCTCACACTCCCTCTCTCAAGCACAAGCAAGCAAGCAAGAAGAAGAAGAAGAAGAAGAAGAAGAGGAGGAGGAGGAGGAGGAGTCTCTTGTTGCCACATACCAAAGAATGAGCTCTCGTTTACTTTTTGAACTTTATATACATACCCTAAAATCCCATGGGCACCCATTCCCTTTTTTAGATGACCGGTCATTGTGGCATGGTCCTTTTTCCCATTCTCTTCTACTTGGCCTATTTCTTTAGTTTATGCCCGTCTACCCTTTTAAATTTATACAGGAGGGAGCCTGGTGCTCTTTTACAAAAATTTTGGGGCGTCTTTCACTTAAAAATGTGCTTTTACCTTTAGCTTGATTTTAGAGGCCATCATTGCGCCTTTTCTTATTCTCCATCCTCCTCCTTACATTGCCTCCGTCTTTCACTTCTTTTTCTTCCATCTTGAGTTGGGGTTAACACTGACCATGCAACAAAGTGTATGTATAAGAATATAAAAGCCAAGGTCCATAGGATGTCAATCTTTGAAGATTTATAGGATGATAATGATAAGGCAAATGCATTTATGACTACCATTGAAAATGAGGATGTTGAGGGGGAAGTTGCGTAAGAATAGTTTTATGATCATATTGACACTTTTTCTTTTGATCTGGGTGGTAGTATTCCTTATGATCCAGGAGGGATTCTTGATGAGACACATGTTGCTACTATTTGTTTCATCTCTATGGATGCTTGTATACGTTCTAAGAGCCCAAATATGCTGAGTATTATGAAGTGTACCATTCATGGGAAGGATGTGTTTATCTTGATAAAAAATGGCAGTGTAAATAATTATGTGAATAAGTCAATTGTAGACAGGTTGAATAGTCTTCCAAAAAATTTACAATAGTCCATAAGATTTCAAGTAGCAAATGGTGAAGAAAAAATTGGCACTCTATATTCCCATAAATTTTCTTACAATTGGTTGAAAATTATGAAGAAAAGGTAAACTTGATTACCTTGGATATGTGACCTATAGATTTTGTACTTGGGTGTGATTACCTAATGACCTTAGGGAAGATTACTATGTATTTCTCATGGTTGTATATGGAGTTTGGGAAGCCTATCCATTTACAAGGAATCTCTAGCAAATCTAATTTTCAACTTATCACCATTAAACAACTTAAGGAGTACAAGTGGCACTCATAGATTTTATTTTACACCTAAATAAAGAGGTTGAAGATCGGTCCAATAATTCAATTGCATCATCCAAGTTCTTCAAAATCTATTCTTCAGGAGTACATGGATTTATTTGAAGTATCTACTTCATTACCTCCTAAGATAGTAGTGGATCACCCTATAGATTCAGTGCCAAATCAATAAGTTTTTAGAGATGGAATTCATTGAGCCTAGTTCTTCACCATATGCTTCTCTGATCTTGTTAATGAAGAAGAAAGATGGATCCTTTAGGATATATATTGATTACATGGATCTAAATAAGATCACAGTGAAGAACATGTATCTAATCTCCCTAGAGTAGATGATTTGCTTGAAAAGCTCAAGGGGACTAGGTTCTTTAACAAAATTCACTTGAGATCAGGATATCATCAAATTCATATGAGAGAGGGTGGTGAAGTTAAAACCGCTTTTAGGATTGATCATGGGTTATATCATTTTGTAGAGGGAGCTCACACTCAACCATCAAGACCCACGGACCACTTATTCATTCAAGCGTTTCAAGAGAGCACCTATGGCTATCTCTCACCTAGCCGGCATGCCTTTGATCCTACCGGGGTGTAGTGAGCTTACCTTGATGCCCAAATGAGTTGCCTCCTTCCTCAAGCACACTGGTAGCTCCACGAATCTTAATGCAAGCTAAAGCATCCTCAAGCCTCCACCTTCAAGCTCCATCCTCCATAGATGTGCATAAGACAAGAGAAGAGAATAGAAGAGAAGAATAAGAGAGGAGATGGTGGAGAGCTTCACCTCCTTGATCCCTCACCCTCACACACTCGCTCCCTTACACTCTCACACTCCCTCTCTCAAGCACACACAAGCAAGCAAAGAGAAGAGAAGAATAAGAGTCTCTTGTTGCCACACACCAAATAATGAGCTCTCATTCACTTTTTGAACTTTTATATACATGCCCTAAAATACCATGGACACCCATCCCCTTTTTTACATAATCGGCCATTGTGGCTTTACAATTTGCATAAGAGGGACCCTAGTGCTCTTTTACAAAAATTTTGGAGTGCCTTTCACTTGAAAATGCACTTTTGCCTTTGGCTTGATGTTAGAGGACATCCTTGCACCCTTGCTTGTTCTCCGTCATGCTTCTTCCATTGCCTCCTTATTTTAGTTCTTTTTCTTCCGTCTCAAGATGGGGTTAAGGGAGCTTACGCTCAGCCTCCAAGACCCATGTATCGCTTATTTGTTCAAGCGTTTCAAGCAAGCACCTATGGCTATCTCTCACCTAGCTAATGTGCTCTTTTACAAAAATTTTGGGGCGCCTTTCACTTGAAAATGCACTTTTGCCTTTGGCTTGATGTTAGAGGACATCCTTGCACCCTTGCTTGTTCTCCGTCATGCTTCTTCCATTGCCTCCTTATTTTAGTTCTTTTTCTTCCATCTCAAGCTGGGGTTAAGGGAGCTTACGCTCAGCCTCCAAGACCCATGTATCGCTTATTTGTTCAAGCGTTTCAAGCAAGCACCTATAGCTATCTCTCACCTAGCTGATGTGCCTTTGATCCTATAGTAAGCTTACCTTGATGCTTGAATGAGTTGCCTTCTCCCTCAAGCACACCGGTAGCTCCATGATTCTTGATGCAAGATCAAGCATCCTCAAGCCTCTACCTCCAAGCTCCATCCTCCATAGCCGTGTGCAAGACAAGAGAAGATAAGAGAAGAGAATAAGAAGAGAGGAGATGGTGGAGAGCTTCACCTCCTTGATCCCTCACCCTCACACACTCACTCTCTCACACTCTCATACTCCCTCTCTCAAGCACACACAAGCAAGCAAAGATAAGAGAATAAGAGAAGAAGAAGAGTCTCTTGTTGCCACACACCAAAGAAAGAGCTCTCATTCACTTTTTGAACTTTATATACATGCCCTAAATACCCATGGGCACCTATTCTTTTTTTTACATGACAAGCCATTGTGGCAAGGTCCTTTTTTCCATTCCCTTCTACTTGGCCTATTTATTTTTTCACAAAGTATTGGACCCATGTGTCAGAGAGAGAACTAGGGAGAGAGAAAGAGGAGAGAGAAAGACTGTAGAGGAGAGAGAAAGACTGCAGAGAGAGAGAGAAATAGAGTGACGAGGAGAGAAAAAGACTAGAATTAGAGAGAGAAAGACAGGAAAGATGAAGAAGCCATGGAAGCTTGGAGCAAGAAGGGAGAAAAAGATTGTAAATGTATTGATATGTCAAAAGATGTGTAAAATTACAACTTCTCTCCTTATATACCAATGTCAATGTGACATGGCATATTAATAGCATTCTAAGTATTCCCAGCTTCTTACAATCCATCCCTTCCCAAAAGTTTTTGTCCTAAAAAACAAACCTAGAAAGAACTAAAGAAAAGATGGATAGAACAGAGTACTACTCTGTTTTACAGCTTTACAAATGGGAAATGAGTGAAGAATTATCATTACAAGGGCTGAATATGAAGAACGGAAAGAGAACCCCACTATATACATGATTTGAAGAACTTTAGAAGCCATTGGAGCCATAGAATCTTCAACAAATAATTCCAGAAGAAAGTAGACAGCTTGCTGAAATAACAGTCCCTGCTGGACCAAATCAGCCATAACTTTTGATAAAAGTGTCCAAATGAGGTGTACCACATATCAAAACGAAGCCCTTGAAGAGTACTTTAAGCTCATGTAGATAGCTCAATTCTGAAAATGAAGTACGACAAAAACTGTTCTAAAACAGCGTGCTGTCCTGAACTAGTCTGCACCAATACTAGCTCCATAAGCAATAGGCTTCAGCCACCAATGTATCCTTCAAGTATGGATACTCATCCAATATTGAATCAGGTCTCCAAGAAGCCTCTTCAGAGGGTAAACCTCTCCATTTAATCAAATATTCCACAATAGAACGTGATCGAAGCTTCTTCTCACGCTGACCTATAACAGCCTCTGGGATGTACTGAACGATACCATCTTCATCAATAGGTGCCGCTCATCAACTAAATCCACTGAATCACCATAATAGGGCTTAAGCTGACTAACATGGAAGACGTTATGAATCTTTGTAGAAGAGGGAAGCTCTAGTCTATATGCCAAATCTCCAATCCGCTTAAGGATCCTGTAAGGGCCATAAAATCTGTGGGCAAGCTTATTACTGGATCCATCTTTCAATGTAGAATACTTGGATTTGGGCACCTTCAACAAAACCAGCTCTCCTTCCTGGAACTCTAAAGGCCTCCTCTTCTCATCAGCATACATCTTCATCTGATCTTGAGCCTTCCTTAGATTCACCTTGCATTGCTGAAGAAGGGTCTGCATTCTACCCAACTCTTCCTTCCCATGAGGGTTGATCTTTTCATTAAAAATGACTGTGGGTAGGGGCACCTTGTAACCATACAAAGCCTCAAAGGGTGAAACTCCTATGCTCGCATGAGTGGAATTATTATAAGCAAACTCAGCCAGGTGTAACCAAGAATCCCATGAGGTTTGGACATCATAGCAAAAATGGCAAAGATAGGTCTCCAACCATTTATTAACTCTCTTTGTCTGTCCATCAGTTTGGGGATGATAAGCCGTAGATGGAGCCAACTTGGTACCCATAGATGTAAATACCGCTTGCCAAAAGTTACTCATAAACTTTGAGTCCCTATCATGGACAATCACCTGCGGTAATCCATGTAATCTGAAAATATGCTCCATAAACTGGTTGGCCACCTGAGAAGCAGTAAACTGAATTTTTGTTGGGATAAAATGAGCTGCTTTGGTGAGTCTGTCAACCACCACATAAATACTATTCCACCCCTTCTTGGTAGTAGGTAAGCCAGTGATAAAGTCCATAGTAATATGAGTCCATTTACCCGTAGGAATAGGCAATGGCTGCAATAAACCCCCTGGCTTATGGGTGCTATCCTTATTTTGCTGACAAGGCATACACTTCATAACGAACTCCTTGACATCTTTCCACAGTCCTTTCCAATAAAAGCTCTTGCTGATCCTGTCATAAGTCTTGAAAACTCCCAAGTGTCCAGCTAAAGGCGAAGAATGCATCTCCTCCATAATTTTTCGCTTGAAAGAAGAAGTAGAGGGAATAACAATCTTGCCCTTCCACCAAATAAGACCATTTTTAAGCTGGTAATGCGAGTTTTCTTCCATAAGACCTTGCTGTAATTTCTGAAAGATTTGGCTGAATTCCTCATCTAAGAGATATGCCTCTTGTAGCTCTTCAATCCAATCACTATGTAATTCCGTCATGGCTGATACTTTGCAGGCCCACATACGAGAGAGAGAATCAGCCACTATGTTATCTTTGCCCCTTGTATGAGTGATGTCAAAGTCATAATTTTGTAATGTTGCTACCCATCGTCTTTGCTTTGGAGTAAGATTTGACTGAGTAAGGAAATACTTGAGTACGCGATGATCACTATGCACTCTGAATCGGCTGCCATATAAGTAATGGTGCCATTTCTTGATTGCATGCAGAATAGCCAACATTTCCTGATCATAAACATTCATGGCCATCTCCTTATCAGTAAGCTTACGGCTTTCAATTGCAATTACTCCATGCTCCTGAAGCAAAACAGCCCCAATGCCACGGCCACTAGCATCACACTGTATAGTAAACTCTTTAGAGAAATCCGGGCATACAAGAATAGGAGCAGTGGTAAGTAATTCCTTTAACTGGTTGAAGCTACTATCTGCAAGAGCATCCCAAAAGAAAGCCTCTTTCTTCAACCTGTCAGTTAAAGGGGCTGCAATTGCCGCATAATGCTTTATAAATCTGCGATAGAATGAAGATAGACCAAGAAATCCTCTAAGAGAGGTAGTAGTAGTAGGCGTTGGTCAATCTTTTATGCATTGCACCTTCTTGGGATCAGCCTGTATTCCTTTTTCACTGACTATATGTCCCAAGTATTCCACTTCAGTCTGCATGAAAGAACACTTCTTCTCCTTAGCAAAAAGCCTATGATGTCTTAACACATCAAAAACCTTCCTCATATGCGACAAATGATCCTGAAAAGTCTTGCTGTAGATCAAAATGTCGTCGAAGAACACCAAGACAAACTGAAAGAGGAAAGGTTGTAGAATCTTATTCATCAGGCTTTGAAAGGTAGCTGGAGCGTTTGTAAGGCCGAATGGCATCACCAAGAAATGGTAGAGCCCACGATCAGTCCTAAAAGCAGTCTTGACCTCATCACCCTCTCTCATGCGAATCTGATGATACCCTGATCTCAAATCAATCTTCGTGAAGAATCGAGCCCCCTTAAGCTCATCAAGCAAATCATCTATCCTGGGTATAGGATACCTGTTCTTCACTGTTATCTTATTAAGATCCCTGTAGTCAATGCACATTCTGAAAGATCCATCTTTCTTTTTGACTAACAGGACTGGGGATGCATACGGTGAAGAACTGGGTTCAATAAATCCCATTTCAAGAAGCTCTTTGATTTGCTTGGCTACTTCCTCTCGTTCACATTTTGATAGTCTGTAAGGTGGCTTATTGATTGTCTTTATCAATGGGGTGATCCACCGCTCTCTTAGGAGGCAATGAAGTAGGTACTTCAAATAAATCTCTATACTCCTCAAGAAGAGCTGTCAAGGCTGGATGGTTTGCTGAATTATTGGGCTGATCCTGTGTTTCTTTGTTCAAATGTAATACAAATATCTGTGAGCGCTTCTTGTACTCTTTCTTGAGTTGTTGAATGGTGATAAGCTGAAAATCAGATCTACTAGGGATTCCCTGTAAACGGATGAGCTGTCCATTGGAGAAAAACTCCATATATAACTGTGAGAAATCCATAGTAATCCTGCCTAAGGTCATCAACCAGTCACAACCAAGTACAATATCTATGGGCCCCATTTCCAAAGTGATCAGGTTTACTTTGACTTCAAAATTTTCAGCCATCTGCAAAGAAACCTGTGGATAAATCTGTGTGCTGATTTCCTTTTCACCATTAGCCACTTGTACTCTAATGGGCTGTTGTAAGTCGGTGGGAACACAATTCAACTTGTACATAATGGATTTATTGACAAAACTGTGGGTACTGCCACTATCTATCAGGATGAACACTGGCTTTCCACATATGCTTCCCTTCATACGAAGTGTATTAGGGTTCTTAGATCCCGTCCAAGCATCCATAGAGATAGAACAACTAGTGGCAGCAGGCAACTCATTACAAAATCCACCAGGATCAAATGGGATATCACCGCCTGGATCAAAAGGAAAAGAGTCAGATGGATCATAGAAGTACTCCTGTCCACCATCATCCTCGAAATCTTCATTTTCAGCATTGATTGGGACTGCATTAACTTCATCTATGTCATTTTCAAGGTCCTCAAGAACTAGCATACTCTGAATTTTTGGCTTGGCATTTTTGTATACACACTTTGAAGCATGGTCAGGAGTATACTTTTCTCCACACTTGAAGCATAAGCCTTTGTCCTTTCTTTCCTTGTAAAGCTCCATGGGAATATTTCTGGAATTTGTATTGGTTGAAGTAGACTTAGGCTTATTGTCACCTTGCTTAAATTCAACCTTTGGACTGTTTGCTGTCCTAAAATTGCTTTGAATCCTAGAAGCATTAAATGGAGGATAAGTTGGTATCCGTAAGCTCCCACTAGGCATATGATTGCTGCCATAATTGTTACCAACTTGCCCTTGCTTTAAAACAGTCCTTGGCTGTCCATAACTTGGCTGAAATGAAGACTCTTTCCTATACTTCCTTCCAAAGCGCTCTGCAAGCTCAATAGCCTTGAAAAGTGAAGTAGGATTCTGCGCCATAACATCAGCTGACAAGGATGGTTCTAAACCATATATGAACTTGTGTAACTTGGCCTCATCACTGATGTTTTCCACATACATGGTCAAGTTGAGGAATTGGTTTGTATATTCCCTTACACTTAGGCTCCTTTGTTCCAAGTTATACCATCTTCGTTCTAACTTCTCTTTTTCAAGAGGTGAAACAAAGACTTCAGCCATAAGTGCCTTGAAAGCTTCCCAATTCTCAATAAGTACATTCTCTTTCTTGATATACCTCCACCAAGTGTGAGCAAATCCTTCTAAGTGGAGGGAGGCAAAATGTATCTTCATATCATCAGTTTTAGGAAATATGTCGAAATAAGACTCCATCTTAGAAGTCCATTCCTCTAATTCTGATGGTGAAGATGACTGGCCATTGAATTTGGATAAAACAATTTTATCCTTGAATTCTCTATCATGGAAAGGTTGCTGTCCCAAAACTGGCTGATCGGAATTTCTAAGTACAGAACCCCCAAAATGAGATTGAAATCTTCCAACAGGTGGCTGAGAATTACCCTGTAATCTTCCTGTTGGTAAAGCACCCCTAGAATGCTGAGTATGCAGTCCAAAAGCTTGAGTATTGGCGCCGTTCAAACTGCCCAAATAGTCATCATGCCTTTGTGAAGCTTCCCCTACTTCATACTGACTATTTGGAATACCTCTTCTTCCAATGATTCCATCTCCATAACCATTTTGGTTGGATGGCTGAAGTGGGACTGAAGGGTCACTGTTTGAACAAGCCTTCTCATTAACTTCTTTTGATCCCGTTTGCGATGGCATCAATTGAGAAAATTTTGCCATAAGTTGAGCATTGGATTCTACTAATTTATCAATGGAAGCCTTGGTTTGGGTAGTTGATTCCATCAACTTATCAAGCGTAGACTTCGTTTGTCCATGAGATAAAACCATTTGCTCCATTGTAGACTTTGTTTGACCAAATGATAAAATCATATGCTCCATTGCTGACAAAATAGCCTCATGACGTTCCTTATGTCTTAGTTCATGGGCACATAAAGCGTCATTGAGAATACTAATCTCTCCTTGTTGATGCTCTTCAGGGTTCTCTTGAAGTGTGCTTTCCATCATAGAATCCCTGATTTGCTGTGCATAGTCCTCCTGGACCTTATTTTTGCCTTTATGCCCTGCCATACTAGTGCAGTCCTGCAGTACCCCCTGTCAGTAAAACGGCTATAACTTTGGCTAGAAAACTCCGATTGCAAAACTTTTTTGTGCGAATCGAAGCTTACAATGCCCTCTTCAAGATGATCTATAGCACGCTATAACAGGTTTAGGACAGAAAATTCTGTAACTGAATTTCAGAGTCTGAACTGTCCAGTCCTGCACCCTGTTTAGACCTGTAAGTGCCCTGTTTTGACCCTGTAATGCAAGAAAGTAACCTCAAATGGCTACCAAACCCTGCAAAGGGGTATGTAGGACCTGTGGGTACCCTGTAGTACCTGCACCTGTACTTCAGTATCAAAGGGTGTACCTGTATCCACCTGTAAATACCCTGTGGGTAACCTGAAAATGCCCTGTTTTACCCTGTTTTACTCCAGTAGGTACTTGAGTTGTTGGAAAGTCTTGAATCTTCAATTCTCCACTCGTTGTACCTGTGTGAGGGATAAAACGGCAGGTCGGGCTCCCTACACGGGCTCCGAATCACTGGGAGGTGGACAAAGTTCCCCCCGGGTCGGTTGGTTGCACCCCTTCGGGATCTTCGATAGTGAGGGAGGGTCACCTCTCTTTTGTCCCACTATCTCCCCCGGCATCCACCTTTTTCCTCGGTGGGAATATCAACATGGCAGAGGCTAGTGTGCTAAGCAATCAGCATGATATGCAATTGAAAAATATCCATTCAGCCTTTCATGAGATGCAATTGATTGAGATAAGAAAACTTGAGATGGGAGAAGGGTTTTACCTATGCAATTCAGTGACTCACTGATTGCTAGTACTTACCCTTTTACAATTTTCCAATTTAGGCAAAAGAGAATCAACCAATCAATTGGATTAGAGTAAACAAAGGCATCAATCAATGTATTCAGTCAATAAGATTCAAATGTTATGCTGAAATCTGAGATTGAGGCCTTTTATTCATTGATTGAAGCTAATATGCATTAGGCAAGCATTGCATTCTTGAATAGATGAATTCAAGCAAAGGTTGGCTGAGAATTTGATGAAAATGTTCAATTCTTTAATCTCTCAGTCAAATGGCTTAAGCTCAGCAATTGGATTAATGAGAGATATTAAAAATTGAAGAGAAATACCTTGACATGGCTGAAAATAACTTGCCAAATGCTTGATAGGGCTCCCGGTTGTCCAATGTTAGCAAAATAATCCATGAAGCTTGCTTATCTGATGGTTGAGACCAATCTTGAAGCTTCAAATGCTTGAAATTGAAGCATTAAACCCGTTTCCCCCAAATTTTTACTCCATAGAAGCTCTTGATCTTCAATCTTAAGCCATCCCGTGCTTAATCCTTGCAATTTGTTGAAGAATCCTTGCTGAAATGATTCCACGGGCCAAAAGGATGAAGAATCTTCAAGAAATTGTCAAGAAATGGAAGCTTGAGCTGAAGCTTTCATGGCTGCCCATGGACTGTTCATGTAGGGTTTCAAGAGAGTGAAAAGCTGAGAAATATGGCTCTATTTTGGAGTAAACACACCAAAACCTTGAAGGAATCACTGCCAATGATGAATTAGAAGCACCATAGCTGAAGATTGGCTGAGAACTGGAGGAGAACAGGGCTGAAAAAATCAGCGCAAATTTCGGGCTGCTGTCTAGGCCACGTGGCAGCTTCTACAGGGCATGAATGGTACTCAACTTGTTGCATTTGATGTCTAGAGTGCCATTATGCAAGCCATTGTTGATGGAGAGCAAAGATCAGTGAGAAAAGAAGAGATCTCAGCCAGCAAACTCCATGAAAGCTTGGGCAGAGCTTGAGGAAAGAGGAAAGGAAGACCTCTTTTGAAAAGTAACTGTAGTTTAGTCTCTAACTAAGCCCGGTTAACCATCCTTTACCCTGGTTACCTCCATTTTTTCATAAAATTTGATGACATCCAGCCATTTAAGCCTTTACCCGCCATCTCTGACCTTGGATATCTCCAGATGTAGTCATTGCTAACTGTAGTTGTCCTGCAGCACTCCACTAGTCACTGTCTTGTACCATTTTTTGTCTGAAATTGGTTTTGAAATAGGAAAATGAGAGTGAAAATGGAAGAAAATAATGGATCAAAGACTGAAGCTCTGATACCACTTGTCAGAGAGAGAACTAGGGAGAGAGAAAGAGGAGAGAGAAAGACTGTAGAGGAGAGAGAAAGACTGCAGAGAGAGAGAGAGAAATAGAGTGACGAGGAGAGAAAAAGACTAGAATTAGAGAGAGAAAGACAGGAAAGATGAAGAAGCCATGGAAGCTTGGAGCAAGAAGGGAGAGAAAGATTGTAAATGTATTGATATATCAAAAGATGTGTAAAATTACAACTTCTCTCCTTATATACCAGTGTCAATGTGACATGGCATATTAATAGCATTCTAAGTATTCCCAGCTTCTTACACCATGCCATTAGGTTGCTAGCATCCACCTAGGTTGTAGAACTAGGTGTGGATATGGCAGTGGTAGTGGCAAGCGCCAGGAGAGTATGAATGGGGGTGATTAAGGCCTTGCCCTTGCTTTCTCGCACTGCAAGTGGCACAAGTTCCGGCACATGGGCACCTGAACTCGGCCCTTCATCTCTAAGCGGGCTCATGGGCTTTGGCTCATCCCGCCTGGACTATTGCTCAATGGACCTACACGTTGCAAGGTCTATGTCTTCCCCCTCCTTTCTTTTGAACTCCTCCTCCTCCTCTTCTTGCTTTCTCTTTCTTTCCTCCTCAGCCTTTTTGGAATCCATGCGAGCCTTTTGTAAGTCTATTTTTTCTTTTTTCCTCCTCTCCTCTTCTTGCTTTTCTTGTGCAATTTTCTTCTTCATCTTCTTAGCTTTTCCCTGGCTAGTCTGCTCTTCCTGTTCCATGTTTTCTTCTTCCTCACTTATAGCGTCCTTTTGTTGGACTATGCCTCTTATTCCTGGTGAGGTGGTGACCTTCTTGGTGTCTCATCCACTCATTCTCCTCCTTCCTACCCTTGCCCCAAGGCTTCCCTGATGATGGCAGTAAGGACCCCACCAAATCCAATGGTTGAGGCCTTTGAATATGAAGCTTTCCTTTTAGCCTTTATGGTAGGGGATTCTCCTCTAGCGGGATGTCCTCCTGATTCTAGAGCCTTTGCCGAGGTCTTGACAGTCTTCCTCACAAAACCGTTGAGGTTCACCTCATCTAGTAGCTATGCTGCAATGCTCTCTAACAAGGGGACATTAATGCAGCTCATGATTGTGTTGTACCTTTGACTAGAGAACAACGTGTGCACCATCTTGGCTTGGAGTTGGATTTTAGGATCCGGAATATCCACCAAGATGATGTTGTCATTGGTGTGGACCTTCACCTTTTCCATTCCTAGCAAGGCATATACATCTCTCTTCAACTTCCTCTCTACTTTGTTTGCCAAGCCTAATACTTTTTCTACCAGCTCCGGGGTCAATTCAATCTGCACCTGATGAGTTTCCTCTACCTCTCACATGGTCACAGTGCCACGATTCCTGTAAAAAGTCTGCAAAAACTTTGCACAATGAATGTAGTCTACCCCTTGGCTTATTGCTTCCATGTATTTCTCCATGTTGCATTACTCAGTGATTTGTCTCACCGCCCGTTCTTTGATGGCCATGTCTTCTAGGTTGAAGACATGCCGAAACTTAAACTGATTAAAGGCCCGTGTCTCCACCGAAAGGCTGTATTTTTCATGCTCTCCTTTTGAAAAATTCAATTTGCTAGACTTTTATTGGCTTACCATGATGGATGCCTGTCATGAAGCCATATTCATCAGAATAATTACAAGCAACAACAAACGACTACATACTTGCTAAACTGAAATGCTTGAGTGCAGAAGTAGACTTTTTCCTCCAAGTAGTCTATTGATTTCAAATTTTATTGACATTTTCCTCAATCACAAGTTGTTTCATCCTACCATTGAAGTTTCCAATGTGTGCTTTTCCTTTATCGTTTTCCTTATGTATTTAGTTTGATTCACCTTTCCCCCTCCCCCTTCTGAAATGAGAAGAATCCTTCCTAGGATTAAAGGGTTAGAGGATGAAGGGCCTTTAGCATATAATCTTAGTGCTTTACTTTCGCATGAGCCAGGCATAGAAATTCATATTATATTCTAAATTAGCATAGCTATCCATATCGAAAGGGCGGATGCCTACATGTGTAATGTAAGTGAGGATATCAAGAAGTCACTGGACTCTACTCGACTAGCAACATGCAACTCCTCCTCAATGAGGATGCAATCTAAATAAGGATATTCTTTAATGTGTTCTTCGAGGGGTTGATTATGGAGGGTGTTTAACACCCTATATGAAGTTGGAGCTACATAGGTTGGGTCGTACTCCAATGCCTTGATTGCATGTCACTGCTCGGTGTTGGTCATTATTTGGCATCTCTCTAGCTCCCATTGCCATCGTAGAGCGTACCATTTCTGCAAGAAGGAGGAGTCATTGTCAGCAAGCTGTTTTGACTTTTCGATTTCTTGGTTTGTGATCATGATCGTGTTCTTACTATACGGCATAATGAGACCTTTTTTTATTGCCTATCCCTTGGATATCTTAGTTGCAATTAACTCCTCAGCTGCTTTGGAAGCCTTAATGAATGCAAATTTTGACTCCTCGCAAGAGCAAGGGAGCGTTTGTACTTCTATTGCTATAGGTCTTCTATAGGTAATTCTAAGATACCTAAGTTTAGTCGATTGTACCTTTTAGCCAGTGTCATGAAAGTAGTGTCCAAGTGTCTTAGGCAAGCAAACAAGTCATCCCTAGTATTTTCAGCCAAGTCTGCGGGCCAAGGTTAGAATTGATCGCCACTCATAGGAGGGTCTAAGCCTAACAGGTGGTTGAGGTTTGACAGCACTAGAGAGTTCAACATCTAATGGTTGCTGCTTGGTTTTCACTTGAGGTTGTAGCTTGACCTCATGTTCGATGGGTTTGGTTGTATCTACGGTTGACATGCTACTAGGTGCTTCTGAGGTCTAAGGGGTGCCATCGAGACTAGATTTGGGTAGTTTGTTAGTAGCAGGTTGCGGTTTTTGGTGATAGATTGGTTTAGGCCCTACTGAGCTAGGATTTGGAGGTTCTATGGATTTAGTGGCCCGATTCTCTTGTGGCATGAGTGTCTCTAGCTTGATGTTTCGTGTGGTCAAGCCTGAGGGTGGCACTTGAGTAGGGCATTTGGTTGTTTTGGCTTTACATAGCCAAATCCAGGTGTTACCCACATAGTAGCCTTGTGCTTGCAATAAGGTCTTAGAGACCCATCGCAGCTTAATTGTATGTCAAGACGTTACTCGCATAATAGCCTTACGCTTGCAATAAGGTCTTGGGTGGGGACCCCTTGCGGCTTGACCATACGTCGATGTTTATAGTTTTGTCTTGGCTTCCTAGGTTTCAAGTGTGGGTCATTAGCCTTGCGAGGCTGTGGATTTCTATTCCTAAGTGGCAATCCTTGATCTTTAATCTTGTCATCATTAGCTTGTCAATTTCTTCTTTGATCGCATGGGCATGCCTTGGATTCATGGGATACAGTCATTGCTGATCGGTGTTACATTAGATGTCATGGGTATGTTGTGAGTCACTACACTCGGGTCTACCCCTTTGAGCTCCTCTAGTGACCAAGCAAAGACGTCTATATACTCTCGTAAGAGAGCAGTGAGACTTGCTTCCTCTTCCTCAGTCAAGTCATCGGCTATTAAGACACATTGGGGTGTCTCCCCTTCTTTGGCTAAATTGACCTCCTTGACCTTGGTGGGTCCTTCGATTGGTTCACTTGCTTGCCCCTGTCATTTGGCTCCTGCAAGATCACTACTCTTTCTCCCTTTTTGAATTTCATGAATCGCTATGGTAGGTCTTGCAGTTTCCACTGCTCTTCTATATGTGTTTCCTTAGACGACTTCTGTCGTTCCTCCCCTTAATCGTTGGTGTCTTAGGTGGACGAGTAGGTCCCCCTTGGTGCGTCTAGCCTTGGAAGGTCGAGTATATCACGATCACTATCTGAGCTGACTTCCGACTCAGAATCAAACTCTCCGTCTTCACTATAAGAGGGAGTCTCTCCTGGTGGGTGTAGCTCAGAAGGTGAGTTTGTTCTTAGTAGTGGCGTGTTGCTTGGTTAGGCTATGCCTACATGCTCATAGTCAATTGCACCTATGTGATCCAATCAGGTTTGGTCACACTTCATGCACATGACTCCTCTCCCTACCCTAAAGGCATTCTACTTTCGTGGTCTAGAGTCAACTCGTATTTGTTTGATTACATGTACCCCAATGTTGTATTCTATGGTATCTATTTTCCTTTCACTCTCATCACTGAAGGAATAGCAGACTTCATATTCATCTTCAGAGCTATTTTTGTCTGAGTGCTCATCATTCTCCAGGTTCTAGTATGTCTCTTCTTGTTGGCCAGGGACTAAAGCCCAATTGTACCTCAAGTTTAAATCGTGCACCTTAGACCATCGCCATTCAGGCTCCTCCAAGAGATCTAGGAGTGGCTTGAGATTTGTTGTTGGATTGCCAGCCAACTTGTTGGTCAAATATCCTAGGATCTCCAAGAGCTCTCGCCTATTGTTTGTGACTTAGAATGTAACAAGGTTGGGTCTTCCGCATAGGCTTCCAGTCATCATGCAAACTAGTACTGAGGATGTGTCCTTGGGCTTGCCAATCGTCTTGATGGCTTGTTCATACTCCTCATTGTCAGAGAATGGCAGGTCGATGGTAGCAAGAACGTCATCCAGTCACGCTCATCCTCAGGACACACAAGATACACTTGGTTAAGGGCTCGTAGGATTTCCTAATTTGGCCTCCATCTCCCTTTAGCATAGTGGAGATGGCATCTAGGTCAACCGACGTGGTCTTTTAGGTGTCCATCTCTACCCTTATAGCCTCCATTCCATTACCTAAGAAGATGAGACAGTTGTCCCAGTCTTCTACGACTCTTGTGTTGCGCATCCAGGGTCGAGCCTAGCAGGATGTCGTAGTCCACTCCCTTCATGACTATAAAGTCAATAGATAATTAAACTCATACGATCTTCACTGGTCAATTCTTTAACACACCGAATGATTTCACCTTCATTCCATTAGCCAGTGTGACGTTGAATCTAACAGTCTCAACCAGTGTTTTACCTCAAGTTTGGAGTACTGCATGGCTTAGCACACTAACTCCTCCTCTTGTGTCTATGATTCCCTTTCTTGTGACATCTCTAAGAGTTAAGACTGGCAGGACTGCATGCATCTTTGTGCCTTCCCAAAAGCTATTCATATGCAAGGACTTAGACACAGAGTGCAGCGTGAGGCTAGGTATTTACGTTTCCGCGTTGTGCTCGTGCAAGTCTGCAACAGCTTACTCATTTTATTCTTTGACCCACTATTTTAGTTCTTTTCATAGTGCTGGATGCTTCTTAAGCAAGACTCCTAAGCTTAGAATCATAGGGGTGGTCATCAATGTATTAAGGAGGTTGCTAGCTACTTGCCTCTCTCCTAACTCTGTAGTTCTTGGCCAATGGCCCTGACTAATTTGCTAGCCCATAGCATTTAGACTTTGTCTAAGTAGCACTACTTGTGGTGCAGTTGCATCCCTCGATTTTATTCATGGGGGTGGGACTAGATTTCTTATGCTTGAGAGATCATCGATCTCGTCTTCTAGTATGGGCTCAGTGTCTTTGAGGTGCTCTTGGGCTTCTTTCACCTACTCCTTTACCTTCTTGATGGCTTCAAGCTGGCGCTTTGGGTTGGGGTACTCCCCCACCCTAGCACTTCCCATTGTAGTCATCTTTTGGGGTCTTAAAATCAGCCTACATCACTAAGCACGTCAAGGTTTTGGAAATGTGCTACCGCACGATTCCTAGCTATCCAGCCACAATTTCTAGGCTTGTAACTATTAGTAAGGTGTTTTGTGAGTTCTTCTGATGTGGGTCACACTCTTCTTTGGTCGCGGTTTGTCAAATTTTTAGATTTTCTCTCTCAAGCTGTGTCTGATTTACCAATGTCTAATTCTAGGAATCAAACAGGGTTAGGTCCAATTGTCACGATTGGACAAGGTGTTTCTGATCGGACAATGTGGGGTGGTCCAATTTGAATAAGTCCAATTCTCAAAATTGGACAGGGACGCTCAGTCCAATTTGGATAGGTGTTCGATTGGACAGGTCACTGGGTCTGATTCTCTGGTCCGATTATCTCGCGATCAGATGAGTCAAGCATCCAATCAGACGAGGAGGTGTGTCCGATTTCCTCTCTTCTGATTTTTGGAATTGGAAAGGGGTGGGTTGTTCAAGTGGTGACGTGGTAGGTCTGATCCTAAGTGTCCAATTTTTTTGAATCGAATAAGGTCTTTGGTCCAAGCATCCGATTCCGCCGGATCGAACACTGGAAAGCCTATCCGATTCCGTTGGCTGAAACATGTGTTGACTACAACTTTGATGAAAATCTCCACGCTCGAGTTATGATCACCTACAAGACCTTCTAGAGTTCAATTTAAGGTGTATGCCAAGGGTCTCATATACCTAAATCTCGTAGAAAACTTCGGCACACACTCCGATCGATCCGATGAAAGGCAATATAAGGCCAATGTCAGGAGCTTTCATATAAAGCCCCTATAATTCAACATACTCTCTCTCTCTCTCTCTCTCTCTCTCTCTCTCTCTCTCTCTCTCTCTCTCTCTCTCTCTAAGCTAAGATTGCAAATGAGGCTTTCCCTTGACTCTGGAGGGCACAACCTTAATCTTCCCGATCACTCTCTTTGCGATTCCAACACATCTAAGCACTCATTTTTTTCCTTTTTTTCATGTTTGTGCCCTGTTCCAGGACTATTTTACAATAATGAACCCTAAGCTTTCCACTCGGATTTCTCGATCCTAACCTACTCTAAATGCAACAAAAATAAAAAGCAAAATACTGAAATGATTTCTCCTACTCAACTAATCATCAAAAACCAAAAGTATGTAGCACGGATTAAAAACCCAAAATCTCCTATCTGTCTCAAGCTCTGGTGGTTCGGGGATGAAGCCCTTACTTTGATGCTCGATTTGAATTGTGCAAGTGCTCAATCTTGAATCCATAGGTCTCGGCAATGGAACCATGTAGAGGAAGCTCACGCTCAACCGCCAAGACCCACGGACCGCTTATTCATTCAAGCATTTCAGCACCTATGGCTATCTCTCACCTAGCTGAAGCGCCTTCGATCCTATCGGGGTGTATTGAGCTTAGCTTGATGCCCGAATGAGTTACCTCCTCCCTCAAGCACACCGATAGCTCCACGATTCTTGATGCAAGCTCAAATATCCTTAAGCCTCCACCTCCAAGCTCCACCCTCCATAGCCGCACATGAGACAAGAGAAGAGAAGAAGAAGAGAGGAGATGGTGGAGAGCTTTACCTCATCCCTCACCCTCACCACTCATTCCCTCACACTCTCACACTCCCTCTCTCAAGCACACACAAGTAAGCAAAGAGAATAGAAGAAGAAGAGTCTCTTGTTGCCACACATCAAAGAATGAGCTCTCATTCACTTTTTGAACTTTATTTACATACCCTAAAATCCCATGGGCACCCATCCCCTTTTTTACATGATTGGCCATTGTGGCAAGGTTCTTTTTCCCATTCTCTTCTACTAGGCCTATTGCTTTAGTTTATGCCCATCTACCCTTTTACAATTTGCACAGGAGGGAGCCTTGCGCTCTTTTACAAAAATTTTGAGGCGCCTTTCACTTAAAAATGTGCTTTGCCTTGAGCTTGATTTTAGAGGTTATCCTTGCGCCCTTGCTTGTTCTCCGTCTTGCTTCTTCCATTGCCTTTGTGTTTTACTTCATTTTCTTCCATCTCAAGTTGGGGTCAACACACTTCTTGGTGATGCCATTTGGACTTATAATACTCTGGCTACATTCCGGAGTCAGATGAATAAGATTGTATAGCC
The DNA here is from genome assembly GCF_053477565.2 of Lygodium microphyllum. Taxonomy (NCBI): domain Eukaryota; kingdom Viridiplantae; phylum Streptophyta; class Polypodiopsida; order Schizaeales; family Lygodiaceae; genus Lygodium; species Lygodium microphyllum. Next base: position 23,989,387 of record NC_141139.1, on the reverse strand, counting down.
TTTTCTCTTTTAGTTTATCCTTGTTTTTTTTTATGATATACTAATTTACTGCAATAAGATACTACATGATCATCTGTCACATATGAGGAAGGATTTTGATGTATTGAGGCATCACAGTCTCTTTGTTAAGGAGAAGAATTGTTCTTTTATTCAGACTGAGGTGGAGTACTTGGGCCATCTTGTTTGTTGGAAAGGGATACATGTTGATCCTAAGAAGTTGCAATGTGTTAGAGATTGACTAACACGTACAATCACTGCTTCACTTAGAGGATTTCTTGATCTATCGTCATTCTATCATCAATTCATTAAGAATTATGCGGCTATAGCAACTCCTTTGGCTAATAGGTTGAAGAAAGAAGCTTTCTTTTGGGATGTACTTGCAAATAGTAACTTCAACTAGTTAAAGGAACTCATTACTTTTGTTCCTATTCTAGTATGCTTGAATTGATCAAAGGATCTTATCATACAGTGTGATACTAGTGGTTGTGGCATAGGGGATATTTTGTTATAGGAGCATGGACTTATTTTCTTTGAAAGTCGCAAGCTTACGAATAAGAAAATGACTATGAATATCTAGATGTTGGCTATTTTACATACAATAAAGAAGTGGCACCATTATTTGTATAGCAATGATAAGATCTACAAAAGATTTTATTAGAAAGAACTATGGAGAGATGTTAAGGATTTTGTTATGAAATGTAGACCTTGTCAGCAGAATAAGAGCAACACCCATAAGATAGGTGGTTTATTGCAACCACTACCTATTCTTGAGGGCAAGTGGATGCATATTACCATGGATTTCATTACTAGCTTACCTACTACCCAAAAGGGATGGAATAGTATCTATCTGAAACTAGATAGACTCACTAAGACAGCCCAATTCATTCCTACCAAGAGTTCACAACTTTATAGTGGCTAATCAATTTATGGAGTAGATCTTTAGATTACATGGATTACTGTAGGTGATTTTACATAACATGAATTCAAAGTTTATGATTAACTTTTGGTAGGTAGTATTCAACTCCATGGGCACAAAATTTTCTCCTTCTATACTCTATCATCCTCAGACTGATGGCCAAAAAGAAAGTGAAAATAAGTGGTTAGAGACTTACCTTCACCATTTTTGTCATGATGTGCAACATGTGTGGGATTCTTGGTTGCATTTGACTAAGTTTGCTTATAATAACTCCACTCATGATAGAATTGGAGTTTCACCCTTTGAGACTATGTATGGTTATAAGGTGCCCTTACCCAAAGTCATTTTTAATGAGAATATTAATCTTCATGGGACAAAAGAATTGGAAATAATCCAAACCCTTCTTCAATAGTGTAAGATGAATCTTAGAAGGGCCCAATATCAAATGAAAATGTATGCTGATGAGACAAGACACCATTTAGAGTTCCAAGAAGGATAGTCTCGTTACTCAACTTTGAAGGATGGATCTAGTAACAAGCTTACTCATAGGTTTATTGACCTTATAAGATCTTGAAGTGCATTAGAGACTTGGCATATAGAGTAGAACTGACCTCCTCTACTAAGATTTATAATGTGTTCTACGTTGGTCAGCTTAAGCACCTGTATGGTACTCATGTGGATATAGTTAATGAGTTTCCACCTATAGATGAAGAAGGTCTTATTTAGTACATCCTTGAGAAGATCATAGATTAGCATAAGAAGAAGCTTTGCTCTCATTCTATCATCACTAATTATTTGATTGGGTGGAGAGGTTTGCTACTCGAAGAAGCTTTTTGGAGGCCTAAAAGTATATTAGATGAGTTTTTTTACCTACAAGATGCATTGCTGGTTGAGGCATAACTACAATGGAGCTAGATAGGGTTCTGACAGTAGTTTGTTTTAGAATAATTTTTATTTTTTTAAATGTTTTGAAATATGTCACCTATATAGCATCAAAGTAATCTTCAATAGCTATATTTTGACATGTGACATGCTTCATTTGGATACTTCTGTTAGAAGTTATGGAAGATTTTTTTAAGCAAGGTTTGTTCTTATAACAAGCTATCTACTCATTCTTGAGTTTATTTCTTGAAGATTTAAAGGCTTCAATCTCTTTTGAAGATATCAACATCATGTATACAACTAAGGCTTATCTTTATGTCTTCATTCTAATCAATATATCTTCAATCTTTCATTCATTTTTCATACTTCGTATAGCTAAAATTAAAATAGTGCTCTATTTCATCCATCCTTCTTAGCCATTGTACATTTGTTTTTGTGGGAAAAAACCTTTAGGAAATGATGGATTGTAGGAAGCTAGGAAGAAGATATATTTTAGTGTAAAATTTTTATAGTACCTTGTCACATTGATATAGGTATAAAAGATGTGACATGTAAATTTTGACATCTTTTGACAATAATACAATTATTGTATTCACCTCACCTCCTTGTTCGCAGCTTCCATGGATTCTCTCTCTTCTTTTCTAACTTTTTAGTTTTTCTCTCTCCTCATCACTCTTTTCTCTCTCCTTTGCTCTTTTTTATCCACCTCTCAACTCTCTTCTTGGCATTAAAGTACCAAAATTTCCCTTATCCATTAGTTCAAAATGCATCTAAATCATCTAAATCTTTCATGGTTTCATCCTCATACATGTTTACAAGCTCATCATGCTATGAATGTAAAGGTAAGGACATGGTCCAATGCTTGAAACTGAGAGAGAAAAAACCCTTAATATCTTCATAGTGAAGCAACTTATAAAACTACAAGAGTGATGTGGTAGAACTCCAGAGGCATTATATACTAGGAGCTAGTTCAAAGGTCCTTGTGGAAAGCTCTTTATCTCTTCCCAAACAAGCTTTTGAAAACTTTTTTTATTATTTGGAGCAACTCCAAGGCTTAAGTTGATGGTTAGTTGCCTTGCAGTTAAGCTTGCTTGGGTGTAGACAATAATGGGATGGGTGACCTCTTGGAAAGTTTTGTCTTCAAGTGAATGCTTGCACCTTGCATATAGCCAATGGTGGTAGGAAAGCCCTCATAGCCTCGTTGTTAAGTATAACAAGGTCTATTCCTTAGTTGTAAGCTATAGGAGGACGCAATGTGACAACAATCATGTGGTTACGGGGTTTGTGTGGTAGGCTGTCAAATGGTGTGGCAACAGACTCCTTGATCTTTTTTTGTAGTCACACTCTAATACCAATGTCATGCACACATAGGTGCCTTGCCTTCAGTGACCACATAAGATAGGAAAAGCTCGATTAACCTCCCTACCACCTCAAAGGGGTTCACTATGTATATACCCTCTAATATCGCGTGCACTCAAGGCCTATTTATAAATATTCTTATATGTGAATTTTTCGTAAATAAAATACAACTCCTATTTATTAAATTAATAAATAATACCTTTAAATGATATCCTTATCTGAATATAAAAAATGCATAAAGATGATGTTTTAAAATTTCTTATTTTGAACTCATGTGATATATACATATATTCATGAGATTGATCCCTCGAGCCCGCCACTCAAGATGATGCCTCTTTTGCACTTGTATCTTTAGACAGATACATTGACTATTTTTAGACCAAACTTTTAGTCAGTTGATTCACTTTTTGTCCATATACCCTTGTGCCCTAATATAGACTATATCTTAACTTCTTAACCCTATCAATACCTTAGCATAAAAGTCCATTATCTCCTATTAGTACTACATGGCGAGCTATCTTATGGACCATGTTCACTTGGGACACTTATCCTAACACACACACACACACACACACACACACATGCATCTATGTGAATTTTTTATGATCAATAACACTTTTTCACATGAACTGTGGCTTAGGGTGCAAAGCACAATCCATTTTCAAGATGTCATTAGGCACTATACTTCAAATAAAGTGTAACATTCCCGCCTATTGGTTGTCCAAGCACGTTTTAGCAGTCCATCGAGAAACGAATCTAAGTGTCGCGACCCAGCACTCCCAGGGAATGTTTCGGGATTTTTCACCTGGGGTTTCCTTAGTCCGCCTCGCAACAGAATGTTCACGGCCAAACCCACTAGGATTGACTTGAAATCTGGGTTTCTAGGGCCAAGATCTCCTAACACCATTCTAGCATTGGGTTTTGGATATCCAACTTTACGCAGGGATACCCAATCCGAAGAAAATCCATACCACACTTGGTTCAAAGAGAATGGGAAACGAGATGGATGCGTGATCAATCTCTTTGCCCGTAGGGCATAGTCCCATTCCGGTCCCCTAAAATGGCATGAATCGGATTCTAACTTAACAACACCTAAAGTCAACCGGCGATAAATCCTTGTGAGAAGCCTCCCAGTTCTCTGGGACCACCCTGCCGTAGGACAGACCCGTCGGGGATTCCGTCCACCCGCTTTCTTTGATAGCTTTAGTTTTCTAATTAGGTGCTACCACGTTTATGTGTGACATTTAAAATCAGCTTCATTATTTAAGCCTTTTAGGGAACAAGGTTCGTTCGCGTAATTTACAGCACAGACATGAAAACAAAACAAGCAGTCCTTTTGACAAACAAGTTCCTTAACTTATCTTCAAGTTAGTCTTTATCTCCTACCCATACAGGAGAATTATGTATCCCTTCTGTCCAACAAAAGTACATGGTCCAAATCACATGGCACCAAACTTTTCATCCTTTATCTAGAATAGGATCTTCCAATGCCTCCAGACGTTGGGCTCATGGTAGTCTACAACTCCATTTTTTGGACTTGGGAAGGGGCGTCCAGAGCTCCACTGACCCCAAGCGACCCAGGAGTGAGACACACTTTTCGTGGTTGGCCTTTTCACCACTCGACCTTCGGCCCGTGAATCGAGCAGTGCCCTCTTGGGGTAATCCATGGTGCGATCTTGGAGATGGTCCACCCGTGCAAATATCCTTCCTTAGTTAACCAATTAAGAATCAAGCATAATCAAGGCAATCAGTCCTAATATCATCTTCTAAGGAAAAATTCCTTTATTCCCATGGCAACTTGTCATTACAAACCCCTGCCATGCATTTACCAACACAAGCCTTGGAATATTTATCCAAATCACATTGCAACAATCAATTGATTGAAAGAAAAACATTTAGGGCGTTGTTCAATCAACCAACAAAACTAATTGTATTTTTCCCAAACAATACAAGAATAGACGCAATAACAATTTTACTGTATATTCGCTCTTCCCCTTGGGACCAAAGAGTAAATTTTACCTAACATTCCCCCCTTTCGACTAAGGCATATGCTAAAGGTTCAAATACTATACACGACATAAGTCCTATCATTCCAATGCGAATCAATCAATCTAGCAAGAGCATTTATGCCTCTTCTCTAAGTGATATTTATCTTTTAGCCTTTCCCTACTGTGCAACATTTTATCTTGGCTTTATCTTCCTTTCTCTTAAGGCAAGGAGTCGCATGTCAGTGATGTAAAGTTCACATAATCTCTCCCATGTATGTACCGTCTATGTGCATTTGTGAATCTTAAACAATATTGTCCTCGGTAAAGATTAATTAAAGACTAATTGATGCTTAATACTTTAGAGTCCCATATGCTGCTAATGCTATGCATAGATTCATTGCATAGCAACTAGGTGCAATTTAACTCCCCTTGATACAAGCACTTCACAACTTCATATTTGAATATTTGAGATACAATTTATCCTTTTCAATAACTTATTCTAGCACAACAAAGTACGAAGCCTAATGTATCTCATGTGATAATCAAAGCAAGCATCTATCAATTTAGAAATACATTACTTACAGCCGGAACCGTAGTTGGATTGACAGTGATGCCTTCGCTCGAAGCTTCGTTGTTGCTAGTTGTAAGATTGCCATCTGCACACGACATCCTTCACTTGGAGGCCATCATCTGCAAGTAGACTCAAGAGATTAAGAAGGCGAAATAGATTCAAGATAGGAGAGTGTAAGAGAAGATGGCTAAGTCGAGGATCGAGATAGAGGGAATAGTGTAGCCTCTCGGGGTAACTCTTCTCTCTCTCTCTCTCTCTCTCTCTCTCTCTCTCTCTCTCTCTCTCTCTCTCTCTCTCTCTCTCTCTCTCTCTGTGTGTGTGCCTCTCGAGGTCTCCTTATGCTCCCTTGTGCCTCCCCACACCTCATATTTATAATGAATTAGAGAGGAGGAGATAAGTTAAGAACAAGAGTGGAGGGGCTCTTGGAAGACTCAGTGATTTGATGCTCAGATCATAAATTTGATGGTTGCATTGGCTCCAAAAGGGGGGTAAAACCCCAAGACACTTGCTTAGAAAGCTCTCACTTCACTCCTTTTTCTTTTCTCTGTTTGAAGTGTTGTCTACTACCTGTAGACTGCGATCACGGTACGCACGATTTCACTAGTCACTTTTCTTTATTTTTTTCTTTTTATAAAATCTCCAAAACTAACTAAAACATCACTTGTCTTTTCTTTTAAATGACTTTCAATTCTATCTTTTTAGGATAATATCTAAGATACACTAGTTTTTTTTGCTCCAAAAATCTAATATTTTTGGACCATCCAAACTATACACATTAATACTAGTGATTAATATGGCTCATAAGTCTCGTTTCACATTGTAACTTCCGTGAAGGGTGGCTATGGTCCTTGTCAATCCGAGAAAAATATCAAATTATGACTCTCGATTTATTTTAAAATATATTTTTAATTAAATAAAAATTATTAGTTATTAATGTTAGTTAGTTTTTACCTTAGTTAGTCTTTAGTTAGTAATCTTACTAACTTATTAATTATATAACTAACTTTCGAACTAACCAACTAACTTTTATTGTGTGAAAATATTACATAAAGATTTTTGTTGTTGTAGAAATAGTAGTGTGTATTTTAGACTTTGGTATTTGCTTCTATAATCAATTATATGTACGTGCATATTGCAGAAATAGTAGTGTATTTTAGACTTTGCTATTTGCTTTTGTAATCAATCACATACATATGCATATGTAAGTATACACACACACATATGAAAATCACACTCACGTGCATGTGTGCTTGCATGCATATACACACACACATTTAAATGTAGACACTTTTACACATAACTTTAATCTCTTCCTATTAAAATTACATGTATAAAAGTGTCAACTTTAAAACCTACTTGCATATAAAATTCCATGTTAGTAATTAAGTCATTTCCATGGGAGAAATATCTAAGTCACCAAACATATATTAGAAAAAATATGGACTCAAAAAAAGGGTATCGTAAGAAATTGATTAAAAATCCTTAATCTTAGATTAGTCCCTCTTCAATGTTCCTCATTGCATGCCTTTTTGTCCCCTACCAACTACATTCCTAGACTCCACCCACTTTTTGTGGTGGACCCTACCTAGAAAGAAGAGGGGTCTCCCTTTCTTTTCACCCTAGTAACTAGCTCTTTTTATCCTCCAAATTGGAACCACCACTCTTCCAAAAGTGCATCATTAGCAACTTAGATTTATTTTTGTCCCAAAAGATGACTTTTAATCATTGTGGGAGCTTTCGCTCAACCACCAAGACCCACGGACCGCTTATTGCTTAAAGAGTTCCAAGCCAAGCACTAATGGCTACCTCTCACATAGCCGACGCGCCATCCATATCTACGGGTGTAGTGAGCTTACTTCCATGCCGATCGAGTTACCTCCTCTCCCGCACACTCCGGTAGCTCCACGATCCAAGTGCAAGCTTCAAGCAAGCTCCACGCTCCAAGCTCCATCGCCGCAAGCAAGAGAAGAGAAGAGAAGAGAAGAAAAGAAGAGAGGAGAAGATGGAGAGCTTCTCCTCCCCAGTCTCTCACCCTCACACACTCACTCCCTCACACTCTCACACTCCCTCTCTCAAGCACAAGCTCAAGCAAGCAAGAACAAGAAGAAGAAGAAGAAGAAGAGGAGAGCTACTTTTGGCCACACACAAGAATGAGCTTTTCATTCACTTTTCAACTTTATATACAAAACCCTAAATCCCTTTTGGGCGATCATCCCCTTTTTCCCTTTTTTACATGGCCGGCCGTAGCCTAGGCCATTTTTTCCATTGTCCTTCTATCTTCCTAGCTTCGTTTCCACCACCCGTCTATATTTACAAATTGCCGACGCTCCTTGAATTAAACCATGATACGCTTGCGCTCTTTTACAAAAGTTTTGACTTGCGCTTTTCCTTGTGCGCCTTTCTCCCTTATTTAGGACTCTTCTCCTTGTGTGTCTTTGTCTTCCGTTTCTCTTTTCCTTGGCCTTTATCTTTGTCTTCTGCTTTAGCTTTTCTGGATTTTCCACCTTCGTTCATTTGAGGGTTAACATTACCCCCCTCCTAGACGAGTGCCAGTCCCATGGCACTCACCGTCGTAGGTAGCAGGCTGTAGCATGCACTGAAGACGTGGGTGACAAGGACGCCTGTGGTTTCCATGGAGGAGTGTTGGTGGTGGTGTGAAAGAGGGTCCTGGGGGCCTGTTGGTGGGTTAAGTGGTAGGTGGTAGGGCGATGGGAGTTGGTGGTAGGGCTATTTTTTGGGGGAGTTGCACTGATGGAGTACAAGTGGCGGTTTGTTGGGGATTCTGTACATGCTGATTCTTGGCAGGCTTACAGGGTGATAAGGATAGGAATTCAGAGTTGAGTGTTAATGAAGAGCGAACAACACCTTTGTTGGAGTTTTCAATACCTGCAATTGAAAACCTCTCATGTGGTCTCTCCCTAAGGGGTAGTGCTAGTCTTCTTATCGTGCACAAGACATATATTGATTTGTTTGGGAGACAGGTCGAACTCTAAGCAAGCTGAGAGTGTTGTCCTGCACTTGAGGACCCAAACTGTGTATATACTTCGGTGCAGATATTATGTAAGTGCTCGTGCATACTTAGATATTACGTAGTTAGAAGACCGTGGGCTAGTTTCTCATAACAATGTGTGGATGAAGCAAAGTTATCCATGTTGAGAAGAAGTACACGTGAAGGTATATGAGACATCCTTTGCATTGTGACTGCAAAGGATGAAGCAAAGTTGTCCATGTTGAGAAGAAGTACACGTGAAGGTATATGAGACATCCTTTGCATTGTGACTGCACGATGTAGCATAATTGAATACAGGGACACCGCACTTTCGGTATAGCTGGAAGCTATTGGACTTGCTTGATGAGGACGGTCCACTTTTCATGGCCAATCGTGCGGTGCTTACCACCACTGATTGCAATGGTACTAAGGCAGAGTGCAAGAGAGAATTGTGCAAGTGGGTCAGGGTGACAGGTCTAACCATAGGCGAGACAAGCTCCCTAGGTATGTCTTGCCCTTGATGTGCCCTGAACAATTGTGGGTGATGCTAAAGGGCTAGGGGACTAGGGACGGAGCCAGTTGATCAAGGTCACTGGACGTACCTAATTTGAGGACCCCTAGGTGTTGTGCTGTGATCGTGGGTGCTTCTTATCTTTTCGTTCGTTTCTTTTTTTTTCTCTCTTTTTTTTCTTATGCTTTTTTCTTTCTTTCTTTCTTTCGTTCTGTTCTCCTCTTTTTTTTTTTTGGGACTTGCCTGAGTACAACCATTACAATATGTTGAGGCTATCAGCCTTTCAATGGGTTGGAAAATGTCAAGCTTCGAAGGCTCAGGAAATGGATATTACAGTGATGATTGTGCCCTAGCCTCGTTGTTAGAGAAGCAGTTGTTGAGATGGGGAGATACACTTGAGATATTGCAAAACTCCTTGCGACACACGCGATGTTGGTACAATTGAGGTAATGACTACCGTGAGCCAACTATAGAGCTTGACCCAGAAAGAGAGTGTAGCCCATGAATATGCTTTGGGCCATGTGATGTGGGCGGTCGGCAAGGGTGGTTTTTGCTATCGGCAGCATGGCTTTGTCGCGGCTCTTTGTGGGGTCGATGGTCTTGCGGTGATCGGGCATTGAACACTTTCGCACAAAGACCTGTGTCATCTTGCATCCACTTGTCACTTCGTGAGAGTATATGCTCGCTTGCGTTAAGTGCGTCGAACAAATGCAATCACGACAAGACATAATTTTTCAGAATTCTATGATGTCTATTGGGATGCCTATTTCATTGCTTGTTAAGGTCTCATACATTAACGAGAAGTAACGGGAATGTGTACAAGTGGGGATCCCCAAGCGTGTGTTGGGGGACTGTGCAACTGGCATTGCCACATTTTTTGTGCCTCCCTGAGCGTCCGCTCCCCTGGCCCGCGGGTTCTTTGGCCTTCGTTCTAGGCGGTGTCGCTTGGGGCCACATTTCTTGGCGTACCTTTTAAGAGTGGGCACATAGCGCAGTGGCGGAGGGGCGTGTGCTGCATGTTCCCATTAGCTACAGAGAGCGTCCTTGCAAGCTAGCTGCCCTTGGTTCTCCATGTTTTCCTTACGGGGAGCCTGTAAGATGTGAATCAAGGATTAGGATTTGTCACATGATAAGACCATTCATATGTAAGGGATTATAGTGCAGATTATCAAGTGCATAGGACGAGAAGGGGAGGGGTGGGGCATGCAGTGCTTGTTGTAGAGGGATGGCCCCCGTGATGTATATTTAGCCTCCTACCATTAGCAGATCTTGGTTCACGCCGAGTTACCTCGGCTGGCGATCATGGATTTAGGCAGAGCTCCTCCTCGGAAGGATAGACCGGAAAGGGAAGAAGGTGTATGGAAAGGGACTATACCCTGTCTATACCATCAGAGTTGTTGGTCAAGGCTTCCTATAGTGGTAATGTGGGTTGCATGCCCTTCACTTGGAGGTGGGGATGGTCACATGGCTTTTAAATGCGTGATGAGAGGAGGACTTGAGAAGCTTAGCCTATCAGACCCAACTCTTCTCCCTGTACTTGACTATCATTGCTTGTGTGCATTGATATTGTTTATACACGGTGATACAAAAATCAGTGTTTATTTATATACATATTTATGAATCCATGTCACTTCACGAGGATAAGAACCAATTGTAGAACTCGGGGTTGTACTAGAGCGTGGCACACGCATCCAGCACTCGTGGCAGCTTACTTACTACCGATAGATATTTTGCCACATCAAGCAGCATGGACCCTTGTCCGAGTCTACTGGCAACATGTAGCTCCTCCTCAGTGAGAACCTTATCAAACAGAGAGTTTTCTTGGCTAGGTTCAGCCAAGTCTGTACCCCAAATGGCAGTCAACACTCGAAGGGAAGTTGGTGCCACATAGGTTGGTTTCCTTTGGGATCGCCATTTGGCCAATCGCTCCTCAGAGACAGTCATGATCTGAGCCCCTAGTTCGGCCATTGAAACGCGGTTCTCACACCAACACTGTTCAAATTGACTTCGGCCCTTTGTTAGTCGCTTTAGTTACTCTATCTCTAAGAGATTTGGTTGGCAGAGCACATCATTGAACGTGACAGTTAAGCACAGTTCGTCGGCTTCCTCGTCAGAGATGAGTCGCATGCGTTCATGCAGGAGCCTGTCGTAGTGCTCGTTAAGATGTTCTTGCTCTTCCCAAGATAGAGGAAAGGGCAAGTAATCTCCAAGTTTCTCCTTGGGGATTGTGCCCACGTCCACAAGGACGTAGACTCGTGCGAACACCTTGAGCTTAGCATCCAACTCAGCTAAGCATTCTGCGATACTTCTATGTTCAACGAGGGCTTGCTTGGTTGCCATCTCATGCAAGGTTCTAGGAGTTTGTCTAGGCTTTAGAATAGCTGGGGGTTCAGGCCTAATTGAGCAAGATTGGTCAACACTAGGATTGCTCACGCTCTTGGGGTTTCCATGTTTCTCTTGAGGCTTCGTTATTGCATCATGGTTCTCCTTGGGTGTGACTGGTGTGAATTCGTCATCCCCTCGTGATAGTGTTGTATCCACTCTTGATTGATCGATGTGAGTTCTATTGTCGATGGATTGAGTGTTGAAAGCAACTGTTGATGGCAACAACTGCTTTGATTTTTTAGAGCACACGGATGTGTCTGAGGTTTCACCGCTATTAGGAGAGACATCAATGGACTCGCTGGTGGATGGACTTGATGCTTTATTCCCCAGCTCTCCAACGCTCTTGGTCTCAACGTTATTGGGGTCCACAACCACCTGTAGCTGCTGTTGTTTTCAATGTTTTCTCCTCTTTTTCTTGGTCAGTGAAGGTGCATCTCTCAATGACTCAGGACCCTGGACTAGGTCAACCGTTGATATGCTAGGTTGGGCCTCAGCATTCTCTTTCTCAAGTGTGTCCAGAACATGGCCGTGGCCTGCTGAATAGCCTCGTTAGGTTGCGAGGATACAACTGCCTCCCTTTTTGGAGAGTCTAGCTCTTCCCTTCCGTTCAACTCCTCTAGCCTAGGCTTTAGGCTCTTTGGAAGTGTTGGAATTGCCAATGAAGTTGGTTGCGACACCTCCTCCATATGTAAACTGCTAAGGACACGTTCTGCAAGGGGCATTGTCACGACCAAGGGCTGTGACTACTGTGATCCCTGATTGGAAGTAGTAGTAGCGAGTTTAGTGGGCTGGCTACCCTTGGTGGATTCCGATGTCAAGTCCCTAGGGCAATTGGAAGTGGTCATTGCTCTTAGAGCATTCACATGCGTAGATCGAGTATCAGTTGAGCTAGCCACGGTGGATTGCACAGGCATATCCTGAGGTTGAGAGCTACGGCTAGTGTCATGTCCCCCCTCTTGGATATTTGGAAGCTTTGATGGAGATAGAGATTGGGAGTGAGCAGCCGCCATTGACGACCGCTATTGTGCTTCTTGTGTCCGTTTGGAAAAAGAGGATGTAGGAGATCTAGGACTCTTAGGTGGACTTGGCACTAGCTGAATGATTTGCTCAAGGCTATTAGACGATTGTGCCATTTGCTTTGTTGAGCGAGCAGCCTTGCCATGAGCAATGTTGTGCCTATGATGCTTGTTCTCCCCTTGGGAAATCAAAGGCTCTTGGGGCACTAATGATTTTTGTGCATGCTCAATGGCTACATATGACATCTGTCTATTTAGCATGCTAGGTTGAGGCTCTTTCTTTTGAACAATCGTGTCTGGTTTCTTGCCTCGAGACCTAGAGTTTCTCTTAGATTCCCTCCTGTGCTTCGTTGCTTTTGATGCACTCTAGCCTTCAGCTGATAGAGGTGGTTTAGCAGGGGATTTTGGTACCCAAATCCATCGGTTACCTTCATAGTACCCTTGAGCACGTAGCAACGCTTTGGATATCCATCACGACGTTGTGCTGACCCTCCACCGATGCCTGCGTCTACAAGGCTTGGGCTTCTTTTGGGGTCTTCTATGATATTTGTAAGTCCAAAGCCCGTCCTTGGCATTGTCTCTTGACCTTCTTATTCCAGGCCTGGCCACACTCACTGGTTCTCATTGTTCAACCTGTGCTTGCATCAGTTTTTCCAACAAGTCCTTGCTCTCGTTAGTAGGCTTGACTATTACGTCAGCACCTTGCTTGCCTTTCCCTCGAGGTTTGATGAGGTCACCCTTGCTAAAGGTCATGACTATCCTCACACCCGGTAGTGTCAGGTGTATCCTTTGTGCTACATAGTCAGCCTCACACTTGGTTGCCCTTTTGAAGGGTCTTCCTAGGAGGGTTTCTTTCCCGCAGCTAGTACTTTTTGGAGGAACATGAAATAGGATATGCAAGCTTTCCATTTCAATTGTCGCAAGGATTTTGCACTTTCCTATGAGTGCTTGTGGGTGTCCCCCATAAGGGCTAAGAGTTGCACTAGTTGGTGTGAGCTCTGGTTGGCCTAGTAGGGTCCATGATTCATAGGTCAAGATATTAAAATCTGCTCCTTCATCAATTAGAGCATCGATAGTATGCTCTCTTTTCACGGTGAGCTTGACCCTAAGATAAGCAGGTGGTACTATGTCTTCGTCTTCTGGGTCTTGGCTTGTAAATTCAAGCCTTCTGACAGATGCCCTTGAGTCCCCAATTGCATGACCAGACCTGGATTCTTCACCAATGTCTTGGGTCATCTGTGCAGTGTTGCTCAAGGTACATCTCTCGTCAAGAGTGTCATGTCTAGTCATCTTCGCATTTGTAGCTTGCTGAGGTTGCATTTTGCTCTGACTAGACACGGTATGAATACAGTGTCTTTGTGTTCTTGTGGTGTGGCCTTTTTGCCCAGGATGGCTAGATTGGCCCATTGAGGTTCTAGGGTCTCTGTTTCTCTCTGTTTGGGTATGGACTTTTGGTTGCTTTTTTGCAAGTGAGACTCCATGCTCGTGTAGAGCCATTTTTACACTAGGGTCCAATTTGGAGAACCTATCATAGCGCGCGTTTTCTCTCCAACCTACTCGGGGGAGGTGCAGAGGGGGTCAATCTCGGGGTTTAGATGTGTCCAAATTTGTGTTCTAGATACCTGTCCAATTTTGACAGTTTTCTGTCCGATTCTCAGATGTCTAATTTTCAGGAGTCCGATTATTAGAATCGGACGTCCGATTCTGGGTGGTCCGATCGGCCCAGTGGTCCGATTTTCGGAGTGGTCCGATTCTGGAAATCGGATCGGACAGGGTGGTCCGAGTGGTCCCAATCCGAGTGTCTGAGTGGTCCGATCGGATAGGGTGGTCCGATTGCCTTGATCGGACGAGTGTCCGATCGGACAGGGTGGTCCGAGTGGTCCAAGTCCGAGTGTCCGAGTGGTCCGATCCAAAATCGGACGGGTTGGTCCGAGTGGTCCGATCGGACGAGCGTCCGATTATGGACTGGTCCGATTATGGACTGGTCCGATTCTGGGACTCGGACAAGCTGGTCCGCCGACTACGCAACCGACGGCCCGCGAGTTGTACGTGATGCCTCTAGGCTGATGTCTACTACATCGAATCGTCCAGTGCCTTCCAAATAGGTACAAAACACTACAAGGAAATGCCAGACATGCCTAGAATCACTATGGTGCTCGAATCAAACGGCACTCCAAGGATTTGTGCCCCTATTTCCCTGTTTTAGCTTATTATACAACAACAGAAAACCCAACTGTTTGCTTCTTTTTCTTTGTTTTTTCCTATCCTAAATGCATACAAATCACAAAGCAATCACCTACACTACTCCAACATGCTTTTTCAAATCCAAAAAACCAAAAACCTACTTGCTAAGGAGATTGAATACCTCTTCAAACTCCCTCTTTCTATCTATCTACCTCAAGCCCGGTTCGGGGAAAACCCTACTCCAATGCTCGATTCGAAGTGCGCAAGCGCTCAAGGCTTGAATATGTTGGTCTCGACAACGGAACCAAAATGTGGGAGCTTTTGCTCAACCGCCAAGACCCACGGACCGCTTATTGCTTCAAGCATTCCAAGCCGAGCACTAATGGCTATCTCTCACATGGCCGACGCGCCATCTATATCTACGGGTGTAGTAAGCTTACCTCCATGCCGATTAAGTTACCTCCTCTCCCGCACACTCCGGTAGCTCCACAATCCAAGTGCAAGCTTCAAGCAAGCTCCATCCTCAAGCTTCATGCTTCAAGCTCCATCGCCGCGAGCAAGACAAGAGAAGAGAAGAGAAGAGAAGAAGAGAGGAGAAGATGGAGAGCTTCTCCTCCCCGGTCCCTCACCCTCACACACTCACTCCCTCACACTCTCACACTCCCTCTCTCAAGCACAAGCTCAAGCAAGCAAGAACAAGAAGAAGAAGAAGAAGAAGAGGAGAGTTACTTTAGGCCACACACAAGAATGAGCTTTTCATTCACTTTTCAACTTTATATACAAAACCCTAAATCCCTTTTGGGCAGTCATCCCCTTTTTCCCTTTTTTACATGGCCGGCCGTAGCCTAGGCCATTTTTCCCATTGTCCTTCTATCTTCCTAGCTTCGTTTCCACTGCCCATCTACATTTACAAATTGCCGGCGCTCCTTGGATTAAACCATGATACGCTTGCGCTCTTTTACAAAAGTTTTGGCTTGCGCTTTTCCTTGTGTGCGTTTCTCCCTTATTTAGGACTCTTCTCCTTGTGCGTCTTTGTCTTCCGTTTCTCTTTTCCTTGGCCTTTGTCTTTGTCTTCTGCTTTAGCTTTTCTGGATTTTCCACCTTCGTTCGTTTGAGGGTTAACAATCATTTTTTACAAAAATTAGGCTTCTTTTTCTTAAAAAGTATCCAATCATATTGCAAGTTGAAATACACATTTTTTATATCTTTTTTGCATTAAAGGCCTTCTACATTAGCTCATCATCCAAGAAGGTACTACCACTCTTCCAAGAGTGCCATATCAGTAACTTGGATTTATTTATATCAAAAAATAAAATTTCAAAACTTTTATAAATATATATACACATTTTTAAAAAGATACCCAATGATATTGCAAGTTGAAATACTCATTTTCTATATATATTTTTACATTAAAGTCCCTCAAAATCAATTCATATTTTTTTGATACCCACACAAATGATACCTAAGACCCTACATAGGTAGTTGGATACCTACTTTATGATCCACTACTCCTAATTTCCATGTTTAGTGGTATCTAACTATATTATATATGCATCAATTCATTTTTCGTGCTCTCTTTTGCCCTCTAACACAACTTTCAAATCAACATTATCCCATGAATACTTAATCTACTCCATTTCCTCTTCTACTCTAATGGAACCACTTAGGGACATAAGAAATTGTAAGAGAAATGTGAATTTTCATATTCGTGTAGATGAAGAGTATGCTATTCCAAAGTTCCTTATAGCAAGGGTGGGCTAAATCCACCTTTCAATTTCACTTCTTTGTTCGTCGCACTTGTCAGATTGTGAAAATGATCTACTAGGTTATTACAAATGCTTAGATAGAAATAATTATATACATCAATATTATCAATCAATGTTATATATCACTCATCAATCTTTATTACAATCCCAGGGTTCTTTAAATGTGTTGCAAAAAGCCCTACAATATCAAGAAATGAAAGTGCAGAAGCTTGAAGGAGAATTGAAGCAATATAAAGACAAGAAACAAGATATGGCAATGGACATGTAAAGAAATTCAACCTTGGAGGAGGAGAATGCTTCATTAAATTTGCTTTTGGAGCAAATGGAGAAGGATAATAACATTGCAGAAGCAAAGTTGTAGATGTGCAAGTAAACTCCCATGGGCTATAAGAAAAGACATCGATTACTTCCAATGCTATCACTATTCTTGAATGGTGGAGCACAAAAAAGATGTGTATAAGCATTAAGGTTTGTCATTTTCTATTAAAGAAAAATATGGATCTACTTTATTCCCTAAAAATGTCTTTTTTGCAAGCATTTGATTGGAATTTTAAAAGACCCTTGACATCGAGCCCTCTGGCTTGCTGCTTTGAATGAGGTTCTTATAGATTATATTAATAGTTTATCCATAGAAGAGGTTCAAATAGCATGTGATACAGTCGGGGTTAGTCAACAAGGCTATGAGGCCATATATGGTATAATAGCAACAACATTGGCTTGTAGCAAAATAAAGCACATGATTTTGCCTTGTCCATTTCAATTGAGAGCTATAAGACAAGCACAAAATATATCCAATATTATTGTTGATTCAATAGGAAAAAAAAATTATCATGCCGACAAAATGGAAATGGAGGGAGCTAAAGCTAGAAATATTTCTTATTACCTGGCTAAGTTGCAATGTGCCATGGATCGTTTCTACAAGGTGTAATGCTCGAAAGGTATGCCAAGTTTTGTTTTAACCTTGGAGCTTGTTATTAATTGATGAATGCCAAATCATAAAGGGACATAAGTTAGAGAGGATGGGCCTTACATTGACGAATTACACCATAGCCTATGCAAAAGATAGTACACTTGTCCAACCGATTAGTGTGCAGTCAAAAAAGGAAATTTGGTGGCTAGTAGAAGCTGAAGTTCCCAAGGAGACCCATAATGGTCTCTCTTGGATCTTTCAACGCGCTCCATATTCGGATACAATTTCCAAGCAAACAAGTGGGGAGAAGCTATACGTGAAAGGAGTCAAAGAAATAAATGTTAATTGGCACTTGAGCAGCGATCTCAAGACTCTAAAGTCTATGTTCAATTGTGACACTAAGGCATCATCATCGTTGCCTTGTCCATTATATGAAAGCAAATAATTCTTGTGAGACCGTGGATAATATTGCATGGAATAGAGGATCACTAGCCTATAATAGAAAGGTACCACCAAATAGATCACGTCTTGATGAGCATTGGAAAACCATATTTCCAATTAACATTGAGAATGTTCATTTTTGCACTTATGCAAATGTAGAACAGATTTGGAAAGAGACCTTAGTCTTAAGAATGCTTGGGAAAAAGTTTAGCATTACTTTGATAAGCTAGTGTGTATAATGCTAAAACCATCAACAAATCCTTCCACTCAAGTTGAATTTCATATAGTGGTTAATGATTTTACAAAGCTAGTTTTCAATGTATGGGGAGAAACCAACATCACCCACTACATGGTACACCTTCAACTCTACTACTTGCATGTTCTTTAATATTTGAATACATTGATACTCCAAATCTAATATCAATGTTCCATATATTTGCAGCATATTGAAACTTTAAACTTATTGCCAAACTTTTTAAAAACCCTTAAACTTGAATTAATGTATCTATGCTTTGGAAAAATATGGCCAGTGATCCAATTGATGTGAAATTTTACCTATGAACTCCTCTAGGATACACCAACACAAAAAAAGGGCCCCATCATAAGCCTCTAGGACACGTGTCTAGAGGCTCGTGTATGGGACCCTGAATCTCGATACAGGTGTCCTAGAAACCATGATTTACACGGTAGATAGTGCATCGCACCAAGTACAACTAGAGCTAGGCAAAATTTAGCTCCATTTTGCAAGCCATTGCTATCAAATACTTGAAGGTCTACTAGAAAATTAACCTAAAACTAAGCTCCTTACAATCTACAACCAAACTTGAGCTAAAAACATAGATCCAATTACAAGGTAGCTTCTCAAAGCATATTTTTGATATTAAGATTAAATGCATCCTTGTTGTGGATCCTACAAACAAGAACCATATCTATGGGTTTAATAGTGATACGCTAGGCATGAATTGCTAAAAGTTAACAGTTACTCATTAGATCAATCAAGTAACTTTCAGTTGCTTCTTGGAGAGCAAGCACGACTTGGCTTTTTGACCATCGCCCCACATTCCTTGCCTAGTTTCTTGAAAAGAACTTGTGATAATGCCCTAACTACAAATCTTGGAGTATTTCTCGCACCAACCTAGAGAATGGTGCCTTAAGGATAATCAAGTTGGCACTCTTCTGGAATTTCCTTATCTTACATAGTGCAACTATGCTTGGTCTCCATCTTTGCTTCTTATGTGTTAGAGGACGTATATTACCAGCTGGACCAATAGTGGGAGGTAGAGCAACTAGAGCATGTGGACCACCATTTTTGGACAATGGTGAACCATCATTATTGACCACACTATGGCCAGAATTGATCAAAGATATTTAAACACATTTATACAGAAGCTTGGCTAGTGGAGAATAATAACATCATCTTAGCTTCTGCCCTAATTTACTCTCTGTCACTCTATCACTTATTATCATAGTTCATCTCACACAATTCTCTATGTTCTTCCCTTCTCCCTCTCTTACTCACACACACACACACACTCTCTCTCTCTCTCTCTCTCTCTCTCTCTCTCTCTCTCTCTCTCTCTCTCTCTCTCTCTCTCTCTCTCTCTCTCTATGAATTGATGCTTAATGATTAAACAACAACTGTGAAGAATAATAACATCACAGAGATTTAAAAAATAAAGATACCTCCATTATCACTTGATTGCTTGTAGTATAGATTGTTGAAGAGGAATTAGATATCTTATAGCATAGTACTGAAGAGAGAGATTGTAGCAGGGTAGAGAGTGTTGTAGATAGAGATTATTTGATTTCAGCAAATGGTATCAAAACCACTCCTCAATACTGCTTCAGAAGAATTCATATACAAGAAAACATATTCTGGAGGGAATGAGAAGAGTACAAAAAATTTGGGACAAAACTAGAGCTTTGAGAAGGAATGAAAAAATGCCCAGAAATAGGCATATACTTGTCCAAAAAAGATAAAAATTTACAAGGAAACTCTCGAGTCAAAAATGTGTCTTTGAGTAAAAAATAATCTTAAAATATTATGTGTATGTCATTTTATATCTTTTTTTAACTTCCATTTTTTTAAGAAGTGAGAATGAGAATGATTCTAATATATTTTAATGTTGAAAAGTCATGAGAACATTAAAGAGTCATATATCAATGATTAGCTCATTTTTAGAGAAAATAGAATTGTTTTTTTTTAGTTATGAGTATTTTGAGAAAAAGTGACCTTATCCTACAATTTGGGAATAAAATAATAGGTGAAATATATTGAAAATACAAATATGAGATTTTCTTGTAATATTATTTTGAAATTTCTTTTTAGGAGAGAGATGAGAGATGAGAGAAACCCCTTAAGGAGCAAAAAAGAGAGTCCATATTTCTCCTAATGTAACAAGATTCAAAGGGAAAATGTATGATAGGAGAGAAGAAGTAAAAACCTCAAAAACATATGACAAGTTAAGTAACATCGAAGTAGTGACTTACAATTTAAGGGGAAAACTTGTTGAGTAGTCCCAGGAGGTAGCTTCAAGTCCTTCACACCACATACATGTTGAACTAATGTAACAAGACCACAATCTTGAGCCTCTTAAAACCCAATCACTCTGTTCTTCCAATGGTTTTGTAGTACGCCATGACGATGAACTCAATGAGGACCTATTACTAAAGGTTGCATGTAGATCCATGAATCCTTCTTGAACAATGCCCCTTTTCATTTGCCATGTTCATCCTTTGTATTGTGTACATAGATAGCAAATATGGAATCATAGGGTTACCTTTACTAACATGTAGATGCCATTGGGATGGTAATGAAAGTAAGGAGGGTTGTGTGGCTATGGCTGTATGAGGACAAAGAGATGAAAATTTTGTGAAATGGAAGAAAGAGAAGAAGTTGGGTGATGGGTGGCTATGGCTAGGAGAATATGGGGCTCTATGGCTATGGCTATGCTCAGAAGAAAGAGAGAGATTGGGTGCTATATAGCTATGGCTGGGAGAAGCCAGGGGTTGTGTGACTATGGCTATGTGAGGATAGAAATATGAGAAGATTTGTGCAATTGAGGTAAGAGAATGACCATTGAAGAAGGAGAGAAACTAGGTGTTGTATGGCTATGGCGGCTGAGAGAAGATGGGCCTATGTGGCTATGGCTTAGAGAAGCTAGGGTTGTGTAGCTATGGCTAAGAGAAGTTGGGAGTAGAGAAAGCTGAGAAGATTTGTGGAATGGAGGTACAAGAATGACCAAATTGAAAGCATGTCTTGTAGAAAGACACAAAAAATGCATTCTTTTATAATACATGTCATAAAATGAAGTTTTTTTGGGGAGATAGTCATTTTTAGAGAGGGTATTTTCAAATTTTGGGTCACCTTTTTGGATGCCCAGTGGGATCCACCTGACATGGGGTGGTTAAGGGGGGGGTAACATAGGGAGACAATCCTATAAGTGGTAGGGACAAGGGAAAAAATGAGTGGATAAAATGTGCACACCACCCCCTCTCCTATTGGTCCATCTCAAATCTCTTGTCATTAGGAGAGTCATTGTTAAAGGGCCCTTTCTGAGTCCATATTCCCTCTAATATGAAATCACCTACCATAGACAACTCTTAGTAAATTCAATACATATCTATGATCTTATTTTCAATGGTTGGTGGCTGTGTGTGTGTGTGTGTGTGTGTGTGTGTGTGTGTGTGTGTGTGTGTGTGTGTGTGTGTGTGTGTGTGTGTGTGTGTGTGTGTGTGTGTGTGTGTGTGTGTGTGTGTGTGTGTGTGTGTGTGTGTGTGTGTGTGTGTGTGTGTGTGTGTGTGTGTGTGTGTGTGAAGAAAAAGAAGTAATTCTCAATATAATTTATGGATTGTTAAAATTATGCGATGTTATAGGCTTAGTGTGTTTGGATAATATGCATGTCATGATAGGCTCAACACAAATAGAAATCCCCATTAAATGTGCTTGTCTCAAAGAAAATTTGAGAAATGGTCATAATGGTTCTCTAGAGACATACATTAGGCTTGATCTTATTGATATTGCTCCCTATATATCAGTGAGTGCCACATCTCTATATATTATGTTTTCGTGCATGCAACATTATATCAATCTAAGTTACCAAAGCTTTCAAAGTTTCAATTATGTTTCTTATACCAACCTGCCATGAACCCTCTTGCCACATGAAACGAGCATGAAACATGTCTTTGAACCTTGGTGCGAAGCACTAGGAGAACACCAACATGAAGTGCTAGAAGAATCTAGGCAATGATCACCTAGCTCTCTTTACAAAAGTAATTGTGAAGGAAACTTTGCATTATATGCAAGTGGCTTGGGGTTGTTTGGTGGGGGGAGGGGGAGACAAATAGATCTCCCTAGGTAGTATCCAGTCATTTGAAAAGAGAAAGGTTTCTAATGTCCTATTAATTTATACATGAGAAAGCTTGAATTAATCTAAGAATACAAATGGTGCACATCCTTCATGATGATGGAACCTCTCTCTCTCTCTCTCTCTCTCTCTCTCTCTCTCTCTCTCTCTCTCTCTCTCTCTCTCTCTCTCTCTCTCTCTCTCTCTCTCTCTCTCTCTCTCTCTCATACTTCAAAGTGTTCTTAAAAACAACTTCTTGTAAGGGAAAGCCTATTAAGGATATTTGAAGTACTTGGAAAATTTGTTTCTAGCAATGTGTGAAAAGCATCACTCTTTAACATTCAATGATCCTAAGGCGTGCTTGAAAAAGAATGGATGAAAATTTTTAAGCTATCAATTTTTTGAGGGTTTTAAGAGGATGAATACTAAATAACTTGGTAAAATTTGAAGTGCACTCATTAATAAAGGATGTCAACTTAGTTCAAGTCAACTTTCAATGGAAAGTCAAATAGCTCATTTCCCATAGCCTATGTATGACATTAATCTTTCATGATTGAAAGGGTTTGTTTTCACATCAAAATCTTACGCATTGCCTTCTTGGCTAGCCCTTTACCAATACACAAAAAGAGAACTGACATAGAATTAATTTGGATCTCACTAATTTGGCAATACCCTCACATGCAATAATCAATGAAATTAGTATTTACATTTCTTCATATCTTAAATTGGCTCAAATAAAGATTGTGGTGCTTTATTTTGTAAAAATGTTGTGTAGGAAAAGTTCACGTATAGCTTTGTTCCTAGAATCATCATTCATGATCTTTAAAAATAGAGTTTTTGAAGCCCAGCATGTCCATGTTTTCTAGCAAGGAAATATTATGCTCTTCTTTAATATGGTCCTTCTAAGTTGTGTATATAAACCCATTGAAAACTTTGTGTATATTATATTGTTACATTACTTTACATCTATAAGTGAAATTAGATATGTCTTATCAAAGTTTAGATTATCCAATCATATATGTGTCTCTCTTGGACATACTTTATGAGGAACCTCAAACGTGTTTCTATATAAGTGTTACTACATTGGAGTGTATGTGGATACTATGGGAATATATTTTGCCCTCTTGAATTTGAAAGGTAATCATGTACTCTTAGTCATAGTGTATGGGAACGCTTGGACAACACACTAGTACATTAGAGTTGCATTTAAAATGTAATTCCAAAACATGGATATTTCCAAGTTTTCACATGTATTGAGGTGATAGATCATAATATATTAGATCAATATTAACATGAGATATGAGCTAATGCCAAGTTGTTGTATGTATCCAATTTTCAATATTTATTTTCATTCATTGTAATTGGTTGGAATATGATAATAAGAAAATAAGTCTCAAACAATAATTAACAAGTTATAATCTATGAGTCATATTTTAAGTTCTTCTTAACTCACCTAGTCCTTAGAAACCATGCATTGTTCCCTTCGTCACACTTTGACATGGCACTACCCTCTCCATACCATGGGCCATAAGATCATGTGCAAGCAATATCTATCAAATCAAATTAAAAGTCGATGATAGGAAATGACTAAGGGCATGATAAGGCCAAAAATATCGGACCATCCATAGGAGAGGCTAGTGAGGCAATAAGCAGATAATATCCATCAAATCATGAGTACAAGGAGAACTAAATACTTTGAATCCTATTTTATGCAAAGGATTGATGTCACATTATTTAAGGAAAATGCTTGATACCTTGCATAGCAAACATATGACTTAAAATGGATAGGCTAACTCCCAACACATGTATAAGTTTTAGAAAGATATAAAATACAATAAAAAATACAAGAAAGATAAATTTATATTAGTGTATCTTGGTGCAACATACTTCCATCATATGCCAACATGTTTATATTTGAAATAATTTTAGGAAAAATAAAGATAAAATATGAAAAAAAATCAATATAATGAATGGTTAACAATAGTGCACCTTGGTATACCATGCTTGCATCCTATACCAATATGCTTGTCTTTTGAATAATTCTAAAAAAGTAGTGCAAATTTAAGAACCAAATAATAATATTATTAATTTAATAAATAAATAAATAAAATATATCACATGTTGGTGCAATTAACATGCTTGGGTTTACAAATATTGTACTAAAAGAACTTCAAACATAATAATATTAAAATAATATAAAAATTAAATAAATTGAAAATAAGTTTAGATTAGCACATCTTTTAACAAGCTTATACCAATATGCTTGTAGGCTAGTTCAAAGGCACTAATTGAAAAATAAATCAAACTATGATAGATAAGATGTAGCATCGTGGTGTAGTATGCTTTGATTCTACACCAACACTTATGATGTTGGAATAGGATTAGGATGTAGGTAGAGGGCTCGGTCCTACCTCACCTTGGAATTTGGAGAAAATTTGATGTCATTATATACCTTAAGACACTAGGGCTTAGCCCAAATGTATATTGCACGGACAAAAAATTGATGATTGTTAATACAAGGTGGCCCACCACCCCTAAATCATATAAAAAGTCCAAATTTATTCATTGGGGGGATGAAATACACAATTAAAAACATTAAGCCCTATTCTAATGGATCATGCTAGCAAGAATAGAAGGAAGTTTATTGCGATGGCTCACACTAGAAAAATGCAATGTAAAACAAATGAGACTCACCATCATTTGCAAAGCAGCATAGCTTTTAATGGCTTCATTTGACACCTGCTTAACTTAGGGTGTAGAGGCTTGACCATAAGCAAATGCAACATGCTGCTTGCTTACAATGATTGCTAATATGTTGTCCTAGGTTAGGTGCATACCGTAGAGAGGAGCTCAAAGCCACTACAATGTGAATTCTTGATTCCCAAACTCAAGATGCTTAGGACTCTTACCTTTTGAAGATTCATAGCTAGCCACCAAGTTTTCTCTAGGTATATGCATGACAATAAGATCATCGAATACATGACACATAGGTCAATTGAAGTGCAATAATCATACGGAATGCCCCTACTTGTCCTCCAATCGAGTCACATCTAACCATATTGAGCTTTGTCATACTGGAGTGAAGTTGATGATGTTGAAAATTCATATCAAAGGCCATTTATCTAAAATCTTGGGAATATTTCGTTGGTATAACCATCATATTGCAATTCTTTTTCCAAGTCACCTTGTCCTGAACGTTGCAAAAATTGAGTTGTTGATTTGAAGCCTATGAATTTGAGTACTAAATCTGGACTTCAAATTTTGAATCACATAGTCAACATCATTATTGCCAATAATTATGCACTATTTTTTTGAAGTTTGTGAATTGGACTACTAAATCAAAACTTCAAAATATGAGTCACTTGGTTAGCCTCATTTATTACCAATAATTATGCAACCAAATCAATGAATGTTGTCCTAGGTCTGGTGCATAACTTAGAGAGGTGCTCAAAGTCACTCTATTCTCAATTCTTTATTCAAAAACTTCACCTTTTGAAGATTCATATCACTCCTATGCTTCTTAAAGGTGCTAGCACCACCAACAAAGATTCAAGCACTAAGGTTACTCCACCCAATAGAAGACGATATGGTTGATTATAGACACGTATACATGGCTATGTACTTGTGAAAGGCTTCGGCCTTGAGCTTGGCCCTTAAGCCTTGATCTTGAGTCAAGTGGTATCCACAAGACTACCTAAGATCCAAGCTATCATCTCTTATCATTGGTGAATGTTCTTAATCTACCATCTAAAATTTGATGTGCCTATCATATCATTACTACTTGTTCGATGGGTAACCTTTTAGTTCTATACACCTATCAGATTATGTGCTACCATATGTAACCCTATAAGACTATATTCATATACATAGACACTAGATATTCACCTTGTTCTTTTCTTACCCACATGTCATCTTTAGAAAGACATCTCACTAGTACTATGTTAAGGCCATTGTGCCAAGGGTTTGGTGTGGTGTAGTTTAGTTGACACATGCAAGCATACAAGTGATTGGGAAATGTAATATTACTCTTTTTGCCATAAGGCATTTGTTTGATATTTTTTCTTCTTGTTTTAGGTCATCCCATCTACTAAAACCTACATATATATTTGCAATGAGAGCATATGATGCAAGATCTTCCTTGTTTACCTCAATAAGCTACTAAAAACATCTCACTCCATTTTCTAAGTTTCCTTTCTAAATTTTCTACCTGTAGAGATATCTCTTTCATATTCTTTAGTCAAGTTTCATCTCACTTCATATATATTTGTGTACCCTCTAGGTATCAACTAAATCAGCATAATACTCTCCATTTGTCAAATTAATTTGGGATAATACCCTCTCGCTATCGATTGTAAATTGGCAACTAAATTTGGTGGTTTTTTTTGCTCAAAATTAGTACCCCAACTTCCTCATGAATGGGAAGAATTGAGGATTGACATTTAAGTATTGGGATTCTCCAAATGGCATCTTTGTACACAAAAAGTTGAATAAATTACTTGTAAAAACCACCTTTAAAACATGTGGTATCCTCCTCCTCTATTCTAAATTATATGTTGCATGTGTACTTACTATGGCTAGTACTCAGTGTCTTGCAGATTATCTCAAGATTATGAGAGCAAAATATATAGATATGTTTGCATACAGACTCATGGTGGCTAATTTTTGATGCAAACACCTGTATTTTTCCAAGGCACATAGGATACAATACAACTTGATCAAACTACTTTTGATGGGCAGATGGCTTCAAGGTACTCACATATGTATACTAATGGAAGTGTAGGCATTGTGTGAATGTGTCCATGTGAATGATCCTCATAACATTCTTCCAAAGGAGATGTAGACATTGCTTGAATGTGTGCATGTCGATGATGAGCATAACACTCTCCCAATGGAGATGTAGAGATTTTGTGAGTGTGTCAGTGTTGCTGATCACGAGCACAATACATGAGAGGTTGGCTATTGTTTTGTTCTAAGATATCCTTGATGCAATTCTTTTTGTTAAACTAGATAGGCTAACCGATGGATCAAAAACATGGTTTGAAGTGGACACCATAGCATGGCATCCTAACTATTTCTCTTTTATCATTTGTTTCTACCAATGGGTGCATGAATGTGTCCAGGTTGTTGATGAACATAGCATTCTCCCATTTAATCAGTTTGCACTAATGCTTTGGCAAGCAAGAGTGGTGGCATCACATTCAAGCCACTAATTGGTAGTGACCTTGAGTATTGAACCACACTTTGGTTCAAGGGAAAATCTTAGAGTCTACATATTGATTCACTTTTCTGGCACAAAATTTAACCATGTATTGACATTGATTCACGGCATAATCACAAAAACCTAACATGCAAGACTCTTTGGTATCCTTGCCTAATATGTAGATGCATGAAAACTTAGCATCAAATCATAGATCTTGCATTTCAATTTTTAATATTCATGTAGTACACAGTGATATCTCACCATCAATGCAAGAGGTGGAAACTAGATAAAATCCATATTTTGGCTTTAACCAAGAAATTTTCCTCAAATTGTGTCATTCATTGTAATTCAAACTACATAATTTACTTCTAAATCTTAAGAGTCTTATGTAAATTGTCTTAGCTTTCACATACTCCCAACTTATAGCACTAATATACACAAACAAGTATATGTTTCCTAATAAGTATGCCTAAGGAAGATAATGGTTTGGACACATCAAGATAATATTTAAATGTTCAATTGAACAAGTGAATACTAAAGTACATTTCACATATATCATTGGATAATCTAAACCTTTGAGAAGCTTTTATTACATATCCAATTTCATTTGCACATGCAAAATAACCTATGAAGTAAACAATATAATGTTGCATTGGTAATAGTATGGATACCTCTTCGATTAAAAAAGAATACACCTAAGAACTATGATCTCATGTGACTGTTTCTTGTAATAGCTCTTCATCATAAAGAAGAAAAGAGATGCCACAATATTTATTTGAGTTGTATGAGGTTAGACACGTAGAACAAATTTAAACACCAAATTTGTGACCCATTGCTTGTGAGGATATTGTGAAAGTAGTGAGTTTCAACGTAAATATCCTACGGTAGCCTTCTTTGTGTAACAATAAAGGAAAATATGAGAAAGCATGTAGAGTTAAGGGTAAATCATGAGATGGCTTAATGTGATGAGATAGAGGAAGGGAATCAAACCATTTCAAGTATGGAAAAGCTTATTATGATTAGATAGAGTGTGGGAAACAAAACATGTAGCTTTCCATGAGATGTAGGATTGAGTTAACTTGACACCCGTTCGTAGCAAGTATACTTGATGAGAACTATTTAGTTTTCAGCCTTAAAGTTTAATCAACCTTGATATCCCTTTTTTTAAAAGATAGTAGCTCAAGTTTTTCTTTGTCTTTTCAAGCTTAATTATTCCTTAGAACCTTTTTGTGTTGCATAGTAAGGCTTTACACACACAAGTAAAAAAAAATTCTAGCTACAAAAAGCATAAGTAAGTTTTGAGGATACTTTGATGCATGAGAGAGAGAGAGAGAGAGAGAGAGAGAGAGGTCACATCAGCATAAAGGATGTGCATTTGCAGTTTAATTCAAGCTTTCGCATGTAGTGGGAAGACATTTCACTTATAAGAGAGTAGGACCTTAGAAAACTTTCTCCTTTCAAATGATTGGCCAATAATACCTCAAGACAAAATTTGTCCCCCCTCTCCCTCCCTCTCTCTCCTTACATATAATTCAAGGTTCCCATAACAATTACTTTTGCAAAAGAGCATGCTCAATCATATGTATAATTTTATCATCCCTTACACAAATTTGATTGAATGTTGTTGATGCAAGCAATGCCTTAGAGTTAGTTCTATTTAAGCAAAGCATCATTTTCACAATTATAAGCTATCTTAGAAATTTTGACCTTACTTGAACCTTT
This sequence comes from Lygodium microphyllum, assembly GCF_053477565.2. Lineage (NCBI taxonomy): Eukaryota > Viridiplantae > Streptophyta > Polypodiopsida > Schizaeales > Lygodiaceae > Lygodium > Lygodium microphyllum. The sequence continues at coordinate 23,960,201 of NC_141139.1, read as the reverse complement.
CTTTGAAAAGTTGAAACAAACTTGGTGAAAAAAACAATTGGATACCTTGAGGGCAATGAGACATGGCTCTTCCTAATATTTGGAGGGCTTGTTTCTCATGTTTGGTTCAACTTTCACTATGTTGTCACAATTTCACTCACAATCCAACTATTGAGAAGTTCAAACTTAAGAGCAAGAAAAATTGGGTCATCTTAAGGTTACTAGAAAGAGGGGTTCCAAAACCCGACTTACGTTCTACAGAATTATAGTTTCTCTCATCCTTTGTAGAATTATAGACAACAAATTGCTTCAAATTAAATTTCAATAATATATCTCGTGAGTCGTCCATGTAAAATGAGGGTGAGGGCCATGGCGGGTGGACGTCAAATTGACCTACACAAGTAAACGTAGTTTGCGAGTCTATCAAAGTGTGGACAAATACGTTAACTCTTGCCCCGCCTCATAAGTAAACGAAACTAGCACAATGGCGATTGCCAGATAGTTAAGCAATCCAATATATCGGGGAGGGGGGGGGGGGGGGGGCGCCTTTCAGTTATGAAACTGGTTAACTAACTCCAGAGTCCAAACCAGTCGCACTTCGCACTTTTTGTTTTCCATGGGAAAGGAGTTTTTCAGGAACAACGATGCTCACGGGCCACGGCCGTGTAGATCGATTGACTTGCACGTGGTCGGCGTCATGCTCACCGTCGTCTAGACTCTAGGCCGATGGATCTACACATGGCGGCAAGGTTCTAAGAGCATCTTCTCGTGAGCTGCAGAGTCCGGTGAAACCAGTCGTTTCTTCAATTCCAGCGGCCAAAACATGAACATGCCATGAGAAAGTAGGGGCTCCCACGCTACAAATTTTGGCGAGCCATCCACCGTCCGGTGTCAGTCAGAGACCTCTTTGTTTGATTGTGAAGATACTCAGTAAGTTGATAATTCTCTTATTTGCCGCAATGATGGAAAGACGACTTGAACGAGTAGGTCCAGCAGGCATAATCAGTGGCCCGTGAAACCCACTTTGGAGCTTGCAGCTCGTGTGAAAGTTCCCTAATGTAACAGTTGAAGGGAAAAAATCCCCCACGAATAAGATGACACACTTCATATAAGCAAACGAAAAGATCCAGCGAGATCGTTAAAAGCTACTAATAATAGAACATGTTTGGAAAAGGAAAGGGGGGTGGAGGAGACTGTCGAATCGTTAATAATTCATGCGGAAGTGGCGTTTGGAGATTTGTTGCCTTTGCAGGCCGAATATGTCCACTGTCGTAGTCGAACACACTGTAACTGTTCGGAGCGCATTTCGTCCGTCTCGGGGAAAACCAAGCTCCCTTATAAACTCCCGATCGACGCCTATCGTTGTCGGGAGCATATAATAAGCTTATTATAATTCTGCGAATTATGTGAGAGGCTACTTTTGGCCTACTTTCACGTATGCGCAGCGTGTCACCTATAAATACGAATACGCTAGCCGAACTTGAATGTAGCCAGCTCGCAGTAGCTTCTTATTAAATTGTAGCTGCTTGCAATATGTTATTATTGTAGGTGCTAGCGGCAGTTCGCTGCTCAACCTGCTAATTTGTGTATTATCATACTTACTTGCGGCTGCTCAACCAGATAGTATTGAGCTGTTAAATAAGCTCGCACGGAGTACTGCTGCAAGGTATTACTAGCCTAGGTAATAATAAATTAGGTCATTTAAAATCGAGCTTCTATTAGGTTACCCCTGAAATGTCAAAGTTAGCAAGCAAGGATACGTAGATTTTACCTTCTTCTACCTGTGAGCACTCTATTTATAACTCCTGCTGCACTCATTATAAGCGGGGTACAAGCACAACTAATAATATGTGCTAGGTGACTTTAAAACGTTTAAGTAGAAAAGCAATAATAAGTATCTTAATCCTGGGCTCTCTTAAGTGTGGGAAGTCATATTTACAACTCGTGCTGCAGGAATTAGCGGGGGTATAAGCACGAAGTTAATTCAAAACAGAGGTATACTGCACCTAATAGTTTCCTAATGCTCTTCAAAGTCTTTACGTTATGAGGAGGAGGTCGTATTGGTGAAGTAGCTGTAAAGCTTGCAGCCGCTGCAATAATTAGTGAGGTATAAGCCATCTTATGAAAGAGGTCAACTTTAAATCGAAGTATAAGCCATCTAATGAATGGGGTCAAATTTCAATTTTAAATCTGGAAGAACCTATTATAATAAAACAGTGGAGGTACAATGCTAATAAAAACATAAACCACCGACCGGTCGTTTTAAAATCTTATTAAAGCGAGGAAAAGAAAGACTATATTATATATAAGTCGTGGAGTATATTTTTGTCTTAATCAATTAGTTGTGGGCAGGCCATTCGACTTATTCTTTATAGCAATCCAGTTCCAGGTGCATATATAATAGGCTATAATATATAAGAAAGATGGTATTGGCTGCGGGAGGCAGCTCCGATGCCCTGTCGGAAGCGATCCGGAGCTACCTACAGTCTGCTTTAAGTGTGGGTTCGAGGACAGCTGGAGGCTCTGCTCGCTGTTGCAGCGCCGCCTGCAATAAGAATTGCAACAAGAATCATCACAATAATAATAACTGTGCTAATAACATGCGGATTGAGGCACAATTACATGCGGCGGAGGGCTGCTTGGACTACGCGGCTCGAGACTTTGGGAGCATCGTCCACAGCAAGCCCTGCGTCGTGGTGCACCCCGTGTGCGTGGAGGACATCTCCAGAGTCGTGTCGGCAATCTGTCGTTTGCGGGCGGCCCGATCGACGTCGTCCATATTAATGTCGCCGGCTCCAGCTTCTGCGTCATCGCTGCAGCTTCAGACGGCGCAGAATAGTTACATCAACGGCATGGCCGTCTCTCCCCGAGGGAACGGCCACTCCCTCCATGGCCAGGCCCAGGCTTTGAACGGAGTGGTGATCGACATGCAGAGTTTAGGCTCGGGCACCCATGAAATAGGTAGGTCGGCCGATGGAACATTCTATGTCGATGTGGGTGCAGGTGAGTTATGGATAGACGTCCTGGAGGCAACCTTACCACATTTTCTCACCCCTCGAAGTTGGCCTGATTACTTATACCTTTCAGTCGGTGGGACTCTTCAGAACGCCGGAGTCGGTGGCCAGACTTTCAGATATGGACCTCAGATTAGCAACGTCATGAAGCTAGAGATTGTAACTGGTAATTATATTGCATTTCATATAATAAGCTCCCGGATTCTTTTTGTTGATCGGTTGCCATGTGCTACAATGAATATATACTCTGGGAGTACTCTGACGCGATACTATAATTGTGTGGAGGTTAAATATAACATACAAGTTTAAGATGACGGGAGATGGATTTTATGAAATCCATACAAAATATCTAATTAGGCGTATGAGAGTTTTTTTTTTTAAATACCTTTGAGCTACTCTAGAGATGCAGAAAGAGCAGTTGCTTGGTAATTTTACAATAATAGACCTAGAGTTCTGGTAAGTGTTCTTTGCAGAGTACTCGGCCACGAAATAAGCTCAAACGTGCGTTATATGTAACGTGCGAGCTGCAGGAACCGGTGACATGAAGAATTGTTCCCCTTCTTGCAATCCGGAGCTCTATTTTGCAGCCCTTGGAGGGCTGGGCCAATTCGGAATCATCACTAAGGCAAGGATAGTTCTCGAGCCAGCGTTTGAAAAGGTCACAACAACTTGCAAAGCCTACCCTACAACACAAATGCAGATTTCTTTCAGAAAAAATATTTTTAAAAAAAGCTTAATCAACATTGTATTGCAGCCGATGAATATCAGCGCACATTACTGAACGAGTTACTGATTCCTTTTAACTGTGATATGATGATGATGATGAGCAGGTGAGATGGATACGTCTGGTCTATTGGAATTTCAAGGACTTCAGAACCGATCAAGAGCAACTTATTCACGGAACCTATTTCGACTACGTCGAGGGGTTCGTGGTTGCGAACTGCAATGACCCCATCAGTGGATGGTCTCAAGTCCCTCTGCCAGAGACTGCATTCTTCAACCACCGCCTCATCCCTCCGTCCTCAGGACCCGTGCTCTACTGCCTAGAGCTCGCCAAGTACTTCAATCCGGCCGATGAACCGACCTTGGATCAGGTAGCTAATTATCAGCTATGCTCTAGTAACAGCGGTTATTAATTTATAGGCGCCCTGCCTAGGAAGCGTTGAATCATGGAATATACGGTACCATATTATAATATAAAAGCCGTATAAAGTAGTATTCATTGATCAGTTGTAATTATAAATTACAGCGCCTGAGTGGTACGCTAGGCGCGCTGCGGTACATCAAAGGTCTGTGCTTCCATGTCGATGTCAAATACAAGGACTTTCTGGACCGTGTCCACAAGGAAGAGCTGAAGCTGCGAGCTGCAGGAGTGTGGGAGGCTCCCCACCCGTGGCTCTGCCTGTTTGTCCCGGGGAGTCAGATCGACACCTTCGATGCGCTCATATTTCGACAGACCCTCAGTAAAGGCGTGGGAGGCCCAATCCTCGTCTATCCCATGCTTGCAAGCAAGTGAGTCGACTAACCATCATCATCCATGTCATGCAGATCTCTTCTCGAATCTTGATTATAGCTTTTAACTTTCCGTTTTGAACGGTTTCAGACGGTAATAAATACTTTATAGGCTCACCGGTGAGCTTTAGGAAGTTGCCCCTTCCTTACGAAACTGTGGATCACGATTCCAATATCTGGCAAAATCCCTGGGAGTCCATACGTTTGAGCCTTGGGATGTTTTGCTAAATCTCAATACAGTCAGAGACCAAAGCAAATGAGTTTATTAATATCCAAAATGTTGTCTCACGTGAAACGTTTTCCTTAGATGATATAGAAAACTCTCTACTCTAAATCTGTTCGCGTTCTAAAAGAACTACTCCAAAGTTTGGAGGGAATACAAACTTGTTAATTAATTTGAAGTTTTGGAGGGAATTTTGTACACAACTACTTGTACCACCATTTTTACAATTAAAAGTTTTGCAAATCTTGTAGATTCTTTTGCTAGAAATTTTACAATTCATTTTACACTAACCCATAATTTCTAATGAACATTAAATGAATCCTTTGCAATTGATTGAGCAGGTGGGATCATCGTACATCAGTTGTTATCCCCGATGAAGATATATTTTATCTTGTGGCCATTCTTCGTTCTAATATGCCTCATCCCCAAGCCCCTAGTCTAAAGAGCCTGATGGCGGAAAATGAGGACATTATTCGTATGTGCAAAGCAACCAAGATTCATGTGAAGCACTATTTGCCACATTTTTCAAAGCAAAGTGATTGGCTAGATCACTTTGGGCCAAAATGGAATCATTTTCGCTACTTGAAAACTACATGGGATCCACATGGTATCCTAACTCCAGGACAAGGGATCTTCCCTTCACCATATCTATGAAGAAACATTTGGGATGAAACATTAATTACGTTCCTACAGGTTCAACATTAATCAACTAAATCAAGCATCAAATTGGAAACGATTCCCCAAGAAGTCATATCCTTTATCCAAATGAGCATTTGCCTTATATTCCTTATGACAAATCAGCATGTACCACTTCCTTGGATCTTAATTGTTATACAAACACAATGAATTTAAGGAAATATTTGCAATACATGACCTCAAAGTTGCTTTATTAGTTTTCACTTTCCAATAACCATAAGAGGTCTCACACATTAGCTCATGAATAACAAGTATATCTACATATCCAAATATAAACTAGGCACTTTGGTACCATCTCTCTCTCTCTCTCTCTCTCTCTCTCTCTCTCTCTCTCTCTCTCTCTCTCTCTCTCTCTCTCTCTCTCTCTCTCTCTCTCTCTCTCTCTCTCTCTCTCTCATGCACCAATGAATTTTAAAAACCATTCCAAGTTTGCTATTTACATTGGTTTGCATGAGTGACTTCTATTAACATGTAAATGTCCAAACTACCATTTCAATATCCTATCACATGTCAATCATTTTATAGTGACTCATTCGGGAAAGTAGAGACTCATGTAGTTTGTTGAAAGTATATCATATCACTAATAGCATGGAAACCATCATCCTCATCAATAAGATACATAGTGTAGGCAAAGTTAATGTGTAACTTAAGAGCTTGACATAAATTCAAATGTCAATGTAATAAACAAGAGTGGACATTTTAAATGCTAGTTGAAAACATGGGTTCCCACTTTCTCATCAAGTAGCAACCTAATATTTGGTGGTGCTTTTTATTGAATACAAATACATTCTTCTTGGAACCAGTGGTTGCATTCATATAAACAAGGTGGCATGATAGTGAACATTGAAGATTCAATATTACAATTATACATATATTTTAGTGTCTAAAAAGCACCATGCAAGTGCCAACTTTGGCATTGAAATCTTCCACCCCTTTGACATGGAGCTTATAAGTTCTTACCACCTACTTCTCTAGCAACAATATCTAGATAAGTAATTTGATCAAAGATTGAACATGGCAATAAGTCAAATTGTGTCTTTTCTTCTTCGATTGCATATTAGACGAACAAAAGGCTAATGCATCCTAAACATAAGCTATTCCAAAGTTCATTCAAGAGAGAGACTCCCCCCCCCCCCCCCACCCCACCCTCCCTTTTTAAGATGATTTGCACTTTGGCACTTGTAAAGCTTCACACACTGACAAGAACATTTGAGTTCTCAAGCACCAATAGTAGTGCATATAGGGTCCAAAAAAGATGAGTGGTATGTATTTTGTTCTTGTGTAATAATAGCTTTACCTTCACAACAAGTTTTGGAAAAGCTCTCCATTTAAGCACGGATGCAAATCCTTTCTTTTTCGAATTGGAAAAGCATAAAGTAGGGCCTCTATCTTGATAATTGCAAGTGACGTTCTACCTCCCTCAAAACGTGAATACGAAAATCCCAAAACTTCATGCGCTTATGTTTGGAAATAATTCTAGCAATTGCGATGGAACAATTTCAATCTCCCATAACGCGATCCATATCAATTCCAAACCCCTACCCGGACGCGGAAACCCAAAAGATAGGCCATGCTTTGCATCTTTCATGCATGCTACCATATTTAACATTTTGGGGGCGAACGCCACGTGTTGCAACGTCCCCGTCCCCCTCCTCCCCCTCCCCCTCGCGCGCCAAATTGCAACCAGCAGACGCCTGCTCGCAAACCACGACGCGCCAGCCAGCGATCACTCGAACCCCATGCTCACCATCCAGCAGCCCCGTGTCAAGCTGGTTTCAGATAGGGCGCGCTAGAGGGCTATACCGCACTTCACCATATCTTCACTACTCTCCCAGCTATTATTGAGGAAGGTCGAGCAGGCTATATATATATATATATATATATATATATATATATATATAAAATATGCTGCTTTGTGGATTTTTGTAAGGCGTTTGAACTTTGAAATGGTACCACATGCTGGACTCACAAGGAGATTATAGGATATTAGGGTGGTTACACACCGCCATTGCCCGCCCAATCTGTGCCCACAAACTGGGCACAGGAAAATTTGACTTGGGCGGTCACCTGTCCGCCACCTGCTTACACACTGGGCAGTGGACACTTTTCGTTATCAATAAGTGTTCGTTCATCTTCCGTCCACAATAGTTTACACACCGGCCACCACCTACCAGCGGACACTTCCTGAATTGTATGTGAGAATGAAGGGACGCTACGAATGTTGATCATCATTCTCATAATAATTATTTTTAGAATGCTTGATTAAACACTTTAAATCGACTAATAAACCTTTAAAAAAAGTCACCAAAAAAACTGAAAACATGAATCTGAGGTTTTTCCTACCAAAGAACTCCAAGATTATGACCTTATTGCGTCGTTGCTTTCTGCGCCAATATATTTGTTTCTATGGTGACTACTATTCATGTTTTTGGAAGCTCACTCGCTTCCAAGAGAGCAGGGAAGTTGAACCCCTTCGCCATGTTGTTGAGACATGGCTCTACCGAGCTCTCTGCGGAAAGGTGGAAAGAGGGAAATTTTTTTAGCACGCCACCCCTCTTTCCACCTTTCCACCTGCACTACAGATGCAAGGATGACAGAAAACTTAAAAAAATCATGCAAGGATGGCTGAAAATTACTTACTTGGATGTGATTGTGTTTACTCACCATTGTCTTCGTCGTCCATCTCCTCCGCAGAGTCAGAATCACCAAATATTGTTCTCACATTTGCGCTCTCCCTCTCTTGATACATGGCTCGAGCAATGTTATCTCTTCGAGATGCCCCCCCAAGATGGATTGCGTCTTGTGTTGGCTCCGCTGCTTGAGCTCTTTGTATTGCTTGTGTGGTACCTGTGTTAGTTAGCATAGCAACCTCCGCTAATCCATTCCTCAAACTATTTTGCTGGTCCATGTCTTGATGAGCCGCATTACTTTCTCTATCAAGTTCTGTTGTCGCTTCATGTATCCATGCATCATCAAAACCATTTCCATGCACAATGCATATATTATGTAGAACAATGCATGCTGCCACCATCTTTGGGACATTTTGTAAAAGCATGTCACATCTCTTTAACAATATACGAAATCGCGCTTTAAGGATGCCAAATGCCCTTTCAACTGACATACGAGTACTTGATTGTATGTAATTCCAATAATAACGTTCCGGAGATAGCCCATCCTTACTACCCTTGAAAGGAGGAAGCATCCAAAAGCGTGCAGGATAAGCACAATCGCCTAGTAGACAGTATTGTCCTAGAGCTTTGTTTGTGCATCATTTTCCTAGGTCTGAACGTTGAAAAACATTCCAATCGTGCATAGAACCTGCCCAGCCAACGTCATAGTCCCAAACAACACAATTGGCAGCCACGCTTATCTGTAGAATAATAGAGTGGAAGCCCTTCCTATTAAAATAATCTTCGTGGTTCTCCCTTGGGGCAATTATGGGTATATGATTACCATCTACTGCACCAATAACATATGGTATGCCTCGAAGGGCTTGAAATGCACCAGCATATTTTTGCATTTGTTGTGGGGAAGGCCACTTTACATACATACTATGCAACCCAGAAGCACCCAGTGCATCGCAAAAGTCCAAAACAACCAGTTGTGTAAACGAAGTTGAGACTTCGTATAAATCGGCTATTAGTCCCAAACTTGAGCCGCTTGCCAAGCGATGCAGAGCGACACATATCCGCTTCTCCACAGGTACTTCCCTTCTATAGTTCGTATTCTTGCGTCGCATTTGTGGTGCTAATTTCGCGACGAGATATTCAAATGTACTCCTGCTAACTCGTAACCTGCTTTTAAACATTCGGTTTGTATAACTCCCCATAAGCCCCTGCTCCATAAAAGTTTGTGGTCTTTGATAAGCCCAACATGACCGTCGATCGTGCCTTCGCTGACCTATCCTGGCTCGACATGCAACGTAACCTCGAGCCATGCACTCCATCAAAGTATGCAATAGCATGCTATCATCGTCCCCGTCATCCAAATCACTCAACAAAAGTTGAAACATTGCTATGACAGCGACTACAACACCGATGACACACATTATCAAAAGACTTTCGTCATCCATTCACCTGTCAAAAGATTAGACGAAACCTTATGAGACACTTGAAGAGAGATGTGAAGGCAGAATAAAAAACTTGTTTTTTAAAAAGTTCAAAATTCATCTACAGTTGAATTCATCATTCCTTTTTAAGACTTTTGATTACATCTAATAGACCAGATACTGAGGAGACAAGTGTGTCCATGATAACGAGCTTGCGCTCTTCAAATGTTTTTTTTTCCTCAAGGTTTGATTTTTGGTTGGCTAACATTGATCGGGCGGTGGTAGCCATGTCACTGAGAGACTCCTCTATCTTTCTACCCTTTTTATTGCATGCTCCTTGGTTGGTTGTTTGATCATGCACGATCTTCGAAGACTCATTGGAGCCAATGTCTTCTTGGGTGTGGTCACCTTGATCATTGGAGACTGATGTATTGTTGTCTTCTGACGAAGACAACCCACCAACAGATGAGGCATGTGCATCGCTAACAACATTGGCACGATTCCACATATATTCATCCACAATATCATACCACTGACAAATGATTCTGCGATCATTGCCTGATATGGCATTGTAGGCCTTATCCTTTCTGTATGACTCATAAACGCGTCCCCAACGTTTTCTGCATGCCTCACCATCTTTGTCAAACTCTGGAAATAGCGATGCTAGCTGGGTGGCAACCTTGGACCATATATCCACTCCTTGCTTCGGTGGCTTTGAGAACTCCATACTCATGGATCCTCGGATGTGAATGAGTTGTACTGTCCATGCATCCTTCCATTGCGCAAATGGTTTTTTTGTGGCTATTGTATGATCTTGTGCCTCAAGACCGTCGTTGTGATTCTTTCCTTTCCGCGCCCTCTTTGGTTTAGGAGGTTTAGGAGCATCAAACTCCGATGATGTTCGTCGTGGACGTTGTTTGGTGGCATTCTCGGAAGATGGAACCATTGGTTCTTGAGCCTGAACCAAGTCAACCTCTTCACATGAGTCTTGGTTGGCATCACAAGAACTTATTGCTTGTGGTTCTTGTTGTCGTGGTGCTGAGAGACCATGTTGAGGACTATGTGCAACTGGACGAAGAAATACATTATTGTGTACTGTTGTGGGTCTCTCTATACCTAATTGTCTTGGTCGTTGGAAAGGTACGAATTGAGGAGGACGAGGATTGATCAAAGGAGGGCGGTTTGGAAACACATTTACAGGGATATTGCCAATGGCGGTGTGGCTTGGCATGTGGTTTGGAACACCCACACTTTGGCTCGAAAAGTACATGAAGTCATTATTGGATATTGCATCTTGGCTCATTTGAGACACGAACTGGTGATACTCTTCCATGGGAGTGCTCTCTTGAGAATCCATTCCAATCGTCCACCTTACGCATGAAAATTGATTCATCATTTACACTATGTGAATGGACAAACAAGTTTATTGTTCTTTACATAATGCACTCCATTTTTTTAATTTACATTTCAATAATTGATTGTGAGGTATAGACAAGTTTATTGCTCTTCACATAATGCACTCTATTTTTTTAATTTACATTTCAATAATTGATTTCAATAAAGAAAATGAAATGTTATACATATACACTGACTCAAACAAAATGATGGGATGTATGTATAGACAAGAAGTTTTAGCCATTGTCAACCTGTAACAGATGCCAAATATATATAGCGGAAGTAAGAAAGGATTTATTGCAATGATGAACATATATCAAACAATATGGTTAAAGAACAATAAAGAAAAGGAAATGTTATACACATACATTGATTCAAACAAAATGATGGGATGTATGTATAGACAAGATGTTTTAGCCATTGTCAACCTGTAATAGATGCCAAACATATATAGCGGAACTAAAAAAGGATTCGTTGCAACGATGAACATATATCAAAAAATATGGTTAAAGAACAATAAAGAAAAGGAAATGTTATACATATACATTGATTCAAACAAAATGATGGGATGTACAAATAGACAAGATGTTTTAGCCATTGTCAACCTGTAATAGATGCCAAACATATATAGCAGAACTAAGAAAGGATTCATCGCAACGTAATTAAGGCCAAGTAATTTAGTCCAAGTACCTAGTGAATCATGTTTCAACCCAATAACAGTCACTACTTCCAATAAAGAATAATTAAGGCCATACAACCACTACTTGTCCATATAACCACAACCTTTGCACAGTCACCATCAGATTTGCTGCTCGAGTAATTTAACTTAAAGTTTAATTACACCCATTACGTGCAATGGCATAGAATCCAAAAGAAATTAATGTTTCTTCCTCTTCGCACACATAGACCAATCAAGCAAAAGGCAAGAAGAGAGCACATTTTTCTTGTAGGGTGTGAGTACTACCATAGACAAGAGGAGCCACAACACAATCAAGTCATGTGCTCAAGTGAACATCTCTAAAGTGCTCAACTCAAGTCCACCAAAATACTAGGATGGCTCTTGACTCGAGTGACGATCACTCGAGACTTCATATAGATACTCTTAACCCGAGAGCCACATGCACTTAAAGTATACCCTTTTATGTATGGATAACTAGTGTGTACCCCATTCAAGCCCATACCCTTTTACACTTAAGATTGTAAATGGGGTTGTAACCTAGTGGTTCTCAAGGACAAGAGAGCCAATGGGGTTATAGCCTAGTGGTTTGAGTATGGGTTGAGTGCTGAAGGTATGTATTCATCAAATCTTAAGTTCTACTTCTCGAGTGTTACAAAACATTATGTGTGTAAAGATGTCCTCAGCCTTCAAGGTAGTTCATATTTTCTTAAAAGCCCTAAGTGCTATCTTATAGACAAAATGGATATGTCAAAGGCATTTTCAACATCCGACTTACACAATCTACAGATTCCTTGTGCCTTCTTTTATTTTTTATATATCATACCCTCCTTATAACTAATGCTCTTATCATAACTAATGATTACCAGGGCAATCAAAGAGAGAGAGAGAGAGAGAGCATACCTGTGAATGTTGTGAAGTACCGATCTGATAAAGACCTCTGCCTCCGAGCCAGAGATATGAGAAAACCCTCGGTTGAAGCTTGCGAATCACCTGCGAAGCCTACAAATTACATGCAAGAAATTGGCCATGATCAAACCCTGAACTGGTTAAATTACATGCAAGCAACTAGCCATGATTAAACCCTGAACTGGTTTCTGGAAGAGAGAGAGACCGGGCTGGATGCATCAAATTGAAATATGCCTTCCCACCTTCACGATGTGAACATTTTCATGCGAAGAGAGGGATGATGAATCCAGAAAAATACAGAGAGATGAACCTTCACGATGTATACATTTATGCATGTGGTGAAACGGGCAACACAGGGAAGCTCCTGTGTATCAACGGCTCCCTGTGTGTCAACGGCCACAGGGTGCACCTACCTGGAGCCCACGCCCACGGCAGAAAACAGAGAGCTCTCTGTCAGATGAGCATGGCGGCAACAACGGAAATGGGCTGCTACAACGGGCTGCGCTGCAACGGAAACCTGCAACGGGAACGGGCTCCTATAGCACAACGGGGATGGTTCCTGGAGCCCACTCTGTCCTGGAGCCCACCATGGGACCAACAGAGGAGCTCCGGCCAATCGCGATGGACCAGAGAAGGCGAGGATGGAACAAGACGGGGGAGCTCCCCCGCCCTGCGGAACGCAGAAAGGGGGCGGGGGGGAGCATTGAAGACGACGTGCCGGGCGCCGTGTGTGTGTAAGAGGGAGGCACCCTCTTTTAGAAATCCGGCCTTCTCATTGGCCGGATTTAGTATTCTTGGGCGGCCGCGGACCGGTGTGTAACGGGCCTTAGTGTCCATGAGGAGATACAGTGGTGTATCTACTCTCTATATGAGACAATGACATGCATTACATATGCACTACAAATATACATTCTTACAGTGTCGTAGGTATATCTTTTATCTTTTAAGATGAGAGATACATTTCTTTGTATATTTTGATGTAGATTAATATTCTCTCTCTCTCTCTCTCTCTCTCTCTCTCTCTCTCTCTCTCTCTCTCTCTCTCTCTCTCTCTCTCTCTCTCTCTCTCTCTCTCTCTCTCTCTCTCTCTCTCTCTCTCTCTCTCTCTCTCTCTCTCTCTCTCAACCATCTCTCTATCTCTTCTTCTAGCTCAAGCGCTTGATGGCATGTCCAGCTCCCCACCTTTTTCTTACCTTTAAAAAAAAAGGTAATTAAAGATAGCATAAAATTAAATATTTAGTGTATTTACTAATTAATAGTGTAGATATAAACCAATTACTTTTTTAACAAATAAGGATAATTACTCTTGGTTAAATTGATTTACTTTTCTTTGTTATAATAACTTTGGTATAGATTAACATAGATATACTAGTTTAATTTAATATAAATAAATAGTTTGGTGTATGCAAAATAATTTAGTGTTTATCTTATTAGTTTATGTTTCTTTGGTAAATAGGCCATTAAAAATTTTCTAATAACCTTCCTCTTTTCTTAACAGTCCACTAGCTCCAAAGTGTCGTTTTTAATTCTATGGGAGGGGTCTAAACATGCCCCAAAGACAATGAATAACTTAATCTTTTATGAGTTTGACAAAGCATATAATAGGTCCACGTAAAAGAAATGCTCTTCACACACACACACACACACACACACACACACACACACACACACACACACACACACACACACACACACACACACACACACACACACACACACACACACACACACACACACACACACACACACACACACACACACACACACACACACACACACACACATGCATGGATGCAAATTCACACATACCCACACAGATTATTTTTTTTTGTGCATTCAGCACATATTTGCTTTCTTTACCAACTTCTCTTTCCAAGTACATACTATTAATTGGGTTTTCTTGTTTTTATTTGTCTATTTAACATTACTTGTGGTATATAGTAATATTTATGCTTTACATTTTCTCCCTCTCATTAAAAAATAATTTTAAATAATTTTATACTTTTAAATATTTTCCTATATCTCTAAATTTTTTTCACTTTTTTAGTACTTTCTTTAATATTATGTTTGTGATTTATGATGGTTTTTATTGAAATTTAATAATAGCTTTTTAAACCATACCTATATGCATGTCTCTCTCTCTCTCTCTCTCTCTCTCTCTCTCTCTCTCTCTCTCTCTCTCTCTCAATTCTTATTATGATGTGATGTGATACTTAATAATATTTTTAATAATATTTATATTTTATGCTTATCATACATTATTATTTATGCTGCTATGTATTATTTATTTATGTTTATGTTTTTTACTCTCTCTCATTAAAATTTTTTTAAAAGTATGATTAATTATTGGTTCTCTTTTTGTCATTTAAAAACTCATTTTAATATGTTAATTATTTTAATACATTTTAAGTACTTTCTCTAATGGCTGTGTGTGTGTGTGTGTGTGTGTGTGTGTGTGTGTGTGTGTGTGTGTGTGTGTGTGTGTGTGTGTGTGTGTGTGTGTGTGTGTGTGTGTGTGTGTGTGTGTGTGTGTGTGTGTGTGTGTGTGTGTGTGTGTGTGTGTGTGTGTGTGTGTGTGTACTTAATAATGTTTATGTATGATACTTTGTAATAATGCTTAATATGTTTATGTTTATGTGAAACTTAATAATGTTTTGTAGTATTATTTATATTATATATATATATTATATATTACTATTTATGCTATTATACATTATTACTTAATAATGTTGATGTATGATACTTAATATAAGATGATATGATATTGAATAATGATACTTAATATGCTTATAAACATGTTTATGTGATATGTAATAATAATTTGAGATATTATGTATATTATTATACATTATCATAAATGATTTATATTTATGTTTTGTATTCTCCCTCTCTCATTAAGAAAGTGTAGTTTTTTAAATACTTCATTTAACATTACATTCGTGATTTGTGATTTTAAATGCTCAATGCCCCACCCTTGTAAGTTGCCACCAATGATACATACTGCTCTCGAGATAGTTCTCTAAGTTGTAAAGCCCCCATTGTGAGGAGAAACCATGTATGCGCCTAGTGGTTGTGTCATAACTTGTATGTCAAATGAGGTGTATATGATAGGATAGGCAAATTTAGGTAACCTTTGTGGATCCACTCTTTGGGTTAGATAGAGTAGTTATGCTAATAGCAACTCGAGGCACAATGCATTGAGTTGCAGGGTGTGGGAGTTATTAGGACACAGTGTCTCCAACTAGATAGTAAAGAGAACATTCCCAAGGAATATTGAATGGCTGACTAGATCAAAAGGTTCATAATATGCTTGAATAGGCCAATTAGACTATCTTCTTGGGCTATAAAAGGAAGACCCCTCCAAAGTCATCATCAATATATATCACCCTGTCAGAGTTCTTCTAGCTAGGATCACCATCTAAGCTTCACAGTGGAAGTGCATGGGTGACAAAACCATCTCTGTATTAGCTCGTTTGAAATTAAAATAGGTTTTGTTCTTCTCATATTTATTGTGTATTGATTACTGATCAGATTCTATTTCTTGTGTTGTGTAAGTTTCACAACAATGAGTCATCATATATTGCACACAAGATCAATGATAATGATTTTTCACATTGGTCATTCCTCCTCATTAACAAATTCATAATGCATTCTATATGTAATGAAGTGAAATTGGTCATTACATTTGATAATACTTGATGCTACGCTAGTAGCATAAGTATCTAAAGAGATGTAATGGATATTTTCTTTTATTATATTGAGTAATAATACAAAGTATGTTTCATCTTCTCAAGATTCATGTAGCTTTCATGGATTCTTTACACATTAATATTTTCCCCATTATTTCCATTATTCACACTTTTAGTGAGGGTTTAGTTAATAGAAAACTGTTTTGTCTTATTACTTAAGAAGGATTTTTCATTTTTATAGAAGAAAATAAATTTGTATTTAATTTAGTGTAAACTTTCTTACTTTAGTTTTTGTTTTATGTGAGAAAAGAAAGGAGGATTTTGTTTTATTATTAAATTATTCATGGAACTTCGAGTTGTAGACTAGTCATGAGGCACATAAATGACACAGTGGAAAGATACATAAGATATATCAATAAAGATCCCTTGGTATTCATGATATAGAAAGATACAACATTGATCAAGAATATTGAGAATCTCAAATGCAGAGGAGGTGGCTGCAATGAAAGAATCTAGGCACTAAGGTACAACTTTTTATTTTGAAAACATTAAATATGACCGCTTATGATTGCATTTGATTTGCGATATTCATCTTGTTTAGATTTCTTCTTCAATCAAATACAAGTGAGAGAAATCATTCAAAGGCATCTCAATTTTATTATCATCTTCTGCCTTCAAACAATCCAAAGTTCAAGGTTGTGAAGGAAAAGATGATTGAGTCCACATTAAAATATGTCTCAAATGAAATTTCTATTATGGATGCAAGCTTTGTATGACAAGGAGCCTAGCATTAGCATAGGACTTACTTGAAAATATTTAAGGGTGTTAAAGGATGATTTTATTGTATGCTCAAGAGAAGCAGAACTTTACCTCTTCTTAGACCTTCAATGTTAATAGAAGCTTGAAAGCTACTCAATAGAAAGGTTTTGGAGGTCATATGAGATCCCATGCATGTTATTTATGCACTTGCCTTCTTGCTTTCTTTGTGAGAGAGAAAATGAGGGTGAGATTGAGAGATTGAGAGAAAGAGAGTGAGAGAGTGAGAGTGAGGAATGTTGAGAAATGACAAATGATGTATGCTCTAGGAAGAGATGTCGTGAATCCCATAAGCACAATGGTGCAGAATGCTACCTACCCAACTACTATAAAGCATTGTACTTACTATCACTTTCATATGGAATGAATACAATATCATGATGCTTTGTACTTTCACTTAGTGTCTTTGTCATTGTCAGTCCATTACACAAGATTGTCTTTATGAGTCCAAGCTTCCATCTTGGAACCTAATTCACTTGTGTAACAGTTGATCTCTCTTTGTCTATGTCAACATGAGTCTTGTCTTCATCTTCCATCCTCCATAGCTTCTGCCATGCTCTAGATCCGCACTTTTCACATGGAACCAAGAGGGTGAAGCTCTACTATTCTTCTCTCCAAGCACTTTCTATTGCCATGCCATGCTCATTCTATTGCTTGTGGAGGTTGTAGAGGGTTAAGAGATGAAGGATCACTCACTTAAGTCATGGAGTTTGCACATGCATCCATCATGGTTGGTTGTATGCTATGCAATGCTCACTATAAGCGGCCACATGAGAAATAGCCCAGCGATTTTGTACATTGAAGCTCAAAATAATACAAATGTGTACAATGGTCCTAAGACATTGAGCGCATGTTGCCTTATAACATTTTGGTTTCATTGTTGCAAATAAGGACACACATCGATCCACGAGGTCAATCATGATTTTGCATTGCAAAGTAGAAGGGATGTGTAAATGCCAACTCCGAAATACTTGCAGTGCATAGATAGGATGGCATTTTTGTTTGGATGATATATAAATTTTTAATAAATAAATGAGATTATGTTGAAGGTTTATAATGAAAAGAGGGTATCCTCATTTTTAATACTCGTTTTTTAATTTTACTTTCTCTTTAATTAAATTTTTTTAGCTTTCTAGGTTTAGGATTAGGGGAAAGAAAAGAAGGAAGAGGAGAGAAAAAAAACCAATTTTTAAACAAAGGATAAAGAGAAAAGAAAAGAAAAGAGATACAAGAAGAAAAGAGATACAAGAAAAAAAGGAAGAAGGATTTGTTAAATATTGACTTGTTAAATATTCTTTCTCAAATGGTCCCTCCAGGGTGTCGAGAGGCTGCGAAGCGTCGACGCGAGGAGGCAGAGTCCTCAAGAAGAGTAGAGACTGATGACGACGATAGCAGCCCTCTTCAAATGCCCCATCAAGTTTTCGAGGAAGAGATTTTGGACAACATGGTGCACGATTTATTTTCCCATGAGGTTCGGGGGGAGGGCGCCACTAGAGAGACAGATGACCCGCTACACATAGCGTCAAAAACTCCATTGTACGAAGGTTGCACCTACTCCGTTCTACGTGCATCTCTCGAGATACTGAACTTACAAACCATTTATGGATGGAGTAATGCTAGCTTGAATGCATTATTGAAGTATGTATCATTTGATGTTAATTCATAAATGCTTCTAGACAATATTCGCAGTTTGTTAACTCTGTTTGCACAATATATGCAGGTTATTGTCACAAATGCTTCCAAATGGAAATAAATTACCAACTAGAAGGGAGCAAGCAAGGCGTTTCCTGACACCTCTTGGAGGTCTCGATTACGTTAAAATCCATGGATGTGTCAACGATTGCATCTTGTTTCGTGGGGATCATGCATCTGCACGACAGTGTCCTATTTTGTGGTGAACCAAGATACAACCAGGAGATGAAATCAATGGATGTGCCTCGTAAGGTTTTGCGACATTTTCCTATTATTCCACGTATTCAACTTATGTTTAAGTGTGAATCTATTGTGAGACTCATGTCATGGCACGCTAGTCACCATTCAAGTGATGGAAAGTGGAGAATTCCTTCAGACACACCAGCTTGGCAACATGTAGACAATTTGTGGCCTACTTTCAAAAAAGAGCCCAGAAATTTGAGATTTGGTCTAGGATTAGATGGAATAAATCCATTTGGCATC
The DNA here is from genome assembly GCF_053477565.2 of Lygodium microphyllum. Taxonomy (NCBI): domain Eukaryota; kingdom Viridiplantae; phylum Streptophyta; class Polypodiopsida; order Schizaeales; family Lygodiaceae; genus Lygodium; species Lygodium microphyllum. Next base: position 23,941,069 of record NC_141139.1, on the reverse strand, counting down.
AAAAGCACCTCATATAGTGTATGGCCAGTGGTATTGGTGAACTATAATATCCCTCTGTCCATGGCAATTAAAAAGGACATGTAATGTTGTCCCTTTTGATTCCTGAAAAACGCAAAGTAAAAAACATGGACGTTTACTTAGAGCCTTTAATCGAGGAACTAGAAATGCTATGGAGAGGTATTGAGATGCAAGATGTGAGTGCATTATTGCCCTCTAGAGATTTCACTTTAAAGGGCGTGGCTTGATCCAAGATATTTTGAAGCTTGACTTTAGGTGATTTTTTATATATGTGCTAGATGTGAAGTGGTTTAAAGAAGTAGTAACAACGGATGAGCATTGCACAATTAGACATCATCCAAGTGGTTTTGTAGTGATTGACTCTACAAAATTTCACCAAGGCAAGAATGACACATTCGTACTACCTCAACAATGCGAGCATGTATATTAGAAGCTATTTATTTATATATATATTACTTCTTGATACATTCTCAAAATACAATAAATATCTAAGTTGCTAATTACTTTTTGCTTTTTAAATGCAGGTTGTGTATCACCCAATGGTAAACAATAACCGATGGTGGCACATCATCCCCATATCTAATCGTTCAAAACCAATATATGGCAATGCTACCAACATAGAGATAGTTGATGACAATCCAACAATCAATGATGATACAATCAATGATGATACAATCAATGATGATGCACATGATGATGCCATGATCGATAATATACATGATGCAATGCAAGATGATCCCCGCGAGGACATTTAAGGAAGCGCAGAAGAGGATAACAATATGGTTGCAGATGATGATGAAGAAATTGAGCATAGCAATCCATTTGACAGTGGGATAGACTTATTTGTTTCATTGCCTATTGGTAACATAGACCTAGAGGTAGATAGTCTAGCAAGGGCTGATTTCATTGAAGATGAGATTGATCATTCATTGTAGCATATATAATTAGCTTTGAATGATTGGATGTATATTTGTAATACCAGAAAGAAGTAGAGTTGGTAATGTATTCAAACAAATACTAGCTGTTAAGATGTTTGGTCATATTTAGGGACTTTATGAGAAATGAAAAATATGTGCGTTTATTTTCGCATCTATAGGCGCATTTATAAACGCAGGTATATAGACGCGTTCTATATACTAGCGTGAATAGACGCGCTGATACGCGCACTTATAAACACGCCCGCTATTTCGCGTGTACAGTGCACGTCTATAGGACCTTTCTCTTCTAGTGAGAAAACATTGCCTCATCCCAAAAAAAAAAAAGGGTTTCCTCCTTTCCCTCATTGCATGACTCAACTGTCACCCTCGGTTGTTTTGTCCACCCGCTCCTCCTCCGTTCCTTGGTCGCCCCCTGCAGCACGCTTTCCTCTTTCCACGGCCTCCACCTCCACTCCCACTTGCCTCTACCTCTTGTGTCCATCTACTTGTGCCTCCACGAATATAGCACCGGCCTTCATCTTTGCTCACTGCTCCACTGCATACAGCACATGGCACCCACTACCCGATCGACAAGGTTGCCATGCACACTGCCTGCTGCTCCCACGCGACTCCTTTCTCGTCGTCTCTCACCTTCCCCCTTCACCTCCATGGTCACCAGTTATGCCTCCTTGCCAACAACAGCACCTCCTACTCCATCACAACTACCACCAACTCCCTCCTCTTCGTCACTACCACCGGTAGCAACTGACACACATATTAACTCTCCCAACACATAAATACACACACCTTACCACACACACACCTCAATCCATGTGCACATGCACTAAGCACACACACACACACTATGCACTCACAAATCACACTTCCCCCCATGCACGCACTCACACATTTCACACGTGACCCCACCCTTCACACTTTACACATGCATTGAACCTTAAACAGTCCACACATTCACAAACACATAGTTCACCTATACACACTCACACTTAAACATACATACAACTACTTTGCCATATACATACCCACATAGGCACATATAAGCTACACTCAACGCTCACTCACATACACATACACAACTAGTAGACACACCCTCACATGCTCATGACCATACACACTAAGCACTACACTCACACGCTCACTCACATACACACACACAACTAGTAGTCACACCCTCACATGCTCACGACCATACACACTAAGCACTACACTCACACATAAACACACATGCACATGCATTCACACACATAGGGACACACCCTCCCATGCTCATGACCATACACACAAAGCACTACACTCATGCATAGACACACATGCACATGCATTCACACCTCACACAGATAGGGACACAACACCTACATGTAGGTCACATACACGCTCAAAAAAACCAGTGATACATACACAATGGCAGTACTACTGCCAAAGTACAACTTAGCCTTATAGCCATATCCATCCCCTTTGACTGCACATTTTTTATTTTTACTACCCATCATTCTATGCATGGATTAAATGTTATTAATTTTTTCATGTTTCCATGTTTTTTTAATTGTAATTTTTTCATTTTTTCATATGAATGCATTCTATTCTCGTCAGAACCATGCTCTAACTTGGCACTCCTATGCAGCTCATCAAACTAGATATTTTTCCTTTTTACAGTCCTCTATTCTAGTCGATGAATCTTTTATTATTAAATTTCACATGTATTTTTTTATGTGTTTTTAAAATATTTTTCATGTGGACACCCCTTTTTGATGCCAAACACACCATTTGCATTGTCCATCTTATTCCTCCTTTTACCATAACCACTTTTCCTTTTTTCCACACCTCAATCTAATAGCTAGATTGCTCAAAATTATATTTTCTATGCTTTTTTCTGTTTTTTCCTCGTCTATTGTGTGCCTGCTCATTTTTTACATCAGGATGTGCATTGTCATGTGTGATGTATCACGCCCATCATGTAGTGTTTTTATTTGCCATTTTATACCCAATAACAATGTTTTTTAAATCGCACATATGTTCCTGATGTGGGGGGGGGGACTAGTTTTTGTTTTCTACTTTTTAAAACAAAAAATAAAACAAAGCAAAAAAAAGACAAAACCAAAAATAAAAAGAAAACTTACAAAGACAAACAAAAAGTAAAATTACCAAAAAAACAATTTCACCCCCCAAGTGTAACTAACTCCCTCCATTCTCTTCTTCTTCTTCTCCCTCCTCCTTCTTGTTCTTGTTCTTGTTCTTGTTCTTCTTCATCTTTGTCTTCTTGATCTTCTCTCTCCTCTGCCCCTCCTTGCATCTCTTGCCCCCCTCACTCTCTCTCCCCTCCCCCTTCATCATCATCATCATCATCATCATCTTATTTTGCTTCCTCCTCTTCTTCTTCTTCTTCCTCGTGCTCCCCTTCCTCCTCTCCTCCCTTCTCTCCTTACCCCTCCTCTTCATGCAGCCTATGACTGTTGCTCCGCCAGTCACATAGATGTGCCCCCATTGGCACCCTCCTTGGTGCTCATTGCCCCTCTGTGTCTCACTGTTGTGGATGCTTATACTAGCTTGCCCCAATGCCTATGCCACCAATGTACTTGGAAACGAACATCGCCTATCCCATCCTGTCGTCCCGTTGAAGAGCCACCCCCAATGACGGGCCCTCCTCATCTTCCCCTCCCCACCCAACCTCTTGTTTTCCCCCTTACTTCCCATCCCACTGATCCACCTCCATAACCACATGTTCCTACACCACTCCCCCAAAACCACCCTCCCCCTTATCCCCATACCTACCATTACCCCTTGTTCCCACTTGCATAAACCCCCTCCTTCCTGTAACTCCCTTCTAAGCCCCCTTTCCTGAATGAAAGAAATATCAAATACTACATCCCCTCTAGACACACCCCTAGAAGACCCGTACTTGCACATGCTTGTGCCTATTCAATTTTTTGCCTATGGGATTGCTCTTGTTTGCACAGAATTGCCATCACCATCTTACATGTCCTTCATAGCTACTGTTTGTGTGTGGTTTTCATGGTTGCACATGTGTGTGGAATCTTGACAGATGTTCATGTGCAAGGATATGTGTGTTTAGTAACTCATGTTACAAAGCCTGTGTTCACATGTTGTCAACTTGGGTAGTCGCCTTTAAATCCCATAATTCACACTTTTATTTTTAGCAAATTATTAAACCCACAAACTACAAAAAAAAACTTAGAAAATTTGAACAAAACATAAAAATTAGAAAAGAAAAAGAATATTAGAAAAACTATTTTCACACACACACACACACACACACACACACACACACACACACACACACACACACACACACAAATAAATACAAAAGAAGAAATAAAAAACCCAAAAAATATAAACCACAAAAATCTGTACATATGCCTTTTCAAAAATAAATAAAATAAAAACAAAACAAAACAACACCTTTTGCATTTATAATTTCTTTTTCCCTTTTGTTTTATCATTCCACAAATTTATTCTAGTTACTCTTGTGATATTGTCAATGATGCAATTGTCCATCAATCTTTTTCATTGGGCCTTTCACATTAGGGTGCTTTCACACACCTTTGTAGATTTTAATTCTTACCATTTTTTATTGCACATCCAAAATCAATCCTATTGATCACCTTTTCCATGCTCAACACACATTTAAAATAAATTAAAAGGAATCACCCATTCGCGTTGCATGCACTTCATATATTAAACACAACATTTTAATTTTTAATAAAATCAACCATCCATTAGTCATGCCGCACACGCTAACAAAAAAGTGCTCCACATACCATAAGTTGTAAAAATAAATTTTGTATTTAGAGACCAGTTTGTGTTCAAAGTCTAGAGTATGCTTAATGCACCATTCTAAACTTAATAATTTTTTAATGGGTAATCAAAGAACGTTGTTTTCTTTAGATTTATCACCTAATAAAAGATTCACTCCTTATTAATAATTGATTCAAATCAACATGGAATTTAACTTTAATCCATCCACACTACACATCTATCACCTAATTCATGAACGCACTATAGGGGATTGTGGTTGACGTATTCTTTCAATGAGTCTTTGTAGCCATGTTCTTCAGTCCTGTGATGCCAAGGTGTTATGGTTTGATTTCTCTTTGGTCTTTTGATTGTCACATTCATGTTGTTAGGTCTTGTAACCAATGTGACATATGGCTCTTATTTGCATGTTTTCATTACCTATTTTGTCCCTTCAAAGAATCCACTTTCACCTCCTAAAGATCCCCCTATAAATCTTCTTGCTCCTATTGAGGATACCATTCTTGATGCTAAGGAAGCCCATGAATCTCTGCCCCATGTGATAATCCAATGCAAGCATTTGAAGTGGGTTGCAGAAACCATACCAAAGTCAGTCCCTCTAGTTACTATTCTTGCCACATCAGGGATTTCTCTTCTTGCATTCCTTACTCACCCAAATTTGTTTTTGGCATAAAGAAAGGGTAATGTTGATATTCAAGATTCTTTCCCCCCATCATCTTGTGGCAAGTAATGCCATCCTCTTTTTATGCAAAGATTTTTAGAGCTCTATTGAATTAACAATCATAGCTTGTGTTTGATGATTGTATTTTTCTTATATGAGGAATTGCAAATGACCAAGGATGAGTCACATAAAGCCACTGCTGAATTAAGCTCTACAAAAGAGACTTTGATTAATCTTTTTAAATAGATAGAGCAAGCTACTCAGCTATTGGAAAGTCAAAAGGCTAAGATATCCTCTTTGCAAACATAGCTTATTGATAGTACAAATCAATTGATGACTATCAAACTAAGGAGAGCAATAGCCTTTCTCAAAAAGTTAAGGAACTTTAAGACTTGATCATTGCTCGAACAACTAAGTTGCAAATAGTCAACTCTAGGTTGACATTCAAGCTAATAAAAATAAGGACTTGCAAGAATGATTAGTCTATTCTCGCTCTTAGTTTCCCAAGTCTTGTTGCTCCTGTAGTACCATGTCTTTCTTCAACAGACTTGGCTACCCTTTAGTGTAGTGCAGTGTTATGCCATTATTTCAAGTGAGGGTGGAAAGGCTTTAGTCCAGGATGGACCTCATGTGGATATCTTTCGAACAATATGTTGACTATGTCTTGCTAGATCACTAGTTATTCTTTGTTCATTATCGATAGTAGAAACTAGTGTTCTATATTAAGTTTCCTATAATGGATTTGTCCCCTCTTGAGGATGGGTGAGCTAGTACTCGGTCATCAGATCTTCTTGCTAATGTTGTCAAAATGGTTTGAGGATTCTGTGACACCTTACACAATGTTACTCTCTTATATGTATACATGATGTGACCTTTTGATTCATGATGAGGATCGTTCTTGGTATGTGGAGGATATATATGGTCCTTCAAGCTGCTTTATATTTTCATTCTTTGGAGTTGAAGATGGAAAATATATTCTAGGGATATTCTTCCAAATTGACCAATTGTTTTGAGATATGCTAGCATGCTCTAGCGGACTCTATCACATTGAACCAACATTAGTTTTTGAAATCCTCTACTTGTATCCACAGCAAACTAACCAACTAAATGTGGATCTTCTAGCTTGTATTTCCTAGAAACCCCCTTTTAATTCTTCTTTCTTTGAAGCTTATAATTCTTAATCTGCTCTGGGTCTTGCAGTACCATCTTTCATGTATTATCAGTAGTTTACCCATAGGTTTGAAGCCTAGTTTTCAATCCTTCAATCCAAACCTCAAATTGTTCCTTCTCTGGGTCTTGCAGTACCATCTTTCATGTATTATCAGTAGTTTACCCATAGGTTTGAAGCCTAGTTTTCAATCCTTCAATCCAAACCTCAAATTGTTCCTTCTCTTCTATTCCAACCCCAATCTAATCCTCAAATGATTAAACTCTGGGTCTTGCAATACCGTCTTTCATGTATTATCAACAGTTTACCCATAGGTTTGAAGCCCACTTTTCAATTCTTCAATCCAAACCTCATATTGTTCCTTCTCTTTTATTCCAACTCCAATCTAATCCTCAAATTTCTATCTTTAATAATTGTCCTTTCATCATAGACCATCTTTTTTCACCTACTACTCCTGAAACTATACCTCGTCCTCCAATATTATCTACCTTTCCACCAAATTTATTAATCCCTTTTTTGTTTGATTTAGTTTCTATATTTGAATCTCCATTGTATCTTTTTCATCCTTTATGACTTTATCTATCCGCACTTCATCCCTTATCCCTTATTCCTCTTCCTTTGTTCAGTTTCCTTATCCCTAATCCACCTTAGTTGGTTAGTGGGTATTTAGGGTTTGATTCTAGAATTCAAAGATGGCAAGGTTGGAGCCAGAATGATTCATTGACAAGTCATTAGATTAATTGACCTATTATTCTAGGAGATTGGATAGTTCCATGATGCCTATCATAACTAGCTTCAGTTTGCAAATATGCATTATCAATCACAGATGATTCTTTAGTGAGATTGACTGCACACTTTGCTTGGTATATGGCTTTTGTGCACATATATTTCCATGCTAATGCAAAGGCAACACCTTAGTTGTGGGTCATTCCAAATGTGGATATTGATGTTCAATAACTGGATATCCTATACTTTCATGCTTGTTATTTTCCTACCAGATTTATTATCCTTATGAAGACAATTCATTATTTGCAATTCTTATAGAATCCTCCCAAGATTTTCATGGATGAAAATATGTATGTTTTCATGATTGTATCTTCTTTTTTATGAGCTATAATGAAAATCTCTATTTTCTTTCTGGGGATGTCATTCAAATGTGTGTTATGCTATCTATCATGTGAGTGTTTGTGATGGTATATAATGGGGTCATGGTTCCGGCTTTGAAGTTAATCGTGATTCCTAGATTACTAGTTATGGATGGTTTGAGGTTTTGACAGGTTATAGTAGTATTGAAGAATTTCTTATATCCTTTAATAGTTTGCTTGATTATCTTTTGCTAAGTTTAGGATTGGTTGGTGATTAAGGTGGTTTTCCTTTCATATATTTGTTTAGATATAGGTTAACCTAAAGATTGGATGTAGTAGTGGTTCTTTTGAGAGTGCTAGTTGTTGCATATGAAGTCAAAGCGATTAGCTAGTGATTTGAGCTTTTATTCTCTTTTTCCAATGTCGGGAGGAGGATACACCCTAATTAAGTGTGCATATATGAGGACTAAAATGATTAGTTTTTTTGTTTTTTTTTCTCAATGATTAATTTTATGGTTGACTTGATGGGTTTAAATGGTGTTTGAAGTGTTTTGGAATGGATTGAATTTATTTGAGAAGCTCGTGTTGATTTTTTATTGAGTTATGATGTTCTTTTACGTTCTGTGATATGTTTGTTTGGTTCTAATAGGCTTGGTTTACCTTTGTTTTGGTCTATTTTCTTTTTTTTTGAGAGGTTAAGATTGTGAAATATGCATAGGGTTTGAGTGTGGTTTAGTATGTGTTGAATGGTTTTTTATGGATTGGATTAGTTTTGGTTTGAGCTATATATAATTTTTATGTTTTCTATTGACCTTTTATAGTGTTCTAATGAGCTTCTATTTGCCTCTTGTAAGCCTCTGTATGCTTTTGTGACTATTTTGATGGATAAATGCTTAGCATGGGAAATGTTTCTAATATTGGAAAGAGAAGAATGAAAGTTTTTTATTGTTCTTAGATGTGAAGAAGAAGCTATTGAAGACTTGAAGTGAAGATTGAAGTGACATTGACACTGACAGGCTCTGAAGGGACATTGTAATGTCTATGGTACCTCTTTGGATCAGGCATACCTCTTGAGAGGTATACTCAAGACTAAGACATGATTATTAAGTATTATTATATTGTATTGGATGAGGATTATAATGTATGAGTGAGTGACAACATGTGTGAGAGAGAGATTGAGAAAAAGAATGCAATTTTTCTATGCAAAACATTATGTCTATGGGATATAGTGTGAGATTGAAGGAAGAAGATTATGAATCATGAATACTGAAGCTTATGTTCCATTCAAGATTGAGTAGATTTTTGTGTTTTCTTGGTCGTTGATATATAATAGTGAAGATATGTTGAAGATTTATTATGATAAATTCGTGGGAGATTCATTCTATAATGCTGTGTAGAGAATTCATGTTCTTGGTGTTCTTTTTCTTCTTGTGGTTTCTTGAAGCATGAAGAACAAGCTTGTTGGTGTGACAAGATAGATTTTCTTGTATTATTTGCCCTATTTCTTTGGTATTCTATAGAGAACCCTATTCTATTAGCTTGACAATTCATTCTTAAACCTCCTCATAAACTAAGCCTTATAGATTTGGAATAGCATAATTAGTTTCTTGATCAAACCTCAAGATTCAAGGTCTTCTATTAGTTTCAAGATTCAATATTCAACCTCTTAATAAACTAATAATTATGGATTTGGAGGATCAAAATTAGTTTCTTGATTGAGTTTTCACATTTTCTTAAGGCCTTTACTAAGACACCATCTTCTTTTAGGAATATGAGAATCCTATCCTTAATTTAGTAGGTCCTTTAAATGTTCTTAGACATATCTCTATTGTGGACTATTGTGATAGGGTGGCTTCAATTAGCTAGGGTTTTTAACTATTTATCGCTTTACACCATCTTTAAATTTTCACCTAAGCTCAAAGAACCCTTTAGTTGTTTATACTTATCACCTTCTCTTTTTGTCAAACAATAAGGTTGTAAATAAATACATATTAAATCTATTTAATAAAATTTGTGTGATAATAGTCTACCCCTCCACTAACAAGGTTAATTATCTTGTAAATACCTTTCGTTGACTCTTGAATAGAATTCCTGTTGAATTCTTGGCAAGATTGATTATTTATGTTCTTGAGAATTTAGTTGATAGCTATTAGCTTCACGTTTTTCTAGAGTCTTTTGTTTAAGTCTATCTATTTTGCTATTGTTTCTTTATGCACATGTGGATATTATCTCTTAATAGCTACTCTCGAGTCTCGAGTAGGGTTTAGGAATAAAAATATATTTCCAATACAATTATGGGGACCCCTTTAACCAATCTTCAATATACTATCCCTATTAGACTCATGATAGATACTTTACCCGATTATATTGGTTGACTTAATATAAAGTACTTTGACTTAAGGCATAGGATCATGCTTTTGATCATAGTTAGAATGATTTGGTGGGACATGCAATAGATTTATTAGATGGTGAGCTAAGCAAAGCAAAACCCATGACCAATGACCAATGCACAATATTTTGGTGGAGCCATCAATGAGTCCTTCATAACTTTTAAAGAAAAAGAAATAAGAACTTACTCGGTCGCTGCCTCCCGCCGCTGTCAAATGGACGTCACCATCTCGACTTCGCCGCCATTAGCCATGTCGACCACCACCGTCATCATCCTCATCATCATCAGGCTCATGCTACCGCCCCACAAGCCACACACGAGTCTGCTGTGACGAGAACAAGAGAGAGAGCGCAGCGTTAGGAACGAGAGAGAGAGAGAGAGAGAGAGAGAGAGAGAGAGAGAGAGAGAGAGAGAGAGAGAGAGAGAGAGAGAGAGGTAATCTAGATTGAGAGGGAGGGGCCATTATTCCTCCCCTAAGGCTATAAAAACCTTGAAGCAATTGCATTGAAGGGGATGGATTTGATGCAAGACACTGTTCCTATGGAGAGAGAGAGAGAGAGAGAGAGAGAGAGAGAGAGAGAGAGAGAGAGAGAGAGAAGGGGAGTATTGTAAGAGAAGAGGAGAAGAGAGAAGGGGAATATTGTAAGAGAAGAAGAGAAGAGAAGAAGAAAAGGAGAGAATGAGAGAATAGAAGAGGAGAAAAGAAGAGAAGAAGAGAGAGGAATAAAGAGAGAAAGAGAGAGATAATACAGGTAGAGAGAGAGAGAGGGAGAGAGTTAAAGGGGGATAGAGATAGGGAGAGAGAAAGAACTAGGAGAGAGAGAGAGAGAGAGAGAGAGAGAATATATGAGAGATTGGGGGGAACTATTGAGAGGCACAGAGAGGAGGTGATAGAGAAAGGTAGAGAGTGCGAAGAAGGGTCTTCTTTGACTCCCAACTTGGCCTTCCCCAATATGTTTCTGTGCGACTATCATCATGAAGCCACACAGTCATTATCCATCACCCCCTGAAGCAAGCTCATGTCAATTGTCGAATATCTATTAGGAGAAAATCAAGAAGGGATTTTGTACGTGGAATTTGATCTTTGAATAAGAGGTAACATGGCGCCCAAGAAAGGTACTTCAAACTCAAAGTATACAATTGCAACTCCAACAACTATTCTACCCGCATCACAAGCTTTCCAAGTGCCTTTAATAAAGTTAGATTTGCCAATGCTTGAAGATAAGCTATAATTTGGTAGAAGCAAAGGTTGGACTAGTATAATTAGTAGCACAAATTACTTGAATAGCATGATTTACTTGTAGTCTAGAAATCTTATGTGATTGCACATCAAGAAAGGATAAGTTGTGTATTTCATTTTCCTTGTTGTGAAGTTTTTAAAGTGAATTGTTTTGATTTGTTGAATTTTTCCTTTTTGGAATAGGCTAGTTGTTTTGGGAAAAATATGGTATTCTTAGCTAAGATAAGTTGGTCGACTCTTATCTCATTTGCAAATGATTACTTAATTGCTGTTATGGAAAAGGAATGTTTTCCTAGATGTTAATGATAGATAATTGCCTTGGTTGTGTATTTATGCAAAAGTTATTGTGCCCCATGGGTGGATTTCTAGATACACACTAAACCTCCCCCAAGATTAGTGGCGGGAGCCCTTCACCAAGGGTTATTTTGACCATACTGGAGACTAGGACTAGCCCTATATGCAAGAGGTCTCTCCATAGGAAGGATATTAGGCGAGGAGGTGATAAGGGTGCTAAGGGTTTTTGACCGCAAATCCCTTGGGGTCTATCGAGGATCGACCTAACCCTTACAAGCCCATGATGGACTTCTTGGAATGCCTTGATGCTAGATAAATGTGGATTGGTGGATCATGCGACATGAGAATTGGACATGAGTCTTAAATTCAGGGATAGAATGTCAAGGTGGCATTGCATGTTGGAAAAGGTGTAGGATAAATATATTGTTTTGCAACTACTTTCAAAGGATTATTTAACATTGTCTTTGTGTTTGTGAAAATAAATTACATGAAGAAATCACTGTTAATAGAGCTAATTAAGAAAGCTATCTTTGCATATTAAATATAAATGTGTTAGGATAATTAAATAACTAAACAATACCCTGGAGGAAAGTGGGAGGATAGAACCCCCGACATGTCCATTTTACGGGTGGGTGGTCTCAATAAGTTGAGATTTCTCCTTCAAGGTGATAGAATTAGGAAAGGGCTAGATACTTGGTTGTCTAGTGTATTGTCTTAGATCTTCATCGATATCATTTTAGGAGACTGGAGTTGAGACTATACCCTATGGCTTCAGTTGTACCCTATGAACCAATGCAATGGTTATACCCTATAATCTCAACTCCAGCACCTTAAAATAACATTGATCATGATCTAAGACTTGTGAATCACTCCTCCTCATTTCTCACTCACTATGAACCAATTGCGATATTGATCTACTTCAATTTAAGTTGACGTGTGAATGCAATGGCTCAAAAACTGATGCAACTTAAGTTGCTAGGGTAATCTTACCATCAAACCGGGAATGCAAATTTAGGTTAATCTTTATGGGTTACAATTGAAACCTTATGTTGCAAAATGGACTTAAGTGAACCTAGGTGACAAATCCCAAGTTATTCTAAGGAGTACTAAGTGGCATCACTTAGGAAAAGTCTCTTAATGGGTCACTAAAATGGTGCTACTAAGGGATCCTCAGTCGCGGGCACATTACACATAACACCACATGTAATGTGCCTAACTAAGGAGCCCTTATGAGCATAATTTAGTAGTCTATCGAGAGACTTTCCTTAAGTGATGCCACTCAGTACTCATCAGAATATTATGGGGTTTATTACATAGGCCCTCTCAAGTCCACTTCCCAACAAAAGATTCCAACAATAGCCCATAAGGATCATAACTTAAATCCAGGTTCCTAAAGTAAGTTAAAGTCACTTATTGATTCATCTACAATCTGTCTTTAAGCTATTGCGTTCACAAGTCAACTCGAACTAAAGAAGATCAATGTTACACTTAGTTCATAGTGAGTGAGAAAGAAGGGGGAGCAATATGCATCAACCCCTCTACTTGTAAGGTATAGTCTAAAATGGCATTGATCAGGATCTAAGACGATACACTAGTTAGCCAAGAATTTGGGGCTTTTCCTAACTCTAGCATCATGAAGGAAAATTGTAATGAAGCATAGGATTTAGTTATAGAGAGGGGAATATATAAAGTTGAGTGGAGAACATGTACATTATCTATTTGCCAATCAATCAAATCTCTTTCTTGAGGCTTCCTTGTGTGAACCTCCTACCATAGCTAAGGGTTGAGTACCTTATTCTACAATACAAGGAGTGAGTTCCTTGCTAACATTCCTATTTTCTCTTGGTATATTATTTCAACATAATAATCAAATCGTTAGCTATAGTTATCTTTCATGGCTTCTATATTTTCTTGAGTATATTTTGTATTTCTTAGTCATGAGAAACTAGCTCTCTTACATTGGTATTAGAGCTTAGATTTTGATCCTATTATAGAGTATTTTTAATGTCAACATCTAATTATTGTCATTAAAGATAGGGAATTGTAGTTAGATCTTAGGGTATAGTCACATCACATATGTGACTAAATAGGCTTCACCATTCCAAACTATGATCATTTTTGGAGACCACAAGATTGTGGAAGAAATGGCGGTCAGGATGTCATTTTAGTATGTCATGACCTTTCTTGAGACCAATTTTGGTGTAACTTGGACACCTGGGGAGGTCAATCATAAATATATATATATATCACATGGGTTCAACATAAGGGATTTTTAAAATACCATTTTTACACATTTTTTACCTATAGAAGGGTACAAAATAAAGGGGTTACTTATAGATTGAATAGAAAAGGGTTATGTTTTATTAAGGAAAATTTCATAGATAAGGATATTTATAAATAGAAATTGATCCTTGACCATAAGACAAAATGCAAATCAAAGGGAGCTAAAATCAACATGATCATAGAAGAGGGATGAGGAAATAAATGAGCATGGACTTTTTCAAATGCCATCCATACTTGCAATAGAAGAGCCGCATGAAGATAAAGAAGTTGGAAATGAAAAGTGCTATGATTCTATGGACTTTCATCCCAGGTGGTTCTTCTATAGTATGAACAATATCTCATGATGCTTGGATAGGTAGTAGAGGTGAAAATGCTCTTCAACTCAAAGGGTTTCTAAATGGCAAAATTGCCTATATTCTCTTGTGGATATGGGCAATACATATAGCTTTGCAAATACAAAATCTTTGGAAGGCCTGAAGCTACTACCTAAGGATATGGAGGTACTATTAATGATAGAGGTTACCAATGTGGCTTTTGAAGCCGACCATGAAGTGTTTCCTTTCCTATCAAGCTTTCACCATCATCTTCTATTTAAGCTGAACTTGTAGCCTTGGAAATGTGACCCATTGACATACACCTTGAATATGATTGGCTAAAAACAATTAAAAGATTCACCATGGATTTGAATACAATGCAAATGGAATTTTCTTGGGTGGAAAAGTAATTATCTTGCATGGAGTGGTTCACAAATACATGGAGCTCATTCCCATTAAGAAATTAAAAAGAGCAATCAATTCCAATTCTTGTATATTCACTCTTCTTCTTTCTAAACAAAATGAAGATCAGCCCACACCCACTCAAAAGAAGAAGAATTCAACATTGAGCCACTTGTTAGAGGAATATGAAGACACATTCAATCCCCATCTTTATTTCCACCTAAGAGAGAGGTTGACCATCCGATAACTTGGTCCCTGATATCAAGCTTATCAACAAACTACCTTACGGATTATCTAAGTTTGAGCATGAAGCAATGGAGTAGTAGGTTAAAAACTTACTACAAATGGGTTTGATACAATCAAGCCAATCACCTTTTGTCTCTCTAGTACTTTTAGTAAAAAATAACTATGGGATATTTCATCACTTTTGCCAAGCTACTCAATCATCAACCAATCACACTCGAGTACAACATCTATGGGCCCCATTTCCAAAGTAATCATATTTACTTTTGCTTTGTAATTTTTAGCCAATTGTAAAGAAACCTGTGGGCATATTTGAGTGCTAATTTCTTCTTCACCATTTGCTATTTAAACTCTTATGGGTTGCTATAACCTCGGGGGGTTCACTATATATATATCCTCTATATAACGTGCATTCATGGCCTACTTATAAATATCCTAATCTATGAATTTTTTTTGAATAAAACACAACCCTTTTCTATTCAATCTGTAAGTAACCCCTTTATATGACACCCTTCTGTATGTAAAAATGGTATAAAAATGGAGTTTTAAAAACCCCTTATTTTGAACTCACGTTATATATACATATATTCATGAGTGACCCCCCCGAGGCTATAACTCTGTGGAAAGACAATTTAATTTATCCACAACGGACTTATTCACAAAATTGTGTACTGCCACTATCAATCGGGATAAACACATCCTTCCCATGAATATTACCCTTCATACAAAGTGTATTAGGGTTCTTAGAACCTATCCAAGCATCCATGAAATGGAATAATTAGTGGTAGCAAGAAGCTCATCATGAGTTCCTCCCGGATCAAAAGAAATACTACCACCCAAATCAAAAGGAAAAGTATCAACAGGATCGTAAAAAGTGTTCTTGCCCAACTTCCTCCTCAACACCCTCATTTTTAGTGATAGTTACAAATGCATTGACCTCATCATTGTCGTCCTCTAAATCTTCAAAGACACATACTCTGGACCTTGGCTTTGGCATTTTTTTATACACACTTTGTTGCATGATTAGCAGCATACTTTTCTCAACATTTAAAACATAAGCATTTTTCTTTCCTTTCTTTGTAGAGATCTATAGGAATAGACTTTGGATTCACATTGGCTGAAGTAGATCTAAACTTGTGGTCCCCTTATTTTAAATCCACTCTTGGATTTTTTACTATCCTGAAATTTCATTGAGATCTTGAAGCATTGAATGATGAATAAGTTGGCACTCTTAAGCTCCCATTTGGTGCATGATTGCTGCCATAAACATTGCCAACTTGTCTCTATTTTAAAGCAGTCCTTGGCTGTCCATGACTAGGCTAAAATGAAGACTCCCTTCTATACTCCCTTCCATAACATTTTGCAAGCTCAATAGCTTTGAAAATATTGATAGGGTTTTGCACCATAACATCAAATGCTGATAAAGAAGGTTCTAAACCATAGATATTCATGTGGATTTTAACTTCATCACTAATGCTTTCTACATACATGGTAAGGTTGAGGAATTGCTTTGTATAATGCCATACATTTAGGCCTCTTTTCTCTAATCCATACCATCTCCATGACAATTTTTCTTTTTCAAGTGGAGAGACGAAGACTTCAGCCATAGGTGTCTTGAATGCATCCCAATTCTCTACAAGTATGTTCTCTTTCTTGATGTATATCCACCACGTATGCGCAAATCCTTCCAAATGTAAGGATGCAAAATGAATCTTCATATCATCAGTTCTAGGAAATATATCAAAATAGGATTTTGAAATCCATTCCTCTAGATTGGATGGTAAAGATGATTGCCCATTATACCTTGCTAAAATGAATTTATCCTCAATCCCTTTCATGAAAGGGTTGTTGCTATCCCAAAATAGACTACTCATGGTTAGTAGGCATTGAACCTCCAAAATAAGATGGTATTCTTCCAATAGGTGGCTAAGAACTAGTGTGAAACCTTCCTGATGGTAGAGAACCTCTAAGGGGTTGGGGATTTAGTCCATAAGCTTGGGAATTAGCACCATAATAATTGTCGTGCCCTTGTGAAGTCTCACCTATTTCATATTCACTATTGGAAAATGCCCCTTCATCCAATGATTCCATGACCTTGTCCATTTTGGTTAGGTAGCTAAAGTGGAACTAAGGGATCGCTATTTAAATGAGCTTTCTCCCTACCTTCCTTGGTTCCCATTTGCATTTGCATCCACTGGGAGAATTGAGACATTATTTGAGCATTGGATTCTACTAATTTGTCAATTGAGGCCTTTTAGGTAGTGGAATCTACCAACTTCTCAATGGAAGACTTTGTTTGATTAGTAGACAATACCATCTATTCAACTTTAGATAATGGCTCCATATGCCTTTGAGCATGCCTACTCTCATGTTCACACATGGTATTATTAAGTGCACTAATTTATCCTTGCATTTGAGGCTCTTTAGGGCTCTCTTGAGGTGTATTTTCTAGCATAGAATCTCGGATTTGCTTAGCATATTCATCCTGGGCCTTACTCGTTCCTTTATGACTAGCTATAGTAGTGCAATCCTGCAGTATCCCCTGTTACAAAATTGGCTATAGCTTGAGCTAGATGATCTATAGCACATCATAACAAGTTTAGGACAAAAAATTCTGCAATTCAATCTCCGAGGTTGAATTATCCAATCTTGCACCATGTTTTAACATGTAAGTACCCAATTTCCACCTGTGATAACAAAATGGTAGTACTACCTAATGGCTACCAAACCCTATGGGGAGCTGGATAGGACCTATGGGCAATCTATAGTACTTGCACATGTACTTCAGTGATGAAAATGGTACATGTAATAACCTATATGTACCCTATAGATTCTTGTGAAATCCTTATTTCACCTTGTTTTGATCTTTAAGGTACTTGAGTCTTTGAGAATGCTTCAATATTTAATTCTCCACTCACTGTACATGTGTGAGAGAAAAAACAATAGGACAAGCTCCCTACACGAGCTCCGAATCACCAGGAGGTGGGCAAAGTTCCCCCTGTGTCAGTTTGTTGCACCCCTTTGGGATCTTTAATAATGGGGGAGGGTCACCTCTCTATTGTCTCACTTTCTTCCTCGGCATCCACATTTTTCCTTAGTGGGAATATCAATGTGGAAGCACCATGCTACTCTAATCAATTAGCATGATATATATTACTAAAATTTTCATTCAACTCTTTCCATGAAATACAAGAGGATTGAAATTGGCAAAATGAATAGGGAGAGGGTATTACCACGCAGCGACTCACTACTAACTTATCCTTTTACAATGGATTATAATATATTTTGCCATGAATCAACAATTATCAGTAAATCAATGGATTAGAGTAAGTAATGTAATCAACCAATTGGGGTTTAATCAATGGGATTAAATGCTATGCTAAAACTTCAAGCAAGAGATTCTAATTCACTGATTGAATCTAATATGAATTAAGTAAACAATGTATTCCATGAAAAGGTTGATTTAACTGATGATGGGCTAAATTTTGATGGAAATTTTGCAATTCTTTAATCTCTCAATCAATTGGATGAAGCTCAGCAATTGGATGAATGAGAGAGATTAAGAATTGAAGAGGAATACCTTTTGTTAGTTTGATGAATGCTTGAATAATCCCCAAATGCTTGATAAAGCATCCGACTGCTCAATGTTGGTGAAATAATCTTCAATCCTTGTGCATTTAATGCTTAGAAGAAATATTGAAGCTTCAAAAGCTTGAGATTCAAGTATTAAACCTATTTTTTCCAAATTTTGACTCCATAGAAGCTCTTGAAGATGAATCCTTGACTATTGTTGCTTAATCCCTGCAATTTCTTCTAGAATCTTTACTAAAACAAGTCTTAGGGCTAAAATGATGAAGAGTCTTCAAGAAATTGAATCTTGAGTTGAAGATTTCATGGTTGTCCATGGACTACTCAACTAGGGTTTCAAGAGAATGAAAGTTTGAAGAATAGGCAGCTATATTGATCAATGTGACCTCCTGAAGCAAGTGTTAAGTAGTAGAGATTGATTAGAATGGAGCATCAAGAACAAGTGCAGCATTTCCAACATGAATCATGCCAAAAATTTTGCACATTTTGTTCTAGCTATTAGCTATCCACATGGCACCTTTTGCAACAAGAAATGATAATGGAAATGCTTTATGAAGCATAAAGAATCATTTTGAAGTAATGGATGATGCCCTTGATCCACATAGGAAGAGAAATTTTGAGAAATCCACCATGGAAGCTTCAAAAAAGCTAAAAACAAGAAGAAGAAAGATCTATCCCAAAAAGGAAATGAGATTTAAGTCTTCTCCAAGTCGAGTTATCCTATTTTACCAACTATCTCCAAAAACTACATGAAAATTTAATGACAACCCGTTATTTTGTCCATTCACCACCATATCTATCCCTTCCATCTTCAAAGATATATAGATTAGTCTTCTTCCAATTGTACATAATCTGCAAGTCATTGCTAGTCATTGTCCATGTCTTGTACTTGTAGTACTTGTTTAAAATCAGTTTTTATGATGAAAATTAGGATTGAATATGAAGAAAAAGCATAGAAAAATGGATCAAAGACCAATGCTTTGATACCACTTGTCAAGGAGAGGACTAGAGAGAAAGAAAGAGGAGAGAGAAGACTGTCAATAAAGAAATAAGATGAAGTGTAGAAGAGATAGAGAGTGACGAGGAGAGAGAAATACTAGAAAAGGAGAGAGAAATATTGAAAAAGAAGAGAAGCCATAGAAGCTATGTACAAGAAGGTGACGTAAGAGAGAATAATGTATTAATGTTCCAAAAAGATGAAAAAATTTATGTCTCTCTCTTTTATACCTATGTCAGTGTGATAATGCATTATTATTAATTCTACACTAAACATATCTTCTTCCCAACTTCTTATAGAATTGAAGCTAGTTCATTACCTCTTATTTGAAGGATGCAAGACTAATGACATTGTAACCATTGATGGGGAGACATTGACCTTGTATTGTTAAGTGTATGATCAAGTCACTTGAGTCATTATACCTCTTAACTATGTGTATAATGGTACACAAGAGATATGCATGGAATGGATATGCCTTTAGGGGATACCCTCCTCTGCCTACAAATTTATAGAGCCTTAGTAATAATAGAAAAATATCCTACCTTTGTACATGTACCATTGCATGAATTCCATGATTAAAATCCATTGTTTTTGGATATCCCTCCTTTTTCACATAATAAAAATCATATTATCTACTACTATTAAGAGAGAAAGGTCTAATACTCTTGAGTAAGTGAATTTTAATAATTGAATTATGTATTGACTAGAATCTCCAAGGATTACAAGTGGATAACACTTGCAAGGAGCTCCAAGAAACGAAATTCCTTTTGAAGCAAACACCACCACTCAAGTTTAATGGAGAAGAATCCAAGGTGGAATGAGATGCAAAATCTTGGACCAAAACATGGATTATTATTTTATGGTTGCTAAAATCTCAATTACCAATCAATCCATGGCTTGATATCTTTGTCTCATTGACCAAGCTTTGGTGGAAAAAATGGTGCCATGATAATGGAGTTACTAAAACTTTCAAACTTGGAAATAGATTAAGGAAGAGCTAAAAGGATGATACATGCCTCTATTATTTATATTTATCAAGATGAACCAATTCTACATCAGCCTTCCTAAATTAAACTTGACCTTAGAAAAATATTATTCAAATTTTGTGAGCCTTTGCAAGTATGCATCACTATGATGACAACTCGCTGTGAGGTTCTAATACAAGGACTGAATCCACCCCTAGATACTTGTCTTGAATCAATGAGGCCAACTATTCTCAAAGAAGACCTTATGTGATAAATTCCATAGCCAAAGAGATTGCTCAAATTTGCCAAAGGAACCACCCGGTGAATGGCATTTGCTTGATGCATGAAGATCTTTTTGTGTACTCTTTCTTTAGAAAAGGATTATCATGCACTCTCAGTCCATAACCACCCTTGTATCCAGATCACATAATCTACCCAAATAAATGATCATTGATGAAACTAAGGAAGGTGAGCATTAGGTTAGATGTGTGCCTTGAAAAGTGATAATAAAAATGTATCTCTTTATTTACCTCTCTAACTCATGCAGTGTGAATAAATGATTAACCTCCTCTTCCTACTTCTATTGGCATTTGATCCCAAACTGTCCTTCGAAGGAGCCTAATTTTATTGATAGCTCTATTGGCAAGGAAGGATATTTCTCTCCAACAACTATCGACATTACATGTAGTAGCTTGGCTATACTTGTACTCTTTGAACACCTTGTGCAGGCTTGAGATTTGTGGCAATTATTACCTCTCCTCTTGAAGATATTTAGCATCCTTAGGGAGCTTCTCTCTATTAAATTCTCCTTCATGTACAAATCTCTAGCTCAAAGGTTATAAAGAAAGGATATTGAATGTTACGAGAGCTCTATGTGTGTGTGTGTGTGTGTGCGCGCACACACACACTTTTCTTAATGGATATATTTTGAATTATTTAACCATACATCTTATGTATTTCTACAACTTATAGGCTATAGACATCTATAATGTTTGCGACATTTGTTTTTATGATCTGGGAATATTTGAGATTTTGAGGGTGATTGGTCTTGTATAAATAAAAATAAATTTGTTGCCATGAAATATAAGTTTAGTCTAAGTCTTTGAGAGGTGTAAAATTGAGAGGGAAACAATGGTGGATGTGAGGTAGAAGCTATGGGTGCAATTTTAAATTTAGATAAAGATTAGTTATGGGAGTGTGGTGCTTGGTTATCATTGTAAAATGATTAATAGATGTGGCATAACTCATTTTTAAATAGAAAACAAGAAAAATAAAATTTTGAGAGTTTTGTTTAGTTTTTTGGGGGGATTTTTTATATTTTAGCCTTTGATCACAAGAAACAAAACTGTTGCTCAATTTTTCCATTTTTGGAAATTTGTTTGGAGGTAATTTTGAATTTTCTAAAATATGAAAAATGATATTCCTTCTCTTTGAGCTTTTTTGCTCCATTTAACTTCTCTGAGAGCTCTATGATACCCCTCTTCTTTGTGTCTATCTAGCTTACCTTCACATACTGAACTATTCCATTTTCTTTAACCTCTCTTGCATTCTTCTCTCTATTCATTTCATAAACCAAGATTCACTCAACTATGTCTTTCGACTCTAACTCAAGCTCACAGAAAGTTAACAATATCTTGTTTTTATGCAATCTATAAATCATCATTATGAGAGATTCGAGGTCCCAAAAATACCCTATAAGAGGTCCTAGAGAGAGAAAATATTTTTAAAAGTAAAAATCATTTTATGGTTTTTAATTTTTTTTATATTTTTATAAATAAATATATCCAAAAATATTAAAAATATATTATTATAATGTTCTCATATCATACATCAAATATAGAAATCTAGGCTACCAATAAAGGTGATAATGATTAACTTAATGAAGGTGACATTTGATTATCTCGCTCCATCCTCATTCTCCTCTTCCTTTCTCCTCCACGCCTTTCCAATTTCTTCCTCATTTGAAACATACCTAGGCTTGAATCTTTTAGGGAGGGTAGTTTGGCAGTCATCTAGGAATCAATTCTAGTCATTAATATCCAGGCTAACTTCGAGAATGTGGATTTAGGTGTCTAGGTGTTCCCTAAATATACCTCGTAGTGAAGCATCTAGCCTCATCCCATGAGGATCGTTGACCTACAATTTCCTAAAGACGCCATGATGATCTCTAGCAGTAATCTAATATCGAGCTTTAAAATGGATGCATTTCGCTAATCATCAAAGATTGAGGTAGGCGAGTATTACACTTGGTTCATTGGGAGTGAGAAAGGAGAGGAAGCTGAGCATCAACCCTTCTTCCCATAAGCCATAGTCTCACATCGGCCCCTTAAGTTGGTGCTTAATAAGTTCTAAGACTAACTCTTAGGAAGGTCATGCTTCCCATGGTGTCGAGGCTTACTTTAGTATTTTAAACAAGCATGCTATCATGTTGTGATGAGATATAAAAACACCTTTGTTAATTAGTGTCTACACATGGTTCTTTGGCATGCCTTTAAGATATGGACACTAACCAATCCATTTGAAAAGCTTAACTATTTTTTATTTTTATTCTCATACATACAATCACTTCAAGGGCAAACCAATGCAAAATCGTCTTATCAGTTTTACTCTATTCATCCGAGGCCTTCCAATGCGCAACCACACTAGGCTTATATACGTTTTCAACCCTATTTTAGACTAGGATTGAGATTGCAACTCAAACTAGAGTCCCATTGATTCTTGCCCGCCATACAAGTGAACCTTCATATATGGAAGACCAAATGTACCTAAGTGGTGGTCAGTCGCCTTAAGTAGTATACATGTACTATAGGTGAAGAGTAAGCGATGTGGCCCTAGGAATGTCATCATACTTAATTAATTTTAATTTTAAAGCTATTTTATTTTACAATTTTTATATTTATCATATTAAAAATTTAGTATTATTTGAATTATACCTTTAACTTTAAAACATAATGAATTTAAAAGAAATAAAATGAGAATTATCTTGTTATTTGAAAGAGTTCTTATAAATAAAAATAGTAAAAGTCTAGTTTAAAAATAAAATAATACACATTGGCCATATTAACAGTTGTATTTTTTACGACATGCTTGCTTGAGGATCCCATTACATCGATAAGCTTGCAAGGGGTCATAGAGGGTGGAAAGGGTGAGAAAGGAAAGGATTTATTTAGATAGGGAATTGACATATGAACTACTACTAACTCCTTTTTACAAATTTTTCTCACCGTTAACTCGTTAAATTTTCACTCCCACTCTCTCTCTCAAGAGTAGACTCGTCATTATTGTGTATTGAAAATGAGAAGATGGCTCCTTTAAATAGTTTTCAAGGGGGAAGAGGAGTTTTGTCTTTTACTAAGAGTTTAGTAATGGAAAAGTATTTTGTTTTATTATCTAAGAATGATTTTTTATTTTTATAAAAGAAAACGTTTTTTAATTTAGTGTACTTTTTAACTTTGATTTTTTTTAATGTGAGAAAAGAAAGGGGGTTTTGTTTTTTAAATTAAATTCTAAGCAGGCAGGCAAGGTGGGGTGTAGAAAGGGAGATCATGGGGAGGGGGTGGCCACAAGATGATGGGTCCCTTTTCTAATACGGCCTCTTTTTTAAGGCTTTAAGCCTTATGATTTTTTTAACAGATTATTTTCTATTTTTTTCTTTATTCATATTACATATATAAAAATATAAATATAAATATAAATAAATAAATTTGTGTGTGTGTATGTGTGAGAGAGAGTTAGAAAAGTTATCAAATTTTAGAATAAAGATTGAATTATCTTAAGGAGACTATGGTTGTAAAATTATCACAAAATTTAAATTTATTTTTAATAAGTCATGAAATTTATTGAATTTCAAAATAAATTTTAAAAAATTAATCATAATTTGATAATTAATAGAATAATTCAAAAAATAGTTTTAAATCCATTATTTTTTAAAAATAAAACTTAGAAAATATAAAATAAAATATTTTCATTTAAAATATCGTTAATTATATATAGTTTTTGAAAAAACATTAATGAGCTTACTTTAGGCTATTCTAAGCAACATAAATGAATGGGAAAATAAGGCCAAAATAAATATATTTGATTATGTTAGATTATCTTCCCCTTCGAGAAATTGAGATATCCTCATCTCAAGAGAAAGTAGGGGTATTCTTTTTGGGGGACAGATTCCTTAATATAGGTTGCATCCTCTTCTAAAAAGTCTTTCCATTGGATTAGATATTCATATATGGTATGGTTTCTTGAGGGTTTTTTCATGATTTCTAGGATTCGATTGGTATCATAATTTGTTCATTATGAAGGATATGTTTTGGATTGGGAACATAGGATATTAGTAAGCTTATGTGGAATACATAAGCTTTGTGGATCTTAGATGAGAAGGTAAGACGAGCTTGTATGTATGTGTCCCAAGGTTGTAAGACCCACACTACCAAGGACTAAGCTTTTTGAATTTCCCAAGAGATATAGAGCTTTTCTTGGGTTGAATCATGTGAAAGACTATATCACCTCCCTTAAAGATTCGATCACAGTCCTCTTGGGATTAGTGTAGGCCTTCTGTCGATCCTATGTTGCTTTTATATCTTTTCAGACTACCTTGACCTACTCTTGCATATTTTAGTCTAATACTTTTTTAGATCCTTCTACCTTTATAGTTAGATCTGAGAAGTTTAGGGGAGATAAGTACTCTTACCCAAATAGTGCTTAGAATGGGGTTGTTCCAATGATTTGCTAGAATGAAGCATTACAAGTGTACTCTACCAATGGAAGGTATTCAATAGTTGGGTGATATACTCTATTGAAGCATAGTTGAGTCCCAAATGGCTGAAAGAGACTAGTTCAAAATTTGGAGGTAAAAAGAGCGTCACGATCATTGATGATCCTTTTCGGGACTCCATATACTTGGAATATCTCCTTAATGAAGATTTTGGTGATGTTGGAAGCTTTATGGATTGATTTGATTGAAGTAGCAATCGAAGTAGCATGAGCTACCTTGGTAAGCATATCCACTATCCGTAGAAATCACATCCTCCTTGAATAGTGGATAAGCCAACTATAAAATCCATGCTGATATATTCCCATTTCATCTGAGGAATATCAAGGGGATATAAATCATTAAGAAGTTTGATCCTTTTAGCCTTTATCCTTTAATAGCTTAGACATTAGGTTACGCATATAAGGACATATGCTTTCATCTTGGCCAATAGTAGATTTTCTTTTATCACATTCAAAGTTTTGGTATATCCTAGATATCTAGCTATGGGACTATCATGAGCTTCTCAAAAAATCTTCTTCTTTAGTCCCTAGCTTTTGGGTACATAAAGCCTCTACTGATAATAAAGCAGCTCATTTGGTAGGACATAATCTTTCAATTTGACCTTCTCCATGAGGGTCTTCTTGTCTAGAAAGATAACCTTCTTTACTTCTAAGCAATCTGGATCTTTAGGGCCTTTAGTAGTAGCCACTACCTCCAAACTGTGGTTACTAGGCATTGAGATGAGGATGTCATGGCGTACTTTATTATTTTAAATATGTATGGTAATATATTGTGATGATATATAAAAACAACTTCATTGATAAGTGATTGCAAGGGTTCATTGGCACACCTTTAAGATACACATACTAAGCGATTCATTTGAAAAACATGACTATTTTTTATCTTTATTCTCATATATATAATCAGTTTAAGAGTGAACCAACCCAAAACTAGGCTATCACCCTTGTCTTGTTCATCTCAAACTTTTAATGTTCAACTAGGCTAGGCTCGTATAGATTTTCAATCTTATTTTAGGACTAGGATCAAGATTACAACTCAAACTGGAGCCCCACTAGTTCTCACCCACCATAACGTGAACCTTTCTATATAGAAGACCACACATAGCTAAGCAATGGTTGATCACCTTAGGTAGTTTACATGTACTCCATGTGAAGAGTAACTAAGATGGCTCTAGGGATGGCATCATGCCTCATTCCCATTCAACTAATTCCTTTGAAAATGAAATTTTTAGTAAATTGGAATCATCATATAGAAAATTTTATATGATTTTCCAAACAAAATGAAGTTCATATGTATACATTTGAATGTACTTTATCCTTATGTGCATGTGAATACTCTCTATTTTTCTTTTTCCAATTGCAAACACAAACTTAAGTATTTGTATGCATGTGAATGTACTCTAACAAAATAACAAGAAACTAAATTAAGGTCTTGCAAAAAAGAACTATAAAGTATAATAATTTAAGTATTTATTCTTTTTTGCTAAATAAATAAATAAAATAAAATAAGCAATAACCTTATCTAAGAAAATGCATTTTTATGGAATATGATTTCAATTTATGAAAAAATAATTATTTTTTCCAAATCATGATTTACTAATTTGATTAACCAATTATCTTATACACTAAATGAGATTTTTCTAAGAATTCTCAACAAATTTAAGTATGTATGATAATTTTAAACTAATTTTTCAATTGATTTTTTTTTAAATTATCAATTAAAATGTTTATTTCTAGTCATACTTACTTAATTTTAATTTTTAAGCTAGTTTACTTTTATTTTTAACTTTATTGTATTTTTTAGAAATCTTGATATTATTTTGACTATATTTCTAAATTTAAAAGATGTAAAATTTAAAGGAGATAAAATGAGAATTATCTTGTTATTTAAGAGAGTTTCTATAAATAAAATTAACAAAAAACTAATTTAATAATAAAATAATGTATATCGATCATATTTTTTACATCGTGATTGCTTGATGGTCCTACTACGTTGATATGCTTATGAAGGGCCATAGTGGATGGGAAGGGTGAGAAAAGAAAGGATTTTTTGGATAGGGGATTGATGTGCGAACTACTGCCAACTCCTTTTTTGCAACATTTTCTTCCTCTAACACCTTAATTTTCACTCCCTCTCTCTTTCTCAAGAGTAGACTCATTATTGTTGTCTATTGAAAATGGGAATAGGGGCTCTCCTTTAAATAGTTTCTAGGGGGTTTCTTCTTTTTGTAAAAGAGTGAGCTAGGAGAGAGAGAGAAAGAGGAGAGAGAAGACTACATGAGAGAGAGAGAGAGAGAGAGAAGATGAGTGTAGAGAAGATAGAAAGTCTAAATGAGGAGAGAGAAAGATAGGAAAGATGTGAGAGAAGCCATGAAAGTTGAGAGAGAGGATGTAAGATGAAGAGTCTTTTGCATTAAATGATGATGATAAAATAAAAGTTTCTTACACCTTATATACCAGCCAATGTATCTAGTATTTTCCCCACATTAATATTTCCCACATTATTTTCATTCTTTACATTCTATCCCCACTCACATCAAAAGTTTTTTGCCCTAAGAAACAAGGAAGTGACTTGTTACAATGAGTTACAAAATGTTAGGGAGGAATAGAATACTCCATTTAGACATTACAAAAGATGAAATACTTTTTAAGGATCTAGAAGAACTAGAGGGAAATAAAGACTGATGAAGAAGCCTACTAGAGATGAGTAGCATCGGAAAGTCATCAACATAAAATTTTGAGCATTAAATCTCTATAAAAGACACTTGTAAATAGTAGACAGCTTGCTATCCAAAAAACCCTCATTGGAAAAAATTAGTGATAACTTTCTAAAGACACATCTAAACGAGGGGCACCACATATCCAAATGGAGATCGTAAGGAGTACTTTGAATGTATATATAGCTAAAAATAGAAATTTATAAAATTTACTCTAAAAGATACTACTTTCCAGGGACTATCTGCAACATAACAGAGTCAATTTAGCTAGTCTTTAGTCACAAATGTTACCTAAAGAATCCATGGTAGAAACTTATCCAAACAAAGATTCTTCTAATAACAATGTGCCATCCACCTGAATCAAAAGGGTAGGTATTATCCAAAGCATCCCATAGAGTCATAAAATTGATCCACAACATCATCTTCATATAGTGACTCATACTCCAAATCTTCAAGGACAATCATACAATTGACTTTGGTGTTGCCATAGTAGATATACTTAGAAGCATGGCCTACCGAATACTTTTGTCCATACCTAAAGCATAAACCTTTTCTCTTTTGATCCTTATAGAGGTCCATTGGGATCACTTTAACATTATTTGGAGGAATAGTAGAAGTTTTTAATTTGGCATGTTGATTCCCTACTTTATTACTATTTGCAATATGAAAATCACATCTTGACTTAGTAGCATTAAAGGGCAGATATGTAGGAAATTTAGGGCTATTAAATGGCATATTGTTTCCTCCATAACTTGTCCTTGAATGGCCTTGCTTCAAAGTATTTCTTTGTTGCCTAAAAGGTGACAACAAAATAGTCTCTCTCCAATGTTATCTGGAATAGCTTTCAACCAACTCAATAGCTCTAAACAAACTTGCATGAGATTGTGCCATCACATCACATGAAAGAATGGGATCCAAACCATACATGTATTTGTGAAGTTTGACATCATCACCGATAAGCTCCACATACATAGTAAGGTTTAAATTTTGATTGGTGTGTTCTCTCATCGTAGAAAGACCCTTTGGCTCTAGGCCATACCAACCCATAACAAGCTTGTTTTTTTCCACAAGAGAAAAAAAAGACCTACACCATGAGCATCTTAAAATCCTCCTCCCAAGTGTCCACTTGGATGGGTTTCCCTCTTCATGTATCACCACCAAGTGTGGGCAAAACCCTCTACGTGTATAGTGGCAAAGTGGATCTTCTGATCATCATTCTCCTAAGAAATATATTAAACTAATCCTCCAATTTGGAAATCCACTCGTCAAGGTCTAATGGAGAGGATGATTGGCCATTAAACTTGGATAGTATGATCTTATTCCTCAATTCTCTATCACCATAATTTGGTTTTCCACCATGGGATTGATCATTATGTGTATCACTAAAGCCACTAATGTTAGAGTAGTTCTTGCTAAAAGGAAGCTAAGATCTAGCACTTGGAATGGATACTCTAGTAATAAAATTTTTTATTTTGTTTGGATATAAGATTTTGTATTTTGTTTAGCATGCATGTATATATGTATATAAATAATTGTCTCAACATATCTAGCATATTTTTATTTTTACAAAGCAGAAAGTACAAGTTGCAAACCGCTTAAGTCAAACATATGACTATACTAATCATGGTGTCCCTTTAGTGCTTAGCCATGAGGGCATGGGAACCAGACACCATGCTTAGTGCAAGCATTAAAAAAACCTTGTATCTTTGTGTGCTAAGTGAAACTAGGACATTAATACAAAGCAAAAAGCACAATCTATAAACCACTAGTCAGATGCATGACTACACTAATCATGGTGTCCCTTCAATGCCAAAGCCATGAGGACGTGGGGCCTAGACACCATGCTTAGTACAAGCATAAGGAGCCTTATATCTTTGTGTGCCAAGCAATCATGGGACACCAACACAAAATGGAAAACACAAGCTACAAACCACTAAAGTCAAATATGTAAGAAGTTGGAAATAGTTAAAATGTTGATAATGTGCCATGTCACACTGACATTGGTATATAAGGAGATAAGTTGTAATTTTCCACATCATCTTTTCAACAGTAGACTTTGTTTGATCAAATGATAAAATCATATGCTCCATTGCTGACAAAATAGTCTCATGACGTTCCTTATGTCTTAGTTCATGGGCACACAAAGCGTCATTGAGTATACTAATCTCTCCTTGTTGAGGCTCTTCAGGGTTCTCTTGAAGTGTACTTTCCATCATAGAATCCCTGATTTCCTGTGCATAGTCCTCCTGGACCTTATTTTTGCCTTTATGCCCTGCCATACTAGTGCAGTCCTGCAGTACCCCCTGTCAGTAAAACGGCTATAACTTTGGCTAGAAAACTCCGATTGCAAAACTTTTTTGTGCGAATCGAAGCTTACAATGCCCTCTTCGAGATGAGCTATAGCACGCTATAATAGGTTTAGGACAGAAAATTCTGTAACTGAATTTCAGAGTCTGAACTGTCCAGTCCTGCACCCTGTTTAGACCTGTAAGTGCCCTGTTTTGACCCTGTAATGCAAGAAAGTAACCTCCAATGGCTACCAAACCCTGCAAAGGGGTATATGGGACCTGTGGGTACCCTGTAGTACCTGCACCTGTACTTCAGTATCAAAGGGTGTACCTGTATCCACCTGTAAATACCCTGTGGGTAACCTGAAAATGCCCTGTTTTACCCTGTTTTACTCCAGTAGGTACTTGAGTCGTTGGAAAGTCTTCAATCTTCAATTCTCCACTCGCTCTACCTGTGTGAGGGATAAAACGGCAGGACGGGCTCCCTACACGGGCTCTGAATCACCGGGAGGTGGGCAAAGTTCCCCCCGGGTCGGTTGGTTGCACCCCTTCGGGATCTTCGATAGTGAGGGAGGGTCACCTCTCTTTTGTCCCACTATCTCCCCCGGCATCCACCTTTTTCCTCGGTGGGAATATCAACATGGCAGAGGCTAGTGTACTAAGCAATCAGCATGATATGCATTTGAAAAATATTCATTCAGCCTTTCATGAGATGCAATTGATTGAGATAAAAGAACTTGAGATGGGAGAAGGGTTTTACCTATGCAATTCAGTGACTCACTGATTGCTAGTACTTACCCTTTACAATTTTCCAATTTAGGCAAAAGAGAATCAACCAATCAATTGGATTAGAGTAAGCAAAGGAATCAATCAATGTATTCAGTCCATAGGATTCAAATGTTATGCTGAAATCTCAGATTAAGGCCATTCATTCACTGATTGAAGCTAATATGCATTAGGCAAGCATTGCATTCATGAATAGATGAATTCAAGCAAAGGTTGGCTGAGAATTTGATGAAAATGTTCAATTCTTTAATCTCTCAGTCAAATGGCTTAAGCTCAGCAATTGGATTAATGAGAGAGATTAAAAATTGAAGAGAAATACCTTGACATGGCTGAAAATAACTTGCCAAATGCTTGATAGGGCTCCCGGTTATCCAATGTTAGCAAAATAATCCATGAAGCTTGCTTATCTGATGGTAGAGACCAATCTTGAAGCTTCAAATGCTTGAAATTGAAGCATTAAACCCGTTTCCCCCAAATTTTTGCTCCATAGAAGCTCTTGATCTTCAATCTTAAGCCATCCCGTGCTTAATCCTTGCAATTTGTTGAAGAATCCTTGCTGAAATGATTCCACGGGCCAAAAGGATGAAGAATCTTCAAGAAATTGTCAAGAAATGGAAGCTTGGGCTGAAGCTTTCATGGCTGCCCATGGACTGTTCACCTAGGGTTTATGAAGAGGTTAAGGAGCCATGAATGGAGCTGATTCTTTCCTTTTTACTGATGATTTTACTTGCCAAGGGATCAGGAAGAGTGCCAAGGGCTGGTGAGGAAGCAACCTAAGCAGGATGCAGGCTGGAATCAGCCCGAAAATTGCGCCGCAATTTTCGGGGCTGTTTCCTGCTCCATGGCTGAGAAAAGATTGAGTAATCCTATGCTCTTTCTGAAGGTCTTGAACTGAGGAATCATTTCCATGTGGTACTTGACCAAGAAACTCAGGGATAAGAGAGATATGAACTGATCTTCAGGGCTGATCTTCCATGAAACCTGCAGGAAACTCCAGGAAAGGGGAAAGAGGAACCCCTCTTTTCAAAGTAACCACAGTTTGTTCTCAAACTAAGCCCGGTTAACCATCCTTTACCCTAGTTACCTCCATTTTTGCATAAAATTTGATGACGTCCAGCCATTTAAGCCTTTACCCGCCATATCTGACCTTGGATATCTCCAGATGTAGTCATTGCTAACTGTAGTTGTCCTGCAGCACTCCACTAGTCACTGTCTTGTACCATTTTTGTCTGAAATTGGTTTTGAAATAGGAAAATGAGAGTGAAAATGGAAGAAAATAATGGATCAAAGACTGAAGCTCTGATACCACTTGTCAGAGAGAGAACTAAGGAGAGAAGAAGAGGAGAGAGAAAGACTGCAGAGGAGAGAGAAAGACTGCAGGAAGAGAGAGAAATAGAGTGACGAGGAGAGAGAAAGACTAGAATTGGAGAGAGAAAGACAGGAAAGATGAAGAAGCCATGGAAGCTTGGAGCAAGAAGGGAGAGAAAGATTGTAATTGTATTGATATGTCAAAAGATGATGTGGAAAATTACAACTTATCTCCTTATATACCAATGTCAGTGTGACATGGCACATTATCAACATTTTAACTATTTCCAACTTCTTACAAAATACGACTACACTAATCATGGTGTCCCTTCAATGCCAAGCCACAAGGATGTGGGACCCAAACATCATGCTTAGTATAGACGTAAGGAAAGCTTTGTAACTTTGAGTGCAAAGTAAGCATAGGACATTGACACAAAGCAAAAAGCACAAGCTGCAAACCACTAAAGTTGAATATATGACTACACTAATTATGGTGTCCTTTCAATGCTAAGCCACAATGATGTGGGACCCAAAAACCATGCTTAATGAAAGCCTTGTATCTTTGTCTGCATAGCGAGATTGGGACACTGATACAAAATGAAAAGAAAAAGCTACAAACCACTTAAGTTAGATGCATGACTACACTAATCATGGTGTCCCTTCAGCACCAAGCCACAAGAACGTGGGACCCAGACACCATGCTTAGTGTAAGCATAAGGAAAGCCTTGTATCTTTGTGTGCCAAGTGAGCTTGGGACATCAACACAAAGTGAAAAGTACAAACTACAAAATTATTGATGAACAATCTAAAACAATACAAAGACAAGGCATTAAGAGGGAAGCTGCCCTATCTTCTTTCAGTAGTGCCCTATTGAATTATCTAAAAACAAATGGTTAAGAATATCTCAAACATACACCATAACTAGGATGGCTTCATATGCTTGAATAATTTCTATATTTGAAGATGTGCTAAAAAGTAATAGGAGCTAGTAGTTTGGCTTTTTTTAATACTCGTATAAGCTTTCTCTTTATCATAATTAGAAACAATTAGAACATGCAATGATGATACAAATCAATGGAAAGTACCAGATATAAGAGCAAGTAATATCATCCCAAGTATTAGCAATATCTTTAATTTTAATTTTAAATGTTTCACATTATATATTAAACACTAAACACCAAAAAATCTCTCCCTTCCCTCCTCTCTCTCTCAAGCAAATCAAACAATTAAACCATCGAGTTAAACACTAAATTAAACTAAGTATTAAACATCAAATGTTAAATAATCAAATATTCCTTTAATCAATATAAATGGGAGAGAATAGAGAGGAGAAAGATTGAAATAAATAAACATCTCTCTCTCTCTCTCTCTCTCTCTCTCTCTCTCTCTCTCTCTCTCTCCAATAATCATGGTGTCTTTATTATAAGAAATTAAACCTTTAATTTTAAACATTAAACATCTAACAATTAACAAAGGACACACTATTGTGTGCGAGAGCATTACCCTCTTTTTTTTTGCGCACACACACACACACACAGAGCTCTTTTTCTTTAATGTTCTAAAGTAAACTCTTCTTTCTTGAAAAGCAAGATATTCACACACTTCAAGGCTAAGTATACCACTTAACTAAAGTTAACGGTGGTTAAATTTTTTAGGACATGCACTACTTTGTCACCACACCATTGTATAAGCATTGCCATTTCATATGCTATTATTTCATTAATATTAATAGCAATCTACACAAAAAAGTAAGATCTAACTTTTGTGGATAATGGAGTGGCTATCCTTTATGTGTGTTATGATGAACTTAAATTTGATAATTTGATGTGAAGCACATCTTTTATATGAAAAATACAACACTTATGTTAGGATGGTCCATTCTTCAAGTGCTATAGAGTTGCCCAAATCCAATGGAAATACAAAGTGTATAGTGGCAATGGAAAGCATTTCCTATGTTTGTAATCATTGTTTTGTTGTAAAGTATGCTTCTTCTAAGCTCACTTGCAAGAATTATTTAGCTTGACTAGAAACATGAATTGAGTTTAAAAGTACATAAGTTTAGGTACTCTCCATTTGTGACTAGCTTTTGTTAGCATTGTTTAAGCTTAGATACCCTTAATAATTGAGTGATGACAAACCTATTATTACTAGATGGACTCAAACAACCTTTCTTGCAATTGTGTTTGCATTTGCACCATACTACAGAGTAGCATTGACATGAATAAATGAACGTATGACCTTCCTTATCCTTACTTGTGAGACACATTCTTGTAAACAACCTTTCTTGCAATTGTGTCTACATTTGCACCATACTGTAGAGTAGCATTGACATGAATCAATGAATGTGTGATCTTCCTTATCCTTACTAACTTGTGATACACATTGAGATTACACCTCATCTAGGATTGATAACTTGGATAAGTTAGTCTACCATATTTTAAGTTGCAAAATGTGTTTCATAGCAATTTCTACCATAAGCTTCCTATCAGAGAGCATCCAATAGCATTCAAGTGGCTGAAATAGCAAAGGCAAAGGCTAGACCCAATCCATATTAGAAACAATATGCAATGACAAATATAAGCTAGGATACATATAATTAGGTATTAAAGTAATCTAGAGTGGATGAAGTCCCAATGCATGATACATGATTGGAATATAATAGAGAGGCCTTTGGGACCTCAAAGGTTTTTATGGGGCTTAAAGTAGTAAAATTCTTGGTGTACCAATTAAAAGCTTCTAGTGTGATGTTAACAGAGTAAAGAACTCTGCAAGAAGTATAGTTGGGCATAAGATTAAACTTAGCTTCATGTAGATTTAGACATATCCCTTTGAGTAAAATTGCATAATCACACTTTGCTATGACCACCAACAATGGAGATTGAATTGTGAAATAAGTGATACATGAAAGCTTTTCTACTGTCCTGTAGAAACATCACACATGACCTCACAATCACATGCAATATGGATGATTCAAATGAAAGCTTCATACTGCAATGGCAATGTTTGAAGTTGGGTGAGTGGATTTTAGAAATGTATATTTTGACCTACGATAGTTTCTTTATAGAACCTCCATTGCAAATTTGAAGTAAAAATTCCTATAATGTTTTGCATACATGAGCAAGTCCCCTTCCTTCATCCACAAGAGTAGATGATTTGTTGCTTTCACAAGATCCATTAAATGCTCTGCAAGGGTAGGTATGGGTATGTCACTCTTACTAAACAAAGTGTAAATCCTACTTACCACTATTGCCACATGAAATCTATTGAAATCATTCTTGGATTTATCTTATTGTTGGCAAATGCAAACAAAAAATGAATACAAACTCAAGAGCTTCAATTCATATGTACTGCAATAATATGGTTGCATTCGAAATTCTAAGTGACACTTTGTCCATCAAGATAAAACAAAGATGCATGTATACTAGTGTTTAAATAGGCCATCTCTTTCCAAATCAAGCTCAACATTGGCCCTCACATGCACATGCTAGGGCAATGATGTGGCTAGATTGGGCTTATGAGAATTCCACCAAGTTGAGGCGGGGTTGGTAATGCACACTAGGAGACATTGATTGATCATCAGTCATATGCAACTATCAGGAGAGCAGATAATCATTCTCCTTGGATAGTGCCACAATGACTGTGACCATTGCCCAATTCCTAACATGACTTGAAGAATAAAGCAACTAGCAAGGTTTCATTTACTACCAAATTCCTTATGTAATGCCCCTTAGGTATGAAATCTCAAAAAGTAGCAACTTTTGGGGGCTTAGAGAAGGGAAACCCTAACATCACCAAACCTTTCACTCAATCGGGGTGTAGGAAACCAAGTATATACACTAGAAAAGTTCCTAAGTCCTGCCCAACCATGAACACTTGCACCGCACAACCATGACATAGTGGAAACATGGTTATGAAATTGGTTGTGGTACAAAATGCCAATAGTTCAACACACAAGTAAAAGATATGCTTGATATATTAAATGTAGGGTTGAGCCTCAAAATGGTAAATTTGAGTAGAAATGGAGTGCTTAGGATGTATTCTACACTACCAAATGCACATAACTATCATCCTTATCATCATCGTTGTGCTATGTTAACCATCAAGCAATTAAAAACCTAAAAGGTTCCATACTCAATCATACCTTGTCTTCACCAAGGGGATCCAGAAGACTGATTATGTATTTGGCTATGAGGCCATAGTCTTGTTGTTTATTCATAGACTCTATGATTTATGTGAGGCCATAGCATGATGATCAAGAAAAATAGCTTGAAAGCTAGCTTCTGCAAGGCCAATCATTTGGTGCCTCTACAAACACCAAATCTTAGGGAAGCAATGGAGGAGCAAAAAAATAGGCCCTACAAGACAAAAAAGACAACAACCAACAAGGCCATGGATGAGCAAGCATAATTATGTAACACATTGAAGTAGGAAGAATTACAATAAAACTCCCACATTTGTCACATGTGTTGAGCCCTACCTCTCATGTTGCACACCTCCCACATGTGCACACTAGACATTTCCCGTCTATGCATGCTAGACATCTACCACATCTGTTGAGCCTCACATCTCCCATTGCACACCTCCCCCCCATTTTCCTGAGCAGTGCCATGTTTACCTGTGTAGCCCCCAACTTACGAAAGAGAGAGAGAGAGAGAGAGAGAGAGAGAGAGAGGTAAAAGCAATGTTGTCTTAGTAGCAAAGGTTTTATCTTTATTTGATTATACTTCTCAAGATATATAATATCTAAGACTTGTTGTGAACTTACCTTTGATATTTTTTCAAAACCTTATGTAATTATTTTCTTTAAGCTCATTGTGAATCAATATTTTTGAAGGTTTGCAGGTTTTTGATTGATATGTTTATGTCTATGTACAATAGTTAGCTTTGTTGCTCCTTGCTAGGATATTTAATTCAATACTTCACATCAAATTGTGCAGAAACCCCCCCCCCCCTTCCCTCACTTATTGTGATTCTATAAGTTGCCCATGGTGAACTCCTTGAGCTATCTCATATAATTGGTATGGTGAATCTTTCCTAGGATGGTCGAAGAGTTGACATTGGAATTCCCATATTGTTGATGGACTTGACACTTTATCTACATTGTTTTGTGGCTTTATCCTTCTCCTTTTCTTTCATTTATCCATTTTCCAATTTGGGCAATAGGTTTGTGAATCAAGGACTGAGTTTGATTTTCATGCTCCTTCTCGTTCTCTTTCTCTTACCTCTCTTTCTCATTCTATTGCATTTGGAAGTCAACCATCTTGTAATTTGAGTAGTGAGCTTATCAAGAGAAGATTGAGTTTGATTCCCAAGCA
Source organism: Lygodium microphyllum (assembly GCF_053477565.2). Classification (NCBI taxonomy): domain Eukaryota; kingdom Viridiplantae; phylum Streptophyta; class Polypodiopsida; order Schizaeales; family Lygodiaceae; genus Lygodium; species Lygodium microphyllum. The sequence goes on along the minus strand of NC_141139.1, from coordinate 23,903,529 downwards.
TATTCACAGTATCCAATAATTCATTATGTCTAATTAAATGTCTTGTCTCATGCTAGCATAAGGTATTATCCAATGTACTATCCACTCCCATTTCATACCAATTCTCCTTATAATCATCCCCATGAGTATTTTCAACATTAGGTCCTTGAAATATTTGATTTTCTACTATAGGCCCTCATTAGCCTTGCCTTTACCCTTGTTCCCTACCGTTTTTAGAGAACAGTCCAAATAGACATGATATTACTATTTTGGTTGTAACTTTTGATAGGGAACTCTGTTTGACCTACTTTTTGGTTCAAATCAAAGCTTAGAATCCTTCTTTAAGATGAGCACAAAATCTATGATTAAAAATCAATACCCAATTCTAGGAATAATTTTTTATGGCTATAATAGAAGTATACAATACGATATAAATGCCATGTTTGAGGTCTCAATCCACTTGTAGACCCTCTATAAGGTCTCTAAATCCTTTAACAACCATTGTATGACCTATATACACTAAAAATACTCGTGCAAGACTTGTATCCAAGCTGAGTAGGCCCAAAAATACCTAGTCAAATCTAAAGAGCTCTTGTAAAAGGCTTTAAGCATCCTATTTTAACCTATAATCCCTATAACACCCTATTTTAACTTGTAATCCCCGTAATTCCTTCTCAAATGGTTGTAAATACTAAAGTACCATGTGGGAAATGGTGTAAAGTTGAACCTTCAACAAATCACTTCATCTCTAGCACTCCTCATCATTATACATGTGTGAGGTAAGGGGTAAAATGGTCTCTCTACATGGGCTCCAAGACTTGGGGGGTGTGAAAATTTCCTCCCCAAGCCAAGTTGTGCACCCCTTTGGGATAATCAATGTGAGGGGTGGTCACCTCTCTTCTAGCGCACATCTCACATGGCATTCATCTTTCCTCATGGGTATTATAGACATGGCAAGTACGTGCTAAGTCTAATCAAGCAATTATGATATGTAGGATTGAAATAAGTCTTTAAGATCTTCAATGAAATGCAAGATTTGATAGGAACAAAAGGCTCAAATAAGATGGAAAATGGATAAAATGTTACCCTTTATAGTGATTCACTGCTTTACAATATTTTTTCCACTTACCATCATAGATTTTTTTCCAAATTTTATGATCAAGTATCACCCAAACAAGTCAAGATGAGTGTTATGCATAAAAGGACAAAAATGATCAATTTAAGCACTAATAGATCATTAACATTCATGGGCACAATTGGTGGATGCAAGCACAATCCAAGTCAGAGGCCATATATGGTCTTTCCATGATACTAGATGACTCTTAATCTCTCTCTTTAGCAAGTGGAGAAGACTACTTTCCATCTGATTGATTAACCTTCTCCACTCGCTAAAGAGAGAGATTAAAGTAATCAAGATTAGATGTACTCTTGAATGTTGAGGAAGAATGTTGATGAAGACCCAATTCAATTAGTACACCATCTCAATATGATCCATAATCTTCATTGCTTGTTGAAGTCTTGATCCCATGCAAAGATTAATCAATGCTTGAATTAATTCTCAATGCTTCAAGTGTCTTTGAGTGGTGCTTGCTTTCCACTATGATCCATAAGGCCCATGATGGTAGTATCCTCCCAATCTTAAAAAATGGTTCAATGTCGATGAAGAGATTTCCCTTAATTTTTAAGCACAATCCTTGATGCCAATAGATGATGAAAGCCCTTAATTTTTAAGCACAATCCTTGATGCCAATAGATGATGAAAGCCCCTCTGAATTGACTGAAATGGAAGAGATTTTAAGCCTATTGCTATGTAAGGTCTTCAAGAGACAAAGAATACTCGATTCTTGAAAGAATGCAACAATCATTGTCCCATAATGCTTGGATATGTTGGAGATAATCTTCTTGAAGTTTCTTGAAGAAAAGCCATTTCAATAAAGCACATACACATGTGAATTCAGCTCATAAACCATGATTGCCCTATTTATTGCAGTAATAGTGGTGAAGAATAATGCTTCAATATAAGAGTGTAGCCTTTAATGTGTGCAACAAAAGCCTCAAATAAGTTAACACATCAGCTGAAATGAGAAAAGAACTCAATATCATAGTAAAGCATTGAATGGACTATTGAGATGCCCTATGATTAGGTCCTAAAAGGGTTAAATGGAGTTGAATGAGAGAAGCAATACCTTATTTGATCAATAAGAAAGATGATCAAAGCTATTTGAAGTGCATAGAAGCTATCTAGTAAGAAAGAGCATCATTTTGATAAGTCATGAGCAATAAATGCTCCCTTTTAAGTAGCATGAATCATGCTAACAAAAGTAGCAACTCACCATGAGTTTAAACCGACAATTTGTTGAGTATATGAAGCTTCTTTACAAGCCATTGCCAACTTAATCATTTCCTTCAAGGTCTAGAAGTCATAGCTGCACCACAAGCTGTCCAACATCAAGAGTAATAGACCAGAGAACTGGTGTAAATTTGGGGCCAAGACAACATGTTTTTTGGGTAGCAACTGTAGCCAATTTGGTCCTCCATTTGATCATTGGGTTATAAAGATTCAAGCTCCAAGGGTTTAAAGAAGGGATAAGGTCGTGGAAGAAAGATTAGAGGCTGAATTATCTCTCTTCTAAAGTCTAACACCTCCATTTCAGTGCAAACACTACCAAAATAAGCTCAAGGAAGGCCATGACTTGCTAAATTTGACAAAAAGCCTCCATTTTCTTTATGGTCTCTTCCAAGAAACTCCAAAATAGTCGTGGTTTGAAGTAGCGAAGTATGTCTAGTCATAGTTGTGAAGTGACCAATGGTCTTATAAGGAAGGAGGACATCAAGAGAAATTATCTTTCTTAGTCTTGGAATTCAGCTTTTGAGAGTCCACACATATTTGTAGCTTTCCATTCTTCTTGGGTACTACCATGATGGGAAAAACCCATTCACTATTGGCCACTAGATAGATAAACTCAGTTTTAAGGAGCTTCACCAATTTGACTTTCATGAGGGCTGAGTAATTGGGATTCATGCACCTCTGTCTTTGCCTCACCAGCTTGGCATCAGGCTCTAGGTTGATGTGATGCTGACATACCATGGGATCAATCCCCTTTAGATCTTTGTAGGACTATTTGGGAGACTAATTCCCATCTTCAAGTGACATTCAGTACCATCAGCATCTACAAAAGTTAATTGCTTTTCACCTTCCTCTTCACGATGAAGGTCCCACAAACTGCTTTTGGGTATAGATCTAACTCCTTCAAGAGAGTGGTCTCCTCTTCTGATGCTCCACTGGAACTGAATTCTTTTTTCAATGAGGATTGAGCTTGCTCCTTTTTGAGATGTTGAAATGGTATCAGGGTTGTTTTGGATTTTATAGGAGAGATCATTATCTCTTGACTTGAGGACTTGTCTTCCAAGCATGCCTCCAGGAATGTGACACAACAAGAATCATTTGAATTCTATTTGGGCTGTAGGACTAGTGATTGTTGGCAAGGTGCATCATCATCCTCCTCTCTTGAGAAGGGTAAATTCAGGTGATAAGAGCCACCATCTCTATCTCTATCTCTGCTTCTATATATGTCTCCGTTACGGCCATATAACAAGGAGGATAGTACATCCATGCCTCTATCTCACTATCAAAGGTGATTTCCGAAGTCATTTTTTGTTCAAGCAAAAGGTATTCACCCATTGACAAGGGATTTACTTCTTTTGAGAGTTGGTTTACAGTGCTGACTGTCAAGGATTGTGCCTCTATTTTCTTAGGAAAGATCTGTTTGACAACTTCTTCATCTCCCGATGATGTATCATCTATTACTTCATTGGAGAAGTCTATTAAGACTTCAATGGAAGTGGATCCATTACCTTTTTGTGAGCCATACAGCTTCAGCACCACTTTGTTGGGTCATCTGCCTAGGATTAGGGTTCCATTGAATCAATCTATTCGCACTCTTGCTTCAGAAAGCCATGGTCTTCCCAAAAGTAGAGGGTATGAGGTCTCATAGAAATTTGGTTTTACCACTAGATAAGTCAAACAATAATCTCTTCCTGCAAGGGTTGTCTTTATATATGGGAGAATGTCCAAAGGCTTCATTCTGCTTTAGTCTACTAGTCTAATAAGCCACTACATAGGCTACAAACCTTGCAAGCCTAGATCCTTCATTTTCACATACGTCATTATATTCACTAATGAACCTCCATCAATTGATGCATCCTCTATAAAGCATCCTTCAACCCACATGCCAGTCTCTGGGGTACTAGGATCCAAGAAGATATTAGCCACATCCACTTCTTTCATAGGCTCTGTGGGTTTATTGGACTTAGGGACAATTGTAAAAGTAATCCTTAGGCCTCTTATTCTTGTCAATGTGCTTTTGAATTTCTTTCGATAGTTGGGGGATAGCATCAGCAACTATCAAAAAGTTAGGTTTGGTTTGAAGGTGTCTAGGTCTTTGACTAAGTCATACTCTTTAATCGGATCCATAGGCTTCTCCAATTGGCTAGGAAATGGGGCAACTCCCACTTTTATCTTTCCTTTTTCATCTAAAAGTGGCAACATCTCCACTTCTTTGATTACTAGAGGTACTTTTGCATCCTCTATCTCTTGGACCTTTGGTCCTATCTCTATAACTGCCTATGTATCCTTCAGTACTATTGGACGGCTTTGTATTGTACCATTCTATTCTGTATTGTTTTGTTTCTCCTTGGGAAGATTGAATTTCACCATTTTGGTAGAGAGAATGTTCTCTCTTGGAATTGCATGTTGTCTTTTCTTGTCATGCATTATTGTAGCAACTTCCAATTCTACCAAGTTGAAGGCAGGTTCTTGGGTTTTTTGTTGAGTATCAATGGTAGCTTCCACAAGAGCCAAACTAGGACACTCTTTTGCAGTGTGGCCTTCTCCTTCCATTGACTGCATAAGGGTTTGTAGTCCATGGATCGGTCTAGGGTTTGGATAGTTTGGTGAGATATGTCTCCTTTATCTGCATCTGTAAGACTCCACCTCTTGATCTCTTGCCACTGCTAAACTATCATCCTCTGTAACTCTAAGAGGAAAACATCCTTGGGCCGAAATTAGGACCAAGGAAACTCTCTAGGCTTTGGTCAGATATCCTGGGTGGTCATCTTGGATTCCAACAAGTTGAATCTTGCTTCTTCATCTTTCTTCCTTCTTTCATGCATCTGCTTTAGAGAGTAGATATCCTCTATATGGTTCTTCCTTAAATAGTACGAGCAAAAGGCTCCAAGGATAGTTAGTTATTAGATATATTCAGTGGATAAATGTCGCACTTAATTGCACTTTCCACACCATGTATCAGATCGCATTATATCTCTTCCATCTCCTTCAGTAATGGATATATTGGCAGTATTCACCTTTAGCGTCTACAACTGTTCTGTAATCACATCCATCAACTCCTTCTTGATGCTTGCAATTGAATTGGACACATAGTCCTTCAAATTTTCTCCTCCTAGAGTACTTGCAATAAGGTTTTGGGAAGCCTCTGTAATTACTGCATAGACTGGTTCGGTTGATCTAAAGGGTCCTCTGTTCTGATTCTAATTCAAAGCTCCTATTGAGATTGGTGGTTGTTGGTCCCAGTTGGTAGGGTTCCATTGTTGTTGTTGAGTCATTGTTGGGGGAACTATTTGAGGCCACTGTTGTTGTGGTTAAACCATCATTTGAGATGATGTTGTTTGCAGCCACTATGGATTTAGTGCACTATATTGCGGCATTGGTTGCATTTGAGGGTAGGGGTAGGGAATAGTCCCTAAGACTGCATTTGGTAGATAAACCATTCCTGGCATGGGAGGAGGTAAGACTCCTCTTCCTGAGGTCATTGAAAGCCTTACTTCGACTTCATCATACAATCTTGCACCTTCCATTGCAAGTTGCAAGTTAATTGGTCTTCTCAATTCCACAAACTTATGAACTTCTTGTTGTAAACCTCTAAGAAAAACTACATTCCAGATGCCTTCATCCAAGTGATGGTTGGTCCATCTCTTTAGTATGGATTCCATTCTAGAGACATATACTTCCACTCGCTCACTAGAGGACTTACTTAAGTTCATGATCTCCTCTCGTATCTGCTCTTTAAAACCGTCACACCTGAATTTAGTGAGGAAGGCCAACCTGTCCCATGTGCCAAAAGTTCCTACTGCTTGTCTCTCATACCACTGGAATGCCATACCTTTAAAAGCGGTAGGGAATATTACCAATCAATGCTAGAGAGTTCTAGCATTGTTGGCTACGCATGCTATCATAAACTCTGCTATATGAAGATTAGAGCCTTCATTATTGTACTCTCCCTTAAAGATGGGAAACGAGACTACATTCATTGACTTGTCATCAATATATTCCAGGATGAATCTGACTAGGAAGGGGACCTTGAGCCACCATGGGGACTTTTGTAAAGAGTGCCACAAAGGTGTCAAAGGAGGCTTCTATTGCTAGCTTGTTCTCGGTTTTGATTTTTGCCTTCTCTCTTCTCACGTACCTTTGGACTATTCTAGTGCTTGCCTCTCAATCGTGTCATTCATCAAGGAGTTAGCTCCACCCAGTTTTTCTGTACTCAATAGAATAGCATCAAAAGGGCTTCAATCTCTGGAGGACTCTCTTACCAATAGTTCTTCTACTTCCTTCTTTTTAACGTCTATGAGTTCACCTTTCATTGTGCTCTACAGAGGGGAAGATATTTAGTTTTGAAGGTAACTTGTTCTTCTAAGGATCACCATAATGTCATTATCCTGATAATATCAACTTCAGAGGGTTCAATAGCATAGGTTGTGAAGAACACTCTGTCTACTAGCTTCCAGTGGGTTGCTAATTGGACAAACAGAAGGTTGCCATTAGTGCATGAAGTATCCCATGTATCTTATTGTTGAGCATCCACGAACTCTTTTCCTTCTTGTTCTTGTGAATTTCAACAATTGACCACGACTTGTGAAGCTTCTTCACAATCTCCCATTTGACAATGTCTGAAACTTCTTCAATGAAGGCTAAATCTTCTATAGATAGTCATTCTCTTTGTTTTTGCTTCTCTTTTCAGTTTTGTAGGAAACAATTGGCTATTGTGATACAACTTTTTGTAGCTTCAAAGGACACAGTGAGATTAGTTTGTCACATAGAGCCCACATCAAGATAGTGACATGCTTCTACCATTGATGGATGCATTTCTTATAAAAAGTGGCTTTGGCAATGAAGATATCCAATTCTTCAATAGTTACGTGGATTTTTCAATCTTCCATTGCTTTTCTTCCTCTTCAACAATACCACTTCTTCCATTTTCAACCTCTGTTGGTGCTTGTTAATGGTAGTTTTCCCCAGTTTTGCACACCAAAAATATGGAGCCCCAAAAGGAACACCAAGAAAAAAGAGAACTCTACTACAATAAAATCTATATTGTATTATCAACAAGCATGTTCTTCATGTTTTAATCAACCACAAGATAAAAAACAATACCAATCTTCTCAAATCTTCACACATCTTCATATAGCAATGCTCCCACAAATTTATCACAACAAAACTTCAACGCATTATTCTTCATCAAAAGAACAAGAAAACACAAAGGAATGCTCCACTTTGAATGGAAATCATCACATGGTATTCATCTTCAATAGTTTCATAGTCTTCATAATCTCTCTATTGATCTCTCACTCATAGATACATTGTTTTGTATGAAAAATTAGCTATCTCTCACTCTCTATCTCTCTCATAGATTCTCTCTCTCAATAGTACATTGGAATAATCAAGAATAATCATCCATAACTCCTCTTTGGTCGTGGACACCCCTCCTAAGAGCTATTTTTGACATGAAGGGTCACGAGAGCCACTATAGTGTCCTTTCGCAGCTCAAGAGTGTCACTATTACTTCAGTCTTCATTTGAGTCTTTAGTAGGCCACTATAGTGTCCTTTCGCAGCTCAAGAGTGTCACTATTACTTCAGTCTTCATTTGAGTCTTTAGTAGCTACTTCTTCTGCTTCTTCTGCTTCAATCTTCACTTGAGTCTTTAGCAACTACTTCTTTCACTTCTTTGAGCTATTTTGAACTTGTATTCATCTCTTCCAAGGATTAGAAAACTTTTTTAAGCTACACATTCATCTAACATGGTGCCCCAAAAGGAACACCAAGGAAATAGGGTTTCTACTGCAAGAAAATCTATATTGTATCATCAACAACCATCACTTTCATCTTTTATATGATCTCAACAAAGGAAACAACACTAGGAACAAGAAATCTTCACGCAGCTTCATAGAAACAATTCTCCCACGACTTTAACTTTAACAAAATCCATCATTCTCTTCATATTCTTCATACAATTCATTGATAGACATAGAAAACACAAAATAATGCTCCACTTTGAATGGAAAAAATCTCACATATGAGTCATCTTCAAAGATTCTATAACTTTCTCTCACAATCTCTCATAGATAGATACATTGTTTGACATATAATTGGCTCTCTCTCTCTCTCTCTCTCTCTCTCTCTCTCTCTCTCTCTCTCTCTCTCTCTCTCTCTCTCTCTCTCTCTCTCTCTCTCTCTCTCTCTCTCTCTCTCTCAATCAATATTACATCATCTCCTCACTACAATACTCAATAATCACTCATACTAATCTTTCTTTGGTCGTGGATTCCCCTTCCAGAAGGTGTGTCTGATATGAAAGGTCACCAAAGCCACTACAATGACTCTTCATAACTTATCACTATCCCTTCACTCCAGACTTCTATTGAGTCTTCAATAGCTACTTCTTCCACTTCCTTGAGCTCTTTTGAACTTACATTCACCTATTTCCAAGGCTAGAAAAAAATTTCAAAGTCACATATACATTCTACATAACACTTATAGAGGCATACAGAATAGAATAGAACGGGAATAGAGGCTCTACAAAAGCTCAATAGAGGGTTACAGAAGGTCAATAGAAAACATCAAAACCACATAACTCATACTAAACCATTCCAAATTATCAAAAACCATTCAATGAGCTTTCAAACAACCTCAAACTTTATCAATCATTACTCCATGTTTCATACAAAAGAAAAACAAAATAAAACAGAAGCTAAATAAAACCAATCAGAACCAATTAGAACCTCATCAAAACCTACCAGAACATCACATATCCTCATATCTCTACTGAAAATCATCATGATCTAATCAACCTCATCCAAAACACTATTAAACACTTCCAAAACTGCTAAATATCATTCAAAATCCGTCAAAAATCAACCATTCAGGCCTCTAAAACAACAAAAATCATCCAAAAAAACCAAGTCATTTCAACATTCAACATATCCCCACACTTAATAAGGGAGTGTCCTTGCCACCTAGGAAAAAGGGAATACAAGTTCATCAAAGAGCTCAACTTGATCTTCCTTAGTATCTTCAATAACCGCCCAACCATGACCCCAACTTATAACGTGTATCTAATAAAGAATACAACGAAAGGAAAACCCTTTATCCATTAACATATGTTATAAACAATAGCAAATCATGACAAATTTGTAAAGGATATAAGAGGTTCTACATCTTCACTTGTTAAGCTTTCTATCCACCATCACCATCACTATAGGCAGCACATCCTCTCTAGCAAGACAAGGTATTTGCTAGGGAAACAAAGGGCATGAAAATACAGTACATCCAGTTGTTGGGAATCAATGTTCACATTTACATTCATGCATAACTTGGGAATGGCCTTTGGATCATTATGTGAATGCCTATGCATATATGCTAGGTACCAAGCAAAGTCAACATCAATCTCACTGAAGGATCTGTAGATTGTGAATATTTTTTAGCAAAATGGAGATAATTTTGATACGCTTGACTGGCAGTCATCCACTCTGGAATTAATGGACAATTGATCTACGGTCTAGTAAGAGAATCAGCTAAGTCTAATCTCTTTTTCCTGGAATCTTTTGATCAAACCTTGCATATCCATTAACCAACTGAGGGGGCTGAGAAATAGAAGTGGTAGGAGATGGAAGAGGAACTGGTATAAGAGGATGAAGAGATGGGTGGGCAAAATCATAAAATTAGGAATGAGCTAAAAAGGTATTAGCTGAGAATCTAGGCAAATATGTTAAGAAATGTGTTAATTGATAGGCAAGAAAAGTAGAAGGAATATGTATGGATGGTGAAGGACAAGATGGAGAAGGGAAAAAGACACAGTCTTCAATGAAAGAACAATAAGTAAAGATCAAAATTTGAGAGGCACCCTGAGGTTGAAAAAGGAGAGGTAAAATGACTCTTGAGTTGGATTTATAAAGGGAAAAATAAGCATCATATCGATGGGCCATCTGTTGATAATAAGTTAAGCTAGGAACTTATGGATCTAAAGCAAATCGTCAATGATAAGCATCAAAGAAAGATGAATCAAATGGATGTTGTTTGGAAAGATAGGCTAAAAGATCCAACCTTAGTTGGTTAATGTTTTGCACATGAATAGAGGCTTTATTTTGTCTTTAGTTCAAGATCACTGAATCAATCATTGTCTGATGTGAAATGTTAGGGCAATCAGTCACTTTGGAGGAATAACACTGAAACATCTCATCTATCAACAACTCCAAATGTTTGACGTACAAGCCAGCTTGTAAGACCACATCCCCAACATACTAAGCTAGATCTTCATCGTTTAGAATTAGTAGATCACCTCTCAAATATATATAAAACATTAGCATTGTATTCGAAGTTAAGAGTCTTCAAAAACCATTTGGATTACTTCAGTCATCAATAAGTCAAAAGACTAGGCTCCACTCCATCTATCCTCTGGAAGAGATAGATCCATCATTGAGAACTTAATATAGAAGGCCAACTTCTAGAGCTAACGGCACACAAAAAATGAGTGATCTGGAGGAACATATTCCTGAAACTTCTCAAATGAAGACCATAATAAGTCCATCCTGGATTGAAGCCTTTCCACTTTAGCCTAGAACAAAGGGCATAACGTGCTTGTCTTTGAAGAACTGCCAAGTCCACAGGGGACAAAGAAGGAACTAGATGTACAATAGGACTTTGTGGAGAAGAATGTGATTGAACCAACTGATCGTTAAGTTGTTGAAATTGGATGTTGCTCTATTCTAGGGTGGTATTTGCTAATTTAAGCTCCTCTGTCTGGGCAGCTATCAAAGCTTGAAGTCTTGAGATTCCTTCAACAATTTGTCCCTCTCCTTAGTCACATTAATCACTTGTGTTTTAGTGTCAGCCAACTAAGTGTGCAAACTAGACTTTTCCATTTTCTGAGCATCAATTATCTTAGTCTGCTGCTCCATCTGAGTACAAAGATCAGAAAATCGTTCACGATCAGAAGCAAGCTCATCATTTTCTTTAGTTAGCTCTTCTTTGGTCTATTGAACTTTGTCATAGCAAGAGGAATAGAGCTACTAGGATATAGGCAGTCAACCGAGAGCTAAATAGAGCTCTGGATGTCTTGACATATGAAGAGAATTGCATCTCCAGCTACCAAGCATTGTACAAAAGGAATGGAAATCTCTAGAATACCATCACGATGTGCTCTGAAAAGATTCAGCATTGTGAGAAAAGTTGGCAGTTAACTGCTAGATTGAATAGGAATGGAGACTGGAGGAGGAACTTGGGTTGATTCAACCACTCATTTAAGGTGTTTCCTATGAACTACCACAGGAGAGGGATAGGATGAAGATCCTCAATGACAACGTCAATGTGTTCAGGTAGGAGGAGCTTCTGGTGGATCAACTATCAAGGTAGGAACTTCCTTCAGAGGGGCAGCATATGCCAAGAAGACAAAAAGGTAGGAACCAAATGTAACATTTGTTACAATACCCCTTGTGGCTCTAACAAAGTGTTGATCCATCTTTGACAAAAGATAGGAACTCCAATCAATAGTTATGCCTTTCAACACCATTCTAGAAGCTGTGAACAACTCCGCGGAAAGGTAATTAGAGGGTGTCTTGGTAAGCATAAACCTGTCTTGAAGAAATTGGCATAGTTGCTTCCACACAGGATTAGAGATCATGGAGACACTAATAACCTGAGGTAGTAGTAACCTTCTTGGGGTCCAACACATCTTGTGTCTGCTTTTGCAACAACTTAAGAATATCTTCGTTTGAGAATAATTGTGGAGCAGTAGGGAAAGAATCTCCTCAATAGGGTAAAGACAGAGCCTTGCCCAAGGTTTTAGGCATCAGTTGGATAATTGTTCCTCTTACCGGGCCAGACCTCTTACTATAAGAGGCTAGAAACTGATCACAAATATCAATATCCTTTGGGATAAGTGGCAATGAAAGTACTATGAACTTGGCTAAGCCCGCTTTTTTGATAAGATCTGAATCTAGTAATAAAGAATAGTCATGAGACACCAATGGAACTTACTGAAGTGGAGGAGAAGTACGAGGCACAATTCAGATGGATTGCACACACACCACACACGTAGACAATCACAATGAATGCTTGCAAAACAACAGGATAGGAATAAGATATCAATTTGGATGAACTGATACAGACTCAACTGACTAACTAACCACCCCAAGAAAACCGCATCCTAGAAAAAATTCGATATGACCTCTACACACATGTGACCGAAAGCTTCATGCGATGCAATATAATCATGCACCCTTAATCCCCGTATCAGGTAGAAAAGAAAAATAACAAAACATACCGTATCCCTGGCATGTCCATATGACCAAGACAAAAAGAGAAAATCTCAAAGGAACCAATCACGTTGACATGACACTGAAAATATTAACCACCACAAAAGACTCTAGAGACAAGACTCTACCTTGACCCATCACCACGAATCGTGTTTATTAAAAAGGGAATGTGCAGTGTAGGGGAATTAAATATAATGAAGGATTCATTTTAATAAAGTTATTAATAATGGGTGAGATTTTATTAGGTTATAAACCTTTAAGAGAAAATGATGGTTCTTTCTTATCCTTTAGCTAAAAATTATTAAGTGTGAAACTGTGTTTTTTTTTTAAATCATAACCCCAACTTTGAACCTTGACTGGGATCTCTAAATGCAAATTCATTGATTAAAAATTAAGTGTCAGTTTGTTTAGTGCATGCACTTATGACGGTGGGTTCATTTTTAGATAAACTTAGATGTGTCTATAGCGCGCACGAAGTGCATGCTAAGTGAACAGTGATTCATTTTAATTTAGAAATTTTTGTGTTTAACATGGATGCGCATGAAAACGTGTATCAATTGAAGTTCCTTTTAAGAATTACTCGTGGTTTTCAGGGAACTAAAAATAAAAGAAATAGAAATAGAAATACCTGGCAAGGGTGTGTATGCAATTAACACTTGGCGCACTCATCCAATGATCTGATGCAAACACTGACTAAATGCAATCATAATAAAAGCCAACAAGCAAGCCAACTGGCTTGAAAGTTGAGAACATAAGCTAAACATCATATAAAAAATTTCAACATGTGTTTAATGTGGTGATTAGATTGTCAATGAGAATTTATGGTATAGAATGTGTAGGCTTAGATTTGGGTGTGTTTGTTTGTTTTCTTGGTTTATTATTTTCTAAAGATTTGGAATTTTTATAATTAATTTTCTTATAATTTTTAGTTAATATGGTTGATGTAAGCATATTTATGTGGAAGTTGGAAGTCTTTCATTTTCTTGAATCAACAAAAGTGTGGTTAAAATAAAACAGCAAGATCCACTTGATTTTTTATCATTTATGGAAATTTTCTATCTATTTTTTAAATTGTTAAAAGATTTTTGTGAAAAATAGACTCATTTGGGAGTTAATTCCTTATGAAAATAATAATCTTTCAATGTGTTTTAAAGGTTCCAACTCACATCAACTAACCATAATGAAACAGAAACTTTTTAAAACTTATGGGAATTTCTTGGGATTTTTTGCTAATTGTTAGTAATTGTTTAAGGATTTTATGGAATTTTTATGAAATTTTATTATTTAATGAGATTTGTTTATGTTTTTCCATTTTTTAAATGGCATTATCAACTACTGTAAATTATACCAATTTTTCAAAACAATTTCAGGATTTTTCTAGAAATTTTCTCATTTATTTTGGTTTTTAAATTTGTTTTTACTGTTTTATATATTTGGAATGGTTAAAAATAAGAAGGAATTTGTGTTTAAGTTTCAAGAATTTTTTGACTTTTTTATTTTTATTTTCATTTTTCTGTGTTTTAATGAAATTTTTATTGATTTGTAGACATTTTACCAATTTTTAATGAATTTTGCAGGTTTTTCTAATCTATGGAAATAAAATAATTAAAGTCGGGATAACAAGGTACCTGACAATAGTTGTGCGCGAACGGCAACTCCGCGGAATGGATGAAACAAGACGCGCGTCCTCGCGTGTGAATGGGCGCTTCCAACATGTAGAAAATCCAAAACTCGCACCAACACGCGAACGACTTGTGGCGGGGCAGGGTGTGGTTGCATTGTGCAGTCCGATGTCATCAATGTGGTCTAGTTAGGAGAGGGGGACTTGCAAGGCGCGGGGGGGGGGGGGGGGGGGGGGGGGGGGGGAGACAAGGGTTTTGGTGGGGGTGGTGTGAATGGGGTTAAAAGGGGGAAGGGGGTGTTCTTGCGGTGAGGGGGAATGGGGGGCAAAGGAGAGGAATTCCCGCGGGGGGGAAAAATGGGGGTAAAGGGGAGGGAGAAGTGGAGTTCCTGCGGGGGGAAATGGGGTAAAGGGGAGGGCGAATGAGTGGGTCCGCAAGTGGTGGGAATGGGGACTAATGGGGGGAAGGGAGGTTTCTGCGGGTGGGGGTTAATGGTGGGGTTGCTTATAGGGAAAAGGGGATTAATGGGGGGGGGGGGGGGGGGGGGGGGGGGGGGGGGGGGGTTAATGGGGGGAAGGGGGGTTTAATGGCGGGGGAATGGGGGCGGATGGCAGAAGGGGGGAGGACAAAAACAGCTGGTGGCGGGGGTTGAGGAGAGGGGAGGGGAGGCGGCATGTGCGAGGGCGGTGGTGGAGGTGAGGTGGCATGTGTGGGCAGTGTGGCAGAGGGAAGATAGATGCGACGGGCAATCGCAGAGAGAAGGTAGGCATGTGGTGGGCGATAGAGGAGGGGATGGAAGGTGTGTGGCGGGGCGACCGTGAGCTACAGTGGGTGGGCGCAAGGTTAGGAGGGGCGGCATCGACGGCAAAAAGTGCAACGGGCAAGGGAGGCCACAAGGCATGGGGCAGGTGGGCGGCTTGGGGCGATGGCGGCAGGCTTGGAAGGGGGAGGAGGAGGAGCAAGGAGAAGTAAAAGAAGAGAAGAGAGAAGGAGGAGGAAGAAAAAGGGAGGAGTTGTAGGTGGGGGTGACAAAAGGAGGGAGAGGAGAGAGAAAGTGAGGAGTTGGGGAGAGAGGAAAAGAGAGAGAGAGAGAGGGAGAGGGAAGAGGGAGGGGTAGTTAGGGGGAGATTAAAATTTTATTTTTTAAAAATAATAATTTTAAAAATAATGAAAAAATAAGAATAAGAAGATAAGATAAACGTCCTCCCTGTCCTATGCGCGGGCACAGGCGGGGAGTAAAAAAATTTACAGTGTTAGGAACGGGGAGTGAATACGGGCAGGCGTAGGGATGGCGGACAACAAGACGAACACGCACGACATTGGCACATAAAAGTAAACGAAAATTCATTCCGAAAAATCCATTTATCGAAACGAAGTGTGGAAAAAAGAAAAAATGTACAGAACAACGTGTCGAACATGCCTATCACATCAGAATGCCATTGTGACAGGGATAGGACCCGTTTACGTGGAAGAAACTAGAAAAATATATTTGAAACGAGGAAGAAAAATTAATACGAAAAGATTCGGCAGTCGAAACGTGACAAACCGAAGATAAAAAATGTCCATAGGAATAGGATGGACAGGATGGAAATGTCGAATGCAGTTTTGAGGATGGGAAGGCGCATTCGCATGGAAAAAACAGCAAAAACACAAATAAAAACAGAGTCAAAAATTAAAAGGGAGAAATATGTGCATCAAAGCAGAGGGCAACAAAAAGAAATAATGTCAAGGAAGTGCGTGGAACAGGTTTGACTGGTCAAAATGCAGTTTCGAGGGTGTTAGGGAGCATTCACGTAGGAAAAAGAAGAAAAAAAAACATAAAAACGCACATAAAAATTAATAAAATAAAATCGATAAGCCAGATCAAGAAGGGGAAAAATGAAAATCCTATAGGAGACCAAGGAGATAGAGCTATTCAATCAAAATTCAATTCGGGGGTAATTAAGGTAGGTTCACATGGAAAAATAGTCAATGCACACAAAAATACCCGAAATTACAGAAAAGTTAAGAATGGACAAACTGGACATTGGAAAGATAGGAAATTAAAAGAAAAAATGTCCATGGGAAGGTATAGGTCAGGACTGGCTCATCAGATTTAGTTCCAATGCGAAAAAAGCACGTTCACATGGAAACACGTAAAATAGGTAGAAACTGTTCAAATTTTAATAACTCATAATCCATGACTCGGAACAAGGGGCTACAAAAAGGAAAAGTAGCTAGCAAGCCAAAGGGATGAACAAGGCTATCAGGTTAGATGGGGGTTCCGGTGAACCGAGGAAGCATTTGCATGGAAAGACATCGAAATAAGAGAAATAAGAGAAACGAAAAAGGAACGATCACAGGAAGGGGGTAAAGAGGGACGGGTGGGTGGGGAAGGGACCCCATCAAAGTAAAATCAAGGCATGGTATACATGCATGAGCAAATCATAATAAATGCTAAAGGATATACAACATAGACGCGCAAGGATATGTCCCCACACTTAAGACCTTACCAGGAAGGGTGACCTGAGCAACAAGGACCTAAGACCACACATCAGACCAACCACGGATGTCTCTATACTTAAAACATGACCATCTTCATTGAAAAACATAAGGTGTAGGGTTAGAAAAACTTTGCCCATGTTGTCGAGAATTGAAGTTGATTGTCGACCTCACGTGCTGTGTCGTCGCGTTAGCTTTGTAAGAGGTACCAAAGTGTCTTTACAGCACATGTTCAGTGTGGCAAGGACCACACAGTCACATCCAAGGAGGCAGTTGTGCTGATGGAATCGTGGAAAATCGTCGATGGTGAAGGATATTGCACTTAGCTCACGTTCACTCAAATGGAATGAAAGAACAGTCACTCTCCCCACAACAGACATCACTCAATTTGAATAATGATGGAAACCCAGTCTCACACCCAGTTTAGAAATCAACAAAGAAGATGATTCATAGGGAGTATGCCAGTGTGCACAATTGATGGTGCATTAGTGCATCCCACTCCATCTGGCATAGATGCAAGCCGAAAGGCTAGTGAGTCTTGTACTAAAGTGTACAAAATAGGGTGATGTGTCCGAGGGTGATGGTAGAGACCCATCCCATTCGTGTGTAGGGAAACGAGAATGTACCCAATGCCAAGTATCGTAACGTCCCGCAATCTGTACCTCTCAATAAGTGTTTGAGAAAATATCAGTCATGCTCAACCCCCCACTATCTCATGCTTTGTTGATAGATACAGGAGGGCAGCCCCTTCCTGAAACCCATTGATATTATCCTCACTATCACTTGTGCAAAGGGTGATACACCTTGTGTGCAATTGATGGTGCAACTGTGCATCCCGCCATGCACCAGCATACGGTGCAAGAAGGAAAGGCCAGGGAGCCTTATAGTGCCGTGCATTGGAACAAGTTTGTGCTTTGTGCATTGAGAGGCCCATCCCGTACGTGCAACTCTCCATTCACAGATCTTGCCTCTCTGTTGAATATAAAGGGCAAGGACTAGTGGTCACTCACCCCACCCTCTGTCTCACGCTCTATTGATGAATACAGAGAGCAGCCCATACTCACATTCCCATCCGATTAGGATGAAAGCTCACAATGCTCTAGGTTTGTCATCGATGAGGATCAACTTTGTCTGGTTGATGTTGTCAATGTGGATTGGTCGATGAAGAGGCATACCCAAGGAGGTAGCCAACAAGTTTGGTGCTTGGATTGCATGTTGGAAACTTAGTCTATTATGGGAATCAAAAGCACTGATAAGGTTATAGGATCTAGTGCACCAAGGGAGGTGCCTCAAAAAATTCTTTTGCAAGAGTTCGGCTAGAGATTCAGCGATCCTGGACTATGGGGTCTTACCACCTTTTCCACAGCTAGCTTCTCGTCCAAGGGTATGTGCCAGCTTTTCTTGGAACGAGGTTGTTGTGACAAGGAATTTCTTCTTTTTTTCCCATAATATTTTTATTTTTCTTTTTTCTTTTTTTTTTCCTTTTTTTTGCCCTACTCCCAAGGGTGTTTCCACCTTTTCTCGAAGAATAGGTCAGCATGACAGGGACCAACATCCTTTTCTCCCATTACCGATATATTTTTATGTTTTTATTTTTTTTGAAGAGTCGAATGGTAGGACTGCCATGTATCAGAACCATCCTTGCCACCTCTACTACATCCATCGAAAAGGAGGCTAAGGAAGAGGGGAAGGTGGTTGTGAGGGGATATCAGAACAAAACCACATCATTAGGATCATCAAGAGGGTTATCAGGAGCTTTAGGTAAAGCCATCTTGACCATTGTGCAAGGAATGAGGAAGCTATCGAGACAGTGATTGTCAAGATCCCCAAAGAGGGTAATATGTCTTGAGGTGATAGCCATTAATCAGGAAGGGATCATCCAAAGCATCGACTGTCTGAACTTGGACAGAGAGCCATTAGGATTGATGGCAAATACCTTATAAGGGCCCATCCAGCGTTGTTGAATCTTGCTTGGAAACTTGCCAAATTGCAAATCATACGCTAGAACTAAGTTGCCTTCCTTGAACTCCTTCGACTTGATGAAGCTGTCATGATAGGCCTTTCTACGAGCTTGCGTGGCTTCCATGCACTGCATGGCCATTCTACGAGTCTCATCGAGACATTCCAAATGCAAAAGATTGAGTTGCAAGGACTCGTGATCACCCAAGCATTCTTTAATAGCCACGTGCAGAGAGGGTAGCTTGAGTTTAATAGGAAATACGGCTTTTGTTCCATACACCAGTTGGAAAGGGATTTGTCTTGTTGCCTCCTTATGGGAGTTTCTATATGCCTAGAGGGCCTCTGTAAGTCAATCATCCCAATCATAACGATGTGGGCTATCGTCCATATCAGAATCTACTAGAGTATGTGATCGGTAACTTCGACTTGGCCGTTAGCTTTGGGGTAATAGGCTGTGGACGTAATGATGGATCTTGTACAGTTCTGTCAACTCTTCCATGATCTTGTTAAGGAAGTGAGTACCTCGATCACTAACGAGCTCTAAGGGACTGCCAAAATGGGTGATGATGTTCTCATACAGGAGGGCCACAGGCCTTTCTGGCTGTCACCTCTCCTGCGAAGTGTCCGCCAAAGGGCTCATCATGGCATGCTTTAAGAACAATCCCAATCTCTTCTCCTGAAACACATCTTCACAAGACTCGTCTTTTCCTGTCTTGTACAGAGAACCACATAATAGGGTGTAGGGGTTTGATTCCAACTGAAGCTTCTTCTTCTTATGGCTTGAGATGCCTAAGGGATACTATTAGGTTGCAAGGAGGTTGTCTATGTCTGCTTACCATGCGGTAACCATTTTGACTAGAAATAATGAAGCATCAGGAAGGTCTGGATCATCTTGCTCTTCTGTATCATTGCTTTGAGGGATTTGTGAAAGATGATCCACCAGAACATGAGAGCGACCGGGTTCAGTAACCACTTCAAAGTCTAACTCTTGAAACAGAAGGAGCCATCTCATCATTCTTCCCTTCACATCAGCCTTGTTCATCAAGAAGGACAGGGCTTCATGGTCCATGCAGAATTTGAAGTGTGTCGACAGTACATAGTGTCAGAATTTCTCCAAGGCAAACACCATTGCTATACACTCAAGCTCTGTCACTATGTAATTTCTTTCTCTGTCGGTTATTTTTCAGCTTGCATAATAGATAGGTCGATCTAACTTAGAGGGGGCCTTTTGGCATAAGACTCCACCTAGGCCTTCAACCAATACATCAATGTGCACATGGAACTCCTTCTTCTAATCAAGAGGCTGCGGGATTAGTGCTTCAATCAAACATTGCTTCAGGATGTTGAATGCCTCGTCACAATCATTGGTCCATGTAAACTTTGCATCTTTTCTTAGGAGTTTATCCAAAGGGGCTGCCTTTGTCACAAAAGTGCGCAATGAATCTTCTGTAATGACCCACATGGCCAAGAAATCCCCTCAATTGTTTAAGGCTGGTTGGGGTTGTTAAGGCGGCAATCTTCACAATCTTGGCGAGATCTATTGCTATCCCTTGTGTAGAGACAATGTGGCCTAGAAGAACTCCTGATGATATGCCAAATACACATTTGTTAGGGTTGAGAGAAATCCCATACTCTCGACATCTGTCAAAACACTGCTCTAAGTGTCTCCAATGCTCACGGATTAGGCTATAGACATAGAAGTCATCGAGGTACATCTCATCCACAAACATTAGTTTCTTTTCACCTTTCACTTCGTGGATGAATGTCCCACGGACTGCTTCTGGGTAGAGATCCGAATCCTTCAAGGGAGTGGTCTCCTCTTCTGATTATTTACTAGAACGTATGTCCTCTTTTAATGCATCTGAAAGGGTATTATTGAACAAAGGAGATGTGAGAAGATGCGGATCTAGAGCACGACACAAGCTATGGTGGATGAAAGATGAAGACCAAACTCATAATGATATGAATAAGAAGAGACAAACTGTTATACAAGTGAATTAGGTTCCAAGATAGATTAGCTTGGACTCATTAGGGGAGTTTTGAGGTCTCGAAAATGCCTTTTAGGATGTGGAGAGAGAGTGCTCTAGACCAATAAGAGCAAAGCCTCCGTAACGGAACTTCTATTTTAAAAAAATTAAAAAATCATTTTACAAAAATATATAAATATGATAATATTACGAAGTTATATTTTTATTATGTATTTTTAGTCTCTTATATTCGTGATTATGACATCTTTTGCATTAATGGCATAGAGTCTCGACTACTTTTATTTAATGATGTTTCTAGATTAATGATAATGACTGATGTAATCGAAATTCAAATTGGTGAAAAGCATGGCGCTCAGTTTTTCCCCTCCTTTCTTTTATTTCTCTATTGTTTTTCCCTCCGTTATGATAGCCTAGTCCTCTCTCTCTCTCTCTCTCTCTCTCTCTCTCTCTCTCTCTCTCTCTCTCTCTCTCTCTCTCTCTCTCTCTCTCTCTCTCTCTCTCTCTCTCTCTCTCTCTCTCTCTCTCTCTCTCTCTCTCTGTGTGTGTGTGTGTGTGTGTGCATGTATCTCTCTCTTCTACCATGGATACAGAAATTCGACCTTCAACAAGGCGTCCAAGCTCCCAAATCACATCCATATCAGTGTTTAACTCATTCCAAACTGATGGAAGATGGATTCCTACTATCATTAGCAAAGGTAGTTGGATCACCATGCAACAAGCAAAACGTGGAAAAAGGCAAAGACATGAGAGCTCGTTTATCTCTGCTTGGAAGGGCAGAATCCGAGATTTTAAGCTTGGAGCAAATAAGAATAGTATCAAAGAGGTACTAGTGCAACATGTGTTCATGCATAGAGGGCTGTGCTTAAAACCTGGATCTTCAAAGCTTCCAATGCATAGACCAAATTGTAAGAATTTGATTCTTAAAGTTTTTCATTTCTTAAACATGGTTTAGGTTTTTCCATTATAATATTTGTTTGTCTTGTAGATGTCTATCCCTCTAATCTTGAGGAATGGCAACCAATGGAATCTATTATTGATGTTATTGATGTTATACATGGTTCAATTGGAGAAGAAATGTATAGAGGTAGAAAGAAGACAGAGCTTGCAGAGAATGGAATATTCTTTTATGACCATTCTTATGTTATTCCTATGCGGCGTTGCCAATGGGGATCAATAAAACTCCTTCCTTTGCCAGATTTTTCAAGCTTTGAGTGGCCTTTGCCAAGTCCAGCTACTAGTGAGGGCTATAGATGTAAGATATTTTCTGAGATCCAGAAAGCACTAAAATCTAATATCTCAAGTAGGCTAAGCAAAGTTACTTTATTTATGCCTATTAATATATTTATTGATTTCTTCTCTAATATGGAGATAAGAATAACAAAAACCATGCTTTCAGTGAAGAGACTAACATATGATCATATCACACAATTTGTTGTTGAAGGATGGGATACAAGGACAGAAGGAAAAATTATATGTAAGATAGATCAAGACTCTATAGCTTGTAAATATATGATTGCTACTCAAAATTTTATCCTTATCTTTTACTATAGTCGATGGCATTTTGTTGGTAGTAGTCTAGTTGCTTTAGACCAGAATCTTAATGATTTCAGCAAGGATCCTATTGTGGATCTTGATATTTGGTTCAACGAGGATATTATTGCAATCTTAAAGACCAGAAAATCATGTACGCTACATCAAGTGAGGATGGATTTACAAAATGAAGACATTGAACTACCATGCTCCTTTGTATTCCAACTTGACAAGAAACGAGTAAGTTTTCACATCATATTATATCTACTTAGATGTATATCAAGATCTCACTTTCTAACTAACAAACATTTGTAATTTATTTTTTGCAGATATCGAAAAGGAGAGAAAATAAAATACACTGCAATGACATTCAAGAAAAGATATCTTTACTATCAATATAAAATACATGTACAAATTTTGTAGCAGATATCTATATGCCATCTCTATGAGATATACAAGGGCTGAAGGGCAAATTTCTATATATGAAGGCCTACAAGGCGATATGGCAAAGCTATTTCTTTTTTGGAGAACTATCCTTTCTAGGAGTCCTTTTGCCTTTCTTTGATGTCTTGGGTATAGAAGGTGTTGAAGCTGTGGATTTGCCTTCCGTGGTTATAGGCACCGCATCTCCTTCATGGTGCAAATCCCCACCAATCTCTGTTGTTGGTTGTATACAATTGACCATCATATACTTCAAGAGCTTTGCTCTGATGTACCAAACATGCTCAGATGTATAGCAATCCTTCGAAAACTGTCACACATTTATAGAAAAAAGAGTTTTAGTTCATTATTGTTCTTACAATAGACTATATTTTTATCATCAATGGACTATTTGCAATTAATATCTATCTTAAAGTTTAGCATCTTTCATATTACCTTTACATGTTTATCATCATTAAGATAAACAAAGTTAACCATTCTTCTAGCATTTGCAATCACCCTCCAGCCACAAGAATGGCTATCATCCTGATGGGGACACTGCAACCACCAACACAAAGTAAAACTATAAAGAGGACGAATGGTAGTTCATAGAATAAACTCATGTTTCAATTATTTTAATGAATAACTTACCGCAACTTGTCTATATTGCATTGTTGCAAGCAAATCAGATGGCATAGGGGGTCTTTTCTCTAGCTCTTCAATTAATCTTTTGGCACCTCTGTATATAAAATATGTTGAAATTTAGAGTACTTACAAAAAAAAGAATTGAAATATCAAGGAGCCCTTGGATAATATAACTTACAATTTAGCATTTCCATGGCTTCCTTTCATAGAGTTGATTAAAAAGCATTGCTTATCCACAAGGTCTATTGCAATCAAGCTCCAATGAGAACTAAAAGCAATCATATCTCAACAAATTAGTAGGATAAAATCTCAAAAACTCTAATAGAATATTGAATCACTTACTTTTCATTATATGGAATTATAAGCAACTCCAAAGTATCGAAGTCAATCAAATTGAGCCAGTGCTCAATAAAACTTGCATCAAGCTCATTCCTCATAAAGAATGAGATAGATGGATCAAAAACCTCAATTTTTTGTTGTATATCCAAAGGAAACTCATGCATTATACACCTAGAAAAGGCATAGAAATAGTGAGTATAAACAATAAAAATCTTATTGCTAAAAAAATATAAGTAATTATGGATGGACATACCTTAGGCCAGCAAGAATAACACTATCATTTACTTCTCTTCTTTTATCCTTAAGAATCTGAACACATGCAGCATCAAAGGAGATAACCTCAGTTCTTTTGCCTAAGTCGCCAGGTAAGAAACAAAACACACTGAATCCTTTTGTATTAGCTGCTTCAAGAAGGGTGGCTAGCTCATTTTCAAAGGACTCTAGTTGCTCTATTTCCCTTTCTTCAACCCTTTGCCTCCTATACTCTCTCCATTTATCTACTTGTTCCTCTTTAGCCTTCTCCTCTTTTTCATGTTGCCTTGTATCCTTCTCATGGGTGACATCCTCAACCCTGACACCAGAATCATCTTTCTTTCTTCTAGCTGGGGGCACATTAAGGATATTAAATGTCTTCATATCAGTGAGGGGAATTGGCTCAAGGACCTTTGAAAATCTATATCTTAGCCTCCTAAGAATTACCATGTCCTTGTCCATGAGTGTGAGCCTATGAGCATGAGCAGCACAAATGTAGGCATCTTGGAAAAACTCAATTAGAAAATCCTCTGTGGCTTCTTGTATACAATTAAGAGCTGTTCTTGTCCATCTGAAACTATCCAAACTATATCTGTCACAAATTTCCCTGACAAGCCTCTGAAAAGACAACTTTGGAATTGCATTGTCAAGAGCATTTACTGCCTTCCTAATCTCCCTTAGACACCTGACATTTTGAGAAAACCTTCTCCTTGGCTTTGACTTTCTAGGGAGCTTCTGAGGCTTTGAAGACTGATGAATCTTTGATGCTAAATCCCTAGGATCAATCTTCTCTTTTCTTGTTGTTGCCTTAGTCCTAGCCATCTGCCAAAAAAACATATGTTACTTCTTCTCCAGCATGTAAAGCAAAACACGAGTCCCAGACAAGAGTTATCTATGCTGCATGGCGTTTTCTCGTATCAACTGAATTTTTCTCGAGCTGTCTAGTGAAACGCGAGTGTCAAGCAAGGCGCCTCCTTGCAACTGCTTCTTTTCGCGTTTCACCAGACTTTTGTCCATTGTGTCCAATGAAACGCGAATTTAAGCCAGGAAACTTGCTTGAAGTACCTTATTTTCGCGTTTCACCGGACAGCTCATGAATAGCATAAAATTTGACAAAACCAAGAAAAAAAAGCTTTGATCCAAGGAAAGCTTTTAAGATTACTTAAAATATCCACAGAATTAGGGAGGAAATTTGAAGATTTCCTTAAATATCCACAATATTAAGGAATGCTTTCACTGTGGAAAAAATTCTTTTGTAGTGGTCATGAGCTAATAATAGCATAAAGGATTAAGGAAAAATATCAAAACAATGCATTGAATGGAGCTTGTTATTGAAAAGCAAGATGCAGAAACCATACCTTCTTTTTAGCTTGTTCTTCACAATCTCAGCCTAAAGATGACAATATGCTTGAAGGTTTGCTTTGTTGGGGAAGCACTGAAATGCTTGGAGATTGGAAGGAAATGCTTGGAGACTGGAAGGAACACCAAAAACAAAGATGGAGTAGCGATGAAATGCAATGAAAGGTGAAGGCGGTGAATTTGCATGGACTCAACGTTCTTCGCAAAGTGTTAATAACACACGTGTGATGTACTCTCGCTTACCGAAATTTTTTATTTACTTGGAAAAGGGTTATTTAACACACGTG
Source organism: Lygodium microphyllum (assembly GCF_053477565.2). Taxonomy (NCBI): domain Eukaryota; kingdom Viridiplantae; phylum Streptophyta; class Polypodiopsida; order Schizaeales; family Lygodiaceae; genus Lygodium; species Lygodium microphyllum. Next base: position 23,878,061 of record NC_141139.1, on the reverse strand, counting down.
TGACGTATTTTTGGAAAAAGAGAATGCGCACGTCTTCTGAGGAGTTTATTACGCTGTGTTAAGTCAGACACGTATACACGTATTTTTCCATTATTACACAAACTTTTTTGTTGGAACTATCACCACATGCTTAACGGTCGATATAAAAGCATTTCAAACCCATTTCTCCGACATTGTCTTCTTCTCTGCCAAAATTTCGTCTCGACTTCCCTTCAAGGTCCTTGCATCCTGTGTGGAGAGCAGTTCAACAATCTTTGATGTTGAGAATCAACTTGTCCAAGGTTTTGATGTAGGTTTATTCAAGAGTGACAATATCACAATGGTGGAAGAAAAGGAGATTGAGCCAAGTGCACAGGTTGATAAAGAAGGTCCTCTTGCCTGTGTTCCAACATTTCCCACTTATCTTATCAACAAGAAGAGATATGTGTTGCTAAATGATATTCAACATCTTTTTGATCTTAGAGAAGATTATTGCTTAGGAATCCTTGTAGGTTGGGGCAAAAATGACATGAATTTTATAGGTTATGAACAAGAACCACTAGCAAGTCTTGATGTTGAGGGAGAGAATTTCCAAGACAGCTCTATAGCCTTACATACATGTATTAATCAGATTGTAGAATACGAAAAGGGGGGGCTACCTACAGAAGAAGAGTTCTTGCAGGTCCAGAAGAAACTTCATATTGATGATGTAGGGTATGAAGAGAGATTGAAGTCTCCATCAGATGAGAAACCCAAGAGTTCAATAAATCTTTATGATGATAGTCTTCTCGAAGAAGATGCACACCCTAAGGTATGAAATATAATTCGAAGTTACCCATTGAGTTTATTTTAGACTTTATTATGCATTATAGATAAATATCTTATATCTTATACTGTTGTGGTTTGTTGTATAGATTGAGATTGACGATCTGGACAACTTTCTTGGAAGGGCCAAGGGCTCTAGGCCAATGAAGCTTGGGAAAAATCAAAGCCTTGGCCATTATATTGGAAACTTAAACAATCAAACAATTATAATATATCATAGTAGATTGTCAAGCTCTCCAAGTCTACCAATGATGGCTTTGAGAGCTATCTCAAAGGTAATTGGATCTCAAGTTTTCAGCAGAGGTTTGGACAAGATCATTTTAGTGGAGAAGGAAGAAGCCATAAGAGTTTTTGGCTTCATGCCTAGATACAATGGATCTAGAGCTGGATATTTTGGAGTTCTTGGCTCCTATTTGCTCTCTTATGTAGGAAATAGTAAGAATTTGAAGCTTCTTCCAGGCTATCAGAAACAAGAGTTTTGAAATACAGAGGTCTTATTGAGTGGGATGAAACAAAAGATTCCTCTAGAGGCCCTGTCGAGCTACCTGAAACCAAGGACTCCTCTGAAGGCCCTGTTGAGGTGCTTGAAACTAAGGACTCCTCTAGAGGCCCTGTCGAGGTGCTTGAAACTAAGGACTCTTCTGCAACACAATCAGACTAGAAGATGCCAAAGATTAAGGGTTTCTTGAAACCCATCTTTTCCCAACTCTTTGTTTGGTTTGTAACCATTCTGTAAATCTTTGCTTTGCGCAAGAATTTAAATATCTATCTTTTCTTCTTTGGGTAACAATTTGTATAGTCCTTGCTAAAGATGATATATTGCTTGATATGGTTATATCTTTAAGCTTGAATTTATGACAAATTTGTCGATAGAACCATTGAAAGACCTCTAATAAACTGTTGGCTTTGTGTCTTCCACCTCCATGTCTTGTGTGTCTGAAATATTTTGTTCTTGCTTGATAATGTGATTTTTCCATACCTTGGGTTGACCAGATAGATAGAGATCCATATTGTTTAATAAAGTATGGAGCATGGTTGTATAGAATATGCTGCATAGTCAACAAATAAGGAAAGTTATTAAAAAACATTATATGAGTTCGACAATGAAGAAACAAACATATACAAACTTCTTACCATATAGTGAGTAAAGTGTTGATCACCCCAAGCTTCTGTCATCGCCTTTTTGAAAAGGTTCAATTGGTTTTTAAAGTCTTTGAGATCATCATCATTCCATTCAGTCTTATCACAATAAAAAAACACTTTGTCTAGTGTTTCCCAAACTTTAGCTTTTCTATTTCGAGCTTGTCCATTATCAGTGTGATCCTTAACTGCATTATGTAGGGATTTCCACTGATTAAATTTAATAGTTGAGCCACCATTTCTCGAGTTTATCTTGCCAAGTCTCCCATGAAAGCCTAGAAACCTTCTAGCCTTCACTCCACCAATAGATGGTTTTTTTGGGACACAATTACCATCCTTAGACTTTTGAAGATCTGGTTCAATAACAACATTACCACCATGCAAACCAATTGTTGAGAGAACTTTTTCAACCTTTGTTATAGCATATGTTCTAGTTGATAATGGCTTCAACTTCCATGCAAATCCTATATAGAGATGAACAAGCTTTTCGATTATCCTGCAAAGTGCATGAAGTGTACAAATATGGGCATTCGCTAAAGGAATGTCCAAGACTGGTTTAAACTGTGGATCCTTATTGTGCCTAGAGGGAGATCTATTCCAATTGCTTGAGTTTAACTCTACAGCTGGTGACATGCAGTATAAGCAAGGAGATCTCGAGTTAGCTCCCTTTGATACATTATACATACATTTAAGTGTCTTTAGGTCACCAGCTATGTGCCACTCAATCCTGTAATTCCCTAATCCTTCAACAAATAGCTCTTCTCCTGCTTGTTGCCTTTGAATAACATTAGGTATTGATGTTTGATGAAAAACCCAATATAGTATATCAAAATTCTCAATATCTATCTCAAATGCTCCTAGCCACCAGATGTTATATTCGGATTGAACACTAAATGATGTTGAGTGATTGCAATGACTTGACGAAAGTGCTCTATTCATCAAGGTGATAGAGATTCTCTCCAATTTTTTACATTTCAGAATCTCACTTTCATCAAGTTTAATCACAAATCTAGCCACTCCCTGTGCCTCTGCTACTGACAAGTCATAAAATTTGATCATTAAGCATTGTAGGGTGGGCAAGTCAAGGAAAATATTGTTAAATTCATTGAATGTAACCTCCTTTTTCTTGCCCTTGAAGGTAGCCTTGATATGAAAAGGCTCACCTAGAATCTCCATCACTTTGTTATTAACTCTCTGTCTGATAGTCCTAACCACAAATGGTTTCGGCAGTATGCAACCTGTCCTTGCTTCATATTTGATTGTAAAAGTTGAAAAAGTTGCATATAAGCATCTCGACTGATACCAATACTATCCAGTGTCTTCTGTACTAACTCAGAATCCAAAGAGTGATCCTTCACAAATGACTCCAAGCATTGTTTCTTTGCCTTTTTAAATTTCTTCTTCTCCAAAATATCCTTTGAAACCACTGAAGAAAGAAGATGATAATAAAACTGAGCTGCTTTTAAAGAATCTCTTTCACTTGCATTTGGTTGTAGAAGAGATCTAAGCAAAATTAACATCACAAATCAATGCAAGTAGTTTAAATAAAGCCATATTTAAGATTTTTCAAGTGAAAAAAAATATACCTTGTTGCCTGGATTCTTTTACCACAGCCTCCTCCTCCTCGTTTGAGATTCTCAATATTTTTAAGAGCTCTTTGTCGATTTCGAAGGCCTAATAAAGTTTGCTTTTGTTGATAAGCTTTGATACGCTTTTCCAATGAATGAATTTTTTGTTGACAATCCTCTAGCTTCTGCAACAACTCTATATTGTGTTTCATTAAAAGATGATTCTCTAGTCCAAGGATATCCTTTTCTGCAATAAGATTAAGTGTATAACCTAAAAATCCATTGTAGCCATCACCAATAAACCTCATTAATGAGAGCTATTATAGAAAGGAGGAGTGTTATTTCTGCTAGGATCTTTGGGATATAGCTTTCCATCTAACCAAAGATCAATATTTTTCTTTCCTTCAAACCTCAGATATGTTTCATAGACTCTGTAACCGTGATAGATTTTGTTCTCTTTCTTATCGGTTCATACTCACTGTCCAACTCAATATGAAGATGATAGAGAGGTCTTTTATGAGAGCTACAGAGATCATTAGATGATTGATCCATAGCTGAGTTACAGAGATCATTGGGTGATTGATCCATAGCTAAGGATATGATTAGAAGCAAGAACGAAAACAAAGAAGAGACTAATAAGGAGGAGAAAAAAATAAGAGAGAAACGATGGAGAAACGATGGAGGGAGGCAATCGAGTATCCACCAAAATTCAAATTGAATATTACTTTTTACTTTAATGAGGAGAGGTAAGATCTTCATTATGACAACCTTGCCAACTTTATGGCGACCTAGATTTCTAGGTTTAATGTGACCACGAGAATATCACGACAATGACTTATTAACGAATTTTGATATTTTAACTTACCAAAATATAAACCTTTTAAAAATTCTATAAAATGATTTTATTTCGTAAATTGTTTTCTCTCTCTAGGATCTCTTACAGGGTATTTTCGAGACCTCAAAACTCCCCTAATGCATAAACACAATCTTGTGTAAGATCGACAATGACACTACACTTAACTGAAAGTACAAAGCATCATGACATTGTATTCATTTCATATTCAAGTACAATGCTTTAGAGAGTTTAGGTTGTTCCATCTTCCTCATTATGCATATGGGATTCAGGACAGCTCTTCTTGGAGCATACATCATTTGTCTATTTTTCAACACCCCCCCTCAAATGATGAGTCCCTATACTTGCAGGCTTTTGCTCCCCCTTCATGATAACATGGCCTAGAAGACTAGCTCATAGGTAGCCTAGTCAAGTTAAGGCTTGATACTTTACATCTTTGCCAAGGGTTTTACAAATCAAATCCACTAAGGAAAACATAGAGATCCACTATAGGAACAAATTCCTTAGAACAACCTATCAGAGTTGTTGATGGTAGCAGAAGTATCTTTTTCTTCTTCTTCATTCATAAATTGACTTTGGTGATGGTCATCCTGCATCTACTGTGCTCTTTTCTTGTGAAAGCATTCACTGACAATATGGCTAGTTTTACCACAATAATGATATGTCATCCAACTTCTGTTGTCGGTGTTGAATCCTCGACCTCTTCCTTTGGGTCTAGTAGCTCCTCTAGTGTATAAGAGGTTTTCCCTTGAGCTGGTCTCTTTAACATCTTTGCTTTTAAATTTGCTTTCTCTATCAAGCAATGAGTGCTCAATATCTTTGAGTGAGAGACTCGGAACATTACTTAGAGTGGACACAAGGTTCTCATATGGATCCTTGTTTACACTTGCAACAAGCAGTACGACTATTGCTTCATCTTCATCAATATTCTTCTTAAGAGTTGCAAGCTAGGTTTTTAGGCTCTTGAACTTGTTAATGTGCGCGGTCATAGAAGCACCGTCTTTGATATCTAGTTTATAAAACTGCATGAGGAGTTTTACCTTTGAGTTCTTTGCTTGGGTACCAAACATTCTGTCAAGTTCCTCCCAAGTGGTTCTAGCATTTCTAATGCCAAATATATGATGTAGCACATCATCACTTAGTAACCATGCAATGATTCCTAGTGCCTTATTATTCATCTTCTTCCATTCTTTGGTTTTGAACTGGTCTTCTTCAATGAACCCGTCTTCATCATCTTCCTTCTTGTTATCTGCATCATCTTCAAACAGGTCCCACAAGTCCTTTCGCATCAGGTGATACATGGTCTTTTCCTTCCAGGCATGAAATCCTTCACCGTTGAATTTAGCTATTTGCTCAATCTCTGCCATGTTGCTAAAATTCAGTTAACCAGTAAAAGATTGTATTTTAATGTGTCAAGAGACACAAGAGAATTAATGTCAAATTGACACTAGTTGAGTGTTAATGGATACTAGTCGGTACTTGGTCTGCTTTCTCTCAGGAACTTCGTGGATGGCTTTTGAGCTTCCTCGAGCACTTCCAGAATAGTAATGAACTTCAGAGAGTATTGCTTAGTGATTAAAATCACTGTTGATGATGGTAGTGAGAAAATGAAAAAGGTTGCCAAGTTTTTCAAATTTCTGGATATGGCTTCCTCTAGGGTTTCAGACAGCCGGCTGTTCTTTCAGTTCATGTAGCTCAACGAGTTGACCATTGCCCAAGATATTAAATGGGGATTAGGCTTGCATAGTGAGCTTCAAAAGCCCTATGCTCATGGTCGATCGCGAACTACACAATTGGCGACAGCAATACAACCGTAGACAGGCATAGACAGGACAACGTGTTTCGATTTTTGCAATGCTAGAGTTGGAAATTAGTAATGTCATCAATTGAGGTGCCAGGATGAAGCGTCCTGAGCAGAAAAAGATATCTGTAGAAGGAATCACTTGAAGATATAGCCTGTAGAGAGAGATCCAAAAGCTCCAAGGTGGATAGGTGCAGTCTGGCTATGGCTGCCACAAGGTCCAATTGAGATTTGAAGTTGAAACTGGAGATATGAGCTGAATGTGAGCTGGTTAGAGATCACTAGAGGTGAAGGGAGACTAGAGATTCAGAGTATGAGATGTGCCATGCCCAACTGGGCTCTGATACCATGTGAGAAGCTGCGGATCTAGAGCATGACACAAGCTATGGTGGATGAAAGATGAAAACAAACTCATAATGACATGAATAAGTAGAGAAAAACTGTTACACAAGTGAATTAGGTTCCAAGATAGATTAGCTTGGACTCATAAACACAATCTTGTGTAAGATCAACAATAATACTACACTTACCAGAAAGTACAAAGCATCATGACATTGTATTCATTTCATATTCAAGTACAATGCTTTAGAGAGTTTGGGTTGTTCCACCTTCCTCATTGTGCATATGGTATTCAGGACAGCTCTTCCTGGAGCATACATCATTTTTCTATTTTTCGACAGGAAACAACACCAGGAACAAGAAATCTTTATGCAACTTCATAGAAACAATTCTCCCGCGACTTTAACTTTAACAAAATCCATCGTTCTCTTCATATTCTTCATACAATTCATTGATAGACATAGAAAATACAAAAGAATGCTCCACTTTGAATGGAAAAATATTACATATGAGTCATCTTCAAAGATTCTACAACTTTCTCTCACAATCTCTCATACATTGTTTGACATAGAATTGGCTATCTCTAACTTTCTCTCACTCTCACTCTCTCTCTCTCTCTCTCTCTCTCTCTCTCTCTCTCTCTCTCTCTCTCTCTCTCTCTCTCTCTCTCTCTCTCTCTCTCTCTCTCTCTCTCTCTCTCTCTCTCTCTCTCTCTCTCTCTCTCAATCAATCAATCAATCAATAGTACATCATCTCCTCACTACAATACTCAATAATCACTCATACTAATCTTTCTTTGGTCGTGGATTCCCCTTCCAGAAGGTGTGTCTGATATGAAAGGTCACCAAAGCCACTACAATGACTCTTCATAACTCATCACTATCCCTTTACTCCAAACTTCTATTGAGTCTTCAACAGCTACTTCTTCCACTTCCTTGAGCTCTTTTGAACTTACATTCACCTATTTTTTAGGCTAGAAAACTTTCCCAAAGTCACACATACATTCTACATAACACTTATAGAGGCATATAGAATAGAACAGAACGGGAACAGAGGCTGTACAGAAGCTCAATAGAGGGTTACATAAGGTCAACAGAAAACATCAGAACCACATAACTCATACTAAAACCATTCCAAATTATCAGAAACCATTCAATGAGCTTTCAAACAACCTCAAACTTAATCAATCATTACTCCATGTTTCATACAAAAGAAAAAAAAAACAAAACAAAAGCTAAACAAAACCAATCAGAACCAATTAGAACCTCAACAAAACCTACCAAAACATCACAGATCCTCATATCTCTACTGAAAATCATCATGAGCTTCCAAAACATAATCAACCTCATCCAAAACACTCTTAAACACTTCCAAAACTACTAAAAATTATTCAAAATCCATAGAAAATAAACCATTCAGGCCTCTTAAACAATAAAAAACATCCAAGTCATTTTAGCATTCAACACAATAGAACACTTACAGAGGCATATAGGGCAAGAACAGAACAGAGACATAGGCTCTACAAAGGATCAATAGAGGGTCTACGAAAAGTCATCAGAAAGCATTGAGCTCAACTAAAACCATTCAAAATCATCAAGAATTATTCAATAAGATTCTAAACACTCTCAAACTCCATCAATCATCATTATATCCTCTCATACAAAAGGAAAAAAAAAACAAAATAGAAGCTCAATGGAACCACCAGAACATATCAGGCACTCAACAGAACCTATCAACATATCATATCTCCACTGAAAAACATCATGAGAGAGATATTCTTAAATCCATTCAACCTCATCTAAAACTCTCTTAAACACTTCCAAAACAATCAATCATCATTCAAATCATACACATATCACCCAAAAATCCAACAAAAAACACCCAAAAGCACAGTCATATCAACCCTCAACAATAAGTATTATAATAGATGAATGTTTAGCTTGAGGATGTTTTCTAATCTTGGAAAGAGAAGAATGGAAGCTCTCAATAGCTCAAAGAAGCAGAAGTAGCTGATGAAGACTTGAATGGAAGGCTGAAGTGATAATGACACTGCTGAGCTCCCAAGGCTCACTATAGTAGCTCTAGTGCCCCTTCATATCAAGCATATCTCTTGGGAGATGTATCCATGACCAAGAGAGGATTCTTGGGTATCCTTCTTTATTATTCTCATGTACTATTGAGAAAGAGTGTATATGAGAGAGATTGAGAGAAAGACTATGAAGACTATGAAGATGATGAAATACGAGTACTATGTGATGAATTTCATTCAAAGTTGATCATTCCTTTGTGTTTTTTTGGTTATTTGATGGTTTCTATGAAGAATATATTGAAGATTTGTTGTAATAAATGAGTGGAAGATTCATTATATGATGCTATGTGAAGATTGGTTGTTCTTGGTATTCCTTTTTTTCTTGTGGTTGATTAAAGTATGAAAAACATGTTTGTTGGTGTGACAATATAGATTTTCTTACAGTAGTTTCCCTATTTTATTGGTGTTCCTCTTGGGACTCCATATTTTTTTAGCACAACCAAGGAATCTTCCATCAACAAGCACTAACAGAGGCTGAAAATGGAAGCAGTGGTATTGTTGAAGAGGAAGAAAGCCAATGGAATATTGTAGAATTTCTTCTACTATTGAAGAATTGGAGATCTTCATTGTTTCCAAAGATACTTTCTGCAAGAAGTGCATTCCTCAATGGAGGAAACATATTACTATCTTGATGTGGGCTAGCCTCTATGTGACAAATTAATCCCATTGTCTTCTAAAGCTACAAAAAGTTATATCACTATAGCCAATTGTTTCCCACAAAACTAAAGAGCAAAATAGATAGAATAAGTATCAATGGAAGATTTGGCATTCATTGAAGAATTTCCAAATGTCATTAAGTGAGATGTTGTGAACAAGCTTCAGGAGTCATGGTCTATTGAGGTTCATAAAAATAAGAAGGAAAAGAGTAGGAATTTATTCATGAACACTCAACAACAAGATATGTGGGATGCTTGATGTATTGATAACCTTCTATTTGTCCAATTGGCAACCCACTTGAAGCTAGTAGACAAAGTGATCTCTACAACCTATGCTATTGAAACCCTTCAAATTTGGTATTATCAAGACAAGAAAAAATAAATTTTGATACCTTTAGAACTAAATATATTTCCCTCTCTGCAATGGAATGAAAGCCAAATTTAGAGACGTTAAAAAGAAGTAGAAGAGATGTTGCAAGGGAGTCCTCCGAAGACTAAAGCCCCTCTGATTCCCTTCTGTTGAGTACAGACAAACTGGGTGGAGCCAAATCCCTAATGGATGACACAATCAAGAGGCAAGCACTCAAACGAATCTAGAGGTATATAAGAAGAGAAGGAAAAAATCAAAGTTGAGAACAAGCTAGCAATAGAAGTCTCCTTTGATGCCCTTGCAGCACTCTTTACCAAAGTCCCGATGGCGAAACAAGGTTCCCTTCCAAGTCAAATCCATCCTAGGAATGTTGATAACAAGCCAGCGAATATATTCCCGTTGCCAATCTTTACGTTTAAAGAATGGCTAATACTTGTTGAGAATGAAACAGGGAAAAGTGTGAAGAAATTTAGAACAGATGGTGGTGGTGAGTTCAACTCAAAGGAGTTTGAAGGCTTTTGCAAGAGCAAAGGGATCAAGCGTCAATTGACAACGCCTCACACACCTCAACAGAACGGTGCTGTGGAACGCAGGAATCGCACCATTGTGGAGATGGCAAGATGCATGCTAAAGGGCAAGGGATTGCCTAACCATTTTTGGGCTGAAGCTGTTAATACTGCAGTCTACATTCTAAATCAGAGCTATACAAAGGCTCTCAAGGGAAAAACACCTCATGAGGCTTACACTGGTAAGAAACCATCTGTTTCACATTTCAGAATTTTTGGATGTGAATGTTATGCACATGTTCCAGATGAGAAGAGAAACAAGTTACAACCAAAAAGCAGAAAATGTATCTTCTTGGGTTATAGTGATGAGCAGAAGGCTTACAAGTTATATGACCAAGAGGCAAAGAAGATCATCGCGAGTCGTGATGTGGTGTTCAAGGAGGAGCCACATACAGTGGAGGAGGAGAAGGCAAGTTCTTCCACTTTATCATCAAGCGAAGAAGTAGTCCATTATGAACCTGTCTCGAGAGCTATCCCTATCCTTAAGGAGGAGGAAGCATCATCTTCAGATGATGAGGAAAAAGTTCACCAACCTGACATCACCCCACCGGAAAAGCCATTGCCGCGCTGGGTGAAGCAGCTCTATGACCACAATAATCCTATGCCTGCATCTGTTGAGGAGAAGGCAGACGGACCAAGGAGGTCTCAGAGAATAGAGGAGCAAAGGAGGGCTTCTGCTCACATAGTCAATATGGCCTTGATGGTTGAGATTATGAGAGAAGTAAAGGAGCCAACTGACTTAGAAGAAGCACTTGCAGATCCATCATGGAAGGATGCTATGCAGGCGGAGTATGACAGCATAATGAAGAATGACACTTGGGAGATAGTGGATCGACCAGCAAAGCGGAAGGTTATTAGCACCAAGTGGATCTGGAAGGTAAAGTACAAGGCTGATGGTACCTTAGAAAAGTACAAAGCTAGACTGGTTGCCCAAGGATTTTCACAAGTTGAAGGGTTTGATTTTCAAGAGTCATTTGCCCCAACTGCCAGAATGACCACTATTCGCATAGTACTTGCAGTGGCTGCCCACAAGAAGTGGCCAGTGTACCAAATGGATGTTAAGTCAGCATTCTTAAATGGTGACCTCAAGGAGGAGGTGTACGTGGCTCAGCCACTAGGGTTTGAGGCCCCCCATTCTGAGAACAAAGTGTGTAAACTGAAGAAGGCATTGTATGGGCTGCAACAAGCCCCCAGAGCATGGTACCAGCGGATAGATAGGTTCTTTTTAAACCTAAACTTCAAAAGATGTGCCTCAGATGCTAACTTGTATGTTTACAGGGATGGTAAAAAGTCTGTAGTGATTGTCCTATATGTGGACGACCTTCTTATTACAGGTGACTATGAAGATATGATCAACCAAACTCGAAAGGCTTTGAGTTCTGAGTTTGAAATGACAGACTTGGGCTTACTGCACTATTGTTTGGGGATTGAAGTCTGGCAAGAGCCAGGAAAGATCTTCATCTCTCAGAAGAAGTATACATGGGAGATCTTGAAGGCATTTGGCATGACCGAGTACAAGGAGATAGCTACACCTATGGAGGTGAATGCAAAGTTATCAGTCGAGGATACATCAGCATTAACAGACATTGGAAGGTATAGGAGGTTGGTCGACAGTCTGATCTACTTGTGTAACACTAGACCAGATATCAGTTTTGCTGTTGGTGTTTTGAGCAGGTTCTCAAACAAACCTCATGAGAGTCATTGGAAGGCTGGGATGCGGGTGCTCAGATACTTGAAGAAAACTCTTGACTATGGTATCACATACAGTTTCGGAACTTCTCTTGTGGGGAACTGTGACTCAGATTGGGCAGGAGACATTGATTCCAGGAAGTCAGTTTCTGGTTATTGTTTCTCTTTGGGTTCAGGAATTTTCTCTTGGATTAGTAAGAAGCAACCAACAGTGGTATTGTCTTCTACCAAACCAGAGTACAAGGCAGCTTGTTTTGCTGCATGTGAGGCCGTATGGTTGAGAAGGATTCTATGGCATATGGGAGTGCAGGATGAAGAACCAACTGTGCTGAGATGTGACAATCAGAGTTGCATCGCCATTGCCAAAAATCCAGTGTTTCATGCACGCACCAAACATATAGAGATCCAGTATCACTATGTGCGTGATTTGATGGAGGATGGGATAGTGGAATTGGTCTACTGTCCAACAGAGGAGAATGGAGCAGATATCTTCACCAAAGCACTTACGAAGGATCTGCTTCAAGTTCATCTTCAGAGACTCGGCATTGGGCCGAGGAGATAGTTCACCTATGGGTGGACATTGAGGGGGGGTGTTAGATATGATCAATGCCCCACCCTCATTAGGTGCTACCAATGATCCATGGTGCTCAAAGTTGTAAGGCCCCCATTATGAGGAGAAGCCAAATGTGAGCCCGGACATTGGTTGAGTCCTGACTTGTATATCAGATGAGGTCTATGTGACCAGATGGCAAAAAGGTGACTGTTGCGGGTCTAATCTTTGGGTTAGACGGAGTGGTTAAACTGGTAGCAACTCGAGGCACATTGCATTGAGTTGCGTGGTAAGGGAGTTAAAAGGGGCCCCTATTGTGGGGTCCGGGGGCCGCGAAAGCGGCCCCTGGCTGGGGGGTCCCAGGGGGGCCAGCGGCCCCCCTAGCGAGGGTCTGGGGGCAGCGCCCCCAGCCCGATGGTAAAGAGAATATTCCCTGGCCGACTAGTGGAGGCTCATATGGTAGGTCGTCAGCAGGCCAACCTAACGACCTTCGCGGGCTATAAAAGCTAAACCCCTTCACAGCCATCATTCACTCATCTTTCACCCAGTCAGAGTTATTGTTCCAGCTAGCCTTAAACTCTTCACCTATCTTCTGTCTAGATCGCCATCTAAGCTTCACATAGTGGAAGCGCACGGGTGGATAGAGCCATCTTTGTATCAGTTGTTTGGAGTTAAAGAATTTACTGATTCTCCTCTTATCTGTTGTGTACTCTCTATCTCTTTCTCAGATTCTGTTCGCTGCGCCGTGTAATATTTTACATTGAGCAAACTTATGCTATTGTTGGTACAAGGGACATACATCTAGCTTTGTCTAATGGGACTTCTCTTGTACTCCATGATGTATTACATGTTCCTATGCTTAATAAGAGCTTGATGTCTATCTGTCAGTTGCATGATGCAGATTACTCTGTTTCTCTTTAGGATAGGTCATGGAAGATCAGTCATGGTTGCTTGGTTTTGGCCAGAGGTTCTAGAGTTGGTTCTCATTACCCAATGCATGTCTCTCATGTGGGAGATTCTATGGTTGCAGTTATCCGGATACCATATGCATTGTTATAGTATTATCACCTAGGCCATATGCACCACAGAGAAATGGAGATCTTGTCTCGTTCAGAATCATTGTTGCCTCCTATGTCACATGTAGATCTTGATGCTTGCCCTGATTGTCCTTATAGTCCTTGCAGAGCCCTTTTGGCTCATGGTGATCGTGAGAGGCATGATCCTCTTGATCTTGTCCATTGTGTAGTTTATGGACCTATGCCTACCTAGTCACTCGGTGGAGCTTCACATTTTGTGACCTTCGTGGATCATGCTACCCACCATGTTTGGGCTTTTCCCTTGGTACGGATTGAGGATGTTGCAATTATGCTTGATTGGTTCATGGATTCTGCTAGTTGTAGGTCTAGGTGCTTGCAGATGAATTATGAGAGTCATGCTATCTCTCCCGGCTTTTAGTCCTATTGTCAGCAGTCTGGCATTGATTTCATATGCCCACGGTATTACAAGATTGCTCATGGCATGTGCTTGACTATACAAGAAAAGGTTGATTCTATGCTTATCACAGCTGGGTTATCTTATGGCTTTTAGGTTGAGGCCCTTATGATGGTATTCTACTTGCTTAATAGGACGCCGTGTCTGACTTTGGATGGTATTATACCACACGAGGCATGGAGTGGCATGAGACCCTCCTATGATTACTTGAGGATGTTTACCTGCCAGGCATTTATATGTATGCCAGATATGCCTATGTCACGCAGATGTATCCTCCTTGGTTATGAAGATGGTGACTTTCAGGCTTACAGATTATGGGATTTGGATGCCCAACAAGTTATACATAGCCATCATGCTATCTTTTATGAGATGCAGACATCTTCAAGCCTCTCAATGCACATTCAGTGCGCTTTATGGTTAATGCTACAAATGTATGTCAATCTTCCGCTTCGCTGTCGCATACTATCTTAAGACCTTATCTGCTGAGATACTAGCCCTTCTTCTATGATTGACTTCGAAGAGTCTATGTGCTCTCAGTTGTCTCCTATGTGCCATGCTGATGCTATGCCCTACTCTGATGCTTATGCATTACTGATGCCAGGAGGCATATTCCACGGTGGATTCCGTGAGGTTTTACGGTGGATTCCGTAAACTTAGATGACCGGGGCTCATACGCAAAGAGGATTCTTTGTGCGAGAAGTTGATGGGGATGCCTGTCCTTTTCGGGCGTTTTATTAATTTAGTGTGTACATGGGTGATTCCATAGCGGGTGATTCCGCAAAATGCATATTAAATTAATAAACGTTTATGAGTTAAGAGTGCGCACTCGTAATAAATTAAGGTTAGGATTTATTTCTAACCAGTTGATTTATTTATGTAGCTGAAGACTGCTAGGTATTCACTTTTGTCGGTTTAATTGTGTTATTTTACTAACGATTGTGAATGCTTCAGTTGATGTGTAGAGATAGCAGCGGTGGCGGAGGAAAGCATTGGAGTCTAGCGGGTTTTCGACCTTTGGACTATATTTTGATAGGCGCCATGCCTATATTTTGTTATGTCTATAGAGACATTGATTATTTATTATTACTTTGTATGCGCTTATGCGCCTGGATATGTTATTTCTATTTGGACATTGAGATTGGGCGTGCCAGACACTATGGGCACCGTCCATTAGCTTTATTTTCTTATTTTTGGTAGAAAGCAAACTCAAAAGCTAAAAGCTTGTCATATTTTTGTAATTGGGCTATTTTTGAGCATAAAGATTGGAAATATACATTAAATACATGCTTTGTGAAGCGCTCACACAAGGCATGGGGGAGATTGAACCCAATTTGTCTCTTGTCTCATGTCGTGCTTGCTTTTACATGGGTTTTTGTGCTAAAAAGTAGAGTACTTTGTTCTTGGGGACCTTCCGGGATTCACCACGTGAGCTATCTGCGTCCGATCTGTGCACCAATTACAGCCTTGCACTCATGAGTTGTGCTTGATTCATGAGAAGTATTCTTGGATTTCTCCACTGTATGGAGCTGCGGGATCGGTTATCTCTTCCTAGATGTCATGGACTCGGGGATGCTTGACTCTTCTTTCACAGAGATTCCCGCTTATTGCACAGCTCGCTTTTCGATTGGGCGTTGAGTGAGATGTCATGATTTCTCACCTTGTCTCTTTTCCTTTTTTCTTTGTTTTTTCACTCCCTAGCCCATTGGCCTTTTACTGGGAGGTTGTTGGGGTAAAAGGCCCTTGGGCTTGCCCATGTACACTGACTGCCCATATTCTTTATTCATATATATGAGATAGTGCAATAAGTGAAAGGTGAGAAGGATCAAAGCTTGCTTGGAAGTGAGCTATGGTGAAGAGCAAGGGCAAGAAGAGAGAGAGACACAAATGGGAACTCCAATAGCCACAATGTGTACCGAGCCCTCCTTTATTCAAACTATCACTAAAAGAATAAAGAATAAAGTGATAGTGATGGGCGCCCGCAGTGGCGGGTACTGTCAGTGTAGTAATACATGAGCGGCTAGGCAGAGGCACCTTTACCTCCAACAACTCCCACTTAAAGGTGAATCTGCCCTAGTGAGGAGTGAAAAGAAAAAGAAAAGATAGCACAATGTACACATGTACAACAGGATGAGGAAAAATACCATCTCATCCAATGCCCATCAATCTCCTAAGGAAGGCAAAGCACTCAATAGTGAGGCTCTTCGTGAGTAGATCTACAAGATTTTCATTAGTGGAGATCTTGACAAGGTCAACAGACTTGTCCTCCATGACCCCACGTATGAAGTGATACCTCACCTCAATGTGTTTTGTCTTTGCATGGAAGACCGGATTCTTGGCTGTCTGAATAGCACTCATAGAATCCGAATGCAGCGTAGGTGTAGTATCAATCCCAAGGTCATGAACCAAACAGCCCAACCATATGGTCTCCTTACAAGCCTCAATGGCCGCAATATACTCGGCCTCAGTGGTAGGGAGTGTCATACACTTCTGAACCCTGAATATCCAAGAAGCAACACCTCCAACATAGGTAAAGACATAGCCAGAAGTGGACTTCCTACTATCTGCATGTCTTGCATAATCGAAGTTTGTGTAGCCCACAACTCTTGTATCTTGGCTGCCATAGCGAATACATATATCTGATGTACCCTTCAGGTATCTCATGATACCCTTTACGGCATCCCAATGCTTTTTATCAGGTGTAGCCATATAGCGTGTGATAACACCAACTACAAAGGCAATATCTGGACGAGTGACTATCATGGCATACATCAAACTGCCCATAGTTGATGCATAAGGGATCTTGACCATCTCAGCCCTCTACTCATCTGTCTGTGGACAATTGGCCTATGAAATCTTCACATAAGAAGGTAATGGACATCCAATAGGCTTCACGTCCTGCATGCGGAAACACTCAAGGACTTTATGAATGTACTCCCTCTGTGAAAGGTAGAGTAGTCCCTTATGCCCGTCGCGCTTAATGTGCATACCAAGAATGTGAGAGGCGTGTCCCAAATCCTTCATCTCAAAGCTCTTCTTCAACTGAGATTTAAGAGTATCCAGCTCATCATGAGCTTTTCCTACTATCAGTATATCATCCACATAAAGTACCAAAATAAGCAATGAGCCATCATAGGCTTTCTTCGTGTAAAGACACGGATCCATAGCACTTCTGTAGCCCTGTGACTGCATAAAGGCATCAAACTTATGATACCACTCCCTAGGTGCCTTCTTTAAGCCATAAAAACTTTTCTTCAACTTGCACACTAGGTGCTCCTTACCAGGTTCTTCAAAGCCCTTAGGCTGCTCCATCTATATCTCATCATGCAAATCCCCATGTAAGAATGTAGTCTTGACATCCATCTGGTACAAGTCCAAGTCAAGCTGCGCGACTAAGACCAAAACCAAGCGTAGAGTGGTCATCTTGACCACAGGAGAAAAGACTTCATCAAAGTCAACTCCATGCTCCTGTTTAAAACCCTTAGTGACAAGTCTTGCCTTATAAGTCGGCTTGGGGTTTCCAGGGGTACTTTTCACCTTGTACAACCATTTGCATGGCAAAGCCTTCTTTCCCTGAAGCAGTGCAACTGAATCCCAAGTCATATTCTTGTGCAGGGAGTCTATCTCAGACTGCATAGCCCTCTCCCAGGAGTGACTGTCACCCTTGCGCATAGCCTCATAATAGGTGAGAGGCTCTCCTGCATCTGTAACCAAGACATAATGCATTGAGGGCTCAAATCTATCAAGTGGATGTCTATCTCTAGTAGACTGTCGCATGGCAGGCTCTACGACCAGTCCAACACCCTGGCCATGTGTACCAATTGCTGCTGCAGGCTGTCCAACTGGTTGTGCAGGAGCACGTGGCTCCTCCCAGAATATAACCCTGCATATCTCTACTACCTTCTTAGGCTGCCTATGCATCTTGTCTTCATGGAAGAATACATTATTGCTGCGGATGACTTTCCACACTTGCGGATCCCAGAGGTGGTAACCAATCTTGCTTGCATCCCCATAGCCAAGGAAAATGCATTTGACACTCTTAGGATCCAACTTAGTATACTTGTCTTTGGGCACATGGCAGAATGCCTCACATCCAAAGACACGTAAATGCACATAAGATGGAGGTTTCCTAGTTCATACCTCCTCTATAACCTGGAAATTCAAACCACTAGAAGGCGATCTATTTATGACATGCACAGTTGTACTGACTACCTCAGCCCAAAAGCTCTGTGGTAAGCCTGCATGGCTAAGCATACTGCATACACGCTCTTGGATGGTTCTATTCATCCGCTCAGCCAAACCATTCTAGGGTGGAGTATAGAGGGCGGTCAATTGACGCTTAATACCCCTCTCGTCACATAGTTGCTCAAAAGCACGTGACACATATTCTCCCCCATTGTTAGTCCTAAGGCATTTTAGTCTATGCCCAGTCTGGTTTTCAGTAAATGCAAGCTATCTCTGAAATACAGCCAAGACATTGGACTTAAGCTTAATGGTGTAAGCCCAAACTTTATGCGAGAAATCGTCAATGAACGTCACAAAATACTTTGCACCACCCATAGACTGACAGGGCATGGGTCCATAGACATCCAAATGTACCAATGCTAGGGGCTCACTCATGCATGTCCTACCAAACTTCTTATGTGTATCCCTAGTCTGTCTGCCATAAAGACAATGCTCACATGAATCAAAACATGCATAGTCAAGGGGCGGTAAGTAATGCAAACCAGAAAGCATTTTCCTTCCCTTTAAGGACATATGGCCCAAACGAACATGCCAAAGAGATACATGTGGGATGGAACCCACTAACAAAACATGGTCAATAGAGGACCCATCAACCACAAGAGGATAGAGGCTGCCAGCTTTGGCACCTCTAGCAAGCACAAGTCTGCCACCACGGGTGATCTTCCAGGCAGAATCCCCAAATGAAACATGAAACCTAGCATCATCAAGCTGCCCTGCTGACATAAGATTGTGTGTAAGCACAGGTACATGACATACATCCTGTAACAAAAAAGTACTGCCAGTAGAGAACTGCAGTCGTACATCCCCAATGCCAACAATAGCAAGTGACTTGTCATCACCCAAGTGAACTGAACCAAAGACAGTGCGGTAGGAGTGGAACCACTCACGGCATGGTGTAACATGAAATGAAGCACCATAATCCAAAATCCAGCACTGCGCATACATAGAGTGAACATCGGTCCAATGATGTAGTATCACAAGAACTAGTTGCAAGCATGTACTCATCGGAGTCATCAGTCTACGTGACATTTATCTCCTCGATTTTCACACTGGATTTCACAGACATAATGCTCAATCAGAGGACTTTTTATGTACTTTGTCTTTCCCCTTCTCTTTGCGCTTCTCATTGTGCAACTCATGACATTGTGGGCGTATATGACCCTTTTTGCCACAAGGATGACATGTCACATTAGCATTTCTCCCACAAGACTTGCTGCGTGGCTTACCATGCGATTTAGACCTAGACTTCTGCGAGCCTCTACCATGGCCATTCCCATGGTCATTCTTGCCATTACCATCTCTATCTCCAACAGTCAAAGCATGTGACATACAAGAGGCATACAAGTTCTTACGGTTGATCTCTTCCTGTAGAAGAGCACTCTCTACATCAGACAAGTTCAAAATAGTGGCAGTTGCACATAAGCAGTGTGGAATACATCCCATGAATCGCTTAGAGCCCCAAGCAAAAACAATGGAGTAGCCTCATCATTAAAGGTAATACCCTGCGAAGTCAAGTTCTTGAGAATAGCATGGAACTGGCTCAAATGAGCAGACATTGTCATATTCTCCTTCATGCGCAAGTCCATAAGCTGCTTCAGCCAATACATCTGACTTGCTGGACTTTTCTTGTCATAGAGGTTCTTAATTTTATCCCAAAGCTGCCAAGCACTTTGTGCTTCCTCAACCACATTGTAATGCACATGTTCAATGAGAGACAAGATGAGGGTGGACTTGCATAACTCATCAAGCTCATCCCATTCTTCATCAGTCATAGTTTCAGGCTACTCGCCATACATCCTTAGTGGCTTTATCTATGATTTCTGCACCAATACCTACCAAACTTGGCTCTTCCAATAGGCATAATTCATACCATCAAGCTTAGTGATGTTGAAGATAGCACTATCAGTGGAAGAAGAACCCATAATGCAGTCCAAAACAGTGCAAACAGTTCAAAACTACTTGCTGTTTTCTATTGTAAACAGCCAAAAATACCACCAAAACCAAGGCAAAATGACCATGAACTGATAGCTAATGATGCTGTCCACCAAGTACCATCAAAAGTACATAAAATTAGGATGATTCAACATGAAAATTCCACATCAGTCTATACATAATTGCTTTCTATAATAAATTACAGCCAGGTACAATGAGAGCAAACTGTAGGCAAAATCAATGCACCAAGTCAACCACTGACTGTCAAAGCATAACCAACATCAAGCGGCATAAATCTGCATATGACAGTCATACAGACATCGAGCAAACACCCAAGCATGTCAAATGAATCCATCAGTAAGTCGGCACACCCCTTGTGTAATAGGGCAAAGTGTACACAACACTACCAAGACTTGACACAAAGAGGTGTATGCTCAGGGAGTGCGAAGTCCAAATCAACCCAAGTACATGTATGCGGACCACGGCATATCAACCATGCAACATCCAAGTGAAGAAGATCCTAGTCTCAGAAGACTCAAAGATCAATAGTATAAACCACATGCTCAATGTCTATCAAACATCCAACGATGCTCCCACTAGCACAAAAGCCATATGGATCAAGCCAAGAAGCTCAAGAAAGGCATATGAGAGTACCAATGATGAAAGATCCAAGACCAAACATCAATAAGACATCATGAGCATATAGGCTCTGTAGCCTCCAAGTAGAGCATATCCATAGACATCAACTGTATCCCAAAGACAACGATGGCATGCCAAGAAATATCTCAAGTAAGTTTCGAGAAGCCAGATGCAAGCCAAGACAAGGCACTAGTAGCAATCGGCTCCAAACAATGTAAGTAGCATGTAGTAGTGGCATAGGCCAAGCATGTCAAGACTTGGTCAGACATAGGTAACATACATGCCATATGTACATCCAAGATGGAGCATCAAATGCATTCCAAAGCCGAGCTCAAGCTCAAATGAAGATCCGAAACCAAAGACAAGCTCGATGTTGTACCCCGGAAGGTCAATACTTCATTGCATATCCCAAAGACATAGCCCAAAACCAATAGGCATAACCAAACATGAGATAATAGGCTTCAGCCCACTATGGTACATCAGTGATTTACTATTTAAAATCGAGTATTTTCAACAAGAAAATCAGTCCAAAATGATGGCATAACATGTGCCTTGTATCCCCCCAAAAAATCGTGCATCAATAGGTACCAAACCGGTTAAGTAGAAGTGTCCAAACAAGCATAGCACTAGATGCCAATGTTACTTTTGCGTAACATCTGTGGGACTACTGTAAACAGTCTTGAGAATGTACAGATCAAACCCAAAACTGATGCCAATAATCAAGGAGGCATCAACCGAAGTTAGAGACCATTGCCAAGTGCATTGCCAAGCCCGAAGAAGGATGGCATAGCTATCAATGAGTAGGTGAGCTATTGTAGTGTGCTGTCCAGATCAGTAAAAAAAATGGCACAAATTTTTTGATCCCTTCTTCTACTCCTGTGCATCCACGTGGCCTCAATGGTAGTGGTTGGAGGCTTTGGGGGGTGCCTAGGGAGGCCCACAACAAGCCTCAAGTGCCCAAATGCAAGAGGGAGCAAGATCCAAGCTCCAAGGGTTTGAGCTATGGCTGCCTTGTTTGACTGCAACTTGAGAACTAAAGAAAAATACTAAAAGAACACTTCAATATCTCTGTAGTAATGCCATGATTTGCCATGAGGGTGCCTCAATAGGCCGAGAAGGTGCTCGGGAAGCCGGGGAGTGACGGGAGCTTGGGAAGGTCGGCTATGGCTGCCGAGAAGGAGACCCAATGCTATAGGTATTTGAATGGAAGCTAAGAATGCCACGAACCAAGCTTGGGAAGTTGAGAAGCCTCGTTCTGATACCAGTTGAAAGGTGAGAAGGATTGAAGCTTGCTTGGAAGTGAGCTATGGCGGAGAGCAAGAGCAAGAAGAGAGAGAGAGACACAAATGGGAACTCCAACAGTCACAATGTGTGACCGGGCCTTCCTTTATTCAAACTGTCACTAAAAGAATAAAAAATAAAGTGACAGTGATGGGGGCTCGCCACCCGTAGTGTGTAGTGGCGGGTACTGTCAGTGTAGTAATGTACGAGCGGCTATGTAGAGGCGCCTTTATCCCCAACTATACGGATGTCATATATCATTCTTAACAGCACCTACGTTGTGCGTGCTCTTCTCTCCCGCATCTTCCTCTTCTCCTTCTCCACTGCCATTACATCCCCTTCAGCATTACTTTTCGGGATTTTCGACAAGTAAGTGGGCTTCCATTCTAACATAGCTTGTTCAAGTTTGTGTTGACTAGATAGGGGTGCTGTGACAGGTCTGGTTACCTCAATTTATCATGCATGTCCATTGTGTGGGCTAAAGTTAGACTCCCGAAGGTCGCGAACTATGAAGAAGATAGTATATCAAGGACACACTGCTTTCTTGCCAGAGGGTCATGAACTAAGGGAAGGTTTTCTTGGACAACCTCCAACATGAATGAATGCCCAAAGCTAATACGAGTTGAAAATTGTCCACAAAGAGTCACATCCAAGCGGAATGTGATGATTCTCAATTTTCTACAAGGTGCCGTATTTGACCCACTTACAGATAAACCATTTGTTGGATCCCATGCATATTTTCAAGAATGTGGGTAGCTTATTGACCACATCACAAGAAAGAGAGACATTGCAAGGGGATGAATGGATTTGAAGGAGATAGGTAAGATGGAGGCGCTTTGGCCACAATCGAACATTGATGGTTGCTTGCAACTACCTCGCGCTCCTTGGGTCCTATCCATTAAAGATGAGCGCATTGTGAAGAAAATTATCAGGTCATCTGCATCCTGACGGGTATGATGCGTTCCCTCAAGTCCACTTTCTCTAAAGACAACCAGCTCTATCAAGACTGAAATCCCATGATTGGCATAAGATATGGCAGGTTTGTCGTCTTGACCTTGGTTGCAAGTAGCCTCATATATTTTGCTATTTAGTGTCAACTCGATATTCATGATGCTTCTCCATTTGTAATAGTTTGTATTACTGATTGTGATCACAGGATGCCTCACTCTAGAAACACATGAGGCGATTTACAAGTTATCGAATTTAGTGCAATGGATCTCACAGAAGGAAGTCAAGACATCCTCTATTGAATCCACAAGGTGGGGAGTGGTGGACACGGTCTATCTCTTTGAGAAGCACCTACTCATGAGCATGCTCACGATACAAACTCACCTCCTAGTGCATCTCGTAGATGAAGTGGAGATTGCAAGATCCGTCCATACATAATGGATGTTCTTCTTGGAGCGCTTCATGAAAACCCTGAAGGGCTTTGTGTGACAACGAGCTTGGATAGAAGGTAGCATGGTTGAAGGTTGGCTAGTGTCAGAAGTATTAGTGCATACTTCAGAGTGGCTACCAACCGTGGATTTAGACAACAATATGATATGGTCGTTGAAGGACAATGATAAACTGGCCACATGTGGTGGTTGAAAATGGAGTAAAAAAAATGGATGTTGCCATGGAGGAGAAAGTGAATCGTTTTTGTATGTTGTATCATGTATCCATGGAGAAGTGGCTCGCTAGGTACGAGTAGGCCAGAAAAGACCGAGAGGAAGAGCAATCAGAATTTCAAGGTAATACATGATATCGACCAATTTGATATCTTGAGGGCATGGAGGAGATGCCACAGTTTATGTCTATGCAATGGTTACATGGAGCTTTGATCGCAGCTTCTCACAAAGGGGTAGAGGTCTCTACCAAGGAGTGGGAATTCTCGAGGGGATGTAGTCTGAAGGTGATGACATGCTTTATAAGTTCTCATATCTAGATTTTATATGCAACAACTAATCCAACCATTTCAATGTACAGTACAAAATATATAGTGCGACGTGGTCACACGAGTGACATTTCTATATTAAGCACATCGACAAAATGCGCTCCACAACGAATTGTGGTGTCATGGCAAAGTTCGAGCAAGAGAGCCAATGGTGGGCCATAGATTCGAATGCCATTGTTAGATGAGATGGAGTATTTTGGAAACTTGAAAAGTATTATCTCAGTGGATTACCATAGCTTGATCCATTTGGATTTTTGGAAATAGATTCCGAGAAAATATGAACGGATCTACGCAACACATTTGTCTTGCCAAGCCATTGTGAAGAGGTGCATGACCTTTTTTTTATAAAAAAAATTGTGACATGAAATAGTCACAAATGTTGATTCACTCTTATATGTGATTGAACATGTAATCTTCTATCCAAATCCCTGACAACCTGGAAGGTGGTATGTTATGCAATTAGCTCCTCGAAAGTGGTATAATGAAAACACTATTCCCATCGTAGAGGAGGAGAATATGCAGGTGGAGGGGTCGATATTGTGGAGGGTGGAGGGTGAAGAGGGCTTGGAGCATGTAAAGGAGACATACACGAGTAGCGTAGACAAAGAGACAGGAGGCCAAGAATTTTTTGAGAATAAAGTGGACTCCTCCTTCTGTGGTGACATATTTATAAACCTTTTAGTCTATGCCAAGTTGTGCCAGGAGATTGACATGGGGCCATAGGCCGGGTCATATTTACATCCGCCTGCTTAATTCGTTAATGATCCACTTTTTAGGGTACTTTAGAATATGCATTTTAATTAGCATAATTCTTTTCAGAGTTATATTGTCGTGCCTTACCTAAATCCTTGTATTGATTATGCTAACATCATTTTCTATATGCGCAACTTACCTTTGAGGATACCTAGAGAGTAGGATGAGTTGATGGATGAGCGATGAGGAGTTGCATGAAATATTTACATGTATGTCTCTGGATCAGATGGCCCGATTTAGAGATATGGCAAACCAAGAGCAGTCATAGACATCATTGGGCCATTCTGTGAGACCTACTTTAGCACACTCTGATGCTTCGATTTTCAATAGATGAGATCAACGCTCTAGACTGGCCTTGAATGGAGGGAGTGGTTTTGGGGGGGTGCTGCAGAGATGTGGATGTTGTGAGCCTGTAGTCAATTCCAAATAGGGTTGCTACTCCTCTCTCTTATATAGATTCTAGAGAGGGTGACTTAGGTGGGTATTGTGGAGGCACTGATGCAATGTCTCCATCTCGTCGATCTGGTGGATACTTGTCACCTCCAGGAATCGCCACACTT